>NC_133513.1:44892500-45517500 GCF_049354715.1 Callithrix jacchus
CTCTGAAAGAAGGCTTTTGGCACTCCAGCCCCCACCCACACCATCCCATCCTGCCTCTGCCCATTCTGACTTCCCCTCCTACCCCTCCCTATCATTACTCCTTGCTGTCCTCACACAGGAAAGGCACATCTCTGGAACCGTCTTTTCCCAAAAAACCACAGGGTTTCCTTTTTTCCTCATTTCTTTCCCTTTTTTTTTTTTTGAGCTGAAGTCCTGCTCTGTCACCCAGGCTGGAGTACAGTGGACTCACTGCAACCTCTGCCTCCTGGGTTCAAGCGATCCTCTTGCCTTAGCCTCCCAAGTAGCAGGGATTAAAGGCACATGCTCAGCTAATTTTTGTATTTTCAGTAGAGACAGGGATTCACCATGTTGGCCAGGCTGGTCTCGAATTCCTGACTTCAAGAGATCCGCCCGCCTCAGCTTCCCAAAGTGCTGGTATTACAGGCGTGAGCCATGGTGCCTGGCCTCAAACATCTTTTTACTGAGGCCTTCCGAAGTGCTTTTCAATTTTTCTTTTTGAGACAAAGTCTTGTTTTGTGGCCAGGATGAACTGTCACAGAGCAATCACAGCTCACTGCAACTTTGACTCCCAGGGTCAAGCAATCCTCTGACATCAGCCTCCTAAGTCACTGGACCTGTAGGCTCATAACACCATGCTAATTTTCAAACTTTTTGTAGTGTTAGGGCCTGGCTAAATTGTCCACACTGGTCTTGAACTCCTGGCCTCCTGCTTCAGCCTTCCAAAGGGCTAGGATTATAGGCATGAGCCACCGTGCCTGGCTAGGAATAACTGCTTTTTAATTACAATCCTTACCTCCTACCCTCTGGCATCGATCATTCTTATTCTGCTTCCTTGCTTTCTTGTTTTCTTCACAGTACTTAGCATTTTCCAACACACTATTCTGGAAAATTTACTTATTTTTATCTGTGTCCTCCCAGTTGATTTTAAGCTCCATGAGAATGAGGGTTTTTATAGGTATCCCAGCACCTTGAACACATTCTGGCACCTACTGGGCACTCAAAAGATGCACATTGAATAAATGAACTCCAGTAACCACAGCCAAGAATGGATCTCTCTCCATTTTCTTGCAGTTTCATTCCTCACTACAGTGCATATAGCCTGTGACTGACCCTATAGATTGCATGTAGCAAGAAGATGCTAAAAGCATGACCCTTTCTTCAGGAGACAAATCTATCCAGACTTCTTTTAAAGTCATTATTTATGCCCTAACTCTAACTAGATTTTTTATTACCATAAACCATCAGCTTTAAAAAGGGACTCTACGGCATGTAGATGGCCTTGTACACACCTGGTCCCCATACAGGGTGCGTGCTCTACTTGCTGACAGGTGGCTATCATGGAGATGAATGGTGTCCCTGGCATGATTACACATTGTCAAGAAACTTCATTGGCTTGATCAATCCAGGCAGCTTTTGTTCAGAGGGAAGAGGAAAATCAGTCAAATTAGTTATCTGACAAGGTGCCAAAGACACAATCCGTTATTTGAAATGAAATTCCCTAACAATTAGATTGGTTTTGTTTAGACACATGCCCTCCTAACACTCTATAAAGGATTCATATAAATAGCTCTTCAAGCCCTTAGAGAATGAGCCCAGCTTACCTCATTTACCTATTATAAAACCAGAAAGTAGTATTTGCAGCCAGGCATGCAGGAAAAACTCCTAAAGGTTTCTCTATGCCAGTATTTGTGAACTTCAACAGTCATGATCAGATAGTGGCTTACGTGGGGTTGGGAATAAATATGTACAAAGCATCTATATCAGCTGAGTGCTTTATTCATGCTCTTACATATTTCTCAGAATAGCTCTACCAGGTAGGTTTCATTTTCACATTTTACTGACAAGAAAACAGGAGTGGAGAGGTTCAGCAATTCTCCAAAGTGACTGGATAGGTAGTGTCAGGGCTTAGATTTGAACCAAGTACTGTTTAATTCTAAGCCCAGATTCTTTTAGTGTTTCAATCTGTAATTCTGGTTTTCATTCTTCCTTTTCCAGATTAGTTCTGTGGCTAGTTGGATAAGAGCAATTTTTAAAATAGCTAACAGTACAGAAGAAAAGGGAGATTAAACATTTAATTCCTTCCCCTTTGCTTGATGCTTGCAGTGTGACTGCTTTCCAGCTATGTACACAAGCATTGTGGGGAGGAGGGTCAGCTATGCTTCAGTTAGTATTCAAGGTCACTGCTACTTATTTAATGCTACATTAAGACTCATCCAATTACTAGAGAGGGAATTCTACCTTAAACTGCCTTAAAGAGTAAAGGAAATATATTGGCTCCCCAAAATCCCACGGTTTGAAACAACTTTAGCAACAGTGGAATATGAGTACTCCACTATGGCCCGAGGACTACGTCCTTATATCTATGTCTCTATTTTCCTTAATGTCAGTTTTTGTCACCAGCTTCCTCCTTTCCTGAAGGTGGCAAGTTCATCACATTAGCTATAGTTATCTTGCCTGAGAAATCCCAAGAGAAACAGATAATTTCTTTCCCAACATTTCCAGGAAAATCTAAGAGCTTCATCTCACTTGCCTGGATTAGGCCCCATGTCCATCCCTGAACACACAAGATGACCAAGACAATAAAACAGTCTGATTATCCAGACCTAGATCATGGAAAAACATGTACTTAATTTAAAGTACAGGAAAGGGATTCCGAAGACAAGTCAGGGCATCGTGGCCAGAAGAATGTTAAATGGATGCTGGAGAGGAAAAACAACAAACGGCCACTAAACCATCTAATTGTAAAACTCATTGTGCATCCCACAGCATTTTCGAAGGATCCGATGGGATAGTATTTGAAACCACATAACTCAAATGCTTGGTACTTCGTAAATACATCAAATAGCACATTATTATTTTACATTATAATAGCCCAGGCCTCCGGACTGTCTTCCTATGCATTCCTAGATGCAACTTATTTTGTTCTTGCTTCTGGCTTCTTGTTTAAATAATTCAGAGTGTCTCAATCTTTGGAATTTTTGATGACCAGAAGATTCATGGGAAGCTGGAACTTTCAGAAAGGCTGCTACAAAAGCTGTTCGCATCCCTCATTTTTCAACAAGGAGTGTGCGTGTATGGTTTGTGTAGACACAGAATGAGGCAGAGGCATACATCTCATTATCATAATAATCTTCTAACATGTTGCTATTTGGCGATAATCTCCTTTCCCTAAAGAAAAGAAAGGAGAGGGAGACCATAGTAACACACAAAACATACTGTGCTTTGATACACATGAAAGATCTGGGGAAGGAGGGGAATGACTTCATTTATAGAAAATACGTATTTTTTAAAAATCTGGTCCCTGTAGCAATTAACTGGTTAGGAAATATCTTTAGGGGAAAGTCATGTTAAATAAGTGAGGGAAATAAGCTTTGGAAATGACTTTTCCTTCCATTTCTTCAAATCTGTTCTGTAAATATTTCAGAGTAAATGCCGAAAGACGACTTTGCCTCCCTGGTGGCAGATATCATTGTTTTAGAAAACAGAGTTTATAAGCAAGATTCCTTGGAATGCTTTTTAAAAAGTCAGCTGATTTTTTTTCACAGATAGAATGTAAAAATAACAGAGGAAACAGAGGAACTTGGGGGAGCAGGTGACCATGACAAGGCCTGAATGGTCCTTGTCTTCATTTTAGTTTTAATATTCTTTGTCTAAACATAAACCTTTTTTAAATTTCAGAATGAGAAAGTGTGTGGCAATCCACATTCACTCCTTGAACCAGTGTTTGTTCTAGAGTCTGCCGATACATCCATGAACAAAACAGACAAGGTCCCTGCTCTCAAAATTGTACACTCTAGTCAGGGAGACCGAAAATCAACAAATAATCAGCAAGAAAAGTATCAAGCAAGAATAAATGTAAACCAAAGACTTGAAATACGTTTATGGAATAGAGTCAGTAGATGGCAAGATTGGGCCAGGTGGTTGTGCAGGTGAGCAGATGCCCCACAAGATCCTAATTACAAGTGGGTGCCCTCCTTCTCCTGCTACTAGAGGATAAGTCTATGGCCAGTGACTTAAACTGACAGTCTTTTCAAGAGAATTATCCTCAGGTGATAGAAGATGCCTGCAAGGCAACCAATGACTGATTGATGCTGTTTATGAAAGCCTGGCCCCTTCCTTCAAAGCAGCCCACCTGTGAGGTGTGATTTATGCCCCAAATCCACTCATCACCCCCACCCACAGATCAGTCTAAGGTTAGACATTACCTAAGACCGCATCTAAGACCAAGTCCTTGCTCTTTTTTCCTCTTCCCCTCCCTGCTTCCCACACCCCTTTACAGATTTTCCCTAAGTGTACACTTTCAATAAATCATGTCTTCCCAAACCTATCCCTCAGGCTCTGTTTCTAGGAAGTGCAATCCAAGATAGCGGTCAAGGAAGGCCTCTTCTGACTTGTGATATATAAGCTGGGACATGAGTGACGAGAAGTAACCAGGTATGCAAACCTCTGGTGGAAAAAGTCTGACATGCTGAAATAACCCAGATATCATCTTGGAGAAAGGGTACTAGAAAGGAGGAAAGTATGAGAAGAGGAGGTCTGACAGCTGTAAGACCTGATTCCAGACCTTACAGATGAAGCATTTGTCAAAGTGTGGTGGGGCACTGTTAGCAACTTTTGACAGTTGTGTGTTCTGACTTAGGTTATTAAAGAATTCGTTGGAGAACAGCTAATCCTGGGTCAAAATGGTAGCAGAGAGACCAGTTTAGAGGCTGTGCAAACAATGACTTTGGGTTCGACTAGCATCTATTGTGTGTTTTTTAAATGCTGGACAGTTTACATGTATTTCCTAAGTTCTACTAATAACTTCAAGAAGTATAATAGATATTGTCTCGGCAGTTTAGAAATAAAGAAATACACACAGTTTGCTTAAATAGTTAATATGAAGGCACACAGCTATTAAGTGGTGTAGCTGGGATTAAATCCGTCTATCTGGCTCTAAAACCTAAGCTTTTCTTGTTCTACTAACCTCCTCATTTGATTTCGTTGTGCACCATTTTCTCTGCAAATGGCTCCATCACTTTGACTTGCATGTCTGGGTTGTCAGAGGTGTCAATGCATTTCTGCCCCACTGAGGATATGAGTCCCTGCCGAATCATCAGTCTGTTGGGCCCCTGAAAGACTGGTTGCTATTATCCAAATGCATCTGTTTGTAATTATGAGGTGCCCTTACACTTCCCCTTTTTGTCAACATAATTACTTTCAATTATACTAACACTCTGCCCTGACCAGCCCGGGGACCCACTCCTCTGCCAAATTCAAGACATGATTTCCAAAACCCCTGTCACTGCAGTCCAAACATATGGACTCTCTTCTCAGCTCCAAGAACAAGAGGGTTCCATTCCAAAAACAGTGTGAATGGAAGCTACTTCTTGTTTTGTCTATGTCACTATGGCAGTGCAAGAAATGGCTCTATTACCTGGAGCCATGTTTGGCATGAAAACAAAATCAATGACTTTGTCAACTAGGGCATATTTTAAATGGACGCTTAATTTGGAAGTAGTTTTCCTGCCATGAAAAGCCATGATAACCCCAGAATTCCTCCTCCCCACAAGAGGCAGATAGAAAAAGAGAAGCGAAATGTATTCCCCATGATCAATTTAGAATTAGGGAAAAAGAGACTTCCCAAAGTTCAAGCAGCGCACGGGTCTGGAGAGTAGAGACTAGAAACAGCAGTAGCTAGAGCTTCGTACTGGCTGATGAAGATTCTGGATTCAAGTCCAAACTTTCAGAAAGGGAGGGTTGAAAAGTTCTCTACAGTTTGCATAAATCTGTGAAGTAGACATGAAATTAGTCCAATGTGCACTAGAATATGGAAAGAGAAAAGAAAGACAAATAACATTGACTTAGTCTCACGCTTGTCGGTCATAGTGGAAATGTTTTACTTCCAGGAATCCGTTTGATCCTTATACTAATCCTTTGGGGGTGATGATTATTATTGTGGCTCCCTGGTGGAGGAAGTGAACTTAGAAAGTTTGACAATTTGCCTGAGGCTATACACTTAGCAAATGTCACACCCAAGATCTGAGCTCTGGTATCCATGCCCTCAGAGACTACATTATTTTTCCAACCTGCTAAAGTAAAAACTGAAAATTGAGTGAACAAGGGAGGTATCTGAGCAAAGGGATCAAGCAGCACCTTAATTTGGTGTTGAGGGAATGATTCGAGATAATACAAAATGCTGAAGTATATTAATTCCAGCTGATGGGAGTATGTATGTATGCACCAAAAATAGCCACATCTAATTGCCTAGCATTCATTATATGGTGTACATTTCAGTTGCTCTGAAATATTCCTCTTTGACCCAGGTAATGCTGAAGAACCATTGAAGTCTTGGTTCGCCACTGTATCTGAGCTGGAGTAGCAGGTACCAGCAGCTTGCAGAGCAGGTTATCATTCTCACACATAAGACAGAGGCTAAACAAGTTCCATTTCCAGTGGGGTAAGCCAGAGCTTACACCTGTACTGGTAGGAAAAGAGTCATAAATTGTCCTAATTCTAACTCTAGACCTGTAGAAATCTCTTGTTGACAGGAGTCTTTCCAAGATATTTCCAATGACCCACAAAGCCTCTCCCTGTTTTATTCTATATTTCTGTTGGAGTTTCTTTAAGCATTTCTCCTTGTTCTGGCAGGATGTATAAGGATAAGTCTCACTTGAAATCTGACTCAGCAGACCCTCTGCTCAAGGATTAGAAGTTGCTATTAGGCTTCCTGAATGGAGTCTTAGCCTCCACTTTGCAATATCCTATTTGAAGAAACTTATTGGGAGTGTGTTGATTTTCAAATGGGCTCCTCCCTAAATCCCCCTGGCCCTGTTAAGGTCAACCTGCCTCTATTCAAGAAATCAGAATCTGGCCCATGTCGGATGACAAAATGTCTTCATGTCTTTCTTTCTTTCTCTCTTTCCTTTTCTTCCTTCCTTTCTTCAATCTTCTCTTCCTTCTTTCTTTTACTCTTTCTCTCTTTCTTGGATTTTTTTAGTTCATCTATTTGGCTCATCCTCTGCAATTTCTTTTCTTGTCTACCTAGAACTCAAGCTGGTCTCTCTATGAACTCTTTTAGGGGTAATACACAGCTAACTACAGTGGGTAGAATTTTCCTTTATCCTCTAAGATGTCCTTTGAGAATTGAAAAATGGAACCGCCAATCTTAGCAGAGTTCAACGAGAACTGTATTCAAAAAGAATAAGTGGAAATATGATCAAGTGAGCATTTTCAAGTCTCCGTAAAATGCATTTTGCTGAATTGACAAGGCTGAGAAGCCAACTGACAAAAGGCAATCCTCTAACCAAAATAACGTAGAGATGCTCCCCTGGTTTTGCAGAATCTCTCTCCTGGCCAGCAGGATGGTCCTCTAGCTGGTTCAACCACACAGGATTCTAATAGAATATTTAGGACATGGCAAACTCTGGGCCAATCTTCACATATTTTTTTTTCATGAACATCTAACTGGGTCCTATGATACAGATAAACACAGTAACAACAACTATTAATTCCTGAATATCACATCAGGTAGTGCTCTAAGCACTTTTCAGTGTATTAGCAATGACAACTTTACGAGGTGCATATTATTTAAATCTCCACTTTACTGGTGAGAAAAGAGAGGCTTAAGAGAGATAAAGTGCCCCATGGCCACTCTACATGTGAATTTGACATTAAGGTCGATATTCTTAGCATTGTGAATCTCTCTCCTGCAGGGCTAACTGCAGATCAAAGCCCTAGGCAGGGAGAGAGAGGCCTCGCCATGCTTGAGCACTGGGAAATAGAGAACAAAATAAATTGAAGGTATGGGGTGACACAATGTGTGACAGACACCATGCAAGGCCATTTATAGATGCTCCATGATTCAATCTACCACAAAAACCCTGGGAGTTAACTTTCATTATTCCTGTTCTGCACATATGGGAATATAGGCTCAGCTCAGGACTGTTCATGTTTTCACCAAAGGCATTCACTTAGGACATCTAGGAAGTATCATGTTCAGCACTGAGTGCCAAAGTAAATGAAAGTAGTGAAGTTACAGTTAGATACTAATCTAACAGCCACATAAATTGTTATATGAATATAGCCATCCAAAATGCAGGCCATAGTACTCTCCAAATGAGCGTTTGCCTAATCAGAGGGTCAGAGAAGGCTTCCTAAGGAATTGATAATAGAGTTTCTATCTAAAGGATGCATAAGTGGTACCTAGCAAAGAGGAGAGGAAAGATCATTTCAGGTAGCAAGTGCCAAATCCCTGCAAAAAATAGGGTGTGTGACCCATTTGAGAAGCCAGAATAAATTAGAGAGTGAAAGGGTGCTCTCTGACCATGGGACCAAGAGGAGCCAAAGAGTCTGAGAAGGACTAAGACTTGGCTGAACCACGTGAATCCACAATTAGTAACGGGCTGTTAGTTCACTGTGCCCAGCCCTTGTTTTGTTCCCTCTGTCATTTTTCACAGGGTTGCAGGATACTGCAAAGCTGTCTACAGTCTATTCTAGAGGTTAAAGGGAAGCTGAGGAGTGAGTGCAGTACAGGAAAAGGCTGGCTTAATGGAAGAAGGGAACAAGGGTTCGCCTAAGCATACCTGGAAGGAAAGATGAGCTGACACTAGGTAGAGCAAGAGAAGGAGTGTTTTTAGAAGGGAAATGCATGCCAACTGTGGAACAGAAGTCATTTTCCAAGAGAATAAATGTGTATGTACATGGGGTGCAGTGATGGGGTAGGTTCCTGGTCTGATTCCTTTTATTGCTAAGTATGGCAAAATCAGAGGGCCAGAAAATCCCTTTGGGGACATGAAGGCTTGGGTTGGCTATATTCATATACTGTGATTTCTCAGAGTCCTGTGTTGGGCAGAGTGCCCTGTGGCCTGAAACCACTGGGTGGGGCCTCTATAGGAGCCTCTTGGGCCAGGCATATAATTACTTTTCAGCAGGTTGGGCCCATCCTTGGCTATGTGGGCCTCTGTGGTATGGAGAGCAAGTGATCAGGGGTCTAGGAGCTGAAATATCCACTCCAACCAGCGGATCAGAACATTTCAGCCTGTTTGACCTGCTCTTAGGGCTGAGATCCTATAAGCAAAGACCACATAGCACTTAATTGGTGGCACTATATGTACTAGCCTGGCACCAAGGTCCTCTCCAGTCCTCCAGCTTCAGGATAATCTACTCCATGGCGCCCCATGTCCATGAGACTGGCTTTCTGATACAAAAATCACTACCTCTCCAATCCTTTCCAATACTCAAGTTTTGATAGTAGAGAATTTGACAGCAAAGAATACCTGTACTTGTTGGGATCCTACAGTACTGTCTGAATGCCAGTACTATCTGGGATCAGTACTATCTGAATGCCAGTCATCCTGTGATACAATGTTGCTCTTCTGTTCACCTGTGTCTCTGCTGATGTCTAATCTTGTCGGTGAGTTGTCTAGACCTCATGCAGATGGTAGTCATTATATGTCAACTGTATTTCCATCTATACCTCTTGTAATCAACAGATACTATCTGGCTGCCCACCTGCAATACTCTGGACACCCGATATCACCCATCTGTCAATTGTCTGCTCACGCTTTATTTGAATGGCTTTTCTGGTTACTGGATTCCATCTCAGGCTCTTGCTAGGACCACCTCCCTGCCACCTGTTTGCTCCTCCCTGGGACAGATGGCTAGCTTTTGGCCTACCTTTGCATACTTGTGTTGGCTTCTGATCTCAGCAATCGCATTCACTGAGTCCTTGAGGCCCGGAATTTTCTCAGTCAGGCCATCTAGACCCTGAGAAAACCTGGCTACATTTCAGCAGGCCAGGCCATTTGCAGAAAGAGACTGGATTAGCCTTGTTACCCTAACCCTGAATCATAATTTATTATTGATAGATTGTAGACATTCACTAATCCCTACCACATGTCCACAGTGCAATATATTTGTCCTCTTATGCACTTAATGCTTTGTTCTCTGGCTCTCCTCACTTTTCTCATGCCAAACATCCTTCCTAGTCACTACCACATTGTTCTTACTAGGGGAAATCATTGTTTCCTTGAGTACAGTGTCAGGGAAGGATTTTCTGCCAAGCTGAATGCACCACCTGTGCCACAAACCACCTCCATTTACTGCAGTCATCCATTGCCTGGGGATGGTCATGTTTTTGTTCCTCCTCAAAACCAGCTTTCATTTAATTATGGTATTTGGATTGTGTTTTTTATCACTGGGGTCAGTCCCACATCCTCCAGTTGATGGCTTTTGAGAAGCTCACCCTTCCTGGAGAGGCAGAGCTTCACAGAAGTTAGGAATTTAGGCTCTGAGACAAACTGCCTGGGTTCAAGTCCTGGCTCTGCCCTTTACAAGCAGAGTGTCTTTGAGCAAATTATTTAATTTTTCTGAGCCTCATTTTTCTCATCTGTTAGTGGAATTAATAACTGTGTCTCTATTATATTAATAGGATCATTGTGATGATTACAGGTTAGCATATGTATGCGTTTGGAAAAGCACCAGGCAGACAGTGCACTCTAGACCAATGTTAGTTATTATCCCTGCTTTTTATTCCCCACTAGTTTGCTGTGATTTAGTACTTGGCGGGGTTAGGCTGATATTTCAGACCTGCTTTCAGCCCTGGAGTGATTACTCAGATAAGCAAGATCACTTAGGATCCTCAATTAGTCTCCAAATCATAGACCTTGCAGAAATCAGAATGTGAAAAGGGAATAAACTTACATCAATTCATTCATTTATTGTTTCATTCATTTAAGAAATAGATATCAGGACTCTGCTCCGTGCAGGGCATTGGGCTCAGTGCTTTGCATTTCTTGCTTTTTGTACACAGCTTTTCAGGTTGAGCATTTCCTAAATGCTGATCGACTCATATATGGAAAACTTGATTCAAATAAAATATGGTATAGGTATTTGCTCCCACCAAAATTTCATGTTGAAATATAATCCCCAATGCTGGGTGGGGCCTGGTGGGAGGTGTTTGAGTCATGGCTGTGGATCCCTCAGGGCTCAGTGCTGCCGCTGTAGTGAAAGAGCTCACATGAGGTCTCATCATTTGAAAGTGTGTGGCACCTCCCCTTTCCTGCTCTCTCTGCTCCTGCTTTTGCCATGTGATGTATTTGCTCTCCCTTTGCCTTCCACGTGATTGGAAGCACTCTGAGGCCTCCTCAGAAGCAGCTGCCATTTTGCTTCCTGTATTGCCTGCAGAACAGTGAGCCAATTAAACCATTTTACTTGTAAGTTACCCAGTCTCCGGTATTACTTTATAGCAATGCAAGAATGGTCTAATACAGTATATTATTCCCCAATAAATTATGTTTTGTTAACTAATAAACTCTGTTGCATAGTGTGGTCTAGGCAGGCAGAAGAAACTGAAATGTTCCTCAGATGCCACATGTTTCCTATTCCTGCTAATGTCACCACACTCAGAGTTGGACTGGGAGGGATGGTTTAAAACAAATCCTCCACAGAGCCACCCCTACCTGTGGTTCCCAGCCTCCCTGAAGCTCTGGCTCATTTCCCATTCTTTCCTCCCTGCAGATTTCTCAGCACCCCCACCCTGCTGTCCTTAGTCACTGTTTGTCTGGAGCCATGCCTTTGTCATTCTCTGCCTCTAAGTCCTTCAAGGCAGGATCACCATCTGTCTGAATTAGCCACGTCCCTCGCCAATCCAATGCCTGTGGTTGTCATAATGCTAAGCAAGCAATCTGGGCAACTGAGAGTAGAAATTTGTTCTTCCTGGAATAAAACACAAAGCCACAGTCCAATATATCTTGGGCACTCTGATCAGATTTGGAAATATGTCCATAATTAAAACTGCCAAATTGAATGCTAGTTCTAAAAATTGGTTTCATTAGTAATGGGAAAGCTATTTTAATGCGTCAGATTATAGATAGTTTTTCTGCTTTTAAAAAAGGAAATGAGTTTTTTAAAAGAAACAATGGGAGAACAGAACCTACATCAGGCAAAGAGTAAGAAAGTTTCGCAGAAGGTTCTTATGCCTTCCGCTTCAAGCTTTTCTTTAAAAATAAATAAATAAAAAGCTGTCAGATGGTCCTCAGTGATAGGAATGCTAAAATGAATGATGGTGGGGGAAAGCATGCATGCCCTTTAGAAATTTTCTTTTATTAATTTGCAAAAATAGATCAATTGCCCATTGACTGATTATCGAAGGATTAATGGTGAGGAACTCTTCAGCATGATCTGCTCACTGGTATGGGCTGGAAAATGTCCATCTTGTGCTTAAGTAAATATTAATCAAGACTATATCTAAGTGCAGCTCAAAGGCTCAGGGACATATTATAGTGGCTGTCATGAACAGCTTGGGGAAGAGAAAGATGAGTTCTTTTCTAAATGTAGGCTCTGTTACAGGCTCACTGGGAATCAAAGTCACATTGCTTCACCTCACTTCATCTTGTTAACTCAGATGGAAAATTGGGTTAGAAGCAGATCACTTACATGGGGATTGGCTATGATTACCCAGGTCAGCTTTTACAGAGCCTTGGGGTCTCTGAGGAGCAGATTGTTAAGGTGGATGGATAGATAGGAATGGGGAAGTGGGGCAGGCTCCCAGACGAGACAGAATTTCTACAAACATCAGAAAACACTTTGCTGAAAAATCTCTTCCATTTGCTACCATCTTTTCTTGCCAAAAGTCCCTGCCTCCTGCCGGACCCACAGTGAAAATTGCTACCCAAACTTGGGTTGGGCCACTGTGGGCTGTAGGGAATGGAGTGGGTATTTTGGGAATGATCAGAGCTCTTGGGATAAATGCCACTCAATATATACGTGGCCAATGAAAACAAGAGGAAGAACCACACTTCATCCTCCCTCTGTCTCACAACTCAGCTCTGATTTGAAGCTTTGGTCCCCTGGCTATTGCTGAATGGCTCTGGGCACTCACATTAGCTTTTTCTGCACAGCGACTTTGCTTCACAGATCAGCCTGTGGAGTAGATTCCATTGTTAAAGTAGATGTGATGACCTACGTGCCTGAAGAGGAACAAATGTGGGCTGCGGCTGTTACTCAGTACATTTCCATCCCCCTCACCGTCCTTTCTGTCCAAATCTGTTCTGCCAGCCCAAGTCCTACAGGAGGACCATTAAAAATTCTTGTAGGAAGCAAATACCTTGCTGGATATTATCCTAAGGTGAATTTATTGAACCATTTCCAGGAAGATTTTGATGAAGGAGACCGTTAGGTGTGCTTGCTCTCTGCACCCCCAGTCAACTGTAGCCTCTGAAAAGAGAGATAAATTGATGTTCTCCACTCACCATATAAAATGAAAATTTTCTGCAGGGTAGTCAGAAGTGGACAGGAAACCATTGATCATCCAGAATAAACATCTTTCAATAAATCTTTATCTCTTCCAAAGATAATTGGGAGAACAGTGGGCTTCTGAATTTACTCTCTTCCAGCAGTTACCTTCCTTTCATTCTTCCGGGTATATTTGTTTTCAAAGCCAAAAGGTACTACATGGCCCCATCCATCAAGAGGAAGGAAGCCCGAATGATTTCCTATTTCAGTTCCATTGTGTCAAGCTTGAGAATTCTCTTAATTCATGAGCTTTGCAAGGTGCCTGGCATTTTCCATCACAGGCGAGCCTATCACATTGCCTCATTCCTCCTCCTGAAGGCTGTATCCACACTACTAATCCTATTGCTCTGTTTAGATTTAGGACATCCACTCTTTCTCCTCTTTTCTTCACTTATTCATTTATTTATTTCACATGTAATCCATCCTATGCCTATCATTGTGTCGGGATACCCCGTTGTTAAAGTAGATCTGATGACCTACATGCCTGAAGAGATCTCCTCAAGTGAAAGTCCCTGGATCCTGGCTTCCTCGTCAGTGCTCCCCTAGGTGTGCAGCTAAAGCAAAGGAAATGAGTTTGGTAGCCACATTAATAACCAAACCTGCTATTTTTCAGTCCTAAAAATCATTTGAAATGTTCAAATGTTAAACTTAGTATTTTTTATTTTCTGAATGTTTAATTAGCTGTGTAGCTAGAACATTAATCTTAAACCCCATATTTATTTTTCTTAAATCTGGGTTATTATAATGTATAACTTTTCATAAAACCTTCCAACTATAGTAATGCAAATCACAGAAGCTTTGAAAGACCCATGAATCAAGGTTACCACCTCACAACTGTAATAGTTACTTGGTGTTTACCCAACAACCCTTAAATAGAAGAGTATGTTCTTAAACACACTGAGCCTCTGCAAGGGGCCCACCCACACGATTAAGATGCCTAGCCTCTGTGTTGCATTGTTATATACAGATATAATGAAAATTATTTTTAATGTGGTGGAAACAAATTTAGTCTCTCAAAAAAAGATTTCACCAGGGCTGATTGAGTTTGAAGGTCACCAATACAATGCAGATGGTTATTTTCTGTAAATGTATAAAATGCAAAAGATGATGGCTTCTATGAAAGTTGTTTGAAAAAATTGGAAATAGTAAATTATGAATGCTGGACCAAATTTTCTTTTATATATATATATATATATATGGTACTTTAGGTTCTGGGTTACATGTGTAGATCAGGCAGGATTGTTGCACAGATACATACATGGCAATGTGATTTGCTGCCTCCTTCTCCCCATCACCTATATCTGTAATTTCTCCCCATGTTATCTCTCCCCAACACCCCTACCTCCCATTGTCCCTCCTCTAGTCCCCCCAACAGACCCCAGTGTATGATGCTCCCCTCCCTGTGTCCATGTGTTCTCATTGTTCAACACCTGCCTATGAGTGAGAACCAAGTTTTCTTTACAGATCTGATGACCTACTGGCTTGAAGAGATCTCCCCAAATGAAAGTCCTTGGATCCTGGCTGGAGAAACCTGGAAAAATCATGTTTACCAAGTGACAGATGTCAACCTCAACTACAATAAAATAAATAGGCACCATGTGCCTCCTGATGGGATTTTCTGAGTAGGGTGATCATCACTTCTACAGTAGTGCTACCAGAAATGCATTGCCAGGTTGTAATCATGAGACAAACACAAATTGAGGAATAGTTTATAAAAACAAAAATGCACAGCTTGTCTCTTCAAAAGTGTCAAAATCTGAAAGAGAAAGAAAAGAGGAGAAACTGTTTCCAATTAAAAGAGAGAGACAACATGAAAGGCAAAGTCCTGAGTTACAGCCTGGATTCGAAAAAGAAAAGATACAGATTAGATAAAGATATAGATAAGATTATGTATCTACCATATATGTATTAGTTTGCTCTCACACTGCTATAACTGCCCAAAACTGGGTAATTTATAAGGAAAAGAAGCTGAATTGACTCACAGTTCCACATGGCTGGGAGAAGCCTCAAGAAACTTAAAATCAGAGCAGAAGGGGAAGCAAACTTGTCATTCTTTTTTTTTTGTTTTTGAGACGGACTTCCGCTCTTGTTACCCAGGCTGGAGTGCAATGGCGCGATCTCGCTCACCGCAACCTCCGCCTCCTGGGTTCAGGCAATTCTTCTGCCTCAGCCTCCTGAGCAGCTGGAATTACAGGCACACGCCACTGTGCCCAGCTAATTTTTTGTATTTTAGTAGAGACGGGGTTTCACCATGTTGACCAGGATGGTCTCAATCTCTTGACCTCATGATCCACCCGCCTCGGCCTCCCAAAGTGCTGGGATTACAGGTGTGAGCCACCACGCCCGGCTGCAAATTTGTCATTCCTAACATGGTAGCAGGAAGGAGAACTGCTGAGCAAAGGGGGAAAACCCATTTACAAAACCATCAGATCTTGAGAAATTCACTCACTATCACAAGAACAGCAGCATGGGGGTAACCACCCCATGATTCAACTATCTTCCAACAGATCCTTCCCATGACACATGGAAATTATGGGAACTACAATTCAAGATGAGATTTGGGTAGGGACATGGCCAAACCATATCAATCTACTTATCTGTATATCTACAATTTTCCCTCTATATCTCTGTGTATGTGTGCATGTCTGTGTCTGTGTGTGTATGTGTGTGATCTCTTAAGAAGGACATTCTTTGCATTATTATCATGCTGTTATCAATATTAGGAAATTTACTGATTTATTTATTATCAGCTTTTATTTTAGATACAGGAGTTATCTAAATCTGTTTAAGTATATTACATGGGTATATTCGACCCAAGTGGTGTGATAGTCCCAACAGGTAGTCTTTCAACCCACGCTCCTTGCCCAGCAGTCAGCAGGGTCTGTTGTTCCCATGTTTATGTCCATGGGTGCTCAATGTTTAGCTCTCACTTATAAGTAAAATGTGTGGTAATTGGTTTCCTTTTCTTCATTAATTTATTTAGGATTATGGCCACCAGCTCCATCCGTGTTGCTATAAAGGACATGATTTTATTCTTGTTCATGGCTGCATAGTATTCTATGGTATATGTGTACCACATTTTCTTTATCCTATTCATCATTGATGGGCACCTAGGTGATCCCATGTCTTTGCTATTGTGAATGGTGCTGTGTCTACCAACAGTGTGTAAGAGTTTCCATTTCTCTGCAACCTTGCTAGCATCTATTGTTTTAACTTTTTAATAATAGCCATTCTGACTGGTGTGAGATGGTATCTCATTTCACATTTCTCTGATGATTAGTGGTGATGAGCATTTTTTTTCACATATATGTTAGCATCTTGTATGTCTTCTTTTGAGAAGTGTCCCTTCATGTTTTTTGTCCACTTTTTAATGAGGTCATTTGTTTTTGGCTTGTTGCTTTACTTCAGTTTCTCTTAGACTCTGGATAGTAGACCTTTATCAGATGCATAGTTAGTGAGTATATTTTCCCACTCTGTAGATTGTCTGTTTAATCCATTCATAGTTTATTGTGCTATGTGACAGCTCTTAGTTAACTACGTATTACTTGTCAATTTTGTTTGTTTGTTTCAATTGCTTTTGGGAGCTTGGTCATAAATTCTTTGCCAAGACCAATGTTGAGAAGTGAGCTTCCTGGATTTCCTTCTAAGATTTTTATAGTCTGAGGTCTCATATTTATATCTTTAATGTATCTTGAATTAATTTTTGTATATGGTGAAAGGTAACTGTCTTGTTTTATTCTTCTGCATAATAGCTAGCCAGTTGTCCCAGAAATGTTTCTTGACTAAGGAGTCCTTTCTCTAACTCTTGTTTTTATTAGCCTTGTTGAAGATCAGATTGTTGTTGGTGTACAGCTTTATTTCAGAATGTTCTATAGTGTGCTGTTGGTCTATTGGTCTGTTTTTGTACCAGTACTGTGCTGTTTTGGTTACTTTAGCCTTATAGTATGGTTTGAAATCAGGTAATGTGATGCCTCTGGCTTTGTTTTTTTCACTTAGGACTTATTTGGCTATTTGTGCTCTTTTTTGGTTCCATGTGAATTTTAAACAGTTTTTTTTTTTTCTAATTATGTGAAAAATGTTGTTGACAGTTTAATAGTGATAGATTTTAATCTATAAATTGCTCTGGGCAGTCAAGCCATTTTACTGATATTGATTCTTCCAATTAATGAGCACGGGATGTTCTTTTATTTATTTGTGTCATCTCAGGTTTCTTTCAGCAATGCTTTGTATTTCTCATTGCAGAGGTCTTTCACCTCCTTGGTTAGTTGTATTCCTAGGTTTTTCATTTTATTTGTGGCTACTGTAAATGGGATTGTGTTCTTGATTTGACTCTTAGCCTGGATGTTATTGGTGCATAGAAATGCTACTGACTTCTGTACATTAATTTTTTATTCTGCAACCTTACTATAATAAAATTGTTTATCAGTTCCAGCAGCCTTTTGACAGTCTTAAAAATTTTCTAAGTATAGAATCATATCATCACCAAAGAGAGATAGTTTGACTCCTTCTTCTCCTAATTGGATGCTGCATTAGTCCATTTTCATGCTACTGATAAAGACCTACCTGAGACTGGGAAGAAAAAGAGGTTTAATTGGACTTATAGTTCCACATGGCTGGGAGGCCTCAGAATCATGGTGGGAGACAAAAAGCACTTCTTACATTGTGTGGCAGTAAGTGAAAAATAAGGATAAAGCAAAAGTAGAACCCCCCAATAAAGCCACGAGATCTCATGAGATTTATTCACTATAACGAGAAAAGGATGGGAAAAACTGGCCCCCATAATTCAGTTACCTTCCTCTGGGTACCTCCCACAACATGGGGGAATTCTGGGAGATACAATTCAAGTTGAGATTTGGGTGGGGACAGGAACAAACCATATAATTCTGCCCCTGGCCCCTCTGAATCTCATATCCTCACATTTTAAAACCAATGCCTTCCCAACAGTCCCCCAAAGCCTTAACTCATTTTAGCATTAACCCAAAGTCCACAGACTAAATTTTCATCTGAGACAAGGCAAGTCCCTTCCACCTATGAGTCTGTAAAATTAAAACCACGCTAGTCCTAGATACAAGGAGGTACAGGTATTGGGTAAATACAGCCATTCCAAATGGGAGAAATTTGCCAAAACAAAGGGATTACAGGGCTTAGGAAAGTCTGAAATCCGGAGGGGCAGTCAAATTTTAAAGCTCCAAAATTATCTCTTTGATGCCAGGTCTCATATCCAGGTCATGCTGATGCAAGAGGTGGGTTCCCATGGCCTTGGGCAGCTCTGTCCTGTGGCTTTGCAGGGAACAGCCTCCCTTCTGGCTGCTTTCATGGGCTAGTGCTGAGTATCTGTGGCTTTTCCAGGTGCAGGTGCAAGCTCTCAGTAGATCTACCATCCTGGGGTCTGCAGGACAGTGGTCTTCTTCTTGCAGCTCCAGTGGGCAGTGCTCCAGTAAGGACTCTCTGTGGGGCTCTTAGCCCACATTTCCCTTCTGCACTGCTCTAGCAGACCTTCTCCATGAGGGCTACACCCCTGCAACAAACTTAGGCCTGGGCATCCAGGAGTTTCCATATGTCTTCTGAAATCTAGGCAGAGGTTCCCAAATCTCAATTCTTGACTTCTGTGCACCCACAGACTCAATACAGGTCACCAAGTCCCTAGGTTGCACACAGCACAGGTACCCTGGGCCCAGCCCACAAAACCACATTTTCCTCCTGGATCTTCAGGCTTGTGATGGGAGGGGCTCTTGTGAAGGTCTCTGACATGGTCTGGAGACATTTTCTCCATGGTCTTGAGGATTGACATTAGTCTCCTCACTACTTATGCAAATTTCTGCAGACAGCTTGAATTTCTCCTCAAAAAAGGGGTATTTCTTTTCTACTGCATTGTCAGGCTGCACATTTTCTGAACTTTTATGCTCTGTTTCTTTTAAAGCAGAATGCTTTTAACAGCACCCAAGTCACATTTTGAATGCTTTGCTGCTTAGAGATTTCTTCTGCCAGATACCCTACATCATCTCTCTCAAGTTCAAAGTTCCACAAATTTCTAGGGCAGGGGTAAAATGCTGCCAGTCTCTTTTTTAAAACATAACAAGAGTCACCTTTGCTCCAGTTCTCAACACATTTCTCATCTCCATCTGAGACCACCTCAGCCTGAACCTTATTGCTCATATGACTATAGGCATTTTTGTCAAAGCCATTCAACAAGTCTCTAGGAGATTCCAAACTTACCCACATTTTCCAGTCTTCTTCTGAGCCCTCCAAACTGTTCCATCCTCTGCCTGTTATCCAGTTCCAAAGTTGCTTCCACACCGTCAAGTATCTTTTCAGAAACACCTTACTCTACTGGTACCAATTTACTTTATTAGTCTGTTTTTATGCTGCTAATAAAGACATACCCAAGACTGGGAAGACAAAGAGATTTAATTAGCCTTACAATTCCAAATGGTGAGGAAGGCCACAGAATCATGGTGGGATGTGAAAGGTACTTTTTACCTGGCAGTGGAAAGAGAAAAATGAGGAAGAAGCAAAAGCAGAAAGCCCTGATAAACCCATCAAGTCTTGTGGGACTTATTCACTATCATAGGAATAGCATGGAAAAGACTGGCCTCCATGATTCAGTTATCTCTCTCTGGGTCCCTCTTATAACATATGGGAATTCTGGGACATACAATTCAAGTTGAGATTTGGATGTAGACACAGCCAAACTGTATCTCTTTTATGATTGCTTTGGTTGGGCCTTCCAGTACTATGTCGGGACTTCCAGTACTATTTGGGTGGGGACACAGCCAAACTATATCTCTTTTATGATTGCTCTGGTTGGGACTTCCAGTACTATGTTGAAAAGAATGGGAATAAGAAATGGGAGCCTACTTCAGTGAGAGTGGGCATTCTTACCTTATCCCCATTCTCAAGGGGAGTGGTTTCAGCTTTTGTCCATTCAGTATGATGTTGGCTGTGGGTTTGTCATAGATGGCTCTTATTATTTTGAAGTATGTTAGATTTTATCAAGAGCTTTTCCTGTATCTACTGAGATGATCATATTGTTTTTTGCTTTTAATTCTGTTTATATAGTGAATCACATTATTTGTGTATGTTGAACTAACCTTGCATTCCAGGAATAAAGCCTACATGATCATGGTCAATTAACTTTTTGATGTGCTGCTGGGTTTAATTTGCTAGTAGTTTGTTGAGCATTTTTGTGTGTATGTTCACTGGGGATATTAGCCTGAAGTTTTCTTTCTTTGTCATGTCTCTCTGCCTGATTTTGGTATTAGGCTGATGCTGGCTTCAAAGAATAAATTAGGGAAGAGTTCTTCCTCATTTTTTTTTTTTTTTTTGACATGGCTTCATCCAGGATTGTATCAATTCTTTGTTGTATGACTGGTAAAATTTGGCTATGAATCCATCTGGTCCAAGACTTTATTTGGTTGGTAGAATGTTTAAATTACTGATTCAACTTCAGAGCTTGATATTGGTTTATTCAGAGTTTCAGCCTCTTCCTGATTCAATCTTGGGAGAGTGTGTGTTTCCATTTCCTCTAGATTTTCCAATTTGGGCACATAGACTTCTTCATAGTATTCTTAGAGGAGACTGTGTTTCTGTGGGATCCGTTGTAATGCCATCTTTGTCATTTCTAATTGTGTTTATTTGAGTCTTCTCTTTTTTTCTTTGTTAATTTAGCTAAAGGGTCTAACAATCTTATTTTCTGAAGAATCAACCTTTGATTTTATTGATTTTTATATAGATGTTTGCATCTCTGTTTCATTAAGTTCTCTAATTTTAGTTATTTTTCTTCTGCTGCTGGTTTTGGAGTTGGCTTGTTCTTTTCTTTCTTTCTTTCCTAGTTGTGTTAGGTAAAAAGTTAGATTGGTTATTTGATATCTTCCTAACTTCCTGATGAAAGCATTTAGGGCTATAAACTTTCCACTTAACACTACTTTGGCTGCATCCCAGAGATTTTGGTAAGTTGTGTCCCTATTTTTAATTTCAAAGATATTTTAAATATTTGCCTTAATTTCAGTGTTAAACTTTGCAGTTATTCAGGAGAAAGTTGTTTAATTTCCAAGTATTTTTGTAGTTTTGAGACACTGTCTTGACATTGATTTCTATTTTTATTGCACTACAGTCCAAGAATGTGCCTGGTATAATTTTTTTAATTTATTGAGACTTGCTTGACTGAACTACATAGTTGAACCTAGAATATGTTCAGTGCGCATATGAGAAAAATGTATATTCTGTGGTTGTTGGGTGGAGGGTCCTCTAGATGTCTATTAGATCCAGTAGTCAAGTATCAGATTTAAGTCCAGAGTTTGTTAGTTTTCTGCCTTTAATCATCTGCCTAATGCTGTCAGTGGGGTGCCCTTCTTTGTCCTCCTTAATTTTTACTGGTTTAAAGTCTGTTTTATCTGGTCTAAGAATAGCAACTCCTGTTCTTTTATGTTTTCTGTTTACATGGTAGATATCTCTTCATTTTTCCTTTTACTTTGAGTCTGTGGGTGTTATTACATCTGAGTTGGGTCTCAAGAAGAAAATAAATGATTGGGTCTTGTATTTCTATTCAGTCTGCCACTCTGTCTTTTAAGTGGGGCATTCAGTTCATTTACATTCAAAATTAGTATGGATAAGTATGTTTTTGATTCTGTCATGATGTTGTTAGCTGGTTGTTATGTAGACTTGATTGTATAGTTGCTTTATAGTCCCTGTGGGCTATGATCTTAGGTGTGATTTTATGGTAACAGGTGTCATTGTTTTGATTTCATGTTTAATACTTCCTTAATGATGTCTTGTAAGGCTGGCCTAGTTGAAATGTATTCCCTCAACATTTGCTTGTCAGAAAAAGATTTTTTTGTTTCCCTTTTTCTTATGAAGCTTAGTTTGGGTGAATATAAAACTCTTGGTTGGAATTCCTTTTCTTTAAGGACACTGAAAATAGTCTCCCAATCTCTTCTGGCTTGTAAGATTTTTGCAGAGAGATCTTCTATTAGCTTAATGGTGTTCTCTCTTTATGTGACTTAACCCTCTTCTCTAGTTGCCTTTATGATTGTTCTTTTGCATTGATCTTGGTGAATCTGACGACTCTGTGCATAGGGGATGATCATTCTGTATAATATCTAGCCAGGGTTTTCTGTATTTGTTCGATTTGCATGTCAACATCTCTAGTGAGATTAGAAATGTATATTTTCCAAGTTGCTCATTCTTTCTCTGTTTCTCTCATGAATGCCAGTGAGTCATATATTTGGTCTCTTTACATAATTCCACATTTATTGGAGTTTTTTATTATTCTTAATTCATTTTTCTTTATTTTTGTCTGACTGCATTGACAAAAAGAACCAGTACTTGAGCTCTGAGATTCTTTCCTCAGCTTGGTCTAAACTGCTATTAATACTTCTGATAGTATTATGAAATTCTTGTAGTGATTTTTTTATCTCTGGAAGTCCAATTTGGCTCTTTCTCAAAATTTAATCTTTCAGCGATTTCATCTTTCAGCTCCTGAATAATTTCACTGGATTCTTTTGATTCCTTGGATTGGATTTCAACTTTCTTCTGAATCTCAATGAATTTCCTTGCAATTAACATTTTGAATTCTATGTCTGTCATTTCAGTCATTTCAGACTAGTAAAGAACTATTGCTTGGGAGCTTGTGTGATCATTTAGAGATAAGAGGACACTCTGGCTTTATGGATTGTTAGAGTTCTTGTGCTGGTTCTTTCTTCTCATCTGGAAGGGTTGACATTCCTTTAACTGTGGTGTAATTTGAGTATAGTCAATTGGCTTCACTTCTGGATGCTTTCAGATGGCAATCGCTCTGTATAGAATCTTTATGTGTGGGAGAATTATTGCACTTTGTTTCAAGGGTGTATATGTTAGTGGAATAAATTTTTCATATTATAGTTTGGGCTCTGATAGAGTAAATGGTAATTAAGAGTACCATTTACAGTTATTAGCCAGTACCTAGGATAATACACAGCTAAGGGGCTCTTTTGTACTTCCATGTATTCTCAAGCATGTTCTGCAGTGGATGGGGAGAGAGAGATGGCGCCTGATCGAGGTCTGCTCCTCCAATCACTGACACTGCACCCACATTTTTTTGTTAGGTGTTTTAGGCTGCAGGACACCCTTGAACAGAAGCTGTGGCAGGGAGATATGTCACACTCTTTCTGCACAGGTCCTGTGGAAGGAGGCACACCCTTCTCCTGCTCTGACAGGAACCCATACATTTCATCCCTCTCTGTGCTCTGAGAATGGGGGAGCCTCCCCGACTTGAGTGCCAGGCACAGATCTCAACTCTACACTTCTAAGTGGCACACTGCAGCCCTTGGGTCTTCTGGACATTCCAGTGCTCAGGTTTAGGTTCTGGATATGCTGGGGGATCTAATGTGCTCCTGGGTCACTGGGAAAGTACCCAAGTGCAGCAACACACTGAGACTTGACTGCAGGGACTGTGCTATGCTCCCACGTCCATAGGGTGGCTTGGCATGGACCCTGGGAGGGGAAAGAGGGCAGGAGGGCTTGCAGAACAGATGCTCCCCAGTCCTATGAGGAGTTGGCCTGGCTCTTTCCTGCTTCAGAGGTCAACTGAGGCCCACACTCCCTGGAGGGGAATGGGGAGCCCTGAGGGTTGGGTATGTATGGGCTCTTTCCTCTGGAGCTGCCCAGCACACAAAACCTCCCAGGTTCCATGCCATCCAAAGGCCTGTCTCTGCCTGCTCCCTGGGGAAATCCTCCTACCAGATCACACATCCATGGGAGATGCAGGGTCCTCTGTAGCTAGGGTCTTGTAGGTCTGCAGTGAGAATGAGCTCCCCTTCAATTTCCTCACTCTCCCCTTTCCCAGGATCCCTCAGGGCCAGGAATTAACCCTGGCATTTAGACACCTGCATAGGATTCTCAGCTTCCTCTCTCTTCAGCCTGGGCCTCAGCTCTGCATCTCTAACCACTCTGTGTTTTGTCTCCATACACCTGTCCAAATTATGGTAGTTTAGTTGATAATTTAGTCTCTCTTGGTGGGAGTGATACTTCCTGGCTGCATCTAGTTGGCCATCTTATCCCCTCCCTCCAATATTAGGAAATATAACACTGATCAGATAAAAAACATTATCTAATCCTCTGTCCATTTTGAAATTTGTCACTTGTCCCAATAATGCTCTTTAGAGCAAGGGTCTACAAATGATGGCCCACCCACTATCTGTTTTCAAATAAGGTTTTATTGAAACAAAACCAAACTCATTTGTCTACATGTTGTTAATGGCTGCTTTCATGCTATAATCACAGAGTTGAAAAGTTGCAACACAGACCATACAGTTCATACAGCCTCAAATATCTTCTATCTGGCTCTTTGTGGAACTAGTTTGCCAACATCTGCTCTAGAGTTCTTTTATTCCAACACCGTCCAGAGTTATGCTTTGCACTTAATTGTCTGGTCTTTTAAATCTTCTTTAATCCGGATTAGTTCCTCGTATTTCCTTCATGTTTCTTATCCTTGACACCTTTGAAGAGTACAGACCAATTATTTCGTAGAATTTTAGTCGACTTGGTTTTGCTGATGTTTCCTCAAGATTAGATTCAGATTATGCATTTTTGGCAGGATATCATCAAAGTGGTGTTATATCTTTCACAGTATATCATATCAAGAGGCATGTGACATGGCTTTGTCCCAATAGTGATAATGTTAACTGTAATCAGTTGGCTAAGATAGTGCCTATTAGAAAAAACATTTTATTTTCTGTTAAGAGACGTTGGAAAAATTCGCAATTCAGATATTGGCTCTACACTAAGAATAATTTATAATATTAAATTGCCACTACTTGATAATTACACTGTGGTTATGTAAATTAACATCTTTACTCTTGAGAAATTTGTCTAAAGAATTTAGGAATGAAAGGTCATTATAGTTATCTCTTATTATCAAATCATTATTTATACACACACACACACACACAAAGAGCAAATGTAAAAATACTACTGTTTGGCCAGTAATAGAAAAGAGTATGTACATGTCTATTGTACTAGTCTTAAAACTTTTGTATTCATTTAATTTTTTAAATATCAGGTTAGAATAATAATGATATTGATATAGGAGTTAAGAAGAAATCACTTAAACAGAGAGCAAGAAATGGGAGTCCTTGGTAAGGCTTTTCTTTTTAATGAAAACCAGCCCCAAACCGTTTTCCAACAAAGAGCAACCTGTAAAGTTGAGCTACAGACATAGACAAGCAAGCTGGGAAATTGCACAGGTGAATGCAGACAGGAACTAAGGACTGGCCAGTTTGAAAATGGTAGCTCCATTTTCCCTTCTCGGCCAGTCATGTGCACTGCAAGGAGCAGGCAAGATGATACAGATCAACTGGAAAGCCCATTTGCATAATACAACTAGGGTGGGGTGACCAGCTTTTCCTATGTGCTATGTAAACGTCACACCTGATCCAACCAATCTATGAACCTTATGTAAATCAGACACTGCCTCCTCAAAGTGGACTATAAAATTTGGCACATTCACTGCCAGCAGGTCTTTTCCACTGGGATAACTTTTCTATAGATGAAGCTGTTTCTCTTTCTCTTCTCTTCTACCTATTAAACCTCAGCTCCTAAGCTCCTCGTGTGTGTCCGTGTCCTAAATTTTCCTGGCACATGACAACAAACCGCAGACAACATAGCTGCTTCAATACTGTATCATCTAGTACACAAGAGAAAATAGGCTGTGCAGAAGGAAGGTAAAACAAGTGAGGCTGAGCATGGAGACCATCATTCCCTTGGTACTGTAAGGGGTATTTATAGTGTCTGTATTGTATAACCAGCTTTCTAAAGGAAAAAACCCCGGCCATTTTACATTCCCAGACCATGGCATTTACCCACTGACTGGATCAAATTTATTTTTTTAATTGAAAGAAACACCTCAGCAAAGTTATTAATTTACCTGTGAAAGCTATTACTTCCAAATCAGTTGAGTAAAAAATCAAGAATGAAAAGAAAAAAAAAAAAGAAAAAGAAAAAGTACAGAAAGGAACTACAAGAAAATTGAAGCCAAAACATTTAAGCTATAAAAATAATGCAGATTATTAAAGGTGATGTCTCACACATGTTCAAAACACAAAAGCAGACTGGAATAAAGGCTATTTGCAGACAGGCTTGGAACAGAAACTTCATAAGGGAAGAGCAGAAGTAGATCGGGGATCGGGCAAATGGAATGCAGAAAGCAGATGCAGCAAGATTAACCTCAGACAAACGAGAATGTAGGGCAAAGGTCTGCATACATACTGAGTGTACTTCATATTTTAACAGGAATAATTCACAGTGGCGATATAACGTTTATGAACTGAATAATAAATCACTGAATAATATTTTAAAAACTGCTAAAAGATGAAAGAGAAATTGATAATAATATAATTATGATGAGAGTCCAAAATAAATTTCTGTCTTTGACACATTGAAAACAATTTTTAAAAAGTATATGGAGGACTTCATTAATTAATGTTTCATTAATAAGTGTATATCAAATATACACTCATAGAAAAGACATTTTTGATGCCGACAGTATGTTTACACAGATATATATAACCAATACTAAAAAAGAGAGAATCTCACTAACTTAGGAGTACCAATTCTATCACAATTGACAAATTATAACACAAACAAACCAAATACATAATAGATACTAAATAACATCATTTGATAAAATAACCACTTAATAATTATAAGCATAAAGATGATTAACATATTTAAAACTAAATAACAGAAAACTAACCAAAAAGCTCCAAACATTTTTTTTTTTTTTTTTTTTTTTTGAGACAGAGTTTCACTCTTGTTACCCAGGCTGGAGTGCAATGGCGCGATCTCGGCTCACCACAACCTCCGCTTCCTGGGTTCAGACAATTCTCCTGCCTCAGCCTCCTGAGTAGCTGGGATTACAGCCACGCACCACCATGCCCAGCTAATTTTTTGTATTTTTAGTAGAGACGGGGTTTCACCATGTTGACCAGGATGGTCTCGATCTCTTGACCTCGTGATCCACCTGCCTCAGCCTCCCAAAGTGCTGGGATTACAGGCTTGAGCCACCGCGCCCGGCCCGCTCCAAACATTTTTAACTCCTAATTTTGATTAAAAAAGAGGAGAAAGTTATCTTTGAATATTTTTTTTGCAAAGTTAGTATCAAGCTAGCATCATAGCTGAAAAATTATCTCACACAGTTATATTCAAGAAATTCACGTGCTTGATTACTTAGTATTATTAAATAAGAAGAAACTAATGAAACAAATTTTAATTCTAGAAACAAGAAAGTAACAACTAAAACTTGCTAGAAAAAGAGAAAACATAATGAAAATAAGACTTAATGAATTAGAATAAGATGCATTACAATTAGGAATTCAGAGACCTGAGTCTTAGAAAAGAACAATAATATGAATATGTCTCTGGTAGTACTAAGAAACGACAAAAATAAAAACACAGAAATATATAACACTGTATATGTAAAATAGGATATTTGCACAGATGTAAGAATGAATGAAATAATTGCAATGGAACTATGAAACTGAATATATCAGTTTAGCTTAATAACATACAATTCTTGATTATGAAAAAGTTTCCTAAGAAATACAAATTACTAAGATCTATTTAAAAAAAAACTTAGAAGAGGAATAAAGATGATTAACTGTGATGGGAAATGATAAAAATTGTGAAAGAACCACCTCAAAAGTAAGTGTTCAAGCTAGAATATTCCTTGCTATTTGAGCTATCAAAGGATAAGAAACTAATGCAAACTTCGATCAACTACATGAAGTAGCACAAAACTGATGCAAAACTTTGGGACCATTAAGCTATAAAAGATATAATAACCAATATAGAAAACTATAATAACAAGTAATAAAGAGAAACCCAGACATTCAGCAAAGCTTCTGGGTAACATATATGTTAACAATAATTTTTAATCACAGGATGAAAAGATTGCCTGTTTTTAAAATTAAGCAATTGATTAAACCACTAGAGAAAATAATAATTTAAGTGTTCATTCTACTATATAGGCAGTAATTTTGGAATTACAAAGTTAAGTGATAAATAAAAGCATGAACAAAATTAAATAATGGCAAATATGTGTTAACAATTAGCTTCTGAAGACCTTCTAAGGATGGCATCAAAAACAGTATCCATTAAGAAAAAATTTATAGATTTTACAAAACAAAATTGATAAGTTATATAGGAAAAATTTCACTAGAAATGTATTATAGAAGCAGCAAACTGAGGTCAACATATGAGACATACAGAATTTGTCTTTGATGTAGCATGGGTTTGTGTCCCTGCCCATATCTCATGTTTAATTGTAATCCCCAATGTTGAAGTGGGGGCCTGGTGGGAGATGATTACATCATGGGAACAATCCCCCTTGCTGTTCTTGTGACAGTGAGTGAGTTCTCAGGAGATCTGATGGTTTAAAAGTGTGAAGTACCTCCTTCTACTCTCTCTTCCTCCTGCCCTAGCCATGGAAGATGTGATTCTCCTCTTTCTGCCATGATTAAAAGCTTCCTCCCAAGCTATGCTTCCTGTACAGCCTATGGAACTATGAGCCATTTAAATCTCTTTTCTTTATAAGTTACCCTGTCTCTGGTGGTTCTTTATAGCAATATGACAATGGACTAACACAGTCTTTAATCTTAAAATTAAACAAAAATCTCATAAATTAATAAGTAAAAGAAAAAACAATACAGTGTATCTACTTTTATGTATATATGATAGGTAAATAATTATAAATAGATGCTTAGATACATTTGTTAAAATTTATTTCATAAAATATTATTTATGAACTCCCAAATTTCGAGAGGGAAATTAAACATCTGAAAATAAACTGTATTTAAATTATGGTGTATAAATATGAATAAAAGGCAACTAAGCATACCATCTCATTTCAAATATCATATATAATAAACAAATATGATGCATATATTAATAGAATATATGATTGCCATTATATTATTGCTAGTATATTTCTACATATATAATATACGTATTTTCTTCTTAAAGAGTAATGCTCACAATCTAATGCTACATTTTCTTAAAATTATGAATCATCATATTTGGTGTTTTTTTACTTGCATTTTAGGTTTTGGGGTACATGTGAAGAACATGCAAGATAGTTGCATAGGTACACACGTGGCAGTGTGATTTGCTGTCTTCCTCCCCTTCACCTATATCTGGCATTTCTCCCCATGCTATCTTTCCCCAACTACCCACCCCCAGCTGTCCCTCCCCTATTTCCCCCCAACAGACTCCAATGTGTAGTGCTCCCCTCCCTGTGTCCATGTGTTCTCATTGTTTGACACCCACCTATGAGTGAGAACATGCGGTGTTTGATTTTCTGTTCTTGTGTCAGTTTGCTGAGAATGATGGTTTCCAGGTTCATCCATGTCCCCACAAAGGACACGAACTCATCGTTTTTGATGACTGCAAAAATTCCATGGTGTATATGTGCCACATTTTCCCTGTCCAATCTATCATATATGGGCATTTGGGTTGGTTCCAGGTCTTTGCTAATGTAAACTGTGCTGCAATGAACATTCATGTGCATGTGTCCTTACAGTAGAATGATTTATAATCCTTACAATATATACCCAGTAATGGGATTACTGGGACAAATGGAATTTCTATTTCTAGGTCCTTGAGGAATCGCCACACTGTCTTCCACAATGGTTGAACTAATTTACACTCCCACCAACAGTGTACAAGTGTTACTATTCCTCCACAGGTGTTTTTATTTTATTTTATTTTTTTAATTTTTTATTGGATTATAGGTTTTGGGGTACATGAGCAGAGCATGCAAGACAGTTGCGTAGGTACACACATGGCAGTGTGCTTTGCTTTTCTTCTCCCCTTCACCCACATTTGGCATTTCTCCCCAGGCTATCCCTCCCCACCTCCCCCTCCCACTGGCCCTCCCCTTTTCCCCCCAATAGACCCCAGTGTTTAGTACTCCCCTTTCTGTGTCCATGTGTTCTCATTTTTCATCACCCACCTATGAGTGAGAATATGCGGTGTTTCATTTTCTGTTCTTGTGTCAGTTTGCTGAGGATGATGTTCTCCAGATTCATCCACGTCCCTACAAATGACACGAAATCATCATTTCTGATTGCTGCATAATATTCCATGGTGTATATGTGCCACATTTTTCCAATCCAGTCTATTATCAATGGGCATTTCGGTTGATTCCAGGTCTTTGCTATTGTAAACAGTGCTGCAATGAACATTCGTGTACATGTGTCCTTATAGTAGAACGATTTATAGTCTTTTGGATATATACCCAGTAATGGGATTGCTGGGTCAAATGGAATTTCTATTTCTAAGGCCTTGAGGAATCGCCACACTGTCTTCCACAATGGTTGAACTAATTTACACTCCCACCAACAGTGTAAAAGTGTTACTTTTTCTCCACATCCTCTCCAGCATCTGTTGTCTCCAGATTTTTTAATGATGGCCATTCTAACTGGCGTGAGATGGCATCTCAATGTGGTTTTGATTTGCATCTCTCTGATGACCAGTGACGATGAGCATTTTTTCATATGATTGTTGGCCTCATATATGTCTTCTTTCGTAAAGTATCTGTTCATATCCTTTGCCCACTTTTGAATGGGCTTGTTTGTTTTTTTTTCCTGTAAATCTGTTTGAGTTCTTTGTAAATTCTGGATATCAGCCCTTTGTCAGATGGGTAGACTGCAAAAATTTTTTCCCATTCTGTTGGTTGCCGATCCACTCTAGTGACTGTTTCTTTTGCTGTGCAGAAGCTGTGGAGTTTGATTAGGTCCCATTTGTCTATTTTGGCTTTTGTTGCCAATGCTTTTGGTGTTTTGTTCATGAAGTCCTTGCCTACTCCTATGTCCTGGATAGTTTTGCCTAGATTTCCTTCTAGGGTTTTTATGGTGCCAGGTCTTATGTTTAAGTCTTTAATCCATCTGGAGTTAATTTTAGTGTAAGGTGTCAGGAAGGGGTCCCGTTTCTGCTTTCTGCACATGGCTAGCCAGTTTTCCCAACACCATTTGTTAAACATGGAATCCTTGCCCCATTGCTTGTTTTTGTCAGGTTTATCAAAGATTGTATAGTTGTATGTATGTTGTGTTGCCTCCGGTGCCTCTGTTTTGTTCCATTGGTCTATATCTCTGTTTTGGTACCAGTACCATGCTGTTTTGATCACTGTAGCCTTGTAGTATAGTTTGAAATCCGGTAGTGTGATGCCCCCCGCTGTGTTCTTTTTGCTTAGAATTGACTTGGCTATGCGGGCTCTCTTTTGGTTCCATATGAAGTTCATGGTGGTTTTTTCCAGTTCTGTGAAGAAAGTCAATGGTAGCTTGATGGGGATAGCGTTGATTCTGTAAATTACTTTGGGCAGTATAGCCATTTTCACGATATTAATTCTTCCTAACCATGAACATGGAATGTTTCCCCATCTGTTTGTGTCCTCTCTGATTTCGTTGAGCAGTGGTTTGTAGTTCTCCTTGAAGAGGTCCCTTACGTTCCTTGTGAGTTGTATTCCAAGGTATTTTATTCTTTTTGTAGCAATTGCGAATGGCAGTTCGCTCTTGATTTGGCTTTCTTTAAGTCTGTTATTGGTGTAGACGAATGCTTGTGATTTTTGCACATTGATTTTATATCCTGAGACTTTGCTGAAGTTGTTTATCAGTTTCAGGAGTTTTTGGGCTGAGGCAATGGGGTCTTCTAGGTATACTATCATGTCGTCTGCAAATAGAGACAATTTGGCTTCCACCTTTCCTATTTGAATACCCTTTATTTCTTTTTCTTGCCTGATTGCTCTGGCTAGAACTTCCAGTACTATATTGAATAGGAGTAGTGAGAGAGGGCATCCTAGTCTAGTGCCAGATTTCAAAGGGAATGCTTCCAGTTTTTGCCCATTCAGTATGATATTGGCTGTTGGTTTGTCATAAATAGCTTTTATTACTTTGAGATACGTTCCATCGATACCGAGTTTATTGAGGGTTTTTAGCATAAAGGGCTGTTGAATTTTGTCAAATGCCTTCTCTGCGTCAATTGAGATAATCATGTGGTTTTTGTTTTTGGTTCTGTTTATGTGGTGAATTACGTTGATAGACTTGCGTATGTTGAACCAGCCTTGCATCCCCGGGATGAATCCTACTTGATCATGATGAATAAGTTTTTTGATTTGCTGTTGCAATCGGCTTGCCAATATTTTATTGAAGATCTTTGCATCTATGTTCATCATGGATATTGGCCTGAAGTTTTTTTTTCTCGTTGGGTCTCTGCCGGGTTTTGGTATCAGGATGATGTTGGTCTCATAAAATGATTTGGGAAGGATTCCCTCTTTTTGGATTGTTTGAAATAGTTTTAGAAGGAATGGTACCAGCTCCTCCTTGTGTGTCTGGTAGAATTCGGCTGTGAACCCGTCTGGACCTGGGCTTTTTTTGTGTGGTAGGCTCTTAATTGCTGCCTCAACTTCAGACCTTGTTATTGGTCTATTCATAGTTTCAGCTTCCTCCTGGTTTAGGCTTTGGAGGACACAGGAGTCCAGGAATGTATCCATTTCTTCCAGGTTTACTAGTTTATGCGCATATAGTTGTTTGTAATATTCTCTGATGATGGTTTGAATTTCTGTGGAATCTGTGGTGATTTCCCCTTTATCATTTTTTATTGCATCTATTTGGTTGTTCTCTCTTTTATTTTTAATCAATCTGGCTAGCGGTCTGTCTATTTTGTTGATCTTTTCAAAAAACCAGCTCTTGGATTTTTTGAAGGGTTTTTCGTGTCTCAATCTCCTTCAGCTCAGCTCTGATCTTAGTAATTTCTTGTCTTCTGCTGGGTTTTGAGTTTTTTTCATCTTGCTCCTCTAGCTCTTTCAATTTTGACGATAGGGTGTCAATTTTGGATCTCTCCATTCTCCTCATATGGGCACTTATTGCTATATACTTTCCTCTAGAGACTGCTTTAAATGTGTCCCAGAGGTTCTGGCACGTTGTATCTTCGTTCTCATTGGTTTCGAAGAACTTCTTTATTTCTGCCTTCATTTCGTTGTTTACCCAGTCAACATTCAAGAGCCAGTTGTTCAGTTTCCATGAAGCTGTGCGGTTCTGGGTCGGTTTCTGAATTCTGAGTTCTAACTTGATTGCACTATGGTCTGAGAGGCTGTTTGTTATGATTTCAGTTGTTTTGCATTTGTTGAGCAGTGCTTTACTTCCAATTATGTGGTCAATTTTAGAGTAGGTGTGAAGTGGTGCTGAGAAGAATGTGTATTCTGTGGATTTGGGATGGAGAGTTCTGTAAATGTCCACCAGGTTTGCTTGCTCCAGGTCTGAGTTCAAGCCCTGGGTATCCTTGTTGATTTTCTGTCTGGTTGATCTGTCTAGTATTGACAGTGGAGTGTTAAAGTCTCCCACTATTATTGTGTGGGAGTCTAAGTCCTTTTGTAAGTCATTAAGAACTTGCCTTATGTATCTGGGTGCTCCTGTGTTGGGTCCATATATGTTTAGGATCGTTAGCTCTTCTTGTTGTATCGATCCTTTTACCATTATGTAATGGCCTTCTTTGTCTCTTTTGATCTTTGTTGCTTTAAAGTCTATTTTATCAGAGATGAGAATTGCAATTCCTGCTTTTTTTTGCTTTCCATTAGCTTGGTAAATCTTCCTCCATCCCTTTATTTTGAGCCTTTGTGTATCCTTGCATGTGAGATGGGTTTCCTGGATACAGCACACTGGTGGGTTTTGGATTTTTATCCAATTTGCCAGTCTGTGTCTTTTGATTGGTGCATTTAGTCCATTTACATTTAGGGTTAATATTGTTATGTGTGAATTTGATACTGCCATTTTGATGCTAAGTGGCTGTTTTGCCTGTTAGTTGTTGTAGATTCTTCATTATGTTGAAGCTCTTTAGCATTCAGTGTGATTTTGGAATGGCTGGTACTGATTGATCCTTTCTATGTGTAGTGCCTCTTTTAGGAGCTCTTGTAAAGCAGGCCTGGTGGTGACAAAATCTCTGAGTACTTGCTTGTTCACAAAGGATTTTATTCTTCCTTCACTTCTGAAGCTCAGTTTGGCTGGATATGAAATTCTGGGTTGAAAGTTCTTTTCTTTAAGAATGTTGAATATTGGCCCCCACTCTCTTCTGGCTTGTATTGTTTCTGCCAAGAGATCTGCTGTGAGTCTGATGGGCTTCCCTTTGTGGGTGACCTGACCTTTCTCTCTGGCTGCCCTTAGTATTCTCTCCTTTATTTCAACCCTGTTGAATCTGACGATTATGTGCCTTGGGGTTGCTCTTCTTGCAGAATATCTTTGTGGTGTTCTCTGTATTTCCTGCAATTGAGTGTTGGCTTGTCTTGCTAGGTGGGGGAAATTTTCCTGGATGATGTCCTGAAGAGTATTTTCCAGCTTGGATTCATTCTCTTCATCCCCTTCTGGTACACCTATCAAACGTAGGTTAGGTCTTTTCACATAGTCCCACATTTCTTGGAGACTTTGTTCATTCCTTTTTGCGCTTTTTTCTCTGATCTTGGTTTCTCGTTTTATTTCATTGAGTTGGTCTTCGACTTCAGATATTCTTTCTTCTGCTTGGTCAATTCGGCTACTGAAAGTTGTGTTTGCTTCGCGAAGTTCTCGTATTGTGTTTTTCAGCTCCTTTAATTCATTCATATTCCTCTCTAAGGTATCCATTCTTGTTATCATTTCCTCGAATCTTTTTTCAAATCTTTTTTCAAGGTTCTTAGTTTCTTTGCATTGATTTAATACATGATCTTTTAGCTCACAAAAGTTTCTCATTATCCATCTTCTGAAGTCTAATTCCGTCATTTCGTCACAGTCATTCTCTGTCCAGCTTTGCTCCCTTTCTGGTGAGGAGTTTTGGTCCTTTCTAGGAGGCGGGGTGTTCTGGTTTCGGGTGTTTTCCTCCTTTTTGCGCTGGTTTCTTCCCATCTTTGTGGATTTGTCCGCTGGTCGTCTGCATAGTTGCTGACTTTTCGTTTGGGTCTCTGAGTGGACACCCAGAATGTTGATGATGAAGTATTTCTGTTGCTTGGTTTTCCTCCTACCAGTCTAGCCCCTTCGCTGTATGACTGCTGAGGTCCGCTCCAGACCCTGCTTGTCTGGGGTGCACCTCTAGTAGCTGTGGCACAGCGAGGGATGCTACCAGTTTCTTTTTCTGCTCTCTTTGTCCCAGGATGATGCCTGCCTAATATCAGTCTTTTGGATATAGAGTGGTCAGGGAGCTGCTTGAGGAGACAGTTTGTACTTTATAGGGGTTTAATTGCTGAGCTGTGCACTCTGTTGTTCATTCAGGGCTGTTAGGCTGCTATGTTTGATTCTGCTGCAACAGAGCTCATTAAAAAACCCCCTTTTTTTTTTTTCTCAAATGCTCTGTGTTGAGGGGTTTGGGCTTTATTTTTGGATGTCCGATCAGGTGTCCTGCCCAGCTAGAAGGCAGACTAGCCACTGTTTGGCTGCCGAGGCTCCGCCCTGCTGTTGTGTGATTCACGCTGTTCCTGCTGGCTCTGCTGTGGTCTCCGCCACGCCCTGCGGCGGAGTCTCTTCGTTGTAGCGTGTTGCCTCAGCAACGGCAGGCTGCGTCAGCAGTGGGCATGTATCTCAGTAGGGACGGGTTGCCTCGGCAACGGCTGGCTGCGTCAGCAATGGGCGTGTATCTCAGTTGGGGCGGGTTGCCTTGGCAATGGCTGGCTGCGTCAGCAGTGGGCGTGTATCTCAGTTGGGGCGGGTTGCCTCGGTAGTGGTGGACGCCCCTCCCCCACAGAGCGTCTCGGACCGTCTGCTCGGGATAGTTTGAAGTCGCGGCTTTGTTCGTCCCACTGGGTATCCCAATCCCTGCAATCCCCTGGGCTGGCCTACTGTCCAAGTCTCGTTCAGTCTCAAGTCCAGCCCTCTCAAGTCTCAGGTTGCCGGTTCAACAGAGCACCTGGACAAGCGCGCCCTGTGGGGATTGCTGGGTAGGGCCGGCCGCCGCCACCCCGGCTGCCGGCTTCGCCAGGCAGACCTACTGCCTGGCGTCCCGTGTCTTTTTTATACTTGGGAGTTTCCCCGTTCTGTGGGCAACAAAGATCAGTCTGAAAATGCCGCTCTGACTCACCGTTTGCGGATTCAACGAGAAGAGCTCCAATCCTGGGTTGTTCTCACAGCGCCATCTTGAGTCCTCCCGGTGTTTTTATTTTTTAAGGAAAGCAGCTTTGTAAGAAAAATTTCATAAGGATTTGCACATGATTTTATCAACAATTTGTTTGGAGACAGGTGAATTTTCACTTTCTTTCTGTGCCTTTGGCCTTTATAATTACACTTGAATATGCCTCGGAATCCTCCACTCATCCTGTATAGCACGGCAACCCTACTAGGCACCAGGCCTTCGAGATGCCGATGGTGCAGCACTTAGCAAGACAAACATGCTCCTTTGTCCTAGAGGGCTTACGTTATGGTGAGGTGATAGCTAATGAACAAATAACTTAATAAGTCAGTAAAGCAATTACAAATAGGTATAGATTCTATGAAGGAGCAGGTGGGAAGTAACTGGGTAGTGCTTAAGATAAAGTAGTCAGGATAGGTATGCTTCTCTGAGGAGGCAGTAGAAGAGATGAAACCTGGAAGATGAGACTAAACCAATCACAGACAGTGTTGGTGGAAAAACTTTGAGACCAAGGGAATGGTAGTGTCAGCGTCTTGGGAAAGCCATGGTTAGGTGTGTGACAAGAGCAGAAAGGAGACAAGAATGGCCAAGTAGGTCATAATGTAGTAGAAACTTAGGCCAGGACAGAACTAATGGGAATCCTCTGGGAGTCATACATGACCTGTTTTGCCCTGGAGCATATGAGAGGGCCTGTGTTGGCTAGAAGGCTATGGAAGTGGCCTGGTGTGAGGGTGTGGCATGGTCAAGACCATGCACAGGATCAGGCAGTAACGTAGATAAGCTGAGATCCTAGGGAATGGCATCATTTACTTTAAGAAAAAAGAAGTAAAGATTCTAAAGTGAGTGGTGTCTTTCTAGAATTTTCTTTTAAACTCCACCTGGTAGTTTTTGTTCCTTCTGAATACTAGTTTTAGTGGAATACAGACAAACTACAAATACTCAGATGAAAGTGTCTGAGATGGATAAAGTATGAAAGGGGTGACTAGGCTGAGGGTGTCAGGCATGGACTTCAGGGAAGTTCCACGAGGGGCATCTCTACTGAAAATGAACCATGACATAGATGAATTCTGTGCCTGGACTGGAACTGGGACCAGTGGTCAGAAGCTTCAGGAGTCCAGAGTTGAGCTGTAGATAATGAACAACTTCTAGTAAGAGTAGCTCAGAGGGGTGGAAGTGGTGGAGATGGCAGGCAGGTAGAGAAGGGAACTGGCCATTTGATAACAGTGTGAAAAGATAAACATTTCCTCCCCCGAGATTCACCATTGGGTTGTTGGAATTATTCAGGCCAAGAATTTTAGAACAATTCTTTCTTGTTTCCTAATTCTTCTTTTTCCATATACCACTCATCCAATCTACAGGTAAATCCAATTAGAAGTACCCAGAATTCAACTGCTTACCACCCATATCATGACCACTGTCACCCCATAGTCTCCCCATTGCCCTTCCTTTTTCCACCCTACCCCCTGCTTGCTCTCCATGCAGCAATCTACACAATCCTTGGAAAACCCAAGCAATGTTACCTCTTTGTTTACAGTCCTCCAGTCTTTGTTTGTTTTATTGATAATAACATTTAAACGTTTTTTATTTGGCCACATGCCTCCTGTACCCTCTCTGACTTTATCATGTTTCTCTCTCCCCACAGCTACTTTCTCCAGCCACGCTGGTCCCTTAAGACCCATTTCCTCCCCCTTTTCAGATCTCTGCTTAATAGGAAAGCCTTCTTGGCTGACTTCTACTAAAACACCTCCCTTTACTGTCCGGGTGAGCTCCATGAGGGCAGTGGCTGTTACGGTTTATGGCTGTGTCTTAACCAGACACATTACTTGACCTAAAACAATTATTTATAAATGATGGTGACGTAAATGAGCCCATTGAAACATTTTAGAAGTAACAAACCACAGAGATGCTGAGGAACCCAACACATATTAAGAAAAAATTCATAGACCAGAGGGGGAGACAGACAAGTGAGAGGGAAGGCTGGAGAACAGCAGGGGGCCTTGTGTCCCCTTATGGATGCCTGCCTTGTGCTGAGCGGCATCTCATCAACCTTCCCAGCAACATGATGGGGGCATGTGGTCTTCACCCCAAAGTGGAATGTGGGGAGCTACGGTAGAGTTTCCTTCAGGGTTTGACATAATCAGTTTTGTATTTTATAAGGATGGTTCTAAGCCTTTCAAGGAGTTGGTAGGGCAATGGGTGAGACAGCAGGCTGCTATAATATTCCCCATGAGAAAAGGGTCTTGCTTGAACTTAAACCATCTATCAGCGTGGATGGAGATAAAAAAATGGCTTTTGGAGAGGTAGGAGGAAGAACCCTAGAATTCAGTAATGCAAAACCATAAATCAAGCATAATCTTGAGAGGCAGATATTCCCAGAAGCCATCTCACCTTATCTGCTAGTCGTTTCTTTTTATGGCTTTCAATGAAAGCAATTAGAAATACCTTCAGAATGTCTTCTTCATGAAAACCAAGGTTGTCATTCTGCACACTCTGGAGAATAGATGTGACTCTGACAACTCTCAACCCTGTATTCAGTTGCCAGCTCATACTACACAACGAGTAAGAAAACAATGCAAGTAAGGACCCTGCCTCTTATAGCTCAGTGCCCTGAGCCAGAGAAGAAAATAGATGCTTTGAACATCTCTCATCATAGGACCCATTTGTGGGCATGGTATCAATTTCGTTAAAGCTTTATCCCAGCATTGTTAAGATCTAAACCTGTTGTCAGGCTGAATTGAAACTCCCCTTTCTCCTCCTGTTATATGACCATCATTTTTTCACGCTGCTAGCACCACATGCAGTCAGACTGCCTGCCTTGACTTCTCTGCCCAGAGGAAGTGTCTACGTCAGCGCAACCTTGGCTTTACATCGAGAATTCAAATCTGGTCAAATCTAACACTGGAGCAACAACTATATGAAGGAGAAATATTGCAAAGTGTAAGATTTTTTTTTTTTTTCGGGGGTTGGTAGTAGATCCTGGGAAATGTGATTTAAAACAAACAAAGTCTGTGTTAAGTTGAACTGAGGAGTGAAAAGGGAAAATAAACATCACAGGATTAGAGAAACACAAAGTCCACAGAGGACAAGGTTAAGTGCTGTATACCCGGCAGAAGCAATTCCACTTTTTTAGCCTCTAACCCAGCATTGAGCAAGACTGGGTTAAGCTAAACAGGGAGTCCACTGCTTCAATATCTCCATGTAGAATTGTACTCGAGGGAGATTGGGCCTCTGAAGTCAGTGCCTTTTGATAGCTGAGAGACTGGCAGAGCACGACACAAGAAAAGCAGTCAATCTCAGTAGGATGGGTGCTCCATGATGGAACCCTCAACAAGAAGTCATCTGATGGTAATATATCAGAAGCCAGCAATCCATTAGCATCATGCAAAAATTCTCACCACATGCATTTACTCATGCAACAACTCCCTCATATGCATTGACTACTGGGGTGGAAACATGAGGAATAGAGGGTCATCTTTCTGCTGCCTCTGTTTTCTGTGTAGAAGAAGCGACACAGTTATACAAGCAACCCCCTAGGAGATGCCGTTATTCATACCAAAGACCAGAAAGAGCCCTTTACTGTCTTCTGCAGCCTTTGCTGAGGGGTGCTTTCTTTTTTGATATGAAAAGCAATTAGCCACGACCAATGACAGGGCACTATGATGCTGCCCTGACTTGATAGCAAGAGCTCAATGTACTGCTTATCTACACTTTATTTCCCTGCTTTTGAATTCACAGGTCATAATAAAGTGTTGCATGTCCACAGACCTGTGAGAAAAATTAATTAGGAGGAGCCTTTTAATGTAGAAGGCAGCTTACTGAGATAATAGAAAAGGCTTTGGTAAAACTTGGCTTAATTGGAATTTCAAGCAATTCCTGGCTTGTTGTACCAGGGATTGTTACTGTTATAGAGCAGATGAGCAAGCTATTTAAAGAGTTTATGGGCCGAACTGGACTCAGAGGTCTCGGCAGAGATGGATTTGCTCAAGCAATTGGGGCTGCCTCAGAAAACAGCAAGCAGGAGCATGGATTTGCTCTCTTGTCAATGCGTGGACATGCAAGGCTTATAAACTTCTATTGTCCTAGGTAACTCAGAAACTAGGGGTTAAACTGGAGATTCAAGCTCTAGGGCAGCAAACTTGCTGCTTGTTTCTAGATACAAATAGGGAATGAGATAAAGAGGGAACAAATGAAGAATATGGACTTTGATGTTTGAGATGCATGGACTCATGCCCCCAATTCTACTATGTACTTCCTTTTCTTTATCTTTTTCTTTTCTTTTTTTTTTTTTTTTTTTTGAGATGGAGTTTCGCTCTTGTTACCCAGGCTGGAGTGCAATGGCGCAATCTTGGCTCACTGCAACCTCAGCCTCCTGGGTTCAGGCAATTCTCCTGCCTCAACCTCCTGAGTAGCTGGGGTTACAGGCACACGCCACTGTACCCATATAATTTTTTGTATTTTTAGTCGAAACGGGGTTTCACCGTGTTGACCAGAATAGTCTCAATCTTCTGACCTCATGATCCACCCACCTCGGCCTCCCAAAGTGCTGGGATTACAGGCGTGAGCCACTGCGCCCGGCCCTGTACTTCCTGATAAATTGTAGATAATAATGCTGTCCCCACAGAAGCAGTGTGAATATTAACTGTTAATAGAGCACGTTAAGTGCAGAGTGCTCTGCTGCAATGTGCAGCATTCTCTATGTAGGACACATCAGCGGACAAGACACAGGTACTTCCTTAGAGAAGTTTATAATGGGACATAGGTGGCAGACAAATTATACTGGCTGGGATGAAGCCTTTTCCATTTGAATCACGGTACATTAACTAAGCAACTGGAAGACAGAGCCAATTGAAATGAATGCCTTTCAAGGGCATAAAGGAGCTTCAGGGAAGAAGAAAGTGACTCTGTCTTTTCATGGGCTGGCTAAGAATGGGCAGAGGCATAAAAAGATGACTGAGAATTTAGCAATTTAGCCATGGCTTCTTGTCTCACTGCTTCACTGTGCAGCACTAGGGCTTTCTTCCTGGGTCCAAATGCTACTGCTCATCATAAACACCTGTGCCTGAAACAGGCCTTCTGAAGGGCTGTTTGTCTGAAAATTAACTTGATTCACATCTGAATTACCAATGATTACCAATGATTAGTTGATTACATCTTGACATAAGCTTCAATTGCTATGAAGTGCTATATGTCACCCTGAAGTATATTCTACTGGAGGCAAATTTTATCTACTTCTTGTTGCATTGGAGCTAAACTCAGATTGTCTTGGTATATCTTGTGGATGGCTTAGGGGACATGCACGTGTTCTCCTGTGATGTTTAGTCTACCCATTAGATTAAGGAGTGCAAGGAGCAATTTCTCCTTTCCAAGATAAGAGCAGACCTTTCAGGGGTGGCAATTTCTGTGGCCAAAACTCAGTTTCTTCTCTAGCAATAACAAAGAGGATAGAATCAAGAGCATGCTCCTAAAGCTTTCTCCAACTTAGCAAATATGTATGTATGTCTTAGAAAATAAGCTGCCTTAAGTAAGACCCCAGAGGTGAGAAAAGATCCAGAATAATTGGATTTGCTAGGAAAAAAAGCATTCTAGATAAAGCAGCAGAAAGCTTCCCCAATACCACAGAAAACTCCAGAATGGGCTTCTCAGCAGAGGCTAAATCATGGCAGTTTATGTGAAGGAAAATAGACCCATATCTGTTATTCTCCTCACCGCATGCTGTGTGAGTGCCCAATGTGAGCCCATTACTATTAGGAGCTTTCATGTTTGTCCTCTAATTTTATCTGCACAATAAGCCTGAAAGCCATATATTTTTATTCACATTACAGATTAGGCTACAGAGGCTGAGAGAAGGCAGCCTGGGAAAATTACTATTACAAAATAGCATTCCAGAAACAGTAGAGTAACAATTTCTTAATAATAGGAGAGAGCTTGTATTCTACACTCGTAATTTTTTCTGGAATGCTACTTTACCTTCGCTTTGCAATGACCTGGAGCAGTTTTCTGGTGGTTCTACTGTAAATCTCCTGCCAGTGTTCCTACCCCAGCAGCAGGCATCTCTCAAGACCTTCCTGCTCCAGACCAGGAGTTCCCAAATGTGAGCATGCCGCAGTCACCTAGAGGGCTTGATAAACACACACTGATGGGGCTCACTTCTGATTTACTAGGTCTGAGTGTGGCAAGAAAATTTACATCATTTTTTATTGAGATAGACTTTATGTATTGTAAAATTCAACCATTTAAGTGTACAATTCAGTAATTTTAAAAAATTTTACACACTCATACAACCATCAATGCAGTCTATTTTTGTAACATTTCCATCACACCAGGAAGGTCCTTTGTGCATATGAAGTCACTCCCCATCCCCACTCCTCATCTCCAGCAACCATTAGTCTATTTTTTGCGTCTATAGATTTGCCTATTCTGGAATCACACAACATATGGTCCTTTGCATTGGCCTTCTTTTTACTTCGCATAGTATTTTTGAGGTCAGTCCATGTTGTAGCATGTATCAGTACTTCACTCCATTTTATTGCTGAATAATATTTCATTCATTGTATAGACCTCAATTTGTGTCTCTATTTACTGAGAATTTGCATTTCTGACAGGTTTCCAGTTGATGCTGAAGCTGCCATTCTGGTGATTACATTTTGGGAACACTTTGTGGTCTACGCCAGCAGTTCTCAACCTTGGCTACATGCTGGAATTTCCAGAGGAGATTTTACAACATACCATGCCTGGACCTCTTCCCTAGTTTGATTTAAATGGTGTGAGATGGGGCTCAGGAATGGACCCTTTATCAAATTCCACAGGTGATTGAAATGTACAGCTGAGGTTGAGAACTGTGTCTCTAAACCCTTGCTATTCAATGTGTGTTCTATAGACCAGCAGCAACAGTGCTTAGCCTGGGAGCTCGTTGTAATCTCTGAATCTCAGACCTAACCCCAGACTTCCTGAATCAGATTCAGTATTTAAACTGAATCTGGTTCATTAATCCCTGGTTGATTCTCATATGCATGTGAATTTGAGAATGGCTGCCCCATAGCAGGGCATAATGCCTAGGAGAAGAAAATCAGAACAAAAGGAAAATTTCACTTTCAGACTGAACTATAATGATAACCAAAGAAAGGGCTACTGCTGAGAAGTTGGTTCCTTTCATTTGAATTGCCAGGATTAGCTCTTGCACTGATCAAATCATGGGATAATTGCTGACCTTCCTCTCAGTCCCTGTGGCCACAGATGAATGTAGTGAAGGAAGCTGGATTAAACTGCCTGCTCTAAATAAATCTCACTCTCTTTCCAGGAAGTATGAATGGGACATACTAGTGAGTTTTAACTGTGCTCATCCTAATGTGAACATACTGGGATTCCTCTAATGACAATTGCTTGAATTGCTAAAGCTGTTTGGATTCCATAGGACCTCAACATCTTGATCAGATTAATTAATCCAGTTGAGTGTGACCGTTTTTGGGGGAGTGAACCTGCTTAGATCTCAGCATGGATATGTAGGTATTAGGAAGCAGAAATCAAGCCATAGAGTATGTGTGGAAGAACTTGGTATATCAGAGTGATGATGATGACAATGGAAGTCCCAGAAAGACAGACCCAAACCCAAATTTGGAGGGAAGAGTATAATCAAAGAAGGCTTCCTGGAGACGGTGATTATTTGGATAATGTTAAAAAATCCATAATAATTTATCAGGTTGAGGGGGGGTGTAAAAGTACAAGAGAAAACTAAGCAGGCAGAGGGAGTAGGTAGAATAAAGGCCCAGAAACGTTAAAATACTTGAAATTTTGATGCTTTTTTAGATCCAGCGTTTGTAAACAAAAATTGCTTTGTCTATAGAAGCTCAAATTATTATTTTTTTTTGGGAGGGTCAGAAGGGGGATATAAGATTAGTTTTGAGCATGAAGCCAGAAGTACTTTCAATGCAGATAGAAACCCCAAACTTGGCTATATTTTTAACAAAGAAATGACTGCACTGCTTTGCGTCTGTGGGTCCTAGCACATGAAGCTCTGTTGAGGATCTTCCTGCATCCTCTCACCAAGGATGGAAGAAGTCTGACATCTCCTCTCTGGAACCTTGTGACCTGCGGGTACCTGGGAACTCGATGGGGAGGAAGCTGATGACAGGCAAGTGAAGAGTCCATTTCTCAGGACACAAACAGACCCAGCAGGTCAAAGGAGACTAGGAAAGGAACTTAGGTCTTGATCTCTGTGAAATTACAGATGTAGATAGAACTGTGGGTTCAAATCAGAGCCTAAAAATGCACTAACTTTGTAAAAAGAGTGTGAGTAAAATGTCAAACACAGGGTCAAATTTGATATAAGATGATCAACTGTGGGTTCAAATCAGAGCCTAAAAATGCACTAACTTTGTAAAAAGAGTGTGAGTAAAATGTCAAACACAGGGTCAAATTTGATATAAGATGATCAATCAATGCCAATTTCCTTCCCCGTCATAATCTGGGAATCAACCCCAAATTCCAATTATCACCTACACTATTTACCTCCCTTTTATTGCCCCTTTTATTTTTAGTATGCTCTTTATCTGTACAGCCAGAGCCTCTCCTGACTGTAGATCCATCAGATAGCCAACTGAAGATTTAAATTTCCCATCTCTGCTTCCCTTTCTCTCTCTTCTTCCTTTCCTTTATCCTTCCTCCTTCCCTCTCACTTTCTTCCTTCCTTTCTCCCTCTCTCTCTCCCTTCCTTCTTTCTTCTTTCCTGATTTGTTTTCTTTCTTGCCTCCTTTCCGCCTCCCTCTCTTCCAAGTTAAATGAACCCTGCTGCAACTGCCTAAATAATAAGGGCTTAAACACATTCAGAACAAGTGGAAGAAATTAACATTCAAAGGATTATCTCATTTCAATCCTTGAAATAACTCCATAAACTAGATAATAATATCCTATCCACATTTTACACATTAAGAAATTTTGAGGCAAGTAATCTTGCCCAAGACCATTCAGCCAGTCGGCAGTGAAGCTGGTGTGTCCAGCATTTATTTATCCTGGATCCAGCTGCCTCGCAATGGGACTGTTGCATGTGCCAGTGGCTAAGCAGACACTGGAGGGACATATGTTCCCAGATGTCCCATAGCAATGGCATTGGGGTCACCACCTTCAGAAATAGACTATGATGATCTTGGGAGCAGTCCTAGGATTGTGAATGTTGTTGTGAATATGAGTGGATATGAGTCACCCCAACTTGTAAAATCTTTGACCACAAACCCAGACAGCAGAGAGGCTGCTCTGAGAAGGGGCTCGCCTGATGTTTCCATGTGTCTCATTTAGAATCTGTACTGTATTGTGAGGTCACACAGGACTGAGATCCACAGAAGGGCACATGAATCACAGCTGCAGAACAATTCCATTTTGTTGGATACCAGTAGGCAAGTTAGCTTGAAAACAAATTATGCTTACGAAAGGGTTGGATGAGTCCATTTTGGACAGCCTGCAGTGTAGCATGGTATTTCTTGTCCTTAATTACTCTGTCCTCTGGTAGGAACAGAAAATACAGTTAATCCATTAAATTCTGTCCTCAAAGTAGAAACTCCCTTTGATTATTTCAACTTTTAAAACACTCATTGTGTTTGAATGAATGTGATTGTTTGATTGTTGTTTTTAATTTGTAAATTTATATAATTAACAAAGAAATCCTAACTGAAGTGTGGGATTACATTTATTTCCCATCTACTCCATTCACGTCTAGCATCTAAAAAGCATTGTTAATCGTATGCACACTGTTAATTATCTCAACATGTTTAATTGCTGTTTTCTTAAATTACTAGTAGGCCATATGTAAATGATCTTTCATGCATTAACATTTCATTTTGTGAAAAGTAAAACACAAAACAGGTTGCATGAAACATTAAACCGAACATGATCTCTGGGCCATTCATGGAGTATTAGGAAAATGGGAAACCGAGGTAATGGCTCCCCCTTACCATGCCAACCTCATACCTCAGTGGCCCAGAGGGGCGAACATAGCTACACTTGGAAATATTATAGAATTGTCAAAAGAACAGCCGATCTGCAGTGTAAATTGTGAAACATATGTTAGAACTCTACTTTTCTCGTGACTGTAAACTTCACCGTTTTTTATCAAGCTAGGAAACAAAAGTAATAATATCTAACATTTAGGAAATATTTACTATATTCCAAGCACTGTTCAAGGGCTGGGAGGATTTTTTTTTTTCATTTTGTTCTCATAGCGGTCCTATTGTGTAGAAAATAGGATCATCATCTCATTTTGTAAATGCAGGGAAAAATTAGGTAACTTGCCCAAGGTCACACAGCCAGTGTGGTGGCCATTAGGAATGCTAGTCTAGTATTTCCTATTTCCTCCTTCCAGGTGGGATAGGCCAGCAGCCTCTTTTAGTGGGCTTCCTTTACAAAACCCAATGACTCTATCTCTCTGCTTGCAAAGCATGTGAACCCAGCATCTAATGGGGAATGCAAGACTCATTCTCCAGCAAACCTAGAAAACATAGATAACCTTGCTTCTCATCTAATGGACAGATATATTCTTCTGTCCAGAAGACAGGTTTGATGGGTTAAAATACTTATGATTTTTTTTTCCTCAAGAATTGGGGAGGGATAATGGTAAGTATAGAGAGAGGGGGATGACATGCATGTTTGTGTGTGTGTGTGTGTGTGTGTAGAGAAAACATGTAAGGATGTGTGAGAAAGAGAGAGAGAGAGAGATGCATAGAGGACATGAGAAGAGGGCTGTATTAAATATGCCTAGATATGAGTGAGAGATGCTTTGCTTTTTCTTCAATAGTACTGGGGAAGAGTCCAGATGTAGCTCAATGCAATTAACATTAGTATTTATAGCAGCAATAGTCAAGCAAATATTTCCACCCTGAAAAGATCACCTCACTGAGTGGTTACCCATGGGTCTAGGGGGGGCAGAAACTTTGAACCAAGGGAGGGACAGAGTAAAGAATCTCTGATATTCTCAAAGGGAAGATTCCAGAAGAGAATGGGAAATGTCTCCATTCTGTCAGAAGGACCCAGCAGCATAGTAACTTTGGTGGATTGGAAACAGATAATGTGGCATGCATAGTGATGAAACCTCCAGCAGAGAGCAGATATGCGATGGTGTTGAGGCAGAAGGAAAAGGGTCTGTGTGTGTGTGTTTGTGTGTGTGTGTGTGTGTGTATGTGTGTGTGGGGGGTGCTAGAATGGAATGAGCCATGAACTAAGAATATAATACTTAGCTATAAACATCAGACCACTAAATATGCTTATTTAAAATTTTATATCAATTTAGAAATTTGTTAAACCTGAAATGGCTGAAAACCTTAGAAACTGAGAGAGCAAAACATAAGGTTGGGGCATGGGGGTAATGGGGTGTGATTTATTGGGGCCAATGCACACGGGAAATCACAGTGAGAGAATGATTTAGCCATGGATAGCACAAGCCACTGCCAAAGACATGGTTCAGAGCACGAATTCCCCGAAATGTAGCAAATGATAGTAGTTGTATATTCTTGAAGGGAATAGACTACATCAATTGAATTCCTGGTGTTTCTCTTTTGTCTCTTTTTGCTTTCCCTAATTATTGACGTATCTGGCCACTTTTCCATTATTTTCTTGAGATGCACACAAATCATTGATTGTTCATGGGTTCAAACGCATATATCCAGAGAATAAACAAGGACAGAGAAGACACTTGAGTCCAGAGGACCTCGTTCTCTCTAGAAACATTATACTCACAAGTCCAACGTAAATTGGCTTGCAAGACATGCAAATATAGGCTTCAAGAGTCCAAGAAAGACTCTAGCAAGCTCTAGTTCTAGTCCTGCCCTGTTCAAAATAATGAAGATTATTGTTTGTGAATAGTTTGTTCTCAAAATTTCAGGTGCAGTATGGATTTCATGCCACTGGGCAACAGTTCAATGGTTCTGAAGAAATGGTTTACATATCACAAGTATCACAAGGGCTGCTGGGCCACTGACTGCTTGTTTTGCATTAGGTGAGACTGTTTCAAAGCCATGGTGTTTCACAAGTCTCTGATTCTATATGTGCCATTTACTTTGCTTTGGAGTGAAATTACTTCCTCTTGCTTAGCACCACCATTGCCTGATTCCAGTCTTCCTGGAAGGCTCCTAATTGTCCTTTAAGACTTAGCCTGCAAGTTAACATATTCTGTGAGGTCTCCCCTAATGCACCCAAACTATGGTACCCCATTTTTTGTCTAATATTTCACAGGCAATAACCATTGACAGTACAAACTATATCTTCATTTCTCTGTGTAGCTCTATAACTAGCAAGAGATTGGTAAATTTTCTTGAATACATACATTAAAGTCAGAGAAGAAAAAAGAGAGTGAAACACAGGGATGGAAGAAATGAAATAGGGAGAGAAAGAAAAAATAAAGAAAAGAAAGGGTAGCTTAAGATCCATTCATATCTACCTTGTAGTATCTACTGGGACGTGGTGCTATAGCCTAAACAGGCTTGGGGGTTGACATGAGGGTGTTGGGCTGCTTTCTCTGTGGGGAAAGTATCACTATGACTACTGTCCTGAAGCTGGCAATATCTGAAGAAAAGAGATTTTTCCCAGTATCTTTAGACAAAGACTGCTGCAATCTCTAGGGTTCTTGTTGACAAGACTGTGGCCCTTATTATTTTCTATATCCAGAACTCAAAGAAACCATGAAATTTCGACCTTTTTTATCAGCTCATCACACATCTCTGAGATCTGTTTGACTTGAAAACTCATGGTCACCCCTATTAAATATCAGCAGAAAGACTGTCTCCTGGTACTCTTCAGCCTATTCTGGAACTCATGGCTTGTGTTCTAGAAGCCAAGGGTGTAGACAGCTCCAGAGCATTCATATCTTCATTCCAGTATCCCAGGCTCCCTCTGTGAAGACAAGTGAGGGCTTCCCTATTGGCTAACTGTCCCTAAACTGTAAATGAGGCATGGCCAGACTAAAATCCTCTGTGTGAGGGTGAGAGAGGAGACCCCTTCGCCTCCTCCTGCTTCCCTCACACCACCTTCTCCTCCCCTCTGGATGGGAAGGAGGGTAAAAGATAAAATACCAAACAGCTCGACTCTGCGGTCAGGCAACTTGCTGACGCCACAGACCAGGCCATAAAGAGGCCCAAGGACTGGGAAGATGACTCCCTTTCGGTTCCCAGCATCTGCTATCTATAACCCTTGAAAGAGTTGCAAAGAATGTTATCACTACCAGCCAGAACCCAGCACTGGGTCACGTCTTCCACATTTGCACAACCCAGCCCCCTCATGGAAATACCTCTGCTGACTAATCATTTACTGCCTCTGTCTTTTCACTGTAAGCCTCCTCCCCTGCCTGTTCCCACTCATACTGCATATGAACTAGCAAATCAATGAAGCCAAAGATTGTGAGGTCAAATGTCCAGCCAATGGACAATGACACAGTTTAACCTCAGTTTCCCCTTTAGCATTGTAAGCCTACAAAACGGGAGGGAAGCTGCTTTTCGGGGAGCTCAGTGGTCAAGGCATTAGTCTCCTGCAGCTTCCAGCTGAATAAAAAGCCATTTCCTTTCTCAGCTCGGTGTTCCAGAGGTTTGTTCCCTGCCTATACTGCTACAAGGGAAGCCTCAAGGATGAGAAGTCTTCCTAATACAAGAGCAGGCTCGGGTTCTGGATACTAAGGATACAGGCATGGATACTAAGACATGCTCAACCAGTCAGATGCTAAAGGAAACTGGAGGAATTTACACTGGAGCTCTTTATATAGGGCAAATAGTTGAATTTAGACCTTTCTTGTCTTCAGTCCCCTGACAACATGGCAGGATGTCACCATGCCAAGGGCTCTAAATGATTATCGGCTTATCTTACTTGCAGATGAAGAAACTAGCCATAGGACCACAGCACTGTTAGGTTCTCTGAAAATCAGTGGCTAAGATGGAGTTAGAAATAGAAAAGCTTATTGCGGAGTAATTCCTGAGGTGCAGGGACTCATATCTGTAGTCCCAGTGCTTTGGGAGGCTGAGGCTGGGGGTTTGCTTGAGCCCAGAAGTTTGAGAACAGCCTGAGCAACATAGGGAGACCCTATTTCTACAAAAAATAAAAAAAATTAGTCAGTTGTGATAGCACACACCTGTATTCCCAGCTACTTGGGAGGGTGAGACGAAGGATCACTTGAGTCTGGGAGGTCAAGGCTGCAGCGAGCCATCGTCATGCCACTGCACTCCAGCCTGAGTGACAGAACATCAGGAGCCATCAGACCACTATGCAGACTTGACAAGGTTTCTGCTAGTCCAAAAGAAAACAAAGCAAAGACTGCCCACTAGAGGAGTCCCATTTTTGAAGGAAATGCATGGACCCTTGTTTCACTACCATGCTTAGTCATTGGCAGGGCTGCCCTAAGAGCAGCATGATTTCAGCTTATAAGTGTGGATGAACCCTATACCTAATAGCTAGAGGCCATCAGCTATCCACACTCTTCTCAACTGAGCAGCAAGTCCATTCTTGAAGGGGAACCTGAGCGACCTATCTTTATGTGTGCCACGGGTGGTAAAATTTTCCACGGTCCTGAATAGTGGCAAGTGGCAGGAGCAGGATTTGAACCCAGGTGGTATCACTCCAGCCCCAGTATTCTCATTCACTGCTTACTGCAGAAGTGTCTAGCATATAGCTGCCAGAGAGAAATTACAGGTATCTCCACTCACTTTTCTACAGAGCCCTCCGGCCCACCCACTCCCTGAATAGGACTTAGGAGTCGCTTGGTGACCAGGACCACTCTGCTGATGGCTGCTGCTATAAAGCTTTGGTGTGGCCCTCTCACCACTTACCCCCAGCACAGGACGGGCCCTGTGTTCCACCACGAGGTAGCCTGCTTGCTGACAACTCTCCCCACTTCCCTTCTGGGTCCTCCTCATCCCATTTTTCACCCTAGATTTTTCCAGGTAAAAAAAAAAACAGGATAAACAACTTTATCCTTGTTTTCGAGTATCCCAACCTACAGCCTTCTCTCTTCATTTTACCCTATGATAGAAGAAATCCCATTGGGGTTGCTGATCTGCTTTTTCATCCTACCTCCTATCTTAATAAATTCAAGGAGTATTGTCTATAGGATTGGGCTAAGGAAAACACCTGCGCCTAGAGCATCACATCAAATGCCAACCCTTCTAGCGGCCTGGGTCCCTGCATCTTCTCTGCTAAGGTGGAAGGTTTACATCAGAGTCTTAACAACCATGAGTTTTAACTCCACGATGGCAGGGGCCATGACCTTTCCCGAAAACTCCTATTAAACCCTTTCACAAACAGAATCCTCAGTGACTCAACATAACAGAATCTTGCATAGTTCAACATATCAGAGTCTCTTCTTGGATGGATGTACAGAATAGCAATTGCCCTGCAACCATGGCTGCATTATAAATGAGCTTTCCAAAGTGGCATCAAACAGAGGAAGAGGGATGAAGAAAAATTTTGAAGAGATTTGCTTTGTCCCCCACCTTGATTGCGTATTGAACCTTTTCTGGGTGAAGATGAGATTCTACTCAGCTGTTCTCCTAAGGAGTCAGCTGTCAGTGAATTAATGTGATCCTTGTTGCAGCCCCAAGTGAATAATGATAACCTGGCAGACACGCAATTATGCATTGTCAATTTTAGAGCTGCCTCTGCCAGCCCCATCCTCCCCAGCAACTCACAGCTTTCAAGACTCAGTCCCACATGGTTTCTAAATCAATCATAGCCCAGGCGGGGACAGCCAGCCCACAGGTTTGTGAATCTTGCTTCTGTAAGGTCAGTGTGGACATGATGAGGTTGAACCTTGGATCGTCCACTCCCTTCCCCAAATGGCAGCAAGGTATCACTGAGGCTATTTGCAATATGATACTGTTTTTCCCAAACATTTTGACATTGAGGCTACATCTACAGCAATAACCCAATGGAAAATGTAGCTAAAGAGACGATAACATGCCACCTGGGAAATGAAGCAGCATCAAAAATCTAATTTCCATGAACAAATTTCCGCAGCACTCATTGATGGGACAATCATGTTCTCTAAAATCTTTAACTGAGCATTTACAAACTATGATTCCATTAGATTTTAAACCAGACTATTCTTGCAAATGTGTTTTTATAGAAAAACTAATAAGAACAACCTAATATTGTATCTAACGTGAGAATTTTTTTAAAAGATAATTGTAAGCTACAGAACCAAAATAAGCTATACCTCTATTTTTTTCCTGGTGAATATTATGAAACAAAAATATTTAAAAGCCCTGGTAGAGATTAGGATAAAATCTGAATTTAAAATTTGAATTTTGTGCCAATTTAAATTTAGTCTTCTAATTATATTTAATTATTTCATTCCTTTTATTCAGGGGTGTTTTCTCCAGTCTTCTGTGAAGGGCAGTCTCTTGGCCTAAAGCCTCCTCGGGGACCTCAAGCTTTGATCTCTGAACTGGGTCCTCCTAGGGCCCAGAGGGAAGATCAATCACTCAGGCATCTCCCAGGACACCAGGTCAAGTGGCGGAAGTTCATCCTCTCGGATTTTTTGTCCTCAGGACCTCTGTAGCATGGATTGTCAACATGACAAAGCTGGCTGAGTCTTTGTGTGCAATCCATAGACAGCACTGGGAAGAGCAAATCATGAGAGGCCAGCTGGGTAAAAGGATTAGTCAGGTGGCTAATTAGTCAGGTGGGCCACCTCTTTCTGAAGCCAGAAGGAGCAAGTCTAACAAGGCCTCAGGCCTTTGCATCTGAGAGTGGGGCCCAGGTTGGTTTTTTGAAATGGGAAAAGTTGTGTCCTGTTGTTCTCTTTTCCTAGGAAACCTGGACTCCTTTCCAGCCAAGCTCCTGACTCTCAGTCCATGCTGTATCTCATGTGAGCATCCCTGGACACAAACCTAGCTCTGCACATCTGCACTCTTAAATGTTAAACTCATATCCTACCTCCTTAGAATCACCCCCTTCACACCATCTTCACAGAAAATGGTGTGTGCCAAGAAACAGACTTAAAGGTTTTTGTAACCATCAGTCTTCTTTTGCTGTGATTTTGGTCTCCCTGGACTTGAAGTTCTGAAATTCTCACTCCTCTTTCTGGCTCTCCCAGTTTGTGCAGCTGTTCTGCAACTTTCTCCTGAATGCAGTTGCTTCTGGAGATGCTGAAACCACAAGAAAATTATTATCTTTTCTTTGGACATGATACCTCAGAACTAATACAGTTGAAGACTCTCAAAATAAATTATAATATTGAGACACAGCTTCTCTGAAAAGTTTGCTTGAGCCATGTTCCTACAAATGTATTTCCGTATATAATCCATTGTGTCCTGAAGCCTCTGGAAGACAATGGCCTGGCACTCAGGAAAGATGCTAGAATGCAGAGGATTTCTGCAAATGCTTCTCTTCAGAAAGGGGCCAAAAGTTCTCGGCTCTCAAGGATGAGAGCAGAAGGAAGCAAGATTTCTGGGAAGTACCTTTCCTGAGGGATGGCTTGGCTCAAGGTCACAGAGGCCTCAGTGTTCTGTCTATGAGTGACTAGAGGAAGGAGCTTCCTGTCTCAGCCTCTGCACAGAAAACGGGGAGTAAATGACAGTAGCATTGTGAGGCAGGGGGCAAAGTCATCCTACAACTGCTTGTTATTTGGAAATTAAGTGCTATTTTCTAATATGGAGAAATTACAGGTTGATAATGTGATCCTGATGGAAACAAAATACAGTGGCTGATCCCTTCTGTCATTCAAACCCTGGTGTCAGCAGGGAATCCCCATGCTGAGGATTAAATTATGGTGGTTTGAAAGTGGAGACTTTAAAACATAAATATCAGGTATTTGTGTTTTACTTTATGGAAATTCTTGACCATTTAGCTGTTTGATAATTGCTGTGCACAGCTGAGTAAATATACAGTGAGTTTCAAATCATTCAATTCTAAGAAAATGGAACTTTCTTTCTCTCTCTCTCTCTCTCTCTCTCTGTGTGTGTGTGTATATATATATATATGTGTGTGTATGTATATGCATGGGTGTGTTTGAGAGAGTGTGTGTGTGCGTGTATATATATATGTGTGTGTATGTATATGCATGGGTGTGTTTGAGAGAGTGTGTGTGTGCGTGTATATATATGTGTGTGTATGTATATGCATGGGTGTGTTTGAGAGTGTGTGTGTGTGTATATATATATGTGTGTGTATGTATATGCATGGGTGTGTTTGAGAGAGTGTGTGTGTGTGTGTGCGTGTATATATATATGTGTGTATGTATATGCATGGGTGTGTTTGAGAGAGAGAGAGTGTGTGTGTGTGTGTGCGCGCACACATAACTTTGACAATAACGTTTTCTATTCTTTTAAGCTATAAGTGGACGTCAGCTAGAATGTTGTGAAATGTCAGAACTGCCAAATATTCTATTTAATTTCAAATTCATAAACGTTGGCCAAAGTGATGGGAAAGAAGAACTCAATCTCTCTGAGCACAGTTTACTGCCCCCATTCCCTAGCCCTTTCTTCCCTGAGAAGGTTGGACATTTCTGAAAATAAATACCACCATTGTCTTTCTTACTCCTTTCTATCAGCTGTCTACAGGGCCGGGATGTGGCTTGCCAGGGAATATGGGGGGCGAGTGACCCAGGACACACTGAACCAGCTGCCTTGCCAGCCTGTGCCTCAGGACCTTTGCAGAGGTCATGCCTTCTTGTCAGAGACATCTGAACCAGAACAACTTCATCTTGAATAGGAGCTGGGTAAAACGAGGCTGAAACCTACTGGGCTGCATTCCCAGAAAGTTAAGGCATTCTAAGTCACAAAATGAGATAGGAGGTTGGCACAAGATACAGGTCATAATACCTTGCTGATAAAATGGGTTGAAGTAAAGAAGCTGGCTAAATCCTACCAAAACCAAAATGGCCACAAGAGTGACCTCTGGTCATCCTCACTACTACATTCCCGTCAGCACCATGACAGTTTACAAATGCCATAGCAACATCAGAAAGTCATCCTATATGGCTTAAAAATGGGAGGCATAAATAATCCACCCCTTGTTTGGCATATCATCAAGAAATAACCATAAAAGGACAACCAGCAGCCCTTGGGGCTGCTCTGTCTATGGAGTAGCCATTTTTTATTCCTTTACTATCTTAAAAAACTTGCTTTTGCTTTTGCTTTGCACAGTGGATTCGCCCTGATTTTTTCTTGTGCAAGATCCAAGAACTCTTTCTTGGGGTCTGGACTGGAAACACTCTCCTGTGGCAAAAGCCCTGAGCAAGTGGCTACCTTCGGGTAGAAGTTGGAGTTCTGTAACATCTTTCTTGTGAACCACAGAAGGGACAATACTGAGGAGACCCCTCTCCTACTCAAAGAAAATAGACTGCAGCACTGATTGGACAACTCTGAGAAAGTGGTGGGGTAACTGGGTAAAGAATGGGATTGGGTTAGAGGCCCAACTTAAAGGAGTTAGAGTCTCTCCTAAGACAGAGTTGGTTAGAGGCCCCTCTTAACAAAAGGCAAGGATGCTTGACTGACCTTGGGTTAGAGGCCCAACTTAGGAGGATTACCCTTCTAAGATTTAGGAGGTTAGAGGCCCCTCTCAGCAAAGTTCCTCTGGGCTAAGCATAGGTTTGACACTATGGGATGTTAACTGCTATTCTCTTTGGATTCATCTGCCTTGCACTCTCCATGGTTGTGGATGAAAGGGTTAGGCACACAGAGGATTGTGGGACATGGGAAGCTTTTTGCCGCCTGAAAAGGGGAAACTTGAAAGCTAATAGGATTGCTGGAAAAGATCCCTTTGCTACTGAGAAGGAGCCCCCTGAACTTTTCAGTGTCACTGCAATGGAAAGGCCTTTCTCTGGCCTCTCTGATCTTTTGCCTTCCCCACCCTGCCACAGGCAACACTTTTCTCTCTCTCCTTTCCCTTTCTTATCTTTTCTATTACTCAGGGTGACCATCTAGCCAAGAGACCATGTGTTGGAACACCAAGTTGGAGGTTGGATTAAAGATGACAGGGCCCAACTGGGGGCAAATTTAAGCCTTGCCAGTTTGAAATTGGGTGCTAAGCAGAGTGGCTAATGTCTATGTTTTATCACATGTATTTTGCTCTGGCCAGAATGAAAACCAAACCAAACAAAACAATTTCCCTTTACAACTTGGACCCCAAGGTGATGTGCTACAAGTCAGATCACTAGGGCCACTCAGGGAAAGGGAAGCCGGAAGCATGGCATGCTGGCAAAGGGGTAAAAGTTTCTTACTAATCACATTTCTGGCTTCTCTCTCTGTGTAAACAGTTGAATGAGTGGGGGGGGGGGGAGAAGTATTTAATTCCTCTGTAAAGTTTTGATTAGTGTGAAAAAGAATTCTAAGGCTAGTCTTAAGCTGGTGTATTTTGTGCTATGAATTCACTTTTCTGTGTCAAGGGGTACTTGATAAAACGTGGGTTTAGAACACCTATAAGCCTGCTTTTTAGGATGACCCAGCAAGCTGGTCAGCAACCAACTTGGCTGCAGGTCCCCCCCAAAAACAAACAAACAAACAAACAAACAAACAAACAAACTGGATGAAGTCTTCACCTGGTTTGCTCTCCTTGGGAACTTGACCTTGTAAACATGTGGCAGTATAAAAGATCTTTATATTTTTCTCTTCTTGGAACTTGTTTTTCTGGGAAAAGCTTTTTCTTCTCAGTTGATTGAATTATTTTTCTCCATTTGTTTTGTCTTGCCACTCCTAAAGCACACATAAGAGGCCCTCAGACAACTTCTGGTAGCCTGGGACTCCTTGGAAAACACTGAGGAGGTAACACAGACCACATTTTGGGGAAAAAAATCCTCTATTTTTCTCATGAAACTTCAGGAATTAAAGGAAAATAGATCCCTCTCAAAAATCAAAGGCTCTGTTCTGCTTTGCATTGTGTTATCTGATGGTTTTGAGTTTTGGGGCTATCAAAAATTACTTTGCATTTTGAGAGAGCTTTGGTGTATAAGTAGGTAGGAAATATACTTCAAGGGATGACCTATAGTAGTTATGGAGGGATACTTGACTCTTTGCACGGTTGGATCAGAGAAGCACGCTCTTGGTCACCTGAAAGATAAGGAAACATCCCCACTCCCCACTGGGAGATGAGACTTGCATGAGAAATGGGCTGATTATGAAATGGGCTGATTGGCTTTGAGTTGCCTTGCAATGAAATGCACAGCTGGTAAAAGCACTGCACTGTCTCTCCCAAAGCATTCTCCTTTTGGGAATCCAGGATACAGTATAAAATGGCACCCTTAATTTTGGGGATCTGTCTTTGCCTTTAGCTGCTAATTTGCTGCCTATTTGGCCCTAGAAACACATGCTTTCCTGGCCCTGTTCCTCCACAGGCTCCACTCTGAAGCCAGGAATCCAATTAAGAAACTGGCAAATGAAAACTCTTACAAGTGTTGAATCTTCTGCCTGTCTGTGTATTTATATGTATTGAATATTTATATATAATAGAGCTCTAATTAATTGACTTAGAAAAATAAGCACTTAAATCAAATTTTTTTTTAGAAAAATAGAAACTTTAATGTCTTTTGTTGACATGACTTTAGTCCTCTTTTGGAAATACAGACAGTTTTAAAGATTATTGGCCAAATAAAATGTCTTGAAAATGTAGACATCTGGTCTATTTAAGATCAGATATCAGATAATGCATTAAGATCAAACAGTTTCTTTGACTTCTGAAAATTATTCAGTTTACCTACCTTGGAGACATTAGATCCCAGATAAGGCCTGGGGTAATGTGGAGTTAGCCACACCCCCTAGCTATGCTGAAGTCAGGCCTTACCTAAAATTCTGCCTGCTGTGTCCTAGGCTAGGCTCCACACCTAGTAGACAATTAAAATTGCTTACTAACCAGGGTGTTCACCAAAAGTAAAAGTCACTAAAAGTTAACATTGTAACATGTAACTAAGACTATTAAAAAAAGGCAAAACAGTTTTACATGTAAGTTGTATAAGGAAAATATAATGTACTTCTGGTAAAAGATTATAAGAAAGCATGGGAATGTGGTTTTTCTTCTTTTTTTCCTAAAGGGTTAAGTAATTGCTTTAAGAAAGAAAAAAATCTAAAGGATTAAACAAGTTGTGAAAGATTTATAAAAATTAATTGTAAAAGATTATGTGTGTGAACATATTGGCTAAAGTTAAAAGGGTAATATTCAGTTTTTCCATAAATTAAACATTGGAATAGAATCACAACAGGTTTTTGTTAGAGCACTGATCTGCTCTTTCACAAAAAAAAATATAGAAGTTTATAAAAAGTTTATAATAATCTTATCTTCTGGTTAAACATTAAAATTGGATAAATATGTCTACAAGGTTTTATTAAAAATTGGGTTTAACATTAATAGTACATTAATGTAAAGGTGAAATTGGCTTATTTGGTATAAAAATCATACACAAAGCATTATGAAATGTGAAATGGTGTTTTGCTTTCATTGGACTATATTTGAATAATTATGTTAGTAGTATATGTTCTAAAGTTATGGGAAACTCCTATAATTCTAATTTGACTTTGTGTATGTTATTAATACTTAAAATTGTTATGTAAAATTTTGTGTACCACAGAAGTAATCAAATTTCCTTATCAATTGTGTCTTTAATAGTGGCTGTCCTAAAACTTTTTATTATCCACAGACAATTGTCTTGTTTTAATCCTCTTTAGAAGGTGGTTTATAATCAACTGTAGAACTCTAGCAGGTGTTTTTAAATGCAAGTTTTCTGAAAGTTTTGAAAACTGTAACATGAGAATAGAGGAAACAACTTTCAGAATTCTCAGGAAAAGCTGGAATGTTCATGAATATCAAATAGAACAGGAGTTAACAGAATTAACTGAAGCAAGAGAAAACTGAGGTAATCTTTTTAAATTTTCTTACACTGTTGCTGATCATTTGTTGTTTTGTTTACAGTGTCAAGAAAACCTTTCTTCTGAGTTGTTTGCAGCTTGTAGAAATTGAGTATACTGTTGTGAACAAAATTTGGAATGTATTTGTTTCTCTCTACCTGATTTCTCCAGATTTTGGAAGCTAGTTGTAAGTATTCTTAATTTATGACAATATAGTCATTTGCATAAGTGCAATAAGAATCTGTTTTCTTTTGTAACAGGACACAATTGGATAAATTGGTTATTTTACCAAAGCTTTGACAGGAATGCTGTGTTTTCCTTTAAGGAATTAAACTTAAGTTTTAGACCCAATAAAAGTCACTGGGGAACTGGCCTCATACTTTGCCTACACACTCCCTGTAAAGGATTTCTGGCCTGTGGTAAGTAAAGAATGTCACTTTCTATCACCAGGATCCTCAAGTGTTATCTTGGAAGCTCAAGAGGAAAGAAATTTACCCAACTTATAGTTATTTGAGGTTTGAAACCCTTGGCAGGGCTTGGCTTTAAAAAAAAAAAGTCTTATCTGAATTTTCTTTATGGAACAGGGTTATGTTAAAAGAAAATGTGGCACATATACACTATGAAATACTATGCAGCCATAAAAAAGGATGAGTTCATGTCCTTTGCAGGGACATTGATGAAGATGGAAACATCATTCTCAGCAAACTGACACAAGAACAGAAAGCCAAACACCACACATTCTCACTCATAAGTGGGTGTTGAACAATGAGAACTCATGGACACAGAGAGGGGAACATCACACACTGGGGCCTGTAGAGAGGTGGGGGGACTAGGGGAGGGATAGCAGGAAGTGGGGGGATTGAAAAGGGATAACATTAGGAGAAATACCTAATGTAGGTGATGGGGGGATGGTTGCAGCAAACCACCATGGCATGTGTATACCTATGTAACAATCCTGCACATTTACCTCAGACCTTAGTGTAATAAAAAATAATTCGGTGAAAATTAGTGCTATATAAAATTTTTTAAAGACAATTTAAAAGGAGCCTATGTATAAAAGATTATTCTTGCTGCACTTTATACAAATAATCAAGCCAAGTATAATAAAGCAAGTCAGTCTTACCATAAATGGGAAACTGGAGAGGGAAATATTATGTTTCCAAAACTATGATATACTTGTTATTAGAGTCTAGTCTCATCAGTTGCTTTTGTTTCTGCGATTTAGGCTAACTCTGCTTATTCCTGTGAACCAATGAGTGATCTCTGACCTTTGCTCAGAAGAAACAAGAGGGATGGGTAATGTAAAAATCTGGATCAGTATTCTAATTCTGGGCACATTATAATCAGCTATCGACCCCATAGCTTAGTTCCAACAGTTGCTCCGTTCATGAAAAACCTTCTAATTTAGTTTACTTGGAATAACTTTACTTATTTTGCTTTACTCTTGTGGAATATATTGCTGTTATACTCTTTGTATAGGAATACAGAACAAGTTTAATGAATGTTTTCTTAAACTAAACACTTATTAATCCTCCAGATATCACCTCTTGTCAATACTCAAGAGTCATGAATGGCCTTCACCATACTGATGCTTTCTGACTGAGCTCCTTTGTACCCTGAACACAAGAGATCCTAATAGTTAGGCAGGAATATCATAGCTTCTATTCCACCTGAAGAAGTTACAGAAGATGGATCTTCCTGCCTCTGCTACCCTTAGGATTAAGGGTTCTCATAAAAGGGAGGGGAAAAATGTCAGAGACATGTGAACCAGAACAACTCTGTCTTGAATAGGTGCTGAGTAAAATGAGGTTGAAACCTACTGGGCTGCATTCCCAGACAGTTAAAGCATTCTAAGTCACAGATAGGAGGTTGGCATAAGATGCAGGTAATAAAGGTTGCAGTAAAGAAGCTAGTGAAATCCTACCAAAACCAAAAGGGCCACAAGAGTGACCTCTATTTGTCCTTACTACTACTCTCCCATCGGTGCCATGACAGTTTACAAATGCCATGGCAACATCAAGAAGTCACCCTATTGGTCTAAAAATGGGAGGCATGACTAATCCACCCCTTGTTTAGCATATCATCAAGAAATAACCCTAAAAATGGGCAATGAGCAGCTTTCGGGGCTGCTCCAGGGAACAGGCATTCTTTTATTCCTTTACTTTCTTAATAAACTTGCTTTCACTTTGCACTGTGGACTCACCCTGGATTCTTTCTTGAGCAAGATCCAAGAATCCCCTCTTGGAGTCTGGATTGGGACCACTTTCCTGTAACATTCTCACTGGGTAACTGTCCCCACCCACCTGTTAAATGCCACTTCCTCAGATAGGCTCACCTGACCCCTACAGGCTCGACCATGTCTCTTGTTAGTGGTTCTCATTGTATCTTATATTTCTCTTTAAAACTTATCACAAGTAGTAACAGATGGATTCTGAGTGGCTAGCCGGGGCCAGAGAGCAAGAGCATGCAGGTCTTAGAAGGCCAGTGCAGCTGACTGGCATCCAATCAATATGCATACAATAGTTCAGCCTTCTCTAAACAGGAGAGACAAAGCAAGCCACATAGGGGACAACTTCCAGTTAATGATTGCTAGGAAAGGCCTTTGGGCAAACTCATCCTGTCTTCTTGCTCCGTGGATACTCTCATACTCCAAGGATCTCATTACTGCCACAGATGCATTTTTGTGCTCGTGTATTTTCAGCCAAGTTTTGCTGGAGTCAAAAAATATATATGTATGTGTGTGTGTGTGTATATATATATATATATGTATTCTGTTTCTTTAAAGATACTTTTCTGGCGTGGTTCTATTTAAGACTCCTTGTTCTTCTTCACTGTCTTTGTTCTGAGAACCTGTGTTCTTACACCAGCTAGCTCAGCTCCTCTTCTCTGGCTTGCTACCCCGATGGCTCTGAGCACTTTCCCTGAGCTTTGAGTTCTGTTGTCTGTCTAGTGGGGATCGGGCCTGCCACCAGTCATTCTCAGCTGGACTTTGAAAAGAAGGAGTCAGAACTTATGTTTTGCCCTGGTTTTTTTGCCATGACTTAGTTTTTGCCCTGGAGTTTATAGAGATAATTCAAATTCCCTTGCAAAAGCAGGGGATACCTGCTTGTATACCTCTCAGTTGTATACCTCTCAGTCTTTGAGAGGTATACAACTTTAGAACAAGTTTTATTTACTTTTTAATTTTTAAAAAAATTTTTACTGTTCATTTATTTACTTATTTTTGAGCCAGGGTCTTGCTTCTCACCCAGGCTGGAGTGCAGTGGTACAATCATGGCTCACTGCAGCTTCGGGGCTTAAGTGATTCTCCTGCCTCGGCCTCCCGAGTAGCTGGGACTACAGGGGCACCAGCATACCTGACCTTATTCCTCTTCTGTGAGACAGACAACTCTTGAATTGAATGATCAGAGCTTCAGACTCTTTGGAGCAAAGGAGTTTTAATGATGAGTTCAGAGAGTAGGCCAGGAGTTCCTGATTCCTTTTTGCCTAAGTTTAGGGTGACTCTTGAGGACAACGGGTGGGTCTGGGTCTGGAGTTTTATGTCAAATGTCTTGTCTCCATATGTAGTTAGGTGCAGGATATATGTTCTGTGATGCCACCATCTTTGTACTTTGCCAAGTCTCCTCTCATCTCTTGATTTCTAAGTCATTCCTTGGGAATCACTGACAACTTCAAAAGATCAAAAAGCTCAACCTTGAACCAGTGTGGCTTCCAGCAAAACATTTTTTGTTTGAAAGAAGTGATGGCAGCTAAAGTTAGTGGCTTATTGCTACATTCTGGGATTGATTGTGTGCATGGAAGTTCGCTTACCTCACCATGTAAGCATTGCCACCCACCAGTTCCTGTGGGTCTCCACAGCTCATTATCACCTCATTAGAAAGCATTGAAGGTCAAACTCTGGCACCAAAACTCCACCATAGATAGGTCCTTAGTGACACACTATTTGTGTTCATCTCTTCAGAATTCAATTTACATGCTAATTACCTTTTGAGTATCTAAGTGCGTTTATCACATTTACCTGTAGACAGTAGTGACTCTCTCCTATCTCCTTGAACTTTAATTTTGTTAAGTTACCCTCTCATTAAGTAGCAATCATATGCATTGGGTCTTCTTAGGCCAGAATTGAAGGTCCTCCTATTTTAAAACTCCAGAAGCCCACTCATTAATGTAGCATCCAAAAGTGGGGGTAAGGGTAGGACTGCCTGCATTCTCCAGCACAAGAGAGAGCTTTTTGCCTGCTGAGTCAGTTTGCATAGCAATATGGAAATTTGTTGTCTAACATTCAAAGCTGAAGATCAAGTGACTCCTCTCTATCCAAATGTGGCTCCAAAGTCTTCAAATTGTTACTAAGGGAACTATTTTTCCCTCTGCGGTGTGTTTGTGTGCAAGTGTTCTGCAGCACAAAATGCCAAGCTGTGTGCATTAACCGACGCTGCTCCTTTGCAGATTTTCACTCTGCAGTTTTAATTCAAATGTAATTGACCATGACAAGGCTAACGGCACTAAAACTCTTCCTTTATTGGAATTAACTCCAAGGCATTTCACCCAATGGTGAGATGGGCTGCACAGGAAAGACTTACAAAAACACCCTTTGAAAATTTATAAATCAGACAACTTCTTGGAAAAGAGTGAAAAGAGAATTCAGAAGACAGGGGCCTGAAAGTGAGGGCAAATAGCCCAGGTCAGCCAGCCCTTACATTTCTTTGATTCTCACTGTGTATTTTTGTGCCCGTTTAATAAGATGGCCCAGCAGTGACAAGATGAGCTGCTTTTGTGAGGCTGATGTCTCACAATTGCCTTGATGCTGCTTCTCCCTGAATGATTTATAGATTCCACCCACTCTGGGCAGTCTACTAGGGACTTCAGTGTGGGAGTTAGAAGAAGGATAACATATTTTGGATTCTATGAAGCTGCTTTCAGCATTTCCCCTAAATTGGATTCAATACTTCTTTCTTAGAAGATGTAATTGAAATTGTAGTCTGGTTGAATAAGATATTATACGAGAAACTTACCAAGACTGTGAAAGGCCAAATGGTGTCCAGGTGGGTGCTTTAGCAGCAGTGAGAAAGCCCTGATATCTAACATGGGGTCTCAGAGATACAATGTGAAGCATGCAAGGAATGCAGCAAAGCCACTAAAGAGGATCACAGGGGTCACTCCCGGTCCCAGGTGATGCCTCTTCCAACAAGCCACGGTGGTATCCCTCAGACTCCTATCACGTCTATCACAGCGTACCACTAAACAAGTAAGCTGCACTTATTTATTTACATAGGTGTCTTTCCTGCTAGAGAGTGAGTTTTTTGATACCAAAATTGTATTTGCTCATCTTTATCTTTCCAGATCTTAGTAGGTCTTAGCAGGTGCTCAATCAATACTTAAGCTGAATGATAAATGCCCATTTATATGTTTTCTATTACTTATGGAAAGGTGCTCTTATTTTGTTTTTGGCTTAGGTTTGCCTCTATATCCCCTATTTTCCAGGCAGGTTAACAGCAAGAAAAAACCTATTATAATTTGACATTAGGCCCCCTGGCCTCTGCATCAGTGAGCATCAGCCCAGTCATATTTCCAACCTGATCAGAATGATATGGTACTTTCTCACAATGAAAGGAAGCTAGGCAGATGTGGAAATCTAGCCCATCTCCTGTTTCCAGAGTTATATCTTAGGAGGAGAATAGATCATTATTTCCTGTCTTAGAAGGAATGAAAGAACCATTGATCTGGAAGTGACTTCTTTCATAAGAAAGAAGTGACTGTTACTGCTGGTAGACTCCCTAGGCAATATCCATACACAAAGTTCAAAAAAAATTAGCCCTTGACTCTTTGTAAATATTGTTGAGCAGTCTTTTTCTCAGTCTATGTGTTGGAATCCTCTTAATCTGGAGAACTTCACACTCAGACCATCTCCTGCCCAATGACATTGAACTGATAAGGTCACAATGAACTAGGAGTTGGGAGCTTGGAAGTTGGGGGTAGGAGACTGTTTTAGGCTATTCTCATGTTGCTATAAAGAAATACCTGAGACTGAGTACTTTCTAATGAAAAGAGTTGTAATTGGCTCATGGATCTGCAGGCTTTACAGAAAGCATTGTGGCATCTGCTTCTGGGGAGGCCTCAAGAAGCTTCAAATCATAGCAGAAAGTAAAGTGGGAGCAGGCATAGCACAGGGCCAGAGAAGGAGCAAGAACCAGAGGGGTTAGGAGTTACCCACTTTTAAACATTCAGATCTCAGGAGATTTCACTTGGTATAGCAAGGACAATACCAAGGAGGATGGTGCTAAACCATTCATGAGAAATTCATCTCCGGGATATACTCACCTTCCACAAAATCTCACCATCAAAACTGGGAATTACATTTCAACATGGAATTTGGGTGAAGACCTACATCCAACCTACATCTGAGACCAACGTAAAGTTACTCTGATCTTATCCTCTATTTCTTGCTGCTGAAAGGTAACTGGACATTTCACAGATTGTCTTCTGGCAAGCAGAGCTTTATGGATTGTATAGCCTGAGACCCTCCTCAGAAATTCTCAGCCTAGTAGAGAACTTGAGAGGGAGGAGCAGTATAAAGGAAAAGGGAACCAATATTTCCTGAGCTCTTAGTATGCCAAGAACTTTCTAGGTACTATTTCATTTAATCCTTCCAAAATCCTAGAGGCTACATATTCTTGTCTCCATCTTACAGAAGAGGAAACTGTGACTCATAAATGATGTATCTGGGGTTTCAAAGTCAACAAGTGGCTGAACTGATTGCATGGGGGTTGGGGACATCTGTCTCATTCCAATGCCTATGGACAATCGTTTTACTCAGAAAGAGAAAAGGGAAAGTAAGAAAAGATAAGCAAAGGACAAAGAAGAGAAAGAGAAGAGGAAATGTAGAGAAAAATAAAAGCTGTATATTCCAAGACAGAAAAAAGAGAAAAAACATCTAGCCTCACAAGTCCTTTCCTCTTAGTCTGTTCTAGATGTATATTTCAGGACAAATTACAATATCAGGGGTCTACTTGCCTTCTGAGTCTCCCTGTCTTACCGCAAGCTAGTTTTCTCTTATATTTAGTTCTTCATTTCCTTCAGGAGGTAATTTGAATTTTGGCAAATTTCTGTACCAATACGGTCAACAAAGTAGGCATCGTAGTTCAGCAACCAGATTAATTGTAAGGTTATTGTAATAAACATACTGGTAGCTGCGTAAGTCAGTTCCTTGGAGAATGATTCAGCGTTGCAGGGATCAACCACAGCACTTTTTATTTTGAGTCCATGAACATGGCGTAGAACGACTCCAGTGATTCTGGTTTCTTCATGGCTGGTGCGCACTGTCTAGTCTCTGCAGCTGAAAACAGCAGTCAGGAGTCTGGGCTCTGGTTCTCACACGCTTCCCTGATTGAGTAAATTCACCTGAGATGGACACTTGAGGGCTCATTGTTGTATTTACTGAAATACTATTCCAATATCAATTTTTGCCTTTTTAAGACAAATCACATTCTAATTGCATTACTCTTTAATTTTAATTTCCTCATATCTGCTCAGCTTTTTACTGAGATTTTTTTCATTTCTTCTAAGACCAGAATTTTATTAAATTATTTTGTGTAATTTGTTTTACATTATGTCCATAAGATTTATTTTGAGGTATTATATGAGGTAAGATGTAGCTCACTATCAATTATTGAAGTACCAGGTATTAAACAATCAATCTTGTCCTTATTGATTACTGATGCTTCCTTTAGACTGGGATTTCCTTTCATTCAGCTTATAATCCCTGTCTTTTTTATGTTTTTCTCCTGTCACCCTCCTTCCCTCTCTCACTCCCTCCCTTCCTCCTTCCCTTCCCCCTTCCTTCCTTCCTTCCTCTCTTCCTATAGATCTTTGTCTCCCAATTATTATCGTCCTTGGCCTTTTCTTCTGATTTTTGGAATAATTTTTCAAACATTTCCTTCAACACTAATTCAATTTTTCTCCACCCATCAAGTTTATTCTTTTTTGACCCCAATAACAATTTTCAATCTGATAATACTGTTTAATATTTTGTATCAGCCTTTAAAATTTTTAGCTATGCTATTTTTTCTCAAAATGGTGCCTTTTTCTTTCACCTGTTCCTCCTTAAATGGCATTTTCTTATTTTACGGCTTTTCTTTATCTTACCAAGTATACAAATCAGTTTTTTAAATGTGACCTATTTTCTTAGCAACTGTGAAAGATACACTTTCCCTCTGTGTCTTCTACGTCTGTTGTGCTACAGAATTTTCTGGTAGGCCACAACGTTACAGAGAGCAAGATGGCAAAATATTTGGCAGAGATCCAAATTTCCTCAGCTTTCTATTTGAAGCTTTGTGCCTCTGATGATTCTCAGAAGAAGATTGCAGGGGACACACCCTGTATCTAATTTGTCACTGCCTCCCACTTGGGCCTCCCGGGTCTAGAGGCATTCCCCAGTAAGAGGTCAGCCCAAGTCTCCAGCCTCGTGGAAGCATGAGAGAGTCCAGTGTTTGTAAATGACCCCTCTGCCCCAGCTCTGCCCCAAAACAGAAGCCAGATTCTTAGCCTACTGTTTCTACACAATCAAAGGCCCATCTGTAAATCTTATTCTGTGGGGACATTTTCAGCCCCTGAATAGGGAGTCACCTTTGATGACGGTGTGTTGCTGATGGATCAGGCATGTGAACAACCCTAGGCAGCAACATATCCCTTTGGATCCTGGTAGGGAAACCCTCTCTGAGATACAGCTCAAAACGGTATGTCACCCCCTCACCCATATGTTTTTAGCAGGCACTTCTGTTAGCCTGAACTACAATTGTATCCTGCCACCATCCCCTAATTCTCCCAGTAAGAGAATAAAGATGTAGGCCATAAAGAATATGTGGTGGTTTATAATGATCTTTTTCCTTTTTCTTTTTCAAACTAATTGCAACACATAAAAGATTTTATATGTGCTCCTCCTTCAGTTATTGCTGCCCCATCCTAGTCTAACATACGTAACCTAGGAAGTCTATGATTCCCAAGATGTCCCTTTCCATCATCTCTAATTTTTAGAGATGTTGTGTAATGAAGGCTATTTCCAAGAGGATATAGAGAGCCAAAAAAATCAGGTGAGTGGTAGAGATTGGAAATGGAATGCAGGTATATGATTTTTCCTTGATATAGTCCTTGTTCCATCCATGTCTTACATCATTTCTAGTACAGAGTTTGCCTAACTTTAATGTGCATAAAATCATCACTGGGTACGTGAAGACCCTAACTTAGCAAACCTAGGGTGGAACATAACTGTTCTGTGTTTCTAACAAGTTCCCAGATGATGCTGATGGTTTTGATCCAAATTTGAGTTGGCTGTGAATACTGAATTTAGGAGAAAGTCTGGCAGGAATATGTTAAATTGTTTTAGCCTTAACACCTATTTTTCTTTCCTGAGTGTTTGAGTCTTCAGTGGCCCTCTGTCCCCCTTCCCCACCATCTGGAAATCACCCTGCTGAGCACAAGCATGTTCACCAAACACACATGACTGATGGGTGTGTTCACACAGACGTCCGTGGCCACAGTCACCATTCCCATCACCACTCTCACCGCCCCACCAACAGACCATCAGGATAGTATGTTCCATCATGGCTTTCATACAGCACTGATTCTGGTGGAGTTTGGATCAGCTTGCATCCAATCAGGAGGTAGAAATTATACCAGTAATGTTTACAGAGAATACTTAATATACAGAGTTGTAGAGTAGGTATAAAGCCTTTAACTATATGTCGCTGAGGTAACACGTGCAGTAAGCAGTTCCTACGCTAAAGCTGGGGAACAATGGGAAGAAATTAGAATTATTCAAATTTTAAATCTTTGGAGAAGGGGCACTGCAGAGGCCAAACTTAGATTGCTGGTGCTGGTGTCTGAGCTCAAAAGAGGGGACCCTTGGGCCTGGGCCCAATCCTCTAAGCAGTTGGTGTCTGGTTGGTGCTGGTGTCTCTGAGTCTCTGAGAGAGATGGAAGACAAGTGTTGGGAAAGCTGCAAACTGACTTCCGCAGCTGCTGCAGGAAGGCACTGCCTCTGGCAGGGTAGAGAGGCATTGCCGGGGTAAGGCTCACAGGAAGCAAATAAGGAGTGTGCCTCCCTATCTCCTCTGTCTCTCCTTCAGCCTTCTGTCTCCCTCTAGTGCCCCCTATTTGAAGATCCTACCAGGAAGCAGTTGTGAAAACCGAAATATGATTTGCAGAAGTCCAGTCTCAACATCACAATCTAAGTTTAGAAAGATAGGTTTGGAGCTGACAGACAATATTCAGTGTCCTAATAACCACTACACACATTTAGGAGGGATGGTATAAATAATAGATTTGTGGAAAATTGGGTTAAGTAAACGACAAGAATCAAATTAAAGTTGTAAATTATTCAGTTTCTTAAATCATGACACCCAATGGCTTTCTGCCAACTGAACCAAGTTGTTTTTAGTGCGCTAGAGAAAAAGTAATTGCCATTTTAGAACATAGAAGCCCAATGGAGGGAAGGAGGATACAACATAAATATCTTGGTATTTCCCATCACAAATGGAGGGGAAACGTCTCATTTCCACCTTCTACTCCCAGGAGGTGGAAATGAGACAAGGAGGCTAATGAAAGGAGGCAAAAGATCAGATACAAGAATTGCTCTAGTTGCTAAAATGTAAGAGAGAGGGATGTAAGAGTGGTGAAGACCCTGTGTTAGTCTGCTCTTACATTACTATAAAGAAATTCTTGAGACCAAGTAATTTATAAAGAAAAGAAGTTTAATTGACTCACAGTTCTGCAGGCTGCACAGGAAGCATGGTGCAGGCATCTGCTTAGCTTCTTGGAAAGGCTCAGGAAACTTACAATCATGGCAGAAGGCAAAGGAGGAGTAAGCACTTTACATGGCTGGAGCAGGAATAAGAGAGAAAGCAAAGGGAGAGGTGCTATTCACTTTTAAACCGTCAGATCTCACGGAAGTTCACTCACTATCCATGGTAAGGACAAAGTATCAAGGGGGAATAGTGCTAAACCCTCATGACAAACCCATCCCCACAGTTTGATCACCTTCCACCAGGCCACGCCTCCAACACTGGGGATTACAATTCAACATGAGATTCTGTAAGGACACAGATCCAAACCATATCAGAAATCCAGGAGGTTGGAGGAAAAGCTGTATTTGGAATTTTGGGAGGGGATCCCCTCACTACAGCCCAGATCATGACATGGGAGCAGCATAGGCAGGTGTTTAGGAAGAGAGAGAACCAGTGGCAGCATCCCTGCTACCTATCAACACTCACGTGCCATGGAAGAAATTCGAAGTTCTGTGTGCTTCCAGGGTGCGAGGGAAGGAAGGCTAAGAATTAACACCTGTAGGTTTTCCCTGGGGTCAATATGAGGAGGAAAGGAGTTTTTATGGCAGTGGGCATCTAATAGAAGATTTGATCTAAATACAAGGATTTTGAAGGGCTAGCAAGGGATACTGCGAGGGTAAAAGTTAGCAATGGAGCTGCCAGGGAAGGATAAGATAAAATAGGTCATGGATTTCACAGCCGTGACCTTGAGCAGCTGATTCCAGCCAGATGCCAGTGCCCAGGCAAGGTGATGGTGATCACACAGAGGCTTTGTGAATCCAGAACATGGCACAGGACTCTCATGGGAAGCAGTAGTTCCTTCCCACCTCCCTGAAATAAACCTCTAGCAAAGGGAAAATATTGACCCTGGTAAGGAGTTTAAACTTGAATTTCACTAAATATGTATTAGTTTATCAAGCAACACTGAGCTGACCTAACAGTGACTTTTTAAATGGGAGATAATTAGATAACTTCAGATAACAAGATTTGTTGCTAACACTCAACATCCTTCACACAACACACACACACACACACACACACACGCACACACCCTCGCTCACATGTATTATGTATTACATAGGAGGATATGAGGTTTGGGGAATAAAATAAGAGATGGAAACTAAAATTAATAATCTATAAAACTTTCTTTTCTCTTCACACCTGAGTACAGCTTGCAAGTTTTGAAATATTTATTACACAGGCAGATGCCTCCATCAACTACTTTTCTAAATTTTTAAGATAATAATGAGCATGTGATTTTCCAAGAGGAGGGAAAACACTCTTTCCCCATGAGCTGTCCTTTGGGAAGTCTGAATTATATTTCATATTAACACGTACCATTGCTAAGTCAGCAGCCACTGTCTGTAAAGTACCATGGTGACTGCCTCACCCAAATCATCACTAATCCTCACAAAGGGGAGGTACTGCTACCTCCACATTATAGCTGAGGAAACTGAGTCTCAGAGGGGCTCATTATTAGTCCAGGCCATACATCTAAGAAGTCATAAAACTGGTATTAAAGTTCAGATCCATTTAGTCTGACAGCCAGGGCCTTTTCCCTGGCTCAGTATAAATCAATAGACAACCAAATGTAAAATAGAATAATCACATATGACCAAAAACACCCACACTATAAATGCTCTGCAGTTGCTCAATAGCCTCTCTGTCTTTAAGATTAGTACAAGAAAACAATTTCGAAATAAAATAGGACAGAGGTCTAAGAGAAAGCATTTCCTACCTCATTTCATATCAGCAGCAGAACGTTTATTTGCATTTCACTTTACCCATTTTTCTTACACAATTGTCAAGTGTTATCTCAAGATCTAAATTAATTAAAGTTGGCCAAAGGGTACAAAGGCAGGGAAATAGACTTTGTAAGAACATATTAAACCCTGTCACCCAACAGGGCTGCTCTTAATCACTGCAGAAGTTGCAGAAGGCACCATTGAAATCGTTTTTACTCTGTGTCTTCCCTAGCAGTTTATATTCGTATCATCTCTAGCATAACACGTGTTTCCAGCTCTTCCATTCTAAAACTGGCACCTATGCAAACATCTATCTCTCTCTTTCCAGTCTACAATAGAATTCTAGGTAATACAGCCTGTATTTGCTGCTTTTAATTTGTTACCTTTTAGTTACTCTTCATAGCATCCTGACTCCTGAACCACACCTCATTAATGGTTCAGGCAGCCTCCATACTGATTGACTAATAATCAAATACAGTGTACTCTTTCCAGTTCTCATACTATTTGTTTTATGTGCATGACTCAATGCTGGAGTAAAACCTATTGCTTATTTTATTTTATTAATTATTTTTATTTATTTTATTTTAGGTTTAGGGAGTACATGTGCAGATTTGTTTAATGGATATATTGGCTGAGTGTGGTGGCTCACACCTGTAATCCTAGCAATTTTGGAGACCAAGGTGGGTGGATTGCTTGAGCTCAGAAGTTTGAGGCCAGCCTGGGGAATATAGTAAGATTCCATCTCTGCAAACAACAATAACAACAACAATATCTAACCAGGCATAGTAGTGCACACTGGTAGTCCCAGCTACTCGGGAGTTTCAGGTGGAAGGATTGTTTGAGCTCAGGAGGTAGGTCAAGGCTTCAGTGAGCCATGTTGCGTAACTGCACTCCGTCCTAAACGACAGAGTGAGAGCTTGTCTCAGAAAAAAAACCAGGCCGGGTGCGGTGGCTCACGCCTATAATCCCAGCACTTTGGGAGGCCGAGACAGGTGGATCACGAAGTCAAGAGATCGGGACCATCCTGGTCAACATGGTGAAACCCCGTCTCTACTAACAATACAAAAATTAGCTGCGCATGGTGGCGCTTACCTGTAGTCCCAGCTACTCGGGAGGCTGAGGCAGGAGAATTGCTTGAAGCCAGGAGGCAGAGGTTGCAGTGAGCTGAGATCGTGCCATTGCACTCCAGCCTGGCTAACAAGAGCGAAACTGTCTCAAAAAAACAAAACAAAACAAAACCAAAATGAGTATATTGTGCCGTGCTGTGATTTGGGCTCGTATTGATCCCATCACCCAAATAGTGAACATAGCACTCAGTTAGGTTGTTTTTCAGCCCTTGTTCTCCTCCCTCATCTGTTGTTTCCATCTTTATGTCTACGTGCAACCAGTGTTTAGCTCCCACTTGTGAGTCAGAATGTGCAGTCAATCTCATTGTTTTTTAAGCTTCTTTTCTTGCTGTTTTCTGGTGATACCATTCTACCATTCTCTTCTCACACCGTTAACACACCTTTTTCTTGCTTATCAAATTTTCTTCCTTTCGTTACCTCTAATGTGATTTTCAATGTCTGCCTCAATGCCCACACCTGGAACTGGCCCTTGAATACCAATCTTTTTAACAGTTGTTAGCCATCAAACTGGTAAAATAGCTTTCTTATTTTTCTTTTTTCTTTTTTTTTGAGATGGAGTCTTACTCTGTTGCCCAGGCTGGAGTGCAGTGGTACAATGTCAGCTCACTGCAACCTTCATCTCCTGGGTTCAAGTGATTCTCATGCCTCAGCCTCCCAGGTAGCTGGCACTACAGGTCTGTGCCACCATGCCCAGCTAGTTTTTGCCAGCTAGGTTTTATATTTTTGGTAGCTCCAGGGTTTCACCATGTTGGCCACGCTGATCTCAAATTCCTGACCTCAGGTAATCCACCACCTCACCCTCCCAAACTATTGGGATTATAGGCGTGATCTTGTTATAATTACCTACTGAACACCTGCATTTGGATATCTTACAGGTGAGTTGACACCAACATAAAAGTTGCCTTCACTTTCCACCCTCTCAAATCTGAAATTTGGGCTTTAACTAGTTTTGTTTTAGCAGTCTTACGAGCCAGCTGAAGACCTCAAATGGACTGTCCTAGTGTTGCTCTCAATCACTCCTTCTTGGTTATCCTCAACTCCTGCTGGTCCCCAAGTCTGGCAATTCTACCTCCACCACCTCTTCCCTACTCCAGGTGAGAATCTTCTCTCAACTGCACTGCCACACCTGTTGGCAAACACACCTCTGCCTCTAATCTTTCTCCCTTCAACTTCCAATGTTCTGACAAAATTACTTTCTAAAGCACAAATACCTTTATAAAAGGCTATGATAGTAGGAATTTGATAGCTTCCTGCTATCTCATTTTTTTGCTATAAATCCATATAGTATATGAACTTTAATACACTATATTTTAATATACTAGATTCAGGCCAATTTTGCAAATTTACCTTTCTCCTCATCCAAACACTGCCTTCTATATATTGCGCAATTCTCCTTGTTGCTTGTAACACACTGTGCAATTTCAAAACTCCTTGTCTTTGCTCATTTTTCTTTCTTTATTATTCAACAAGACTCACTGCAAATGTCACATCCCTCCTGCTTCTCTCCAGGATCCTCAGACAAAATCAATTGTTCACTCTGCTCTTTATGAATGTGTATAATGTCAGCACATTACACAAGCACACATCGGGTATGTAACAAAAACGACTTTGTTTTTAACTCTCATTGTGTCTCAGTATTGGTTAGGCCATGTGAGATTGCTTCTCTCTTAAACAACAATAATATCTCTTGTTTCTGTACTTTACAAACATAGTCTCAATTCACAAATTAGAATGCCAAATTCTAAAAATTTTAATAATCTCTAAAAATAACATTGGCTACTTGCAGTGAAAAAAAGGATTCATCGTTTGTCTGTCTCTATTGATCATTTCAGAGAGGCAGGAGAACTGACAATGACAGGAAAGTTCTTTTTAGAGTTGACAGTGCCTTGCAAAGGTTGATTGTGACTGTCTTGGATATTTTGCAGAAATACGGAAGCTCCTCTGCTGGGCATGTTACCTGCAATTTCCTGCACTCCTTCTACTATCTACTTGGTCCCAATGCCTTGTTTGTAGAGGTCTACATTAGCTCCTACTGTTGAAGTTTCACCACCTCTTTACATCGTTTTCTTGAGAAGACCACAAAACAGCTACAGGTTGGCTCTGTCTCCTGCAGAGTATGCATTTGGCTCCCAGAAGATACTTATTCCTCGTTGCTTATTCTGTTCTGGTATACTTCACTTTATAAGCAACATCTTGACTGCTTTGGTGCCTTGGTTTAAACTTTAACTTCAACATTCTGTTACAGAAAAATCCACATGTAACTATGTAAAATGCTGGGAGCATGAATGTGCTTTTTCTAAATAACCTTAAATCTGGAATTAGCAAGAAATCCAATGTCTACCAATTATTTATGGCACGAAGAATTTAGAAATGTCTGCTTCTGTGCCAGGACAGTTTGAAAACTTTAGGATTGGCATCCAATACTGAGGAGTAAACTCCTAATAAACAAATTCATCTAAAAATAATAGCTAAGAATTCTCGGTTAGCTTAAACACAAAACAAAAGAAAAAAATCAAAGTCACTTATTTTGAGGGTTCTCGAGACAAAAGCAGCCAGTATTTGGGGAGATGTTAGAGTTTAAAGAAAGTATCTGGCAGATACTGAATTCCTCCACCGCTTTTCTTTTCTTTATATACATATATTCACTACTTTTCTTTTCCAGTGAACAAAACCCTGGAACTACTGAGGCTACCAGAGAATGAAGGAGAAACACTAGAAATAAGAGAGTGAAACAAGAAGCAATATTATGAAATTCCTAATTCTGTGCATAAACTTTATAAAAATCTGTTACTGGCTTCTAAACCATGCATATGAGCGCCAAGCTGAAAGCTGCTTGAATTCGAGCTTAAAGAACTGAAGTGACATTTGGAGCACTATTCATTGCAGGTATGGTCAGTTGGATTTGACTCTAACAAGTTAATTGCCTACTTTAAAAAAATCAACAATCTTCAAGGCAACATAAGAATCCACACAACATAACATTTAAAATGTCCAGGATGCAATCCAAAGTTGGCATATGAAGAACAAGGAAAAGATAAGCAACAGATGCCAAACTTGCAATGATGCAGATGCTAGAAATACAAGATAAGGATGTTAAAGGCCCTATTACAAACATTCTTACCAAAATGAAGGCTCATACACTGATAACACACTTAGAATAACTAAGAAGATAACATATCTCTGCAAAAAAATAGGTAATATAAAAAAATAGCATGTTGGACATTCTAGACCTATAAAATACAATACCTAGAATAATTTTTTCAACAGATGGGTTTAATAATCATGTAGCAATGGAAAGAAAGAAATAAGTAAGTAAACACAAAAAATAGATCAATATAAATTATACAATCTAAAGAAAAGTAGAAAAAAAATGAGTTAAAGAGAATGTGTGTGTTGTGGGGACAATTTCCAAAGGTCCAGAAAATTGGAGTCTCAGAAAAAAAGAATAGAGAAAAAGGGAGAAAAATGGTTTAAAAAATAATATCTGAAAACCTCTTAAATTTGTTCAAAAACACAGATTCAAGCAGCCGAGCAAATATCGTACCTTTAAGGAGAACCATACCTAAGCATATTGTATCAAATTGTAAAACCCAATAAAAAGAGAAAAAAACTGTAAGCAAGTAAGGAATATCAACACATTACATTCATACTTACATTCCTGACTCTTCCTAGGCTGAATTTAACTAAAGACTCTCCCTTTCAGACTGCATGCAGGAAGCTTTATTTTTGTTGAAAAATAATTTGTGCTTAAGAGGAGTGGCCAAGTCCTCTAATTCCTTCTGGTCTCAGGCATTTGACACGGCTGTCACCACTAGCCACTTTCTGTACCAATCCATGGTGGTTATTTTTCGCATTCTGTCAAAAACATAAAATTGTTGGCCTCCCAGTTTGAAGAGTTAGAAGGAAATGTGGTAGACATTTTAAAGATACACATGGTAGTTTACTAATTTTTAAAAATATGAATGGGTATAGATTGTTAAATACCTTTTCTAAATATGTCACAGTGATCATATGATTTCTCTTTTTATATATGTGTAAGTAATATTGATAGATTTTTAAATGTCTGATAAGCATTACAGATCCAGATAAATCTTACCGGTTTATGACATATTATTTTCTTACTATCTCATTGATTTGCTAACATTTTGTTTAAGATTTTTGCATTCAAATTATTTTATAAGTTCCTAGTATAATAAAAACAAATCTATCCATTAATACATAGACATTTTTATTATATCTATATTATACAATTTTATCATTTAGGTATCTCTTCGTCTTTCAAAATTGTCTCATTATAGGTGATAAATTAGATGCTGACCTTAACAGTTACTAAAGAGAAAAAAAAAAAAAAGCAGCAAGGGACACACACTAAACAATGAAACAAAAAGAGCACAACCCAAAGACTCTGAGCAACAAGGCTCAGGGAATGAGATGGAAATTGTTGAGCAGAATGAGAATAGAACATCAAAAAGAGTTTGGTATTCTCAATAAAATAGGAGGCACATTCTTCATGTACCTGGTGCAGAAAGCCTTGAGCAAATGAAAGATAGAGATGGAAATTCAATAGCATGAGATAAGGAATGAAGAGGGTGAAACTTACAGGAAGGTGTGTGATCAGAGGACTTTCAAGGGATTGAAACAATGAAGAAAAGAATTAAAATCCGTGTTAGAGAATCAAAGAGAGTAGAACTGATGTGGCTGAACACAGAATCAGTGGGGCTTTCAGTTCAAATGGCAATTTAAAACCACACATTTAACTTGTCCCTTTAAGAACTTCACTAAAATGAATAGTGAAATATGAGATTGAGAGAACTTTACCTCACCACTTGAAACTAAGGAAACATGGCAGTCAAAGGCAAAACAAAAAATTCAAACACTGTGAGTTACACCCAGAATCCTGGGTGAAATAAAAGGACGAGGACTCTTACAGAGCTGCCTATGTTTGGGAGTGGGCAGAGGGCCTCTAGCAAAATCCCAACATCAATGACAAATTCAAGTAGCAGAGCCTGAAGGCAACTTTTGGCCATGATGTAACTGGTAAGGTGCAAATGCAGCCCTATTCGAGGGGACATTGCAGGAAAGAGAGGTGGTGCTGCTCAAATGGGTGTCTAATGAGGGAAGCTCTGTCTCTTTACAGGAAGATCCTCTAATCCAGACACAGTTGTTCCTCAACATCTATGGGGAATTGGATCCATGACCCCTGCAGATACCAAAATCCTTGACACTTAAGTCCCTGACATAAAATGGTTTAGTGTTTGCATATAACATATACACATCCTCCTGTATAGTTTAAACAATCTCTAGATTACTTATCATAGTTAATACAATGTAAATGCTATTTGAATAATGGCTATACTGCATTGTTTAAGAAATAATGACAAGAAAAAGTCTTTAGATCTTCAGTGCAGATACAACCATCCACTTTTTTCCAAATATTTTTGGTCCGCGGTTGGCTGAATATTAAGATGCGGAACACATGAATGTATACAGAGAACAGACTATATTCTTAAGCTATCACCAAAAAAAAAAAAAAAAGAATAAGAAAAGAAAAAGAAAGAAAACCTTCAGATGAGAGGTAAAGCTCTCTGATTGTTTAGGTAGACAGGTGCATATTTCTTGATTTGTCCTGTGTGCTCAGACCACTATACAACGCTGCACAAACGAAAAGGTCAGCAAGTCTCAATCTGCCCCTCTCACACGTCCAGCCCTAGAAATCAGAACAAAATTCTGCCTGCCCTTAAACCATGTCTATCTTCATACTCAATATTAAACCAACATGGAGATACATCTTTCATGAGGGAGGGCAAACAGAAAAGTAAAACATCGAAGAATTATAAGAAACTGAGAAATAATCAAATGTTTCCTTCTAAAACAAATTTATTCTAAGAAAGCAAAAAACCTTCAAGAGATATTTCACTTCACATATTTATCAAGATCTGCATTTAAAGGTGTGAAAAGAAAAAAAAATTAGATAATCTTGTTTTCAAATGAAAATGTACATGATCAAAAAACATAAGTCAAGGAAGAGAGAAGATATCAGGTTGGAAACTGTAGAAAACAAATAGTGGATTAAAAATCTGATTTATAAAAAATCAAACAGAGCTTAGCAGAAAGGAAACAGATCAGTTCAAGGATAGAATCTATGAAGACAGAGTATTTTTGCATATTTATGCATAAAGGCACACACTTTCAAGAAATCAAGACTGTCAAACAGTTGAATAAATAATCATAAGGCAAAACAATTCCATAAGAAGATTGAGGCTTCATATCAAGAATCTTTATTAAAGAGATCTAACCTGGGCTGGGAGTGGTGAACTTTCTGAATTTAAAAATTGAAGGGAAAAAAAAAACCTGAGTTCTCATTCAAAATAACTCTCTGAACATAGATAGTTTCCTCTTGTTTTTCTCAATCTCTCATGAAAATCACAAAATTACAATGAAATGGAAATGAAAACAAGCAGCAATTCTAAAATTTTAACAAGAATGCCATCAAAAGCAAAGAAATATAGTATATTTCTAAAAGATATTTAGCTAATGAAATGATATTGATTCCCTAAACCTCAAATAGCTGAGGAACTGTGAAATCTATAAAAAACAAAAGAACCTCTAAAAAAAAAAGCGTTTTCAAAAGAAGAACTCAAAAAGAAGGAAGATCATAGAGAGCAAAAACGAGAAGCAGAGCATTGATTTTTTTTCACTATGTAATTAATTAGAGGATTACAGAATAGCTGATGAGCCCCTGCTCTCAGGCCTGCTGTCTGGTTACATTTTTTTAACTGGATAAATTCTGCAGGACTTCTTTCCTACAGGCTGTGAGAATTGTGCCAGAGTGCCAGTAATGGGGTGACTTTGGGCTCTGGCTGTGGAGAATAGGGCTACCACGTTGTCCAGGTAGGATCCTAAGCACCTTTAAGGTGAAACCTACCTGCTTGCACCTGCCTTCTCACTGGACATAGTGGCCTCAACATTCAATAAAAATTGTCATGTGTACCAGGAAAATTCCCACAGACGATGATCACAGCTGAGTCTATAAGCTCCTCCATACATGCAAATGAGCAAGTAAAAAAATTTATCAAACATTAGAGGGAAAAAATCATTTAAAAATAGCTAATACCATGAAAGGAAGAAATCAAAGAAAATCAGAATTAACAGGAGAACTAACACCAGGGGAATCAGTTAGTATTGAAAAATATTTTAAATATTTTGTGTTCATATTGTCATGTAGATAAAATAAAAAGATACTCTGAAAAATAGAAAATTAAAACATGAAAACTAAAATTAAAAATTATAATACAAAGTTAGATAACAGAATTATCTTGCATAAATGTTATTTTAGTTATGTGGAAAATAAAACTAAAATAAGTATTTCCACATACAGTTTAAACAGTCAAAGCAATAAGAATTAAAAAACACAAAGCAGAAGACATGGAGGTTAGATCCACCATAGCCAACATCCTTGTAAGATTTAGAATGACGTCTAACCTCTCATCTAAAACACCAGATTCTAGAACATAACAAGGAAGAATGACGGACTTGGAATTAAAAAATCCTATCCATATCAAAACTTGAGTCCAAATACAAGAAAAAGTAAATTTGTAGACACCAATGTAAAGAAGTGATATATCGACTACATTTCTTTTTTTACAAAAATTATTCAATAACATATCCCCTGCAAATCAAGAAATAAATAAATTTTAGTACATGGAGAATATGTATGACAAAACTAATTTAGTCTAAATAGTTACAAATAATACAGCCATGGAATCTAATCCACCTGTTAGGTATATATTCTACCTACAAAAAATTAGAGTTCAGAAGGAAGAGAAGTATTCAGATCATACCAGGATTTTTGGCTTCTTCTATGGGCACCTGAGCGTGGGTTATGGTTAGCAATACAGTTTTGACACTGATCGGAAGCTCCAAGCGTAAATGCATTTACTTAAAAGTTAATGTAACAACTAGTAGAACAGATATATGGAGTAGAAAGTTACAACTAACTTCAAAGAAGAATGAGAAATGCAGTGTAGCTCTCTGCCCAGGTAAATTAATAAAGGGGCAATGATGAATGCATAGCATTTTATCTGATCCATCTTACCCTTTGCCTCATGAAGCATTCACTTTATCCTTCCTCCTGTTTAAGGAGATAACCCAAATGTTTATTCAATCATTGAATCTAGTTCAAAGTCCAGGATCTCCAGAGGATTCTTCTTCTGCATCAAGTTTGCTTGTAACTCCCAAGTCACTGGGCCAGTGACTTAGGACTAAAAACTATGTTATCTTCTCTCTTTCATACACAGTGGCGGAGAAAACTGAGAAGATCCATAACAAACATTTCCATTGTGAAAAGACAAGTCACTTGGTCATAAGACTGATGAAAGGTAGCTGGACAGGCTTTGTGAAGACCACCTCCTTGGCTGGAGGGAAAGTTTTTTGGAAAGATTTTCATTGTTCTCTCTCACCTTTCTGAAGTGGGTAGGGGTACACATATCCCAACAAATGTTAGGAGTCACTATAAAGTTATATAATAACTACACTCTTATATTAATACTTCAGGAATAGGACAGAAACACAAATTACCACAAACAAAATAAAATAGCAGAAGAAAATCAGAGAATCTCCCATATATATGGGAATCTCGCATGTATAAAAATAAACATTTAACAAAAGTTGTGATTATAAAAAAAGTAGTAATAACAAATAAACCTATATAATGCCATAGCTTTAAAACATTGTATGTGTATTAAATACCTGCATATGAAAAAAGTCAAAATTTCAATAGAAACCACAGGCCAATAGATTATAAAGATTATAACAGAGAGAGTTAAGAAATCCTTGAACAAAATACAAACCATGCAAAATTGAGGCAGAAGATTGACATAATTGACTATATTAACTATACTGTATGATAAAAGTAGCCATAAAGTTGAAAAATAAATTACGCTTATATTTTTGGCAACTTATATCTACAACACTAGCTTGGTGTCTGAAACAAAGAATCCTAAAAGTTGGTGAGAAAATTTAAAAGACAAGCTACAACATGCAAACGTCCCAAAGATGGAGTTATAGAATGGCAAATAAATATATTAATGCTGTTCCAACAACTAGACAAGAAAACATATTTTTAAATAGAGAATAAGTGTCATGTTTTAAGAACATCTGAATGGCAGTCAAAAATACATAGGGTATAGGAAGTGTTGCTGAGGATTCAGAATAATGGTACTCCCACAGGGTATTGGAAGACATATCAATTGGTGGCAACTTTTAGGAAGGATTTGCCCATTATTATTAATTACACAGGTATGTTAAAATTTCTATGCAAGAATGTTTACTGCTTCACTGATTATAATATCCAAAATTAGAAAGTAATCTAAATATTGTCAGTAAACATGTGATTTACTTAATTATTTTACACCCAGCAAATAGATTTTTAAGAAGTTATTAAAATATGTATGGGCTTATATCCACCACTAGAAAGACCTTAAGTCATATTCTTAAATGAGAAAAAAAAGATATGTTGCAGAAAATCTCATATGAAATAATTTCTTCAATGTAAGTTCACCTCCACTTACAAATGTGTTGTGTATATAGTTATATAGGTATGTATACCTAAAAAGACATGCCTGATTTGGTGACAAGTAGTTGAAATCTGATAAGGGGGATGCGGTGTATGAAAAAATACCATTTTATATGTTTCTCTAGAAGTATTCCCACAAACCTGGATGACCACCATCTTCACAATTAACTCAGTAGGACTATAAAACGATATACATCATCCAGGATGAAGTTATTTTCCTGAAAATCATGGGAAACACATTTCTTCCCCATACAGTTGCAGGTGTCACAGGAGTCCTAATCCACTCCGCCCTTTATTTATGCCTCCTGTTGAGAACGTCCAATCTGATCTGTGATATTGGTGAGAACTTAGCATCTATTGAGACTTGTTATAAGAGTGCAAGAAGCCTGGAATTTGGCCACATGGAAAACCTAGCTATTCGTGTGAGGTGCACTCTTTCTTTCTCAGAGTCCCCAGGTATCTTGCAATTTGGCCATTATCAGATATCTTAAAACAAAGCCAATAATATCCTCATTGGCACATATTATCTATTTTCTTCTAGAAGTAGAATCAGGAAGGCAGCATTTAACTATATAAAGGTAAGAAAAAATAAAAGAAGCTCAAATAAAATAGAAAAAAAAGATATAATAATTATAACATCAGAAATTAATGACAAAAATAATTTATAAATAAGGCTTAATGTTTTTATTTTTTTAAAGCCCAGTAAAATGCATAAAAATTTGACAGGTCAGTCAAGTAAACAAAGACCCACAAACAGGCATATACCAAACATACACAAATTAAAGAAATATTAGAAAAATAATTTTAAATGCTATTATAGGTAAATACACTTGCAAATCATGATTACACAAATATAAAAAAATTAAATAGTGAACTTGCCTTTGGAGTTAATACTGAGGCAAAATTAATATAGAGAGTTCATTTGGACCAAGGGTGAGGACAGCTTTCTAGGTCATACTTTCAAGCTGCATTGCGGAATGCACCGTTCAGCTTTTGGTACAAGCATATTTTTAAAGGTAAAAGGTGATAAAGAGTGGGCTGATACAAAGCTGTTTGACAGAAATTTTCACTGGTCTATAGAATTCAGATTGGTGAGTATTTAGCTATACATTGTTGAACTAAAGGCTGTAAGTTATTGTGTCCAGCTAATGGCGTTTTATGGTGATTTGGCACCAGTTAGTCTATAGCCCACTTAGGAAATGGTTTCAAATTGTAATTATTTAGCTCAAGCAGGGAGTAAAATGTGACTGCTGTTTCCTTTCAATTTCTCTCTGGACTTGATAATTAAAGGGAATTCACATTCCTCAGATAAAAAGTTTCTTTTCTTTCCCATTCTTCCCTTTTGATCAAAAACCCTTTTTTTGATAGCATTAATGATCAAAGTCTGAGTGTCAATAGGTCCTTCGTCACCAAAGAGGCTTTTTCTTCAATAGCACTGTATCAAATCAGAGGGAAGTAGGAGGCATTTCAGTGAAAAAATTTAAGAGCATCCAAAAGCTGAATTGGGATGACATCACTAAGTGGCAAAGAAACGAGTCTTCAGTCAAGTCATTGATTTATGTAGCTGCTGTTGCTTGTTAAATACTCTTTAATCTTTGGAATACCATGATTTTCTTGGAATAAGTAAAATAATAATAGATACATAGCATAAACCATTTGAATAGTAGAAACATAATGTACACAAGGATTATAATTAAAGAAGGAATTTGTGGCCAGGCATGGTGGCTCACACCCGTAATCCCAGCACTTTGGGAGGCCAAGGTGAGCAGATCATGAGGTCAGGAGATCGAGACCATCTTGGCTAACATGGTGAAACCCGTCTCTACTAAAAATAAAAAAAAAAGGCCAAGGTGAGCAGATCATGAGGTCAGGAGATCGAGACCATCTTGGCTAACATGGTGAAACCCGTCTCTACTAAAAATTAAAAAAAAGAAAAAGAAAAGAAAAATTAGCCAAGTGTGGTGGCACATGCCTGTAGTCCCAGCTACTCAGGAGGCTAAGGCAGGAGAATCACTTGAACCCAGGAGGCGGAGGTTGCAATGAGCTGAGATCATACCATTGCACTCCAGCCTAGGCAACAGAGCAAGACTCTGTCTCAAAAAAAAAATAAAATAAAAAAAAAATAATGTACGCCAGAACAATAGCAACAAAAATCAGCAATGACAAAAAAAGATTCCAACTAAAAATGTCATTTAAAAAATTAAAACTCAGTTCTTCTTTACAAGCTTTTACCCAAGAAATAATTCAGGATTCAGTTTAAATTGTAAACAAATAATAAAAACTCAAAACCAATGGTCAGAGCTAGAGTCTAGTAAGAAGTGTCTTACTAAAACATGTTTTTTCTCTCTCCAGTCACTCTGATTTTACTAAATACAAATAATAGTAGAGAGAATTTGTTTGTCAAATAAGTATTAGCCTTTATTTCACTTGGCCTGATTACCTACAGAAAGCACAGCAAGAAAAGTGATCACATAGACTCCTTTTACTTGGCTTGGCTGGAACTTTTTCATCGGAGATTTCAGATCATAACTTTAAAAGTCTCTTAAAGCTAGGAAGTCGAGCCAAAAATTTATCATCAGACGGGATCTATAGTGCTCGTGCAAATTAGGTCAATTTCTCTCTTCTCAAGGTCTCAAAATATCTTGAGGTTCCTGGGCCTGTCAGGAACCTTTGATTTTTGATCAAAAGGGAAGAATGAGAAAGAAAAGAAACTTTTTATCTGAGGAAACTTTGCATATTGCAAGATCTGGATCCGTGTAAGGGAACCATGTATACCAACCAAGTACCAGACCAGCATTTTTCCAAGTCTATTAGCTTTATAAAGTCAGCCTCGATCCCTCAAACCAGCTTGGTCATATCTAAAAATTAGCCATTTCATTCAAAATATTGATAAAAGAAAGAATGTTTCGATGTTTCAGATTACAAAAAAAACACTATTCTTATTGAACTTATGCAAATAACTATGTTGCCAGAAAATGGCAATACTAATAAATAGTTTCTGTATTCTAGAGAATTCAGATAGAGAGGAAGAAATGTTTTAATTTTACTCACAAACATATTTTACTCAATTGCTGTAAGTGATCAATAGCTCAAAAAAAAAGTTGTCTTTATTCTGGAAAACAAAATATTAAAATAATCAGCAATGTTTCAAACAAAAAGTCATAAGATATTATTTCAGCCTATCAGTTCAGACCCATGTAATTAATTCTTGTTCTGCTTGACTCTGGGTTAGCAATCTTCATGAACACATCAGTTTTTTATTAGCATTTTCAAAGTAGATTGGTGCAAAAGTAATTGCAGTTTTGGACCATGAATTTTAAATCATTAAAACTAGGCTTAAACATATCTTTATTAATCAAAATAGGAACCATTACAATCAACACATTTTTGCCAGTGAGAAATAAGTGTTTATTCTTGTAGCATATAAAAATATATGCTTCAGGATTTGACTAATTCTTGGAAAGCATTTTCTGCATCCCACTGGTTGTGCAGGCATTTTCCCTGCAAAAGTTGTTGAGATGCTTGAAGAAGTTGTAGTAGGCCGGCAAGAAATCAGGCGAATATGGCGGATGAGGCAAAACCTCCTGGCCCAACTCATTTAAATTTTGGAGCATTGGTTGTGCAATGTGTGGTCAGGAGTTTTTGGAGAAGAATTGGGCCCTTTCTGTTGACTGATGCCAGTTGCAAGTGCTATAATTTTCAATGTATCTCATATATTTGCTGAGTCTACCTCTCAGATGTAATGGTTTCACTGTGATTTAGAAAGCTGTAGTGGATCAGACCAGCAGCTGACCACCAAACAGTGACTGTAAACTTTTTTGGATACAGGTTTGGCTTTGAAGCTTCTTATCAGTCCAGCCACTGAGCTGGTCATTACTAGTTGTCACATAAAATACACTTTTCATTACCTGTTACAATCCAATCAAGAAATGGTCCATTGTTTCTACGTACGATAAGAGAACACCACACTTCAAAACAGTAATTTTTTTATTTTCACTGAGCTCATGAGACACCCACTTATCAAGCCTTTTCACCTTTCCAATTTGCTTTAAGTGTTGAATGACCATAGAATGGTGGACGCTGAGGTCTTTGGCAACTTCTTATGTAGTTGTAAGAGAATCAGCCTCGACGACTGCTCCCAACTGGTTACTATCCACTTCCGATGGCAGGCCACTATGCTCCTCAGCTTGAAGACTCTCAACTGTTTTACAAAACTTCTTAAAATGCCACTGCAATGTATGTTCTTAGTAGCTCCTGGCCTAAATGAGTTGTTGATGTTGCAAGTTGGCTCTGCTGCTTTACGACCCATTTTGAACTAAAATAAGAAAATTGTTCAAATTTGCTTTTTGTGTAACATCATTTCCATAGTCCAAACATAAAATAAACAGCAAGAAGTAAGTCATTAGCAAAACATATAAAGCAAGAAATGCCCATTAAAATGATGTATAACATAACCACATTTATTTAAGAATGTATTCCAATATCAAACAGCAAATTCCAACAATGCAAAAACCACAAATCTTTTTCACTCACCTAATAATTCAGTCATATGATTTCCGAAGTTATCGGATACCTGCATTCAAGAATACTTGTCAGGGTCCTTTAATAAATTTCCCTGAAGATACAATCCTTTAGGATTTGCAAAAAGCTTTTAGTAAAGAGCCACAGAATAAAGCAATTTACTGCATATATCAAGACATGTCCATTTTTTTGGAATTTTATGTGCTTTTGGAACACATAACATGTCTATACTGTTATTTGATAATATTTTATTTTTTGATAATGCTTCCCATAAGATATTAACATAGCAAATAAGACTAATATGTCTCCCTTAGATTTCCAGGGCCCTATTTGGGCCTACAGGAGCCCTAATATCCAAAAGTTAGTTTGAAGTGAAAAAGACTTAATTTAAAAGCTGGAATTTGATTTGGAGAAGTTTGCCAAGTATTAAAGATTTAAAATACTTTATCAAAATAAGATCATAGGTCACTGTAAAGTAAGCCATTCACTTTAGCTAAAGCAATTATTCAAGGACCCAATAAAGCAAAATCCCTTACAATAGGAAAGAGAGGAAACTCAGTTTTCCAAACAATCCAAAAAATCTGAATAAAGACAGCATGAAAGAAAATCATAATCTGTCGTTCTCTTCTCTCTCTGCTTTGTTTTTGGAGTTTACTCAAATGGCAAATAACATGTTTTACTGTTTCTTATTAATACTATCCTAAAATCTTGTCCAAAGGAAAAAAAAGAAATTTTACATTTGCATTAGTGCGTTATTAATATAAAACTTAATTTTCATAACCTTTAGACAGATTCATCCTTCAATCAGATTTACCATACAAGATAAGATTTCTTTTTTTCTTTTTTTGTTTTTTGAGACAGTCTCACTGTGTCACCCAGGCTAGAATGCAATGGCATGGTCTCTGCTCCCTCCAACCTCTGCCTCCCGGGTTCAAGCTATTCTGCTTCAGCTTCCCAAGTAGCTGGGACTACAGGCATGTGCCATTACACCCAGCTAATTTCTGTATTTTTATTAGAGATGGGGTTTCATTATATTGGCCAGGCTGATTTCAAACTCCTGACCTCGTGTTCCACTCGCCTCAGCCTCCCAAAGTGCTGGGATTACACGTGTGGGCCATCATGCCTGGCCGCAAGATAAGATTTCTGCAAACATTTTATGTAACCTCTTACAATTTTTATAATTTTTCTCAACTTTCTGTGTCTATTTAGTTTTATCTGTCATTCTTTTTTCTTTAATTAATTAATTTATTTATTGAGACAGAGTCTCACTCTTTTGCCCAGGCTAGAGTACAGTGGCATGACCTCAGCTTCCTGCAACCTCTGCCTCCTGGTGCAAGCTATCCTTCTGCCTCAGCCACCCAAGTAGCTGGAATTACAGGTAGCTGCCACCATGCCCAGCTAATTTCTGTATTTTTAGTAGAGGCAGGTTTTGCCATGCTGGCCAGGCTGGTCTGGAACTCCTGACCTCAAATGATCCACCCATCTTGGTCTCCCAAAGTGCTAGAATTACAGGTGTGAGCCACGGTGCCCAGCCCTTTTTATTAAATTTAAAGTAGCCTTAAATAACTTTTAAATTAGGCAAATTTACACTTCCTTTAACCAAAATCACATTTTTATGTCTTTTGAATATCCTTTACCAGAAAGACTTCCTATATTTCTTATACACTTTGTATACAGAATCATTTCTGTTCTATTTAGTGGTTTTCATTACATATATTCATTAAAATGTTAACTCTTCGTAAGCCTAATTTTCAGTGCAATTTCTAGAAAGTAAGCAGTTTAAATACTATAGAGATGTGAAGACAACACATGGAGAATATGAATCTACCTAGCATGTCCCAGGGGCACAGTTGGGCCAGGGAGGATGTACTAGGCTGGCTTTCCTGCAGGTGATGGTCTAGGCCATCAGGCCTCACTGTGGCCTCTTATCTCGACCCTGAGAATCTGCATCAAAATCAAAGATACAAATTCATAGATAAATCAAACAGGTATCCAGAATATCACAGAAGAAACAGTTTTATGACCTTAAAACATCTAGAAGAGGCAGTCTAAACCTGCCTAGCCAGTAAACCCAAGGCAAAACGTCTGAATTATATTTAACACAATTCTGAATATATTCGTTTTATTTTACCAATAAATTTATAACTTGCTTTATTTACTGAAGATTACTAAGGTCATGTAAACTTGAAAAGCATTTGGGCTTATTTACTTAATTTATGAGCACTCATTTATTTATAAGTCCATTTGGTACCATGTAGGTAGTATACAAACACAGACATGTATACACATATGCATGAAATGCAGACAAACGAAGGTTTCATGGCTTCAGTTTTACATTTGAGCCATGAAAGAGGTAACTCGTTATTTAAAATGACAGTTGGATTCAAACTGCACAGCTGTAAATGAAACAAGTTAAAGTTTATTTGTCAGACCTGACTGAAGTCCTTAGTGAGTTTCAGAGAATAAGGTAGTAAATTTACTTGCAAATCACAGGGAAAGAATTTAAGCTTTCTAAAAGGCCATTTAAGTTTTAAATTATCCTTAGAAATAATCATGTCAGCAAAAGAGAAGCAGATTGAGGGAGTACATAGAGTTAGCAAGAGGAATTTAGTCAGCTGAGAAGCTTTTATAGAGAGCACAGAAGCCTAAAAATATTTGCATATATATATATATATATATATATTATGATATTATATATATAATGATATATATATAATGATATTTATATATATATATATATATATAAAATATCAGCTTTTCATTAAGGTAGCTTTTGACTATCGAGCTTTTAAAAATATTTTTTCAAATATCTTGTCAGATTTCAGCCATGACAAACAACCAATATTCCTGCTTTATTCCTCTTTTAAACCAAATGTATCTTTTCAAGGGACTCACCAAAACCAGTAACCAACGTTATGCCTTAACCAGAGACTTAACAAGTATCTCCAAAATTGTGTAACACCAACCTCACCAAATCCAGAACCACCCCAAAGACAGCTTAATGAAAGAAAAGTTTCACTAGCTACAAGTGCATTACAACCCACATCTGTCCAGCCACATTCTCTAGGGTCTCAGCTTCTCAGCTGACTGTCTACATACAAAGTCCAGATGGGAGATTTAAAGCAAGCTTGTCCAACCCATGGCCCACGGGCTGCATGCTGATCAGGATAGCTTTGAATTTGGCCCAATACAAATTCATAAACTTTCTCAAAGCATTATGGAATTTGTTTTGTGACTTTTTTTTTAAAATAGCTCATCAGCTATCCTCTGTGTTAATGTATTTTATGTGCTGTCTGAGACAATTCTTCTTCTCCCAATGTGGCCCATGGAAACCAAAAGCCAGGACATCCCTAATTTAAAGAGATAGTCAGTAAAACAGAAAAACAAAAGCTGCTATGGGAGTGGTGCCAAAAAGTGAGAAAATGTGTGAAGGTATATTTATGGGAAACATAAAGTCTATTCCTAGGTTCTTTGGCTCTGCTGTTTCCCAGCTGATAAGCAAGTGTTGCAAAGCAGCCTATCTTTTGTTTGTTTGTTTGTTTATCTCACTTTTTAGCCCTTTATTGTTTGGAGTTACATCATAAACTTCTATCTTTTAATGATTTTTTTTGGACTTTAGGTTCTGGGGTACATGTGCAGATCATGCGGGATTGTTGCATAGGTACATACATGGCAATGTGGTTTGCTGCCTCCATTCCCCCCGTGGATGAATCTGGAAACCAACATTCTCTGCAAACTGACACAAGGGGCCTATCTTTAGATGGGAAAAGGCAGGCAGGAAACTCTTTGTCTTTGTAAATTGCTGTCCTGCCAACATCAGGCAGGGGAAGAGCAGAGTGTCCTGCTGCTCTTTAACCTTCTTTGCCTTAACAATCCCCAGTACTTTAAAAAGAAATATTTTGGTTTTCTTCAGTAGGAAAGATTAAAAATAGGAAGTCCCATTCTGTCATCAAGGCTGAAGTACAGTGGCATAATCCTGGCTCACTGCAGCCTTGACATCCTGGCCTCAAGCGATCCTCCCAGCTCAGCCTCCCAAGTAGCTGCAACTGCAGATGAACACCTCCACACCTGGCTGACATTTTACTTTTTGTAGAGATGGAGGTCTCACTATGTTGTCCAGGCTGGTCTTGAATCCCTGGTCTTGAGAAATCATCCCACCTCAGCCTCCCAAAGTACAGGGATTACAGGTGTGAGCCACCAGGCTTAGTGTCAAATTAATTTCTTATAAATATTTATCTAGTGAGAAAAAATTTGCGATAGGTCTAATGTCCTTTAACTGTCAAATCTGATCTTAGATGGAATGTTGCTTAGCTAATTTTCTGGATGTTAACATTTCAAAGACATGGTAAATTCTACATCTGCAAGACACTGAGAAAGTCTTGCAGGCAGTCTGGGCAGTTAAAGGACTTTTCTGGGAAAATAAAGGAGAGATCTCTTAAAAAGATAAGTAAAAAGGGAGGAAGAAAATTGGTACAAATAGACAACTGAATTGGTAGAAAGCTCATGTTGAGGCAGCAGAATGGAATGAATGAATCAGTTCACATAGAAGGCAATTCTTATTGTCATTCCACAAAAGGGAAAAGCTAAGCAGGGCATTCAAGTTGAATCAAAGCTACCAGTCACCGAGAAAGACAAAAGATTGCAAAACAATAGTCTGAGGTCTAATGCATATGATCACCCATGTTGTAAGTTCGAACATAAGTTTGCTCATATAAAAGACAATGGTTAGATCTAATGCAGGCTAGGAATCACACTGTGCTCTATCTAATGGCGTGGCATCTCAATGGGCCACTTAAGTTCCAGTGGTGTTTTGATATCTGCACGGTGCTTTCAGTTGTGTTTTGTCATTTAATCCTCTCAAAACTATATTAATCAGATAATATCATCCTCTTTATCTAAAAGAAACAAAGGTTCAGAGAGATTTAGGCAACTTCCAAAGGGTCAGACAGTGAGACAAGGGTTCGAAATTCAAAGTCAGATCTTTCTCTGACATAAAAATGGTGGTATTTCTCCTCCTTCACAGTCCTCTCTCCCTGTTTATTCAACTGAGTCAAAAATATTCCATCAACAAGATTAAAAGGCAAACCATAGCTTGAGGTAAGTGATTGGTGACATAGATAGTATATGACACATTTTTGTTTGCATTCTTACAATGTACTTCTTGGTACCAATAAGATAAAAGGCAAACAAAGCGGAAAAATAAGTAAATGAGAAAAACAGACAATTTAAAGAAAAAAATGTAAATATTCAGAAATGTACTAAAACATGCTCCAGCCAGATTCTCTAGGGTCTCAGCTTCTCAGCTGACTGTCTACATACACTCTCTCACAGTAATGATTGAGAAGATGCAAATTGATAATGTAATGCTACATCATTTCTTGCCTATCAATTTGGCAAAGATCTAGATGTTTACTAATATGCAGTGCTGACATTTATATAATATTTGGATTTCAGATAGCATTTTGGCAATCAGATAAAAGAAAGATGATTTTTTTTTAAAATCAATTAGAAAGCAGCCCGTGGGGTATTTTCTACTAACCAACACTAAGAACTTGTCTTGAAAGAGAGGGAGGGTTTGCCTTTCACCAGAGCAGATATGCTTATATATCAAGATTCTGGGTAAGCGTTCATTAAAAAAGATCCCCAGCTCTCTCTAATGAGGAGCCAAAGCTGTGAACCATGCTCCTAGGCAATAAGCCCTACAGAAATACACAAGAGAAAGAAATCACTTCCAGTCTGGGGCGGTCAGATGCCACCTTTGATTTTCCGTCACTTATTGCAAAAGACTTTATGTTCTTTTTGGAAAGTGTCTGTGTATGAGTTTATTATTAACAAAACAACATATTTGTATTAAAAAGTAGTTCATTTTAAAAACAAAAATGCCCCCAGTATCTTCTGTCAGGCAAAACGAATAAGAAAAAGAGGAGGAGGAGGGAATCAGGGGGAAGAGAACACAGGATAAAGAAAAACAAAAGTGTCGGAAAATCCCTGTTGTGTTCAACAGGAACATGTGCACTGTGGGACACTGTTTCGGTTTTAAATCTTTACCTCTAATTGTCTATTGTCTGAGCCTGGATCTACCAATCTGTTTTGAAGTTTCAGTGGGGGAAAAAAAAAAAAAAAAAAGATGTCAATGTGAGGCCCCTACGTAGGGAACATCTGTTTTTCTCTTTTTGCCTAGCATTTATTCTGCCTTTTTCTGGGAAGAAAACCTCAATTTACTTTTAAAGATCCTCCCAGTCCTTTAAGCATATGATTGCAGTGACATTAAGCTTCCCTTGTTGGCCCATGCTCCCAGGACTCAGAACCTCTACATTCTTTTTGCAATCTCTGGAAATAAATCAAAGTTAAGAGAGACTTCGCAATAAGCAGAAGGCTCAGGTTTCCAACACCCGCAGTTATGTTCTCCTGCTCTCCTCTCTGTGTCGGCTCTATCCTTCACTGTCTTGTTGCGGACCCATTTCGCTAGTGCACATGGTAACCTGCTGCCAGTTCCTGCAGTTTGTATCTTATAACTCAAATATCCAATGAGAGATCTTTACTCAGATCTATCCCCAAATTCCCAGAAACAGACAGTGATTGGTCTCACTTGAATCAGACTCCCAGCCCAGTACCAGACAACTTTAGCTACAGCCACATTGTAGAGACGGGACCTTAACCCCTTCACGGGCAGACTGGAGTGGCTCATTTCACTCAGGCTGCAGTCCATGGACGGTTAAGTGTTAACAGCTCAGAAAAGAGTCAGGGTGACAGCTGCATGTACCGGCCCTTGTTAACACTGGAGTTCCTGTTTGGAGTCCAGGAAGAATCAGGTCACAGGAACTATTTGAAGGGAAGTGTATGCGGAGATTTTATTGGGCAATAAAAGTGGCTCTCAGCAGGATGGGAAATTTGCAAGGGGATGGTGTGGGAAGAAAATTACCTTTCCCTGAAGCTGCACTGTCTGAAGTTAGCCATCCATAGTCTCTGATGCTCAGCTGCATGTACTCCCAAGGCTCAGCAGCTTGTATCCCTGACCAACCACTTGTATCTGTTGCTTGTGTTGCTCTGCCGGCTGAAGTCATTTTATAGTTACGGGATAGGAACATGGCAGGCCAAAGAGGCAATCATTTGGGCAGAAAAACATGGTCAGCTGTTTTCACTAGGGCCCAGGTTTCAGGCTTGAGGATGGGATTTAGCCAGGAACCCAGCCATTCTCTATCACTGTGACATCACGGCCACCATGCTCACGGCAACTGTGTTGGTGAGGTTTGGAGAGGAAGGGCCCATTCTCAGGAAAGAGAGTGCCAGAAAAACAAGTACGTCGGTGCCCAACACAGGAAGAAGCCTGGAAATAGAGTGCTACTTAAAGCAAAAGAAGGAAAACACCGAGATCGCTTCAAAGAATACTGGACAGTGGTTAACAGTAACAAAGGCTGCAGAGCACTCCATTCCTCAAGCGTTGACAGGAGTCCCTGGATTAGGCAATGAGGCAGGAGTGTTTTATGTGAAGTGATGGGAAGAAATCCAATGACCACATCCAAGAGGACAAGAATGCTCAGAGCAGAAGTAGAAGGGGCATGCGAAGATTTGACAAGAGTGCTATCAAATTAATTTTTGTTATTGTTAAGGAATGACCGTGATCACAATCTAATAATGTCTTCACTTTTTAATCATTGTTTTTCTACTGTCTGACGCTGGTGCTGCCACTAGCTGATGCTGGGGAAACAATTGCAGTCCTTGGTTTTTTGGTGATTCAGAAACTCCTACATGATCTTAGTAAATTATGTCTTTTGGCAGTCTCAAGAATACAGGCAATGACTGCAAGAGATGCTCACCACGAAATTCCTGTACCCATCGATAAATTTTATTAACAATGTCAAGTTTGTTCAATTCTTTTAACAAATAAAATTTCTTCACGTTTATAAAAGTTTATCCCTCCCTATAAGCCCTCTGTTCCCTATCTGTCTGGCTGCAAAAATCTCTTTGTGGAGATTTTTCGGAGGTCTGCATAGATGGTTAAGATGACTTTTCTCTTTTATCCTAATTCTGCATCTCTGAACATGCCCAGCATGATAAAGACAACACCACAACAGCGTATCACAATTGTTCATGCACTCACCTGACTCAGGAGTGTTGTATCGGCCATGTCAGGAACCATCACAGCCATTGCAGAATCTCAGGTATGAGGTGTGGGGTGGGGTGCAGGGCACAAAGCATTCCTGGAGGACAGCTCTGCACTTCTCTTCCCAAGCTGACCTGCCTTGCTTGGCTATTTGCATACTCATAGGAAAACACCTGTGGTGTGAATACAACTAAATAAGATGCCTCAGCTCCAAGGACCTGTCAGGAGCTGTGTCATATTCTCTCTGCTGCACTGAGCTTTCTCTCAACACCTGAAATACCTTCTTTCTGTCATCCTCCAGCTGGCCTCACCTAGTGGGAGAGACAGATCAGGGCTCAGCCCCGTCGATTCTCTTCCTTTCTGCTATAGTAAAGGTGTCAAGGAGCTAGAAGAACAGATGGGATTTACCCAGCATCTCAGTTCAGCACATGAGAAATATTATAAATGAAACAAGGGTGCTAGAGGAGAAGGTGCTTCAGTCTCAGATTGGAATATTTCAGGCCACATTTGGGTTGCGGCCATGCAGAAAAGAGTGTGGGCCAGCTCTTTCTAGAAATAGTGGATGCAGAAAAGGAAAGAGAAAGGAAGATTAGCAATAGCTTGTGCTCACCAAATGAAGCATGTGCTAAACCCTGGCTCTCTGGAGAGTAAGTTGGTATTTACATAGAGAACAAAGACAATAGCATTGGCTCGGACTGGGTGAAATGGGCAAGCTGGGCAAGAACACTCTTGGTAACCTGTTTAAGAGCGTTGACGCCTCTGCTCTCTCCATGGGAGAAGTTATGGGGTGTTTTGGTCAATAGCACAGACACCAGAGCCCAGTTCCACATCTCACCAGTTGTATAATCTTGGACAATTTATTTAAACTATTAACCTTTACCTTCATCATTTAAAATTCAAAAATTAGAAGTCCTACCTGATAGGGTTATTGGAAAAGTTAACATATAAAGTGTTTAACACAGTATTTAGCAGATGTTCAATAACTAATTACCATTATCTAGAGGGTTTCCAGGTTTCAGGATGTCTAGAAATTGCTGTTTTAATTGTAGTAAGTTCTTTGTTTGTTTGTTTCTTTGTCTTATGTCACCAGCTGTGTTTCTGGTGGGAAGTTGGAAAAAAATGAAAGAGAAGATACTATATACTAGTTATAACTATATTTAATTGGCAGCCTCCAAGAAAATTATTCTTATTACAGTTTTAATTTTACCGCGTTTAATTACATTCTGATTTGTAGCAACTTTATCATACAAAACAGCATATCTCATATATCCAGTTTTTCTTTTTGGAGGACTGGGGGTGCAGGAGACACGGTCTGGTTCTGTTGCCCAGGCTGGAGTGCAGTGGTACAATCATAGCTCACTGCAGCCTCAATTTCCTGGGTTCAAGCGATCCTCCTGCCTCAGCCTCCTAAGTAGCTAGGACTATAGACACATACACCATGCCTGGCTAGTGTTTTTCATTGTACATTTTGGAGAGACAGGATCTCATTCTGTTGCCCAGGCTGGTTTGAACTCCCAGCTCAAGTGATCCTCCTTTCTTGGCCTCCCAAGTGCTAGGATTACAGGCATGAACCACTGGGACCAGACCCTAATATTCTACAGGAGAGCACAAAACAGGCTACTCCTATGGAAAACACCTTGTCACAAAGGTTTAATGCACTGTCAAATATTATGTTCAATGTTTTTTTTTTTTTTGAGACGGAGTTTCGCTCTTGTTACCCAGGCTGGAGTGCAATGGTGCAATCTCGGCTCACCGCAACCTCCGCCTCCTGGGTTCAGGCAATTCTCCTGCCTCAGCCTTTCGAGTAGCTGGGATTACAGGCACGTGCCACCGTACCCAGCTAGTTTTTTGTATTTTTAGTAGAGACGGAGTTTCACCATGTTGACCAGGATGGTCTCGATCTCTTGACCTCGTGATCCACCTGCCTCGGCCTCCCAAAGTGCTGGGATTACAGGCGTGAGCCACCGCGCCCAGCCCATGTTCAATGTTTTTAAAGCCTTCAGTAACATTTAACCTTCCAGAACCTCCAACAATGCCTGTAGTCTGGCAACTGGTCTGTGCTTTGCTCCACCATCTGTGTGGATTCTCTGGCTCTTCTGAGCACAGCTCTGCCTGCCTCATCAACCCCGTCTCCAGCCACTCTGTCTGGCTCTCCATAGTTCAGGGACGTTGACCTTCCTTGTTATTAAATCTCTACCAGCCAGTCCTCTCTCAGGGCTTGCACACATACGACCTCCTCTGCCTGGCACACAATTTGCCCTCCTTTTGAGGCAAGTTTACCTAGCGTTAGATCCCAGCTTCGGTGCCCCCTTCTCAGGGACACCTCTCATGTCCCAGACTGAACCTTGTCTCCCTCCTAAATATTTTCACAAGCACCCTGCATTTTTCACTACAGACCTTATCACAAATGCATTTCAATCAATATTTATGTAATTTTCACTTCAAAACCATCTTTTTGGTATTCTGCTATATTCTCAACGTTTAGCCCCATACCCGTTCAATAAATATGAACTGGGTGAATAAGCGAGAAAGCAATATTTGAGAAGCCAGTGCTGTTTCACCTCAAAGCTGGTGCTCAGGCTCTGGGTCCAGTTAAGCTGGGTCTGGAAATACAGCTTTGCCATTTGATTGTTTTATGGCCTTGAGCAAGAAACAAAACATCTCTAAGCCTTAGTTGTTTTTCTTTTCTGTAATATGGGGACAATATATTACCCTCACATAAAGTTATTGTGAGATATAAATTAGATTGTGTTATGTTCACAAATACCTATTATAGTGCCAAGTGGTACATAGTAAGCACTCAATAAAATATAGCCAGTGCTCAAAGTTCACAATCATTAAAATTGAAGTGGAATATAAATCTAAATATGTCCACAAGAAATGCCACACATGCATCACTAAAACTCCCAAAATTGAAGCCTTGGCAGAGCCAATGTCCATGGCAGACCAAGTTTTTGTCAGTGCTGATAGAGTATAACCTTTCTTGATATGATGCAGTAAGATTGACTGCTGCCTTTTCAAGGGTAGCAGAGAGGTGAGATGTTATTCAGGTTGTAGTACCAGGTAGTACTCCCAAGAGAGCCTCTGGCTTTCTAAGTAGAGCCAAACCCTGACCACCAGTTAAACTGTTTACAGCAATGGATGGTGTCTCTCCTGCGGTGAGGGCTCAGAGAACCTCACAATTATCACCTCAGCAACCTCTAGTCACCAGTTGGGATTAGAAAGGAGAATGTTCCAGAAACATCCTGGTCTAGATGCACACATCAACTTCACTTCTAAGTATAAAATACATGGAACCACACCATACCCAGGAATTTATACAGTCTAGTAGGCCTCGTGAATACCTAGCTCGAGGAATCCAGCCTTTCCAACTTACCCGTTTCAGATGTGATTTCTGCTTTACAATTGCAAAACAAAATTGTTTTAAAAATCTATTTAACAAACTTTCATTTGTTTACACGTTGTTGAAAATTGTGGTGAACCAAAACGAGTACCAAGTCCTTTAGAATGCGATTTCTGGAGAGCTTTGAAGAAAACAGCTAGTTAATATGTTATGGGAGTCATCTATTGTCACCAAGTGAATTGATTTTGTCTTATAATTTCAAGCGGGACATGCAAGAGAAGACCATGACTAAAAGCAAGATTCACTCAGGCTGAGACGTCTTAGGAGAAGACCTTCTGAGCCGTTTTTTCCATCATTATGGAGCACAAAACACTATACAAAAGGAAGTTTCACAGTGAGGATAGTTTCAGTGTTTGAAACCACCTAACAGGGTGTATTAATCTGTTTCATACTGCTGATAAAAACACACCCAAGACTGGGCAATAACAAAAGAAAGAGGTTTAATGGACTTACAGTTCCACATGGGTGGGGAGGCCTCAGAATCCTGGAGGAAGGCAAGGGGGAGAAAGTCACATCTTATGTGGATAGCAGCAGGCAAAGAGAAAGAGCTTGTTCGAAGGAACTCCTTCTATAAAACCATCAGATCATATGAGACTTATTCACTATCACCAGAACAGCTTGGGAAAGACTTGCTGCCATGCTTCAACTACCTCGCACTGGGTCCCTCCCACAAGACATGAAAATTCAAGATGAGATTTGGGTGAGGACACAGCGAAACCATATCACAAGGCATCAGTCTGTTTGGTCTGCTACAACAAAAATATCATAAACTGGGTGGCTTATAAACAACAGAAGTTTATTGCTCATAGTTCCAAAGGTTAGGAAATGTAAGTGCTGGCATATTTTAGGTCTGGTAACAGCTTGCTATCTGCTGCACAGACGCACTCACCTTCTTGCTGCATCCTCACATGGCAGAAGGGGCAAACAAGCTCTCCTGGGCATCTTTTATAGGAGCACAAATCTCATTCAGCTTCAGAAGGCCCCACCTCTCAACACCACCACATTGGGGATTTAGTTTCAACAGGTCAATTTTGGGGGAACACAAACATTCCCACCACAGCACAAGGAATGAAGAAAATCAGCTTTGCTATTGAATTGGTGCTGAGAATAAGATGATCAGCCAGGGATTAGAGTTGTTGACCCCCTGACCCCTTGAATCTACATGGGGACACATAATCAGGCCTTGCCAAAGATAAATGAGTAGAAGTGCTACTTATTCCTTTTGTTCAAAGGCAGTTAAGATGAGGATGTGTTTTCCTCATCTTCTATTTCCTCATCTATCAGCTAGTTGCCAAGAACTCTGACACCCAAGAGGAAAGGGAAACCCTAAGTTCAGAGGCGCATGGGTTCTCTTCTTGTTGTCTGGAGAATGTCACCTCTGGACTGGGAATATCCACATTATACTGTTTCATGAGCAAGAAATAGATTTCTATCGTCTTAAAGCACTGAAATATTGTATTTTGTCATAGCAGTTAATATTGGCCCAACTAATTCATTTAAAAGGCCAGAAAAGTATGTTTTTCAGAAAATTCTGAGATCTTAAAGTCATACCAAGAAGTGGAAACATGTGCACCTGAGTGAGTGTGACTCCAAAGCCTGTAAAACAGCAACCCCATGTCCAATATCCAATAGAATTTATTGCAGTCTCATGCCCGTTCTTCTACTTGCCAAAGTGATTTCTCTGGTGCTTTCAATTTGGACACGTTTTGGTACTCTGATAACGTTCTGAGGTAGTACCAAATGCTAGTTTGAGATGCTCTCTAGTTTTGACACTTGTACTTGCTGATTGTTTGCCTGAAATACTGTTTCCTTGAATTCGTGCCCTTGCAAGGACATTTGGGCCTACACAGTCACCACCTGTAAGCTCATTGCTCCTTTTCCAGTGCATGGAAGGTGTAATGTATGCAATAGCTAACTCTTCACTGAACAGCATGCTAGAAAGCCATACCTCTAATGCTCCAAAACATTCAAAACAAATGAATTGAAGGCAGATGAAGCCCTTAGCAATTCTCAGAAGCAGCCAGAACTTGAACACTGAGAGCTTAGTCCAGTCACAGGATGGGTTCCATGCCACAACTGAAGTTAGAGTAAATTTTGAAGAGGAGTTTCAGTTGATTAAACCAATGGTGGTCATTAGAATCAACATTGTTATTATTCTTATTTTACATGACTTAGAAAGTATGTTTAAGTTTAAAACTGGGTTTTGACAGTGGCACTCTAAACTCATTTCTCGTGTGATTATAATGTACACTAACACTTGAGAATTCCTGCATTAAGCTGTAAATTGTTCATGCATATGAATCCATGGAAAGGTTGATGCAAAAATATAAATGAAAGTGTTCTAAAGTTAAATAGGAACTGGAGAGATACAGCTTTTTAAAAAGGAAAAAGCTTACATATCATCTGACAAAAGGAACCTCCATTTCAGGTCCTGTCTTTGTGCCATAGTTTTGCCCAGATATCTTAGTCACAGGAAGGCAGTATGCTCCACTGTAGGTCCTGGTCTTAATTGGGCTAATAAAATTCTGCAAAACAGGCACTGCACCTCTGAGGCAGTACTGGGTCCATGATGGTGATGGCATGAGGAAAGAATATATTCAGGGAAAGCGAAAGATGGAGGATGTGGTGCCGTCCATCATTTGTGGACACATTTCTACCACCTGGTGCCAAGTTGGTCTCATAGACTCTCCACTTAGAAATCTCAGTGCTGGCAGAACAGAAGTCACTAAGAACAACAGGTTTGGATTTCTGGGTCTCAAACAGAAAAATCCATACTTCTGTAAGTATAAATGAGATACTTTATTTTTTTTTTCTTTTTCTTTTTTATTTTTTGAGACGGAGTTTCTCTCTCATTGCCTAGGCTGGAGTGCAATGCACGGTCTCAGCTCACTGCAACCTCTGCCTCCCAGATTCAAGGGATTCTCCTGCCTCAGCCTCCCAAGTAGCTGGGACTACATGTGCCCACCACTGTGCCTGGCTAATTTTTGTAGTTTTAGTAGACACAGGGTTTCACCATGTTGGCCAGGCTGGTCTCGAGTTCCTAACATCAGGTGATCCACCCACCTCGGCCTCCCAAAGTGCTGGGATTATAGCCACACCCGGCTTAAATGAGATACTTTCATTTATATTTTTTAATCAACCCAACTGCAGAGGATTGGTCTAAAAGAAAGACTTCACCTTCCAAATGCAAAGTACTTAACTATATGTAATAATATATGTGTGCGTATGTGTACAATAGGTACTTATATATTTTATAATATATGTTATATTTTCTTATATATATCTGACTCACCCTTCCAAAAGGGTTTGAAGTAGTGTTTTAAAAAGGTTCTTTTCTAATCCTTGAAATTCACTGAGAATTACTGCCCTCTCTATTCTCCTGGCTAACACTCTAAACACACCGTAATATCAAGGGACATGTGTAATAGAGAATAAAGAATCCATTTCAAATTTTCAGGTTATATACCAAGACGTCCTTCATTTTTTTTTTTTCTCTTCAAATTAGACTCACTAAAATATCACTGCCACTGAATATGAGCTTTTACTTTTAACATTCACAAGTGATGTCAAAATTCTTGAGATATATGCGTCAGTCTGTCTTGGATCCTGGAAATGGAAATCAAGGGCCTTCTTCTGTTGCATAGACACCACCCACACCCAATATTTATTTTCAATATCTCTTCCTTGGGAGTCAATTGCATGCAATTACAATAGACTATTTATCACATTTCCTGGTCTTCCACGCCCCTCTGCTACCCGCTCCCTTCAGTTGTACTTCTCCCTAAAAACTGAAGGCCCAAAGCTTGCCTCTAAGTAGAGATGATGTAGTCCCAGAATTACCATCATGTGTCCTAATGAAGTGCATTGATCCCTCTTATTCCTCTCCCCAGGCACTCCATCATCACCTGTGTTCATTTATAAGCATATTTACATATTTTCAACAACCCAGGTGAGCTTTGGAGACATTCCTCTGTGTGATGAAATATTCAGAGAAACAGTGACTTATCCCGTGGACAGGCGCAGGGTGAGTGCCACTTGGAAGAACACCACGTTCTTTCTGGGTGAACTACTGTGTCAAGGAGCCAGGGACACAGCTGAGGGTCACTCGCCAGGGCCAGTAAAAGACAGCATCAAAGGAGCGATCTGAAATGTGCAGAAGAATCGATAATCATTCTTCAAAATGAGGCCTTTTCAAACATGGCAAATGTCACTAGCTCTTGGCAACACTACTCAGGATTTATTCTCTCAAAAAGGGCACTACCACAGGGCTGGAATAAAAAGCCGTGGTATGCTATTCTTTAAAATGGCAAAATGACAGAAAAGCAGCATAAGAATTCAGACCTAGATGTAAATTAAATGTGCATAATTCCTTAAGACATTTTGAGTCATCTCTTCCTAAAGGCTGTGCTGCAGAGTTCAGCATGGGTCAGGGTGGAGGCGCCTGGGGTGAAGGAAGTCAGCAAAACCTAAGTGTTCTCCCTCACTTTCACATTCCAGTTTCAAATGAATCTCAAAAAGTGTTTATTTCTTATTTACTCAACTACTTCTGTCTTACATTCTGCAATTCAGGTTTTTTAAAGCCAGAAAACCAGTTCCTTTCCCTGACTTCTCCCTGTGTCTTCTCCCTGTTTGAGCATGTTGATCTCTCTCTGATTACTCCAGGGTCTCCTTCATTTGACTCCACATCAAGCCACCTGGGCTACTGTGATGGCCTAGCCTCTAATTCCCCATCTCTGGATTCTCCTTGCCTCCATGCCCTTGTCATGTTTACACCAGAATAATGCAACTGACACTTACATCTGATTGTACCATGCTTCTACTTTAAACAACACTGATGACTTTGGAGAATTCTCTACAAAACAGACTTTGAACATCTTGTGTTGCATTCGACATTCTTCCCAGCATAGCTCGAATCTGTTTTTTTCAGCCAATATCCTGTATCGAACCCCAAATCCCTATCATATTATTAAAGCTACCCCCACGAATATACCATGCTTCAATTTAGGTTGTGCCTCTTCACAGCCACCCACATGGGAGGAACTTGTACTCATTCTTCAAATGCCAATGTCTATAAAGTAATACTTTAAAGCAATAGAAAGAGTGACAGGTGCACACTGCACAGGGATGGATCTCACAGACAAATGCTGAGCTGAAGAGAGAACATATCATATGAGTTCATTTATATGAAATTCAACAACAGGCAAAAATAATCCAGTGATAAAATAGTAGTTATCCCCTGGAGGTAGGGGGAAGGGGCACAAGAAACCCTCTTGGGAGATGAAAATGTCTCATCCAATAATTTGATCTGGGAGGTAATTACATGGGTAAACACATATGCAAAAACTTATTGAGCTGTGCAATGAAGAAATGTCAACATTATTGTATCTGTGTTATACCTTGCTTAAAAAGAAAACAAAGGGCCGGGCGCGGTGGCTCAAGCCTGTAATCTCAGCACTTTGGGAGGCCGAGGCGGGTGGATCACGAGGTCAAGAGATCAAGACCATCCTGGTCAACATGGTGAAACCCTGTCTCAAAAAAATACAAAAAATTAGCTGGGCATGGTGGCGCGCGCCTGTAGTCCCAGCTACTCAGGAGGCTGAGGCGGGAGAATTGCCTGAACCCAGGAGGCGGAGGTTGCGGTGAGCCGAGATCGCGCCATTGCACTCCAGCCTGGGTAACGAGCGAAACTCAGTCTCAAAAAAAAAGAGAAAAAGAAAAAAAAAGAAAACAAATACCAACAAATCAGTTACCTCATTGGAGACATATTTTTAACACCACAACCTCTGCCCACAAAATAACTCCCCTCTCCTTTGGATCCCCACTACCTATTGTAGCACTCATAATTGCAACAGATAGTCCCCATCTGTGTCTTTCTTGCTGTTACCCTGTGACATCTTTATAAAAAGGGGTTGGGTAGTATTTTTCTTTTCATCCCAGCTCTTAACACAACATTTGGTCAAATGTTGCTGAATAAGCTCTGATAAGAAATCACAGATAGAACTGAATTGTCCCCTTGCAACTATGGGGTCATTTCTGCTATAAATATCTCTTAGCATGCTGTGTATCTCTGAACAGGCAGAATTCTAACCTGAAGTCCTCTGCCGCTCGGCAGACTGCGCCGTTTTCCCATTAACAAGCTGAGAGAAGGCAAATCATTCCCACTACATGATGATGGGTGGAGCATGCTGTGCCAGGCCGAGAGAACACACAGTGAGTCTTGTCAGCTGCATGAACATGAAACTGGTTAGTTGTTTAAAGAAGGCAAAATTAATTTGTAGCTGTCAGTCAGTTTAGATTTGCTTCACTTCTGAAATTTATTGACAGGCCCTAATAACCAGCACTTGTCTTTTCTGGAAGTGAACAGCAAAAACTGAGAACTGGAAACATGGTGTTCCCCTCTGGTTCCCAAGCAAAACAGAAAGAGGCTATTGTGGTCATACCGTTTTTATACCATTTTCAAATTCTAATAGATGATTTTCTGTTGGAAGTTTCCCAAATTAGCTTGCTGGTTTTTCTTTATTACTGCAAGGTTATTATAGTCTGAGTGTTTTGGCAAAGTTTACAGCACAGAGTGTGGGGGGGAAAAAAAGAACGGTGATTGCCTACAATAAAGAGGGTGTTGAAGACTCTGATTCAACGATTTTATTGAGGGACTTCTGTTTATGGACACTTGATATATTTCAATTCATTTAAGCCTCACAACAATGTTGTGAAGACGGGATTTACGAGGGCTAATTTACAGATGAGAAAATGAGACTAGAGAGGTCAAAGAATTTCCCAATATCATATAGTAAATGCTAAAGGCAAAACTTAGATTCATACATCTTACACTAAATCCTATGATCTTTCTTTAAGTATCTGGTTAGGTAATATTGTTATATATTGTTATATTGGGTAATAATGTTATAAATGTAGCTTTCAGGAAGGAACAAGTTCTTCCTTGGATTTCATGAAAACTCGTCACATCTGTTTCTCTATACTTCAGATAAGTGAGCACCGAGGCTGAGATACTCTGCATACCATTCAACTCAAGTCAATATTTAAGAATAGCGAATGAGGAGCAGATCCTTATTTATCTATGCATTATTTTTACACAATGGGAGTTCTAAGGAGAGAAGAGCACAGTCCTGGCCCTCAAGGAGCCCCCAGTCCATAATGAAAGAACTTGGCTATTTCCGCAAAGGTTTACAAAAAGAGAGGGATGGTATTAGTGTGATGATCTCTGCATTCATTACTTTAAGTAGAGCAAGAAGTAGCAGCTTCCTACAAAGTCACCTTGTGTATGTGTTTAACACTGGCTGTTGCCCTCATGGGTCATGAGTCCTTCAGGAACGCTAATGCTCTGCATGATCTTGGATCCCCAGGGATCAGCCATTTTTGTCTCCTAGGCTTCCTGCTCGAAGTTAAGACAGCACTTCAATGTGGAAGGAATTGAAGGAACAGATAATGCTTGATTGGCAGGGACTCACATGAATTAACCCATAAAATAATTCTCCTCTCCTTTGTGGGAAGGGAGCAGGATTTTGTTTTCTTCCTTCTCTGTGTAGGAAGAATTAAATGGGGAGAAGTTAGCTATAGATTAAAGCTATTCCATTCCACCAAGATTGATTTAGGACCCACTGGGTGCCAGGGCTGTGAGTTCCAATCTTTAAGGAGTTTAAATCTTTTGAGAGAAAGCAGACATAAATAATTGTCATGCAGTATGGAAACTACCAAAATAAAGATAGAGATGATATGTTATGGGAGCACAGAGAAGGTCACATAAAAACCTGCCTGGAGAAGCTAAGAAAATCCAGGCGAGGAAAATGGAAGAGAATCCCAAGATGACAGACCAACCTGTCACTGAAGAATGTGTCATGTGTCCAGAGTGACAGGAGCTTTGACACTGCATGACCACAGGCTTGTGTTGGTAGTGGCTTCAAATTGCCTTTCTGTTTGATGACTTTCTTTGGTTATTTTCATTTGATTGTTTTCTTGATTTTTTTAATATATGAAAAGGTAAATGATCTCATTTTAAAATAAAGTAGAACCCAGGATTGGAGCTCTTCTCGTTGAATCCGCAAACGGTGAGTCTGAGCTGCATTTCCAGACTGATCTTTGTTGCCCACAGAACGGGGAAACTCCCAAGTATAAAAAAGACACGGGACGCCAGGCAGTAGGTCTGCCTGGCGAAGCCAGCAGCCGGGGCGGTGGCAGCCGGCCCTACCCAGCAATCCCCACAGGGCGCGCTTGTCCGGGTGCCCTGTTGAACCGGCAACCTGAGACTTGAGAGGGCTGGACTTGAGACTGAACGAGACTTGGACAATAGGCCAGCCCAGGGGATTGCAGGGATTGGGATACCCAGTGGGACGAACAAAACCGCGATTTCAAACTATCCCGAGCAGACGGTCTGAGACGCTCTGTGGGGGAGGGGCGTCCACCACTACCGAGGCAACCCGCCCCAACTGAGATACACGCCCACTGCTGACGCAGCCAGCCGTTGCCAAGGCAACCCGCCCCAACTGAGATACACGCCCATTGCTGACGCAGCCAGCTGTTGCCGAGGCAACCCGTCCCTACTGAGATACACGCCCACTGCTGACGCAGCCTGCCATTGCTGAGGCAACACGCTACAACGAAGAGACTCCGCCGCAGGGCGTGGCGGAGACCACAGCAGAGCCCGCAGGAATAGCGCGAATCACACAACAGCAGGGCGGAGCCTCGGCAGCCAAACAGTGGCTAGTCTGCCTTCTAGCTGGGCAGGACACCTGATCGGACATCCAAAAATAAAGCCCAAACCCCTCAACACAGAGCATTTGAGAAAAAAAAAAAGGGGTTTTTAATGAGCTGTCTTGCAGCAGAATCAAACATAGCAGCCTAACAGCCCTGAATGAACAACAGAGTGCACAGCTCAGCAATTAAACCCCTATAAAGTACAAACTGTCTCCTCAAGCAGCTCCCTGACCCCTCTATAGCCAAAAGACTGACATTAGGCAGGCATCATCCTGGGACAAAGAGAGCAGAAAAAGAAACTGGTACCATCCCTCGCTGTGCCACAGCTACTAGAGGTGCACCCCAGTCAAGCAGGGTCTGGAGCGGACCTCAGCAGTCGTACAGCGAAGGGGCTAGACTGGTAGAAGGAAAACCAAGCAACAGAAATACTTCATCATCAACATTCTGGGTGTCCACTCAGAGACCCAAATGAAAAGTCAGCAACCACGCAGACGACCAGCGGACAAATCCACAAAGATGGGAAGAAACCAGCGCAAAAAGGAGGAAAACACCCGAAACCAGAACACCTGGCCTCCAAAAAAGGACCAAAACTCCTCACCAGCAAGGGAGCAAAGCTGGACGGAGAATGACTGTGACGAAATGACGGAATTAGACTTCAGAAGATGGATAATGAGAAACTTTTGTGAGCTAAAAGATCATGTATTAAATCAATGCAAAGAAACTAAGAACCTTGAAAAAAGATTTGAAAAAAGATTCGAGGAAATGATAACAAGAATGGATACCTTAGAGAGGAATATGAATGAATTAAAGGAGCTGAAAAACACAATACGAGAACTTCGCGAAGCAAACACAAGTTTCAATAGCCGAATTGACCAAGCAGAAGACAGAATATCTGAAGTCGAAGACCAACTCAATGAAATAAAACGAGAAACCAAGATCAGAGAAAAAAGCGCAAAAAGGAATGAACAAAGTCTCCAAGAAATGTGGGACTATGTGAAAAGACCTAACCTACGTTTGATAGGTATACCAGAAGGGGATGAAGAGAATGAATCCAAGCTGGAAAATACTCTTCAGGACATCATACAGGAAAATTTCCCCCACCTAGCAAGACAAGCCAACACTCAATTGCAGGAAATACAGAGAACACCACAAAGATATTCCGCAAGAAGAGCAACCCCAAGGCACATAATCGTCAGATTCAACAGGGTTGAAATAAAGGAGAGAATACTAAGGGCAGCCAGAGAGAAAGGTCGGGTCACCCACAAAGGGAAGCCCATCAGACTCACAGCAGATCTCTCGGCAGAAACACTACAAGCCAGAAGAGAGTGGGGGCCAATATTCAACATTCTTAAAGAAAAGAACTTTCAACCCAGAATTTCATATCCAGCCAAACTGAGCTTCAGAAGTGAAGGAAGAATAAAATCCTTTGTGAACAAGCAAGTACTCAGATATTTTGTCACCACCAGGCCTGCTTTACAAGAGCTCCTAAAAGAGGCACTACACATAGAAAGGATCAATCAGTACCAGCCATTCCAAAATCACACTGAATGCTAAAGAGCTTCAACATAATGAAGAATCTACAACAACTAACAGGCAAAACAGCCACTTAGCATCAAAATGGCAGTATCAAATTCACACATAACAATATTAACCCTAAATGTAAATGGACTAAATGCACCAATCAAAAGACACAGACTGGCAAATTGGATAAAAATCCAAAACCCATCGGTGTGCTGTATCCAGGAAACCCATCTCACATGCAAGGATACACAAAGGCTCAAAATAAAGGGATGGAGGAAGATTTACCAAGCTAATGGAAAGCAAAAAAATGCAGGAGTTGCAATTCTCGTCTCTGATAAAATAGACTTTAAAGCAACAAAGATCAAAAGAGACAAAGAAGGCCATTACATAATGGTAAAAGGATCGATACAACAAGAAGAGCTAACGATCCTAAACATATATGGACCCAACACAGGAGCACCCAGATACATAAGGCAAGTTCTTAATGACTTACAGAAGGACTTAGACTCCCACACAATAATAGTGGGAGACTTTAACACTCCACTGTCAATACTAGACAGATCAACCAGATAGAAAATCAACAAGGATATCCAGGGCTTGAACTCAGACCTGGAGCAAGCAAACCTGGTGGACATTTACAGAACTCTCCACCCCAAATCCACAGAATACACATTCTTCTCAGCACCACATCACACCTACTCTAAAATTGACCACATAATTGGAAGTAAAGCACTGCTCAACAAATGCAAAACAACTGAAATCATAACAAACAGCCTCTCAGACCATAGTGCAATCAAGTTAGAACTCAGAATTCAGAAACCGACCCAGAACCGCACAGCTTCATGGAAACTGAACAACTGGCTCTTGAATGTTGACTGGGTAAACAACGAAATGAAGGCAGAAATAAAGAAGTTCTTCGAAACCAATGAGAACGAAGACACAACGTGCCAGAACCTCTGGGACACATTTAAAGCAGTCTCTAGAGGAAAGTATATAGCAATAAGTGCCCATATGAGGAGAATGGAGAGATCCAAAATTGACACCCTATCGTCAAAATTGAAAGAGCTAGAGGAGCAAGATCAAAAAAACTCAAAACCCAGCAGAAGACAAGAAATTACTAAGATCAGAGCTGAGCTGAAGGAGATTGAGACACGAAAAACCCTTCAAAAAATCAATAAATCCAAGAGCTGGTTTTTTGAAAAGATCAACAAAATAGACAGACCACTAGCCAGATTGATTAAAAAAAAGAGAGAGAACAACCAAATAGATGCAATAAAAAATGATAAAGGGGAAATCACCACAGATTCCACAGAAATTCAAACCATCATCAGAGAATATTACAAACAACTATATGCGCATAAACTAGTAAACCTGGAAGAAATGGATAAATTCCTGGACTCCTGTGTCCTCCCAAGCCTAAACCAGGAGGAAGCTGAAACTATGAATAGACCAATAACAAGGTCTGAAGTCGAGGCAGCAATTAAGAGCCTACCTCAGAAAAAAAGCCCAGGTCCAGACGGGTTCACAGCCAAATTCTACCAGACACACAAGGAGGAGCTGGTACCATTCCTTCTAAAACTATTTCAAACAATCCAAAAAGAGGGAATCCTTCCCAAATCATTTTATGAGACCAACATCATCCTGATACCAAAACCCGGCAGAGACCCAACGAGAAAAGAAAACTTCAGGCCAATATCCATGATGAACATAGATGCAAAAATCTTCAATAAAATATTGGCAAGCCGATTGCAACAGCAAATCAAAAAACTTATTCATCATGATCAAGTAGGATTCATCCCGGGGATGCAAGGCTGGTTCAACATACGCAAGTCTATCAATGTAATTCACCACATAAACAGAACCAAAAACAAAAACCACATGATTATCTCAATTGACGCAGAGAAGGCATTTGACAAAATTCAACAGCCCTTTATGCTAAAAACCCTCAATAAACTTGGTATCGATGGAACGTATCTCAAAGTAATAAAAGCTATTTATGACAAACCAACAGCCAATATCATACTGAATGGGCAAAAACTGGAAGCATTCCCTTTGAAATCTGGCACTAGACAAGGATGCCCTCTCTCACCACTCCTATTCAATATAGTACTGGAAGTTCTAGCCAGAGCAATCAGGCAAGAAAAAGAAATAAAGGGTATTCAAATAGGAAAGGTGGAAGCCAAATTGTCTCTATTTGCAGACGACATGATAGTATACCTAGAAGACCCCATCGCCTCAGCCCAAAAACTCCTGAAACTGATAAACAACTTCAGCAAAGTCTCAGGATATAAAATCAATGTGCAAAAATCACAAGCATTCGTCTACACCAATAACAGACTTAAAGAAAGCCAAATCAAGAGCGAACTGCCATTCGCAATTGCTACAAAAAGAATAAAATACCTTGGAATACAACTCACAAGGAACGTAAGGGACCTCTTCAAGGAGAACTACAAACCACTGCTCAACGAAATCAGAGAGGACACAAACAGATGGAGAAACATTCCATGTTCATGATTAGGAAGAATTAATATTGTGAAAATGGCTATATTGCCCAAAGTAATTTACAGAATCAACGCTATCCCCATCAAGCTACCATTGACTTTCTTCACAGAACTGGAAAAAACCACCATGAACTTCATATGGAACCAAAAGAGAGCCCGCATAGCCAAGTCAATTCTAAGCAAAAAGAACACAGCGGGGGGCATCACACTACCGAACTTCAAACTATACTACAAGGCTACAGTAATCAAAACAGCATGGTACTGGTACCAAAACAGAGATATAGACCAATGGAACAAAACAGAGGCACCGGAGGCAACACAACATACATACAACTATACAATCTTTGATAAACCTGACAAAAACAAGCAATGGGGCAAGGATTCCATGTTTAACAAATGGTGTTGGGAAAACTGGCTAGCCATGTGCAGAAAGCAGAAACGGGACCCCTTCCTGACACCTTACACTAAAATTAACTCCAGATGGATTAAAGACTTAAACATAAGACCTGGCACCATAAAAACCCTAGAAGGAAATCTAGGCAAAACTATCCAGGACATAGGAGTAGGCAAGGACTTCATGAACAAAACACCAAAAGCATTGGCAACAAAAGCCAAAATAGACAAATGGGACCTAATGAAACTCCACAGCTTCTGCACGGCAAAAGAAACAGTCACTAGAGTGGATTGGCAACCAACAGAATGGGAAAAAATTTTCGCAGTCTACCCATCTGACAAAGGGCTGATATCCAGAATTTACAAAGAACTCAAACAGATGTACAGGAAAAAAACAAACAAGCCCATTCAAAAGTGGGCAAAGGATATGAACAGATACTTTACGAAAGAAGACATATATGAGGCCAACAATCATATGAAAAAATGCTCATCGTCACTGGTCATCAGAGAGATGCAAATCAAAACCACATTGAGATACCATCTCACGCCAGTTAGAATGGCGATCATTAAAAAATCTAGAGACAACAGATGCTGGAGAGGATGTGGAGAAAAAGGAACACTTTTACACTGTTGGTGGGAGTGTAAATTAGTTCAACCATTGTGGAAGACAGTGTGGCGATTCCTCAAGGCCTTAGAAATAGAAATTCCATTTGACCCAGCAATCCCATTACTGGGTATATATCCAAAAGACTATAAATCGTTCTACTATAAGGACACATGTACATGAATGTTCATTGCAGCACTGTTTACAATAGCAAAGACCTGGAATCAACGCAAATGCCCATTGATAATAGACTGGATTGGAAAAATGTGGCACATATACACCATGGAATATTATGCAGCAATCAGAAATGATGAGTTCGTGTCGTTTGTAGGGACATGGATGAATCTGGAGAACATCATCCTCAGCAAACTGACACAAGAACAGAAAATGAAACACCGCATATTCTCACTCATAGGTGGGTGATGAAAAATGAGAACACATGGACACAGAAAGGGGAGTACTAAACACTGGGGTCTATTGGGGGGAAAAGGGGAGGGCCAGTGGGAGGGGGAGGTAGGGAGGGATAGCCTGGGGAGAAATGCCAAATGTGGGTGAAGGGGAGAAGAAAAGCAAAGCACACTGCCATGTGTGTACCTACGCAACTGTCTCGCATGCTCTGCTCATGTACCCCAAAACCTATAATCAAATAAAAAATTAAAAATAAAAAAAATAAAAATATATAAATAAATAAATAAATAAATTAAATAAAATAAAATAAAGTAACAGATCATGTATTAAGATTCTCCAGAGGAACAAAACCAAAAGGGTGTGTGTGTGTGCTTGTGTGTGTGTGTGTATAAACATATATATACATATATGTGATACGTGATTATATTATATATGATTATATGTATATGTTGTTAACATACATATATAAGCTAATTACTTTAAAATCTCTCTTTTATATGAGTAATTAACTGTAAGCTATAAGTTATTAACTCATATGTGTTTGTATAATCATATATACATATAATCAGATGTATATATAAAGTATCTCTCATATAAGAGTAATTAGCTTACATGGGTGCATATATGTGAGAGAGATTTTAAGCAATTTGTTCCTAGGATTGTTGAGGCTTAGTAGGTCCAAAATCTGCAGAGTAGGCCAGCAAGTTGGAGACCCAAGGAAGAGTTATAATTCAAGTACAAAAGCAGTCTGCTGGCAGAATTCCTTCTGCTTAGTGGAGACCAGAGCTTGATCTGTGAAGGCTGTCCATTGATTAGGTAAGACCCACCTGCATTATAGAGGATAATCTTTACTCAAAGTCCACCAATTTAAATGTTGACTTCATCCAAAAATCACCTTCACAGAAACATCCAGAATAAGTTTGACCAATTATCTGGGCACTGTGGCCCAGCCAAGCTAATACATAAAACTAACCATGACAAGTGTATAAAGAAACCTGTTTAAAATTCCAGGGATTTTGTTTTTTTAATCTTTTGGGTAATACAGAGCCTTAAAAGGCTTTCATCGAATAATGATAAAATCTACTATTTACAAAGCAGATAGAGTCGCATTGCAGATGATGCCTAAACTTTTAATTAAACAGACATTAAAAATATTAACTGAGACAGCTATGGAGAGAAAAATAAGATTTGGCCATGTCCAGTTTGAAGTGACAGCATGACAGCCAGATTTACATATGCACTAGGCAGTGTAAACACAGGTGTGGGCATGTGCAGCCTAGGGAAAAGATAGAAATTTTAGAATTCTTTTATATGTATAATAATCCATATTATTATAATCAAATGTATATGTAGTATGTAATAATTCTCCTGAAAGCATACACAGGAGATAGGAATGAGAAGACAGCTGAGGATGGTACTCTGGGGAGCACACTTTATATAGTGAGAGAGACCGGGGCAGGGAAAGCAAGACTTACAAAAAACACCAAAAATAAATGGTAAGTAAACAAAGAGGGTCTCCTAGGATGTAGAGGGAAGAATGGACATCGACTTAAAGGAAGAATAATAAAGTGTAAACGAAAGAAAGATGCAAGGTCTTCTCAGCTATCCTAAATACTTGTGGGTATGAAAATACCTCACCTGGAAGGCTGGATCAGGGAAAGTCACGGGTGGAAATGTGGTAACTTTGAATGTAAGGAAACTGTTACCAGATCAATATCAAAGATGGATAGAGTGGAAGGAGGAGACAATACATAATGGACACAATGGCACAGGTGATATGAAGAACTAGACCCACTGTCAGACAAATCATCTAAAAACAAGGTGGTGGAGGAAGTAAAGTGTGGAATATTTTAAAGGACTTAGGGGAGTTTTCTGCAGCAGAGAAGCAGGCAGTATGTATTCCTTACACCTGCTTTCCTTCCAGGCGAAGATCATCACTAACAAAATACTCCCGGCCTCTCTCTGTCCCTTCACTTCCTTCTCCCCATTGTGTGTAAAGTGATTTACCTTGTTAGCGAAGGTGAAAGAATAAATGCAGTGTGTTTGACCCAGAGACCTCCTCCTCCTCTCAGGAGCACATTGTTTGTGTTGTCCACCTGTCTCTGCAACATGCCAACCTCACAGTAAAAGTCCAGCCCCAATTCAGGAGACTTTCAGGATCTCAGCATGGATAACTGCTGAATGGGTCTGTCTAATTCTGGGGACCAGTATTAAGGCCATGATCTGCAAATATATGTCTCCCTCTCCAGTGTCATTATGATAAAAGAAGAGATTTTTTGATATCCGTTTTGCTAATTTTTTATCTTAATGCTCAATAAAAATAGTTGTGCATGGAGAATTACCATTATTGAGCTTGTGACTCCTCAAAAGATTAAAACAAAGGCAATCTGTACATGCTTTGCCATCCACATCTTGACTGAGCCACCCGAAGGCAGGGATGGATGCAGAAGGCAAGATAGAATGGATGCAGAAATTGAAAACAATAGACGTGGATTTGAATCCTTCCATCATCACTTCCACATTTTTTGGCTGAAGCTAATTTCTTTTTTATACTGCTTTCCCAACTGTAAAATGCCTACCTTACAAGATGGCAGTGAGAATTAAGTGAGCTCTTTATATAGCATTCATAGAACAGTGATTACAGATAGGTGCTAAGATAATTTTTTTCTTCTTCAAGAATACCTTCCATCTATTAAATATTAAAACACTCAAGTGCACACTCTGTTGGTTTGTAATTATTTCATGAATGTCATGTTGTATCCTGTGGAGACCTATTGGTCTTTAAGGGCAGGGATTTTGGAGTCTAGTGGAATCCTGTAAAAAATAGGAATATCTTTTATACCCCATCCATCCTCCCTTGGACATCAAGCATCTGCTTCTCTGAAGCTGTTAAGCCCAGTAACAGAGTTAGTAACACAGAGATTCTACATAGAGATGGCAATGGACCTTCGAAGTGAGGTCCAAGCAAAGGTGAAAGACTCCTGTGAAGGTGAGTCCTCCAAAACTTAAACAGGCCTGATCGGGCAGTGCTTGGATGGGATATGAGCCACTCAGTGAGAAAAATGAAAGAAAGAGAAGCCCTTAGAATGAAACAGAGAGAGCTGTGTATAATCTCTGCATGGTGGTGGTTTTGCTAAGGGGTAATTGTGTGTAGTTAGAGGAGTTATGGAGAGGACCAGAAACCCTGGCCAATTATGTATTTGCTGCCTAGAAGGCTGAATTAGCTCTGATCATGAAGCACACATATTACCTGTATATTTAGAGTTCCAAAATTATTTTTAAGTTGCAAGGAGGGAAGGCCCTGAATAGTTACCAAAAAGAAAAACTGAATTCCAAGCAATTCTCAGTTGAAATGAACATGAATATACATAATGCATGCATATAGATATATACTCTTAAAAGTGTCAAAGTGTGTATGTACTTTCCAAGACTGGAGAAATCCCACTGAGCCTTACTCCTCTTAGATGGCCTGCACATGGAGCTCACAGCTCTCTGCCCCTTCCTCCTCCAAGTGGGCATTTCTTCTGGACTGTCTAGTCTCTTTCAGGGACCTTCAGTTTTAGCCACTGCTCAGGTTCACAACCCGAGTCTCTCCTTTTAAAAAAATTGTCTGGTAAAGTAATATGTATTTATCGTGTGTAGTATGGTGTTTTGAAGTATATATACATCATGGAGTGATTATGGCTACCTAGTTAACACACCATTATTGTTTTTGTGGTGAGAACACATCCACTCTCTCTACACTTTTCAAAACACAATATATCCTCATCCATTAGTCACCAGGCTGTACGACAGAGTTCTTGAACTTATTCCTTGTGTCTAACTGTAATTTTATATCTGTTGACCAACATCTCCCATGTCCCCCTTCCCTAACCGCCTCAGCCTCAGGTAACCATCATTCCACTGTCTCCTGTGAGATCGAGTCTCATATTGCAGACACGAAAACCACCTGTCAAATCTTGCCTTTCACAGTGTTCCTTTGCATTTCTACTGCCATCACCTTAATCTGTGTGGACTACTTACCCAATCTCTCTACAGATCTTTTTGCATTTTTCTCTACCTCCATGTCACCATGCAAAACTTTGCCAAGTGATTTCTGAAGCACAGTTCTCTGATCACATAATGCAGTATGACTCCGTTTTCTAGTTAAGCAAACTGAGGTATAGAAAAGGGAAAGACCTTGGCCAAGGTCACATGACTTGTAACTTTCAGAGGTGGGACTCTGTGGCACCAAAGCCACATTCTGGTCACATTTGGTTTCTGGCCCCAGAGCCACATTCTTTTCACCATATCACACTCTCAGGCATCAGGAAAATCTCCACATGTTCCAGGAAGGTGGTTGACTTCCCCCCTTTCTCAGCAGTCCGTGTCCCAGTTGTTTCCACATTGCTGACAACTAAGCCCTTTACTGAGATCCCTGTGGTAAGCTGCAGTGAAGCCAAGCATCAGGCCAGGATACTGTTTACTGGGCAGTGGAGCCAGGAGGGACAAGCACCAGTGCCTGCGACTTCTGTGTTTTAATATTCACTTAACTTTGTAGAGAGTAATTATATTCCACTCATTCTACACCAGCTGGTATTTACTTCATCCTCCATCAGGCATCAACAGAGCATGGGACTGCAAGACAGAAATATTACTCTGGCGAGCATAAATATTTCATTTTTCACACCACAAATGCGTTGATGATTTATTAATTAGCCTAAAGGCTGCTGCCTCTACAGAGCTGAAAACGAAGTTTTCTGCTCTCAGAATTGAGCCTGTCTGGGACACAGTGCTCATGGGTGATGCTCAGCTGGGCACATGGCCCAAGTTTGTCAAACAGCCTCATGATTGCCCAGTCCAAACTGTAGGCCCAGTCTTCGCTTTTGACTTCCTGCAGAAGCCCTACAGATAAATTTTCCAGCCACAAAAAACAGCTTATCTATGCCTTTCCAGAAAATGTAGCTGGGACCAGAGCCAACTAGTCTACCTACCAGCCAGCTGCTGAGAGGAGGCTGCCAGTGGCTGAAGGGTCAGTGCCTGCCTTTGACTCAGCTGCTGAGGCTACATGACTCATCTGAAAGTAAGATATTCAGGAGACCCAGTGGAGCCTCCCCCTTGAACTTCAGTTGTAACTATCAGGTCAGTGGCAGTACCCAGGGCACTCTCTTTTATAGTTGCCTAGCTCTGTCTGGGCAATAATTATCCCAGGGACAAAACACTCATGTAACAAAGGTCATGTTCACCTGAGACCTACACAAGCACCTTAAACAACACCTTGAGCTCTCTGAAGGGCCCCTCATCTGGATTCTGAACACATTAAAAGTAAGACTAAGAATGGAGGCCAAATTATCATTTCTTTTGATGAAGCTTAATTAGAGGACATGATTTGTACTCAGGTCCAAGTGTTCTGGCAACTCCCCACATCTATCTAGGCAGTGGGAGGTGATCTTGGACCTGGGGGACATTTGGTCACATCTGAAGACATTTTTTCATTTTCGTGCTATGAGCATCCAGTGGGTACAGGCCAGTGATGCTGCTAAACATCTTAGAATGCACAGGAGAGCTTCCCTCACCCCATGTCCTCACCCCAGAACCATCTGTCCCAAATGTTGATAGTGCCAAGACTGAGAAACCTTGGTCTACACTTGTGGACAGCACATCTGTTGTAAATGTAAGTCTGTAAATTACATTCATTTGCATGTCTCTACCTCTCACTGGTCCTGGAGAAGAAAGAAGGGCAATGAGAACCCATATCCCATGCTCAGGACCTTGTATAGATTAAATCCGTATAATTGAGAGGTGTGGATCAATGGTTGTTTCTCTCCACCCAAGAAATTCAAGTCACCTTAGTAAGGATTAATGGTGGGTCAGGAAGTGAGAACGATTCTTAGAGAAAATCACCTCAAAGATAACAGAAGTGAGGAAAAGACCTTCCTAACATTACCCATTCTTAGGCTCCAGACAGCCATACACAGATGAACCTCAAAGTCTAGCAAGTGGTCAGTGTAACAATCAGCAGAACACCACGACTCATCATAGACTGATCCCAACATGATCTCCCTTTGTTGCTCAGGCTCAGACCCTCAGCTTCCTGACTTGACTTGGAAAGCTGCCCTTGGCTCTACTGACTTACCCTAAATTTTACCTTGGAACTCAACTGGAAAATTCCACCCCGTTCTCCTTCTGAGGTATACATCGATATTGATAATTACTTTCCTGACTCCTGCCTGCATAGCTGAATCCACACTGAGGCCCCTGGCTAGGGATAGCCTGGTAAGGGGGTGGGAAAACCCATAGAAGACCCCTGAGTTGTACCTTTCTGTATGCCTCAGTCAATCTTCTCAAACATCTTTCAAGGTAGGAACTACCATGTCCATTTTATGTAAGTGGCAGCGGTTCAGAAAGAAGTAGTGGGTTCCCAAAATACTAGGAGTACAACAAGCATTGAATGGATGTGGATAAATTGTTAACTGAATGAGTCAGGTAATTCGGGGCAGAAGCAGAATGAGAAGCAAGATCTGCCTCATGTCAAGCTCTGGCTTTCCTGCTCTCTGCTGCCTCTTGCCTCCTCACCCCTTCTCTGTCTCCTGTACCAAAACTTACAGTCCTGCCCCAGATATGTGACATTATACCTCATGTATTTTTAGCTGTGGTATCCCCAAGCCTTAGCTGTATGTCCAGGACCCTAAAGGTTTTCATATCTAATACAATGAATTTCAGAAATTGCAAAATGCCGAAGATCTTTTGGGACATGACATTCCTATGATTCCTCACACCATATATATCTAGATCTACAGAGAGATCATCTCATTTTCATAAAATTTTTAAAAATGCATTCATTCAACAAATATGTATGGAGAAGCATCATAGTGTATTTGGAAAGATTTAGGATAGTAGTTAAGTGCAAAAGCTCTGGGGTCGAATTACTTGGAATCAAATCTCACTTTATCCATATATTCATTCTCTGTCTTAGAGCAAAATATTATTGTCCTCTCTTGGGGACTTATCTATAAATGGAAATAATAATGGCACCTACCTCACATCACAATTATGCTGTGAAAACTAACCAGATATATCATTATATTCTCTGCCAGATTGGGACTATTCAGTCACATGCTCATTAATACTGTCCCATATGGAATATGTGCTCAATTTATTTAGCAACATTCTTTTTTATTTTTATTTTTTTGAGACAAGGTCTTGCTATGTCATCCAGGCTGGAGTACGGTGGCACAATCACAGCTCAATGCAGCCTTGATCTCCTGGGCTCACAACATTCTCTTGCCTCAGCCTCACAAGTAGCTGGGACTACAGGTGTGCACCACCATACCTGGCTATTTTTAAAAATTTTTCATAGAGATAAGGACTCACTATCTTATTCAAGCTGATCTGGAACTCCTGAGTTCAAGTGATCCTCCTCCCTTGGCCTCCGAAAGTGCTGAGATTATAGGTATGAGTTACTGGGCCCAGTCAATAACATTCTTAAAATTAACAACAACAAAAAAATAGCACTTACTGGGCATTCACTCTGTTTTCAGACGTTCTCAACTCTTTTCCTTTTATCTAATGTAATTAGCATGTCACCCTTATGAGTTACATACCATTGGTATAAGTTGTACAAAGGAGCATGAAGAAGAGGCTCAAATAATATAATTTTCCCAAGATGGCATGGCTTACCAGCAGGAGTGCAATAAAGATGCGAATACATACTGTCTGGCTGAGAGTCTGTCTTTGCTAATCACTACCCTACACCATGTGAGGGATGTGCATGAGAAATGAAAGACAAGGCATGACTGAGCCACATACAAATCACTAAGCAGGGTCAAAGAGTACCCTGAGTGAGAGAAGAAGCTTCCCAAAGGATGCAATGTTTGTTTGCAGCTTTACAATGAGGGTTAATGGGGAAGCGCTTTGGTTGGAGTAGAGCCTTCTTCACAAAAGTAGAACATCATAGGAACAGAGGCAATTTCTTCTCACTAGCTGGAGCATGGATTGTGAAGACCAGCAAAAAGAAGAGGGGGCAGTAAGATATGCATGAGCTGGGTCACAAAAGATCTTAGACATTGCAAGCATCTGACTTTTTACAGAATTCCCTAGCAGAAGGATGAAAGGACATTTGTGTCTTAGAGAGGTTTGTCCCAGCGCTAGTGGGCAAAGAAGTTATAGGATGAGATTGAACAAGTAGACCCCAACAAAAGAAGTTTCTATGATAAATCCTAAACCAAGAAAGAAGCACTGAAAATGGACAACAGTGGACAGATAAGAGACACATTTGGTGGGTGGAAACCCCTTCAAGTTTGGGTACAGAAAAGTTGAAAAATAAAATCTCTGTATAGGTGAAGGGTGAGTTTCCTAGCAAAGCTAGAGCCCCATAATAGCAGAGCTTCAGGACAAGTACCCAGCCACCAATGGGGCCTGGCCATCAGCGTCAGGACAAGGAGAAATGATGGCGACGGCCAGCATGAGCCATTCTGCATGCATCCCACAACCATTGACCCTGCCCACACAGGTCTCAGGCTGAAGCCATGGGCTCCAAGGGTAATAGCCCAGCAGCTTTACATTGGCCTATGTAGCTGGCCAGGCATGGGCTGAATTGAATTAAATAAGCAATTTCTAATTATTATTTTAGTGAATAAAAAATCATATTATAAAATTAAGCATCATTCAAAATGATTAATGCTAGCAACTTCTCATGAAGTCATTTAACCTACTTGATTTAGGGAATCTGGAAATCTTTCACAAGAATAATATCAACATATGGGCAGTTTTCATTATCATGACTAAGAATCTGTTAGGCAAGTAGTGCTCAAAATGCTTTGTGTTTCAAATATTGAAATAGACGGTATCCTCAGAGGTGGCTTCCCACGCTTCTACTTGTACAGGCTGCATCAAAGTCACATTCAGGACTGTTAGAGGACATCCTCCCTGCTACTACAGATAACAGGCTTTGCAGGTCACAGTGTTGCATATGGGGAACCTGCAGAGATCAAATTCAGCCCAACCATTTCCTGAGGAGAAAGTCACAGAATTTGTGTTGACCCTGGGAGTAGTTCATAAGTGATATCCCAGATCAATTTGTCTAAACCAAATCTACTAATTTCTAACAATAATTTGCTAAATCTGATAGGATCCAGAATATACATTCTTAAAATATGGCATCTTGGCATACTGAGTATCTTAAACTAAAGAAAATTGAAAACACTTCAAAAGTAGGAAGGTCTCTTTCACCTTCTCTCACCTTTCTCTCCTATAGTATGTCATAAATTAATTATCTGACCTTCCTCTGAAAATAGGTCATATGATTCCCATTTCAGAGGGGTCCTCCCTATACCTGGGGGAAAAAAGCATCTGAAGATACAGCAATACTAAGAGGAATCTGGACAAACAAGCTTTGCTGAGTGTCCCCTTGTTTATTACCATGAGATTACAGCCTTTCATCCTCCAAGTACACTTCTACATATCTGTTCACTCTTCATCAAACCTATGCATAAAAATATACAGATTTTCTTGTTTCTTTGAGGCTTCATTTCTGAAGGACTTTGTATCACATGAAATTTATATTAAATAAATTTGTATGCTTTTCTTTCATTATTCTGACTTTGATTATGGGGTGTCTGCCATGAACCTAACAATGGGTGAGATACTACTTTTCTTCTGTATAAATGAGACATTCCTTTGAAACGCTGTACATCAAACTTATAAATATTTTTATATGTGGATTTTAACAGCTATTGGGAATTCTGCTGTCTTACTATGTTGCTCAAAACTCCTGAGCTGAAGTGATGTGCCCATCTCTCCCTTCCAAAGTGCTGGGGTTATTGGTGTGAACTACTATGCCTAGCCCCTTTTTTATATTTCTTTAGGTACATTTTTTTCTATCTAGCCTATTTTAGTCATTTCAAACAAAAAGCCAATTTCAAAATAGTATTCAAAAATGTATATATTTAGAGGAAGTAAAGTAAATGTACAGGAAGTTGCAGTATCTTCCTTATGAGTAGAACAACCATCTTAGAGCATCTTTTTTTTTTTCTTAATTTTACTTTAAGTTCTGGAGTATATGTGCAGATCTTGCAGGATTGTTACATAGGTATAGATATGTCATGATGGACTGCTGCCTCTACCCCACCCAATGCTATCAATCCCCTAGCCCCTCACTGCCCAACAGACCCCAGCGTATGATGTTCTTCTCCTTGTGTCCATGTGTTCTCATTGTCCAACACCCACTTATGAATGAAAACATGTGGTGTCTGTTCTTGTGTCAGTTTATTGAGAATGATGATTTTCAGATTCATCCATGTCCTTGCAAAGGACATGAACTCATCATTTTTTATGGCTGTGTAGTATTCCATGATGTATATGTGCCACCTTTTCTTTGTCCAGTAGATCATCAATGGGCATTTGGGTTGGTTCCAGGTCTTTGAGTCTGTAAATAGTGCCACAATGAACATATGTGTGTATGTGTCTTTATAATAGATCAATTTATAATCCTTTGGGTATATGCCCAGTAATGGAATTGGTGAGTCAATTAGTATTTCTATTTCTAGGTCCTTGAGGAATTGCCACACAGTCTTCCACAGTGGTTGAACTAATTTACACTCTCTCCAACAGTGTAAAAGCATTCCTATTTCTCCACATCCTCTCCAGCATCTGTTGGCTCCAGATTTTTTAATGATCACCATTCTAACTGGCATGAGATGGTATCTCAATGTGGTTTTGATTTGCATTTCTCTAATTACCAGTGAGGATGAGCATTTTTCCATATGTTTGTTGGCCTCATAAAGGTCTTCCTTTGGAAAATGTCTGTTCATATCTTTTGCCCACTTTTTGATGGGGTTGTTTGGTTTTTCTTGTATATTTGTTTTAGTTCTTTGTAGATTCTGGATATTAGCCATTTGTCAGATGGGTAGCTTGCAAAAATTATTTTCCATTCTGTTGGTTGCCAGTTCACTCTAATGATTGTTTCTTTTGCTGTGCAGAAGCTCCTAAGTTTAATTAGATCCCGTTTGTCTATTTTGGCTTTTGTTGCCAATGCTTTTGGTGTTTTAGTCATGAAGTCCTTTCCTATGCCTATGTCGTGAATGGTATTGCCTATGTTTTCTTCTAGGGTTTTTATGGTGTTAGGTCTTATATTTAAATCTTCAATCCATGTGGAGTTAATTTTTGTATAAGTTGTAAAGAATGGGTCCGGTTTCAGCTTTCTGCACATGGCTAATCAGTTTTTCCAACCCCATTTATTAAATAGGGAACCCTTTCCCCATTGCTTGTTTTTGTCAGGTTTGTCAAAGATCAGATGGTTGTAGATGTGTGGCATTGCCTCTGAGGTCTCTGTTCTGTTCCATTGGTCTATATCTCTGTTTTGGTACCAGTACCATGCTGTTTTGATTACTGTAGCCTTGTAGCATAGTTTGAAGTCAGATAGCATGACGCCTCCAGCTTTGTTCTTTTTGCTTAGGATTTTCTTGGCTATGTGGGCTCTCTTTTGGTTCCATATGAAGTTTAAAGTGTTTGCTTTCCAGTTATGTGAAGAAAGTCAATGGAAGTTTGATGGAGATAGCACTGAATCTATAAATTACTTTGGGCAGCATGGCCATTTTCACAATACTGATTCTTCCTAACCATGAGCATGGAATGTTTTTCCACTTGTTTGTGTCCTCTCTTATTTCCTTGAGCAGTGGTATGTAGTTCTCCTTGAAGAGGTCCTTAACATCCTTTGTTAGTTGTATTCCTAGGTATTTTATTCTCTTTGTAGCAATTGTAAATGGCAGTTCACTCATGATTTGGCTCTCTTTAAGTCTGTTAGTGGTGTACAGGAATTCTTGTAATCCTTGCACATTGATTTTTTATCCTAAGACTTTGCTGAAGTTGCTTATCATCTTAAGGAGATTTTGGGCTGAGACAATAGGGTCTTCTAAACATACAGTTATGTCATCTGCAAATAGAGACAATTTGACTTTCTCTTTTTCCATTTGAATACCCTTTATTTCTTTTTCTTGCTAATTGCATCTCAGAGCATTCTTTGTCTTGCTTTATGTTGAGTTCTAGGAGAATAAATAAGCAGAAGACAAAAAGGAGAGACATGAGCTTGATTTCTGTGGCTCCTTTCTAGGGGAGGCAGCAAATAGGCATTAGCTCAGATCCTTACATAACACAAAAAGGTGAATTCCTAAAGCCTGTGAAATTATATATTTTCAAAAATAAAGCAGTAGATCTCTAAAATATGTAGAACTTTATTTTTACTCAACTTCCGCAGAGAGGACCTTTGAAGCTTAAATTCAATAGAAGATACCATAATTTAAAAAAATTTAAACACCTAAAGCTAAATATCATATCTAAAATAAAAATGCAAATTATAAAGATAGTAATGATTTGGAAAACATTAATTTATCAACATCTCTATCATATGCAAATCTCAAGGTTGATATTTACAAGTCTCCTAGTCACATCAGTACTGAGCATAACATCAAGTGAAGACAGAGGCTCAAACATTTTCCTGAAGATATTAACTACATAATTGCATTCTTGGTACATGAGTCATTAACAAATTGCTACAAATAAACAAAACACTGGATACATATGTTTTAGGTAGTCTAGAGAACCTGATAACTTAACAAACACAATTGCTGAAAACTATTAAACATTCTTCCTTGATTATAGCAACGTTGATTATTGATTATTTTTCAATTGATTCGTTGATTATTTTTAAATTGATCAATGATAGTGACTGAAAAAGAAAAAGCAAATGAAACAAACGCAAAATCTCAGGACCGACAAAAGTAGCAAATCCTCTCTGGGACAAAGACAATTCAAAACAGATGTCAAAGAATTCCCATAGATCAAGTTTCAAGCAATGCGATCTCTTGGTTAAAGAGCAAAACAAAGCATACATGGTGACAAGGTACCATGAGCTAAGAACAGGAAAATCAACATGGCCCAATCAGATCTGCAAAATATCCAATAATGGAATTATCCTTTAGGAATATCAGCTTGAAGAAACATATTGAAACTATGTTTCTTTTGAAAAAAAAAAAAACATGGAAAATAATGAAGTAGACTTTTGAAATCATCAAATTGAAGTTTCAAAAATGGAACACAGTGAGTAATTAAAATTAGAATTGCATTATCTAAGTTGAACAGCTAATAACAAAGCTGAATAAAGAATTAAATAATTAAAGGATAGGATCAAATGAAAGTATAAAAAATGAAGAACAGTAACAAAGACAGAAAATTGGGGATGACTTTAATAAATATGCAAGATAAAAAGATCTAACATAAGATCCACTGGAGTTCCAGAGGAGATGAGATAATTTAAAGAGAATCTATTAGAAAAAACAGCTACAATAGTCAAGAGAGTGTGACATTGACATGAAGATAGACAAAATAAAGTTCAGAAATAGACCCACACAAATATGGACAACTGATTTTGAACAAAGATGCAAAAGCATCTTTCAGTAGATTTTCAGAAATTGCCAGTGAAACACTTAGACAATCATATGCAAAAGTAACATCAACCCTTAAAAAAACAGAAACTAGTTCATACCTCCCATCACTCACAAGTAATAATCAAATAGACTATAGGCCTAAATTTAAAACATAAAACTATAAAGCTTCTAGAAAGAAAATGTCAAAACAAATTTTTGTGATCTTGAGTTAGGCCAAAGTATTTTAGTTACAACACTGTCATGAGTTGAATTGTGTCCCCACACTAAATAAATAAATAAATAAATTTTGATGTCCTAACCCCTAAGAATATGATATTACTTGAAAATAAGGTCTTCACATAGGTAATCAAATTAAAATAAGTTCATTAAAGGGAACCTAATGCAATATGATTAAAGTCTTTGTATGAAGTGGAGATGTGGCTATGACAGAAATGCACAGACAGAAGACAATGAGGAGAGACATAGGGAGAACGTCATGTGACAGTCAGGGATGAGAGTGATGCATCCAATAGCCAAGGGATGCCAACAATGGCCAGCAAACCACCAGAAGCTAGGAAAGAGGCACGGAACAGATTCTCCCTCGCAATCCTCCAGAGGAACCCACCCTGTTGACACCTTGATTTCAGACTTCTAGCCTCCATACCTGTGAAACAATACATTTTGGTTATTTTTATTTTAAGCCACCCACAAACTTTGTGGCACTTTGTTACAGCAGCCCTAGGAAACTAATATTTAATACAATTGCTATAAATATGATCTACACATTAAAAAAGAAAGAAAAAGAAACACTGGATGTCATCAAAGAACCTGTGCTCTACGAAAGAATTTATAAACAGAATGAAGTGATGAGAACAGATTGGGGGAAAATATTAGCGAATCAACAATCTGTTAAATGACTTACATCCAGAATATATAAAAAAGTATCAAAATTCAATAATGACAGTTTTTAAAACCCAGTAAAAAGAATGGGCAAAAAATTTCAGGAAAAGAGATATGGCATGTAAGCACATGAAAAAGATGCTGAGCATTGTTAGTCATTGGGGATTTGGAAATTACAACTGCAATGAGATACCACTTCACACCTATAAGAATGCATAGAATTAAAACAACGGAGCATGCCATGTGCTGACAAGGAAGTGGAGAAACTGGCACTTCTGTACACAGCTGGAAAGCATGTAGAAGGGCATATACACTTTGGAAAATATTTTTGCGATTTTCTCAAAAGTTAACAAACTAATTCGTAATTCAGTCATTCTATCCTAGGTATTTGCCCAGTATGAATGAAAGCATATAAACATACGAGAACTTGTATCTGAAAGCTCATACAACTTTATTTGAAATAGCCCCGAACTGAAAACTGCTCAGCACAAAACCAAATTGTTATATAGAACTATACAATAGCAAACTACTCAGCAATAAATAGAAATGGACTGTTTTCATATACAACAGTTTTTAAATAATTAAGTAGAGTGAAAGAAGAAACCTGGCAAAAATTGTATACTGCATGATTTCATTTTTAAATAGATCTCCACCATGCACACGAATCTGAAATTGATCAGTGGTTGCCTAGGGATGGGGAGGTAGAGTGAGAAGGCCATCAGGACTAGATTACTAAGGCACAGGAGAACATTTTCAGGGGTGGAGTAAAATAGATATGTGTATTATCTTGAGAGCAGTGGTAGCTTCAAGAGTGTATGTATTTGTGAAACTCATCAAATTATACGCAGTTTATTTTATGTCAATTATATAAAATATAATGAATCATCATTAAATTGGCTTTAACCCTCAAAAGAGCAAATGTTAAAAGTTTATGGAACAGCTAGTATTTGCATACTTGTGGGATGTTATTTAGAAAATAATTTTACCTCAACTAACAGAGCTGGAAATAAGATTGTTTTCTGACCTAAGCATTTGGAAACAACTGTACCCTTGGATACAGTACTTTGTTCTACCTCCTCCCCACATAAATATACATCTGGTTATCATTAATATTCATAGAATATTATAGGATAAATCTTTCTTTTAGTAAAACTATAATATCAATCAATAGAATTAATTGCTAGATCCCAGAATATTTGTAAAACAGAATAATGTTCAACAGTGAATATGAATGAACTACAATTACATGATGAACCTCATATCTCATATATTTTATTAATATTTGTATCAACACAGTATCAAATAAGTAAAAGCTACATGAAAATAAAGATATGATACAAAATATTAAATAAAAATTGCAACAATAATCATAGAAAGAGTGAAGAGTAATATATGTTAATATTATGAACTTTTAATGATAACTAAGGAAGTTTTTTCTTACTCCTATCCTACTTCCAAATTTTATTTAATGATTGTATACTATTTTGACAGTGAAAGCAACAACCTACAAATTAAAAGTGTTAAGCTAAATTTTTATGGGGTGTAACTATAGCTATTTTTAAGTATCACTTTATGATATAGATTACTTATTAAAATATGGCAGCTAAAGTCATTTCATTCATAATAGCAAAGTATAATGCTCCACTAAAATAGCAAGTTGGGTATCAGCTGATTTGTTTTATAAGTCCTCATAGTGCACGAAGTCTCCTAAAATAGTCCCTAAAGAGCAAAATGTAGGCCATAACATGAAAAGAAATGCATTTGATGAATTGTATATAATGTAATGTAAAATTCATAAATGGAAGACTTCTGAATCTAAAAATACTTGAAATCCCCCAAATTAGGCAAAATGGACCAAAATATTTCTAAAAAGATATAAGCACTTATCCTGACAGGTATAATATTGTAACTTTTCATAAAACATGTTGAATTGGGTAAATATGAATTCTAGGTGAGTCTCAGTGGGAAACCTTTCATTAACCGAATTAGTTTTACTCAGAAAGGCAAAATTTTTACTCAGTTATCAAAAGTTCCCACTTTCAGATAAGTGACAATGCCAATGAGTTAAGAGGACTCACTTCCAGCACTCAGGCACTCAGCAGAAACCAAGAATTGCCTTGGCCAAAAAGGAGGAGTCACCAGGCAAACCCAGTGGCAAAGCCCTGGCAGGGACACTTGCAAGAAGAAGAAATACTCCTAGAAAATTACAACCAACAGAGTCTCACTTAGTGTTAATATGAGCCAGAAGCCATGTCAAATGCATAGGATAAAAGATCATTATTTTACAATACCACAGCTAAGAGAGCTAGACAGAAATAATTATCATTGTACTGTTACAAGTTCAGCAGCCAGGGCTGTACAAAGAGAAGACAGATCTCAGAATCAGGCCAGTAGTGTGCCTTGGGCTTTGGGATGAGTGCCGAGGGGCTGCCTGGGAAAAGGAATATTTGTTCTGGACCTTAAACCTGAGTAGGTCTTGTCAAATAGAGAAAATGGGAGAAATAGTTACAAAGAGAGGTGAAAGATATGACTTATTTGAAAAATTATGAATCTTTTCAGTACCAGAGATTTGGATACTTAGGTAAAAAGTGATAGATGTGAGTTGAATGTAGTCAAGGGTAGTTTTTGGAGAGAAGAATATAGGCTATAATTCCCTCCTTTAGGCATTGAAGATCCCATGAAGGCACTGGTGTTGTTGCTATTGTTTTATTTGTTGTTTACTTTTTTTTTTTTTTTTTTTTTTTTGAGATGGAGTCTTGCTCTTGTTGCCCAAGCTGCAAAGCAATGGCTCCATCTCAACTCACTGCAACCTCTGCTTCCCGGGTTTAAGCAATTCTCCTGCCTCAGCCTCCTGAGTAGCTGGGATTACAGGCACCAGCCACCGTGCCCAGTAGAGATGGAGTTTCACCATGTTGGCCAGGCTGGTCTTGAACTCCTGACCTCAGGTGATCCACCCACTTGGGCCTCCCAGAGTCCTGGGATTATTACAAGCCTGAGCCACTGTACCCAGCCTATTTGTTTACTTTTTAAGAACAGGAATGAAACATGATTGCTTTTTCTAAAGAAACAGATTTAGAGAAATGAGTAAAATTGGAGAAAGAAAATTATTGTAATAATCAGTGAGACATGATAAGGAATTGAATTGAAGGTTTTACGTTAAAGAAGGATTACAAAAGGATTTAAGAACTATTTTGAAAGACAAATAGAGTTTGGTACAAAATTGTGGAAGGTGAGAGAGGGGGAGTCATAGATAAGAACTCAGAATTCTAATTATGACAACCCAGAAGATGGCAGTATTATTAACCCAGATGTGAAATGCAGGAAAAAGAGCTGGGTTTAGGACATAGATAATGAGTTTAGTTTGAACATGCTGATTTGTATGTTCTTCTGGCATATCAAAGAATGTGGAAAATGGAAATATATTTTGGAACTAAAATGAGAGTTTTGAGTTACTGAAATAGATTTAAGAGTGTAAAAGTGGTAGTTACAACTCTTAGAAAGGATGAGAGACTGATAATCAGAACAGAATATAGGCATTGAGTGCTCACTGTGTGATCAGGTATTGTTTGAGGCAATTTATGTATATATTCACTTATTTAATACTTAGAATAATTCTGTAAGTTAGGCACTAGAGTTATTTCTCCCATACACAGGGAAACTGATTCACAAAGAGGCTAAAAAAACTTGTCCAAGAGTGCAAGTGACCAACCTGGGATTCACACCCAAGTGGTTGAGTGTCGGAGCAAACATGCTTAACCACCTTATGCCGACCCTCGGCCTGACAAGAAGAAAATTGGAGAATGTCAATAGTTGGTGGTGGAGGTGGGGCAATTGCTGGAAAGGAGACTAATGGAGGCCACAGAGGAACACCTTGGAGAGTGTAATGTTAAGAAAAGCAAACTCTGAGAGTTTCAAGGAGCAGGCAGCCCACCTTGTCAAACAGTGCAGAGAAATCTCAAATGCCTGCCTGTGTCTGGGGCCAGTAGCTGAAGAGCAGCTTTTTGTGAGGTTGTGGGAAATGAGGCTAGACTCTGATGGGGTATGGAGTGGTGTGGGCGTGATGGGACAAGAGCCATCAGGCAAGGAGAGGAAGCAGCCACTAACTTGATTGGTAACAGGACAGAAGAGAGATTTATGGCATTTCCCATAGCAGGGATTGTCCCAGATGTCTGTCTAGGCTCAGGTGAAAAAGCTGGAGTCTGCCAAGAGGGTCATACTCTTACCACCTGGCTTGTCTGAATGCATTTTAAGCAAACTCAATGGGTCAAACAAAAAGGACTAGTGCTTAGGACGGAGGTACAGGAATAGGAACTTCAAAACATTGAAAGAAGCCTGAAGGCTTCATCTAAGACAGTCCCCTCCAGAGTGAAGACTGTGACTATCATAGACAGAAGGAGGCCTGGGCATCAGCATCTAGAATGAATAAAGGACCCCAGAGACTTTGAAGCAATGTTCACCGACAGTGGACTAAATGATGCGGTTTGAGAATACAACCTGGGAAACAGAGGAATGGGTTGGGATGCATGAAGTTGAGGGATACACACTAATTCAGAATGCTTTACTTAAGATAAATCATATGTTCTACAAAGCCTCATATTATCCTGAGGTTTGGATGTTTTGGTACTTCTGCCTCCCTTTCTGAATTCGCATCTAAAAGAATCTGTGTGTGCTAGGCCATGAGTATGCTAGAGATGATGGGTTCTCTGAGCCCAGTGTGGCAGGAGCAGCTTCCAAGCCAAGTTAGACAGACAATGGCACAACTCATACTTCTAAATATAAGTGCTTGGGAGGTCCAACATGGCCAGAGACTGGCAGTGAAAGTTCTCTTTTAGTAAACTTGGGTCTTGAATGTAATTGATGGATAATTCTTTCTTTTTCCTTTGTGCTTCCTCCTAGAAAATGACTTCCAAAATCTCCACTTGACATGGCAAGGAAAACATGGGCCTTTAATAGGGGGAAGGAAGAGTTCCTCTGCCCAGCCCTTTGAATAAACATACTCAGCTCTTACAAACCGATGCAACCACAAATCAACCAGGTACATGGGATCACAGAAAATGAAATTCTGTGACCACCTGTTATTTGCCTACCCTAAATTTTCCCCCTTACTATTGACATACTTAGTTCACACTAAGACCCACATTTCTCTCTATGTAAGGCTTCCAATATTTTTCCAAGGACACCACTTTCATGTCATCTCCACCCCCTCATCTAATGGCCATGTTTAGAACTGCAGAATTAAGTTCCATGACCTTCAGACAACATACATTTAGTGTTTGCTCTCTGGATCTTGAATGATAACTGAAGATAAAAGATATTCTGTTTTCCATTCCGACTCAGATCCTGCTGGCCATGCCTACCCCTTGCCTAACTTCCCTAAAAGGAGAAGGTGGACAGACAAAAATATCAGTGGCAGAAGTCTGGGGATGGAATTTGTGTCCCTCTCTGTCAGCTGTCTTAAATGATTCTCTTTTCTGTTCCCTGGAAGAACCATGGGAAGGCCTTCTGATGTCATATATTGGCTTTGGTTTGGAAAGAACAGAACCATTTTGCATAATGCATGGGTCCCCCCTAAATTATAAATACGCTGTGACTGCAGATTTTCCCACTGCCTTCCTCTATACCTCAATATCATCTTTAAAACTGTATTTACAGAGTCAGAAAGAGAAAAGTAAATTAAATGTGGCAAGATCAGAAGTCAGAGCCAGGAACAAACCATGTGTCTTGGCCAGCTTCCAGGATGTATAATAGTATTTTATCTAAATAAATTCTCCCACAGCTCATATGGGTCTATTCTTCTGCTTCACTTCCTTTCTGAATAACTGCTGTGCTTTCCTAAAGCTGAAAATAATCTCAGCTTTTCCCGATGTGTGCACATCCCTGTGTTCCAGACCCTTGCCCAGTTTGAACCATGAGCCATACCTTTCCTGTTAAAGTATTCAGAACGAATTCTTATTTGACTTCGGTGTCTTGCTCTCCAAGTCTCAACTCTCAAAGTTGCTGTTTGTTTGATTGGTTTGGTTGTTTGTTTAAGGTAGACTATTTTATAGTATCAGATTATACCTGGGCTCAAATAAAAAGGAAGAAAACATTTTTAATACATTTTGCCTTCAGTCATTCCAAAGATGTTTAGGTCAAAATGAACCAGAGCAGGTACAGATTTAGAAAAAAATGTGGAGCTCATAATAATTTATATGTCCTACCTAAAAATATAACTTCAGTTCCAACCTCCTTCAGCCTTCAGTTTTCCCAGAGGTCCTGACATCTACTCTTACTCAACGCATCCATACTGAGCAAGCCATTGGTTACGGATTTTCTCACCTAATATGTTGCTCAGTTCCTGTCCTTGTTGAGAAGTCAAGCAATAATAGTTCTGAGATTGCTGATTTTCCCTGTTTTGGGTCACAAAGAGATCTGGTTCCAAAATATGTCCAAAGTATACCAAGACAGGAAGGATAATCCCTGAGAAACCAGGTGATAGAGTAGCATAAGGATGCATTGTTCTTAATCTAGGAGTGTTAAAGGAGTATTGAGACATATTGTACATCCTGCTCATTCCTGTTGCCTTGAAAAACAGCATTGCACGGAGTCCTGTAGCATCCTAACATCCTTCTCTTTGCAGTGATATCAGGCTGGTTGGTGCACATAGCAATAGCAAAAATTATTTTAGCCAAGGAGGCTAAGGCTTACAGAGACTAAAGCTGTGATTTAGAATGCTAGCCTCCATTAGCTCCATGGAGAGAGTCCTGTGCTGTCATAGGCTCATGCTCCCTGGGGGGATTATTAGATTCACAAACTTCCTAGGCGTTTACTGGCTGTATAGACACTTCACAATTTAACAGTAAATTGCCAAGGTACAAGGAATTGTTTTCTTTATCTTATGTTCTGTGGTGCTTTTCATGCATTATGTGCTTAAAAACATCATTCTTGAATTCAACTGAATTGAATCTGACACCATCTTTATATTCTTTATGGTATAATATTCTTATGAATTAGGGTTCAATTTTTCTAATGTAGAAAATTAATTTTTTTCCTTTATCCTGTGCATTATTTCAAACATATTAGGTATGTAAGAGTTTCTAGATGAACTGAAGTAAATAGAATTTCTATAAAAATATTTAACCTCTTCTGCCATAGATTTTTGTATATTTAATGGGAAGAAAATGCTTCCTGGAGTCCCCACAATTTTTACTTTCCCAGTCCACGGAGGATACCCCACTCTCACCCCTAGAGGTTGAGCGAAGTATCTATTATATGAGACAATGCATGAGAACCTTTTTTTTTTTCGGCAAGCCCCCTGCTAAAAAGGTATACATCCTTAGAAATGTATTTGTGCTTTGCCTGCTCTCACACACAGACCATGTAGGTCAGGTGTTTCACAAATTATTTCATAGAGAGAGATAATGCAGGAGGTTCAGTGTCCAGCCCAATGTTTGACAAGTTACAGCTGTTACATTTCAGCTATTAGGGGAGAAGTCATAACTGTGTTTATATCAGCACCAAGATGAGCCTTGTCTCTGGACAGGAGATGACAAGTCAGGCTTTTTCCAGGAATGTCAAGAAGAGGCTAAAATTACCTTCAAAGGTTGAATTATTTTATTGAAGAAAATGTTGTTTGACTTTTTTTGTGTGTTACAGTCTTCCTTACTATCTAGAAGGATTAAGAACAATAGAATTGTCATATTTAGGCTTTAATGGTTATATTTTGCTCAGGATGAATTGACATTTGAATTTTTTTTTTCTCTAGGAGGAGGATGTTTCACCTGAATGAGCCCACATAGAAATAACTGGAGGACACCATCCATGATGAGCTAAATGCAAAAGAAATATCAAATATCTTACTTATTGTTCAAATCATTACAAACAGAACAAAGCTGAATTATACAAGTAATTGTGTATTTTATCACTGAAGACTTTCCTTGGACAATTATCATTCCTAGTTAATAGGCTGCAAAGGAAGAGTTGTGCTCACGTGGGTAAGAGTTCTGTCGATGATCTGGGAGGAATGTACCAGAAAGACTGAAGATTTACCAAGAAGAAAGTGTCTGTGCCTATGGATAGAACCAGATATACTCTTGAGGCTCAGGTAGACAAGGAGGCAACGTTAGCTAGTAAGTCAATGCTGAAAAGGTTACAGTCAGGCAGAAGCTTTTGCGTTCACAGACTTGATATCATTGTGCATCTATTCCATCTTTAGCACATGTTTATTGAGTGTCCACTCTGGGCTGGGAACTGTGCAAATGGACAGAAAAGCCATTGTATGCAAACAGACATGGTTGCTCTCTTAGAAACATTTTGCAAAACATAAAACAGTCATATATCCCTTGCCATTAATATACAAAACATTTTTGCAAATAAAAAGACCAGTGCCAACTTAGTAAGAAAAGAGAGTCAAAAATTTTATTAAAGCTTTTACAAAAAGACGTACCAAAGTTATTAAGTTGTAAGAAACTAATACACTTTATTCGTAAGTATTAATTATATAATTAGATACAGATTGCCACATATTAGATGAGTAAAACTACAAAAGATACTACTGTTTGTTAAGTATGATGAAAGTCTTTCACTTACTGGTTGATGAGACTTTACCACAAACTTGGTAGGCTTTGTAACTTTGCCTTCTGTCAAAATTAAAAATGTCTTCACTTTCGACTTGACAAATCCAAATTTGGGGAATCCTAAGAAACTAGAGCACAAGTTGTGATGCTATATGCATATTATAGCACTGTTTATAACAACAGCATAAAAGAGTAATGATATAAATGTAAACGTACATGAATAAGAAATGAGTTAAAAAATCAAAGTAGAGTCCCACGATAGAATTATATAGCTGCTTAACATAATCAGACTAGTATCAGGGCAAAGTATATAAACAATCCTTGACAAAACAAATCAGAGTGACCGGCAGAATTCCTTACTGGATATGTAGGTCTTCACCTTTGTGTTCTCGATGCTTTTCTCTAGAGTCTTCTTGTATTTGGTTGCATCTGTCAGAGACATGCTTTGAAACTCCTGAGAAAACTTCTCCATGCCTCCTGGTGAATGCTTTTTACCACCATCCCTACTTCCCATCACCATTGACTCTCAGACAAGGAAATAGCCTTGTTGTCTGTTCCTGGCAAACCCTGGTCCTCTCATGCCCTCACTACTATCCCATCCCAGTCTATAGGAGAGCAAGAGAGAACGTCAGGACACTTTCTGGTGGGCAGTTATAAAAGGAAGGGGAAATCCAGGATTCAGCACTGTTTGTTGCTTACCTCGAATCCTGAGATCTTTCAGATCAGAGATGGACTCATTTTTTAGTTTTTACCATTTTTATGCTTGTTTCTCAAACCATTGCTGGGGTGGAAGAGGAATAAAGGTGAAAATAAGTGGGTTATGAGCTAAAGGGGCTGAGTTCCTTGAAGCTATCCTTTATGGAGTCTAAGAGGTGGTCCAAATCTTAACCCAAAAGATGTGGCAAACTCAAATTCAGCTCAGGCACTAGATCATCTGTGAGCCTCTAATATGGTGGTTGAAGCCCCAAAAGTCAGCATGGAAGTGTTCATTCAAGCAGACGGAACTCTGATGATACTCTGTTTTCAACTATTAAACATGTGTAAGGATGGTCAGGATCTCCTCTGAGAGTACATAATGAGTGCAACAAACACAATGCCTATCTTCACAGAGCTTGCTATCTCTTAAGGGTGAGCACAATTATGTTTGGAATAGAATATTGGAAAGGGTCAGGGCACATAGGAACAGAACACACACATACTCTTAGGCACATGCCGTAACTTCCTTTTTTTTTCGATTATTTATTTTGGAACATCTTGTATTGTTTCCTAGAAAATAAGTCTCTGTAACCATGGAAATGGCTGTTATTTTCAGTCCAGGGGGATATAGGACTGTGTGTTTAAAGGGATACTAAATAAGCTTTGATTGCTAGGAATGGCACTTCAGATTTCCCTGAGGGACTAAGGTGGCAATGGGGATCATCAGCTTGAGACCCTACTCCTCACCTCCTTAATTTCACTTGAAAGCCGGCTTCACCTCTGCCATGCCCTCCTGCTATTGCAGGAGCGGAGGTAGCCATTCCTCCCCACCACCACCCTAGAACAGACCACACGCAACACAGGCAGGAGAAGCCAGACACCATTTTGAGTTTTGCAGTCTCTCATCCCACGAAAGCGCTCATGCAGACTCTCACACGCAGAACTGCAGAAGCCACCCCAGGGCTGTAGCTCTGACTCCTCAGGGGCCTCTGATTCTCTTTCCTGACTGTTGTCTGGGCATCAGGTACTGGATCCAGCAAGCCAGCCACAGAATAGGAGCCAAAAAATAATTTTGGGAAGAACTAACTTGACTGGAGTTGAAATCTTGACTCGATGTTAAACTTATATTGTTATCTCTCTTGTATTATGTATTTTGTGATAAATGTAATACATCTCTTGTTTAAGTGACAGGCAGTTGGGATTGTTATTTTTGCTTTTGGCAAATTCTCAAAGGGGAAAATCAACCCATCCACATATCCGAAAAGGGAGGAGAAATAGGTCAAATCAGAAGCAGAGTCTAATTTCTTAGCAGTGGTCAGGGCGGAGGATGATGGGCCATACTTCTGGCTAGAGATCCTTCTATGAACCTGGGTAGACACAGGTACCCAGAGAGCAGTACATTGAGAACTTTCACTGGGTGATCTTCGTGTGGACTTCTGACCCAAGAGGGGAGGTGGTCACAGATGTGAATCCAAGAAGGAGTCCTGTCACATTGCATGTAGGACAAATAGGCACCTTGAAATGGATAACTGTGCATTGCTTACCCACTTTCCTTTCCTTTTAATATTTCTGTGTTTGCCTCATCAAATTTCTGGCCTTTGCTTTGTTAATCTTGGTCATAGGGAAGAAAATGGAAGGACCACCTACAAAAGCCAAGTCAGTCTACATTAGAAAGGGCAGAAGGCTATGAATGATAGGAAAAAAATAAAATGGACAATAGAATCCAGAGAAGAGGAAAAGTTGCAGAGAAAGAGCCAGCCTAAGACATGTTTACCAAGAGTTTATGAGAGTTTGTAGATGTGAGAGGAGAGATTGAGCTGCAGTTTCAGTGCCTATTAAGTGAAAGGGTAGGAGAGAGACTCAGGAAAGGGATTTCAGAATTTGGGCATTGAGAAAGTAAGTAATCCCCCTTTAGTACTTCTTAACAAGCCCTTCATAATAAATAATTTTATTCCTTTTCAATGCTTTTTGGATGTCACACTAGTTTTACATCTGAATGCAACTCCCTGTATTTGGGCCAGTTTTATATGGATTACATGCGATTAAACAAACATTGCTCGGTGGATTAGCAAGTGCCTGAGACCCAGCTGTCCAAAAGTGACTTCAAACTCCACAGGCTGAAGAGTCTAAGCCAGCTGATAGCCTGTAATTCAGAGTCAGTATAGGCTTGGGTGTGCTCAGTCTGCAAGTTAGCAGAGACGATTTGAAAGACAGCAATCTTGTGCCACTTTTCCCCTTAGAAATCCTCTGCAGCTTTTCTCTGTCACCTTGGGCTAAATGCAGTGGCTGCGTGGTTTTCTCTGGCCACATGGGGCACCACTGGTCATTCTCTCTTCCTTGGAGCATTCTCTGTCTGTTCCAGGACGCTCCTCATCAGGTTTCACTCCTTCCTCGCTGGGCACTCCCTCCCAGGTTCTTTCATTAATTTCTCCTCCAAGGTTCTGACCTCAGAACATTTCTTTGCCCACACCATACCTGAATCAGCTCATGTTGCTTCATGACTTTAAAGACAAAATAACTGTGGCTCCAAAATTTAAATATCTGCCCTCATACACAACCACATTTACAAGGTCTTATTTGACATCTTCACCTGAAAGTCAAACTTCACATGACCAGAGCTGAACTCCTGGCTGCCCTGCACCTCACCCCAAAACCTTTCTTCTTGCAGCTTACCATCTCTATCAATTCAATTAATCTGTTCTAATTGCTCAAGACAAAATATTTAAGGCTTCTTCAAATTCTTTTTTTAGCCCATCAGCCAATCCATTATCTATTTTCAAAATATACTCAGAATCTGAGCACTTCTCATACCACCTGCCACCATCACCATCATGGTCCAAATCACCACCAGCTCTAGCCCGAATTACCAGAGAAAGCCCATCTCATGCTTTTGCCTCCACTTCTGTCCATAGCAGCCAGAGTGACCTTTTAAAATGTCACTTGGATCATGCCATCCTTCCACGTACAGCCAATCCACGACATCTCAGGCCTAAAGAAAGCATCACGTATACACGTATACATGCCCTGGCTTTCTCTCTTACTTTTTTTATACTATTTCCCGTAGATTTAATTACAAATATACCACACATTTACATGTTTCTTTGTCTTCTGATCCTCCTGCTAGAATATAAGCTTTCTAAGAGTAGGAATGTGTCCTAATTTCTTATCTCTTATGCCTAGCTATTTCTAGAATATAGTAAGTCTTCCATTAATGTTAGATTAATGAATAGACAGTTTTCTGAGCTTTATACTTCCTTTTCCCAAGGCAGTGCATACCCTGCAGGGAATATGGGTGTGAAATACTGTATTGTCATTCCCGAGTATTAGCTATTCTTTCATCCAAGAGTGTCATATTTCCCCTTCCCAGGGATTCAGATTTGGCCTGGTGACTTGCTTTGGTTAATAAAATATGAGTTCAAGTAGCTTAAGCCAATTCATACACTGCAACTTGAGAACCTCTTTTCCAAATTAGGCTGATCTTTGGTCCTGGAGTGAGGAAGGTATGGAACATAAACACATGCTCCATCCATGAAACACATGGTATATGAGTGAGAAAAAAATTGTTCTGTGTTGTAAACCACTGAGATATGGGGATCACATGTTTTTCAGCGTAACGTAATCTCTATTTGGCCAATATGGTAGGGGAGGATGGTAGACCAATCCCATGATGTTTCTGTGACCTTGTGTTCCTGCCTTGATGAATGTACATTCCCTGGAAGGAGTATGCTTGTCCTGGTCAAGGATTCTGCAGGGATGGTTCTCCCTTTGGCTTGAAGAAGATGGGTAGAGGGACCACTCTAGGATTTAGCAATGCAATTCAGGGTTATTTAGCAAGACTAAATCCTTGAAATATCCTTAGTAAGGAGGCCTGGATGACAGGGACAGGTAAAATGTGAACTGATTTCTTTTTTATGATGTGAGTTAGAGTTAGAGACACTGATACACACTAAAAATGCATTGGTAATAACTTCCATGCCTGCCACTAGCCTTTGCTCATTCTGAAGAAGACTGAGGCAAGGAGGGAGCCACCTAAGGGGCTCAGTGCCCTCAGACTGGGCCTAGGTGCTCTATCAGGGATCTAAAGTCAAAAGGAACACGTTTCCAACAACTTCTGAGCTTCACAAGAGAGTAGTGATAACTAGAGTTTATGCCAGGAAGCGATGCTGGCCATGGACCCATCATGTCTATTGTTTCATGACTCAAAGATATATCCACCAAACACTGAGCCAAGCACAGCATCCCACAGGCAGCACTAACAATCATGGGCTCAGGTATGTGGCGGTGTGTGTGCATATGCATGCATGCATGTGTGTGTGTGGTGTGTGTGTCCCTCTCTCCTGGGCCTCCTTACTAAGGATATTTTAAAGATTTAGGCTTGAGATTCCCCAGCACCAATTCACAGCTCTTGGGTGTTCTGTCCTAGAGGATGTCCATCCACATCCCCGGCCTCTTTTGGATGGGGATGTGGATGGAAGAGGATGGAGCAGCAGGGAGGGACTGGAATGGACTGCCCACACTCTCACTAGCTCTTCCCTGAGATCTGGCTGCCCTCACACAGAGACTGGGGCAACATTTTGCATTCCATTTTCTTCATAACAATGCTTCCCCTCCTTTTCCAGCAAAGGAATTTTCCATCGAGTGAAATAAAGTACATTTTGTGAATTAATGAGAAAAAGAGGAAGGATTTGGACTTCCTGTGGAGACTCCGAGAAGGGCTGAGCTGCCCATGAAATATTTAGACGCATTTTCTCAAAGTAGTGGGCCGAGATGATTCAGTAAAATCAAGAGCTGTTTTTCAGAGCCTATAGAGATGGAAATTCACAGCTGGGCCTCTAGGGTGATGTCTAACCTTTGTCTCCTGTGCTGCTGTCCCTGCATGCAGCTTCTGCTTTGTCCTCTTCAGGCTGTGAAAGCTGTCTTTAAAGTTGGATGATCTGTCAGTTGCAATTGTAGCCCTGCCCACTGGACATGGGGGGATTTAATCAGATTATGCTGACAGTACAGAGAATGCACTAGTTTGTGCTCATCATATGTGGTTGTCAGTAAATTCTAAAGCAAAGATCATGTGGACGCTCAGGTCTTGTAAGATGCATTGGTCCCTGAAGCCTCAGGAATGAAACACCTGGTCACACAGGGTTATTTCCAGGGATGAGAATCTGTCACATTATTCTAATATCTAAGAAGTTTGTAGCCAGGTCATCTATTCACAATCTTATTTTCTGTGCATAAAACTCACTTTGTTGCTATCCTTGCCAGCAGACCTAGATACCACAGAGAATTAGATTGAATTAGAGTGTGCTGGAGAGCTACCATACATAACCATTATCTCTGCAAAGCACCAGGTTACAAACGATAATCCCCAGGACAGGTGGAGCACTACAGATGTGTATAGATGCTGTCCACACAATGTTTTCAGCAAAATTACACAATATTGTTTAAAACTAAGATATGTCATTTAAGTTCTGGATGCATTATCCTTCTCAAACTTTGAAAAATCTGATAATAGTGGCCCCAGATTTTAAAATAGAAACCATTAGTCAGAGCTGACTGCCAGATAGTTGGACTTCAGATTAACATGTTTTCTCCAGTTTACCAAAGTCTCCGCTGCTCCCTATTGTCTTATATTCATCCCATTTCTTGGGATCATTTGAGTCTGTGACCTTCAAAACTATCATTTAGTAACACAACTGTTAGCCAAAGATACTTAGAAATATGCTGTGTTTAATATTTCCACTTTCTCCCATCAGGTAGGATGAAAAGTGCACTGGGCTATGATCAGGATGCAGTCTCCATCCTGCCTGTTTCTATGCCATTGCCCCCGAACTAGGCATGGCAGATCAGATTCCCTTTCTATGTGAGGACTGTAATTGTTAGAGAGCTCTTTTCTGTGGCTATTATGGTTACAGAGGGCTTCTCTTAACTTCAGTCTGATCCTCCTTCTTGTGAGCAGGTAGGCAGTCCTGAACAGGGTGTTTTCAGAAGTAAATATCCTGGACAGGGTGTTTTCAGAAGTAAATATCCTGGACAGGGTGTTTTCAGAAGTAAATACAATGATCTCATGCACTGTTTCACTGGTAGTTCCATGTGGCCTGATGCCCAGACTGGAGATGATTTGCTGCCTCCTCTTGCACAGAAAGCTCTCTGCTGAAGAATTGGAATTTCACAGTAACAAGTCAGTGCCAAGCTGTTCCTAGTCTAGGCTTTACCCCAAATATATACAGCAGTAAGAACTACTACACCTTACAGTTAAAGGAAAAAAAAAAGCACGATCTGGAAATAGTCCATCAGATAGCCACATCTCACTGAACATTCCCAGAATTATCATGTATTTTCCACACCACTATCAAAGAAAAAAAAAAAAAGCCTGTCATCACTCCATTGCACTTGGGTACATTTTGATCTGATATTTTGAAACACATGCTGTAAGCAAAGGCAGGCTTCTTTGGGTTTCCTCTTGAGTTCAAAGACAGGAAAAATAGTGCCATCCTGTTTTCAGAAGTCACTGGATCCCACACCACTGAAGATTCCAACCTAGGCTAACCTCTGATGTCTGCAACATACCAATGCTATGTCCAAAGCAAATGAACACTGAGCAAGCCATAGAACAGCCAAGCCCTAGATCTAGGCTATTCCCTGACCCCCCATACAATTTGATTAATAACCTAGGTCCCTCTCATCCAGCTTAGTCTTGCACTTTGTAAGTACTTGTGCTAATGAGACATCCTTATGCATCTTAATGGTGACTCCTCTGAGACAAAGTTGCTAGAGAAGGATACACCATGTTGCCAGTGGATTCTGAATGTTTTAATGCACAGACCCATGAACAGATCTCCTGTAGACTCTGGGACTCTATCTACCTGTCAGGTGCAAGCTGGCTTCCCGAGCCAATAGGAAACTTTGTTTCCAGGAGCTTTCTTTAGCCTTATTGCCTCCTTTCAAATGCCCAATTTTGAAATTGACTTAAAATTTGACAGAATAAATCCTCCAAACAAAAGGCATATCCATTTACATTAAGGATTAATGTATCATCCTTGTTGTCTTCATTTGATTGGGACAAGGAGCATAGTACCAAAAAAGAAGGAGGAGGAGGTAGAGCAGGAGGGAGGAGAGGAAGGGAAAGAGAGCTGGTAGGGAGAGGAGGAAGAGGAAGAGAACGTTGTCAACAAAGATTGAAAACCACTTCCAACTCCTGCCAGCCCCATCCAACTGCCAGCAATCTGACTTAAACTCCTGCAGACTCTGTCTGGGCCCAGCCCTAAGTCAAACAGACCCTGACGTAGAAGTAAAGAGGGAGCTTCCTCCCCATCAATCAGATGGGCAGAAAGTAGTCTCCAGCCTTCACATCAATAATTGCTGGGTGCAAGGAGTCAATCGTCTCCCTGGACTCAGTGTCACTGCTGCATCCAAATCTTGGCAGGAGAAATTTCATCTACCAGAATGGCCTTCTACTGAGTTCCTGTGTACATTTCAGCACTTACAATACTAGACTTGCTGTCCTGAACACTCATTTAGCCAGTAGCAGCCTTGGCCTTGCCACTCTCTTGCACTTGGGAATGGATCTCACAACTGACACCAAATGCATCAATGTAGCCAGCTCTCTCTAGACTCCTTCCACACAACATTAAGAACTGTCCTTGCATGGAAAAAATGACCACCACCTCTATAGATAATGCTTCTCATATTAACTCCAATGAAATTAAACTTGAATTAAGATTTGGATGTCCTCTCCTTTCCGACTCCCTATCTTTTGTTTTCTCTGAGTCCCTCTCCTCCAAGCTCAGCTCATTATCTTCTGTTTTCAGGAGATGCTACCCTTCCAGCTGGTTGAACTTATTCTGGTTACTGTAGGACCATGAGTTAGAACATGAGTTGACTGGTTGTCAAGAATTCCTTTTTCTGTGATTTTATTCATCAGCAATTCCAATGATTGCAGACAAAACAAAAGGGAAGAGGTGAGATTTTTCTATTGGCCTTCTAGGAAAGAGCCCCACTACATTTTATTATTATTTAAGTCCTTAGAAAAACACTGAGGATAAAACATCCATTTTATCCACAAATGGCTATTTAAATGTAAATCAGATCATGTCATTCCCTTCTCAGGGAGCCTCCCACAGCTACCGGACTCACTGAGAATAAAAGCAAAATTTTGCGCATTCCTCAGGTCCCAACCTACTTTCTAAAGCCCACCCTTGCCACAATCCTCCTGGAGCTTCATAATTCAGTGCAAATGTACTGTTTCAGTTCTTGAAAGGCAACACATCCTTTCTCTCTCCAGACTTTCATCCCTGTAGACCTATTCTCTTTGCTTAGATTGCCCTTATCACAGCTTCTCATATCACTCAGGTCTCAGTCGCATAGCAAGATGTTCTCTGCTGACCCTTATGGAGTAGGCCATGTTAATTCTCATCATTGCACTTTGGAAACTCTATGAGTTTCCCTTGTATTAATAGTACTTATGCAAATGATTAATTTTATATTAATAGAGGCTTTTAACCATGTGTTGCATATTTTGTCAACTAGACTACCCAGGAAAGTGGAGGGCACACCTTCTTTGTGTACTAATGTGCTATAGCTGGAACCTGAGCAATGCCATTTTATAAAAGACAAAAGCTGTTTTCCAAAAATAAGTTACCCCATTCTCCTCACAATGACTGCTAACCTTGGCTTCTGTAAACAAGACTGCTAGTTTACCTTGCAGAATGCAAAGAGGAAAAGCTGCTTACCTTCTCTTATCAGTAACTGCCAGAGTTGCTAGCCTTTGCTTACTGGTAATAACCAGAATAAGCAGCCCAAGATAATTCCATCCCGGCTCCTGCAACTTGTAATAAGTAATTAAGATCTGTAACCCTACCCAGATAATGTATAAACTAATGTCTATCTTGACTTCTGTAAACCACTTAAGTAACAATCGGAATGACAAAAGTCCCCTGGCCCTTGGAATGTCCGGAGCCCCCCCCTGCCCCTGGTCTCGGCCCAGGAGGTGATTTACAGAATCCACTAGCCCTCGAAATGTCTGAAGCCTTTATCCCCATTGCCGCTCCTCACCCCCACTCCCAAGGTGGATTTACGGGTATAAAAAAGAGTCTTGTCACCCTCTATTCAGGGCCACGGGTTGGAGAGATGTGAGTCCTCCATGGTAGCCGGCAATAAACCCTGCAATTTGGCATACTTTTGTCTTGGTGTTGACTTTCTGTGCTTGGTCCGGTATAACACTAATACATCCTCCATGCTTAATACATTGTATACGCTCAATACGCATTTAAAAATATATAAACATATTGGTGAATGAATAAAATAATTAGTAGTACTAAATCAAATCCCATTTTCTAACATTTTATTGTAAAGTTACCATAAATCTACATATGAGTAGAGATGTAGGGAATCCTGGAGTGCTCTTCGTTTAATCTTTGCCGTGCTCGCTTCGGCAGCACATATACTAAAATTGGAATGATACAGAGAAGATTAGCATGGCCCCTGCACAAGGATGACATGCAAATTCGTGAAGCGTTCCATATTTTTAAGAGAGAACAACCAAAGAGATGCAATAAAAAATGATAAAGGGGAAATCACCACAGACTCCACAGAAATTCAAACCATCATCAGAGAATATTACAAACAACTCTATGCACATAAACTAGTAAACCTGGAAGAAATGGATAAATTCCTGGACTCCTGTGTCCTCCCAAGCCTAAACCAGGAGGAAGCTGAAACTATCAATAGACCAATAACAAGGTCAGAAGTCGAGGCAGCAATTAAGAGCCTACCACACAAAAAAACCCCAGGTCCAGACGGGTTCACAGCCGAATACTACCAGACACACAAAGAGGAGCTGGTACCATTCCTTCTAAAACTATTCCAAATAATCCAAAAGGAGGGAATCCTTCCCAAATTATTTTATGAGACCAACATCATCCTGATACCAAAACCTGGCAGAGACCAAACAAGAAAAGAAAACTTCCGGCCAATATCCATGATGAACATAGATGCAAAAATCTTCAATAAAATATTGGCAAGCTGATTGCAACAGCAAATCAAAAAACTTATTCATCACGATCAAGTAGGATTCATCCCGGGGATGCAAGGCTGGTTCAACATACACAAGTCTATAAACGTAATTCACCACATAAACAGAACCAAAGTCAAAAACCGTGTGATTATCTCAATAGATACAGAGAAGGCCTTTGACAAAATTCAACAGCCCTTTATGCTGAAAACCCTCAATAAACTCAGTATCGATGGAACATATCTCAAAGTAATAAAAGCTATTTATGACAAACCAACAGCGAATATCATACTGAATGGGCAAAAACTGGAAGCATTCCCTTTGAAATCTGGCACTAGACAAGGATGCCCTCTTTCACCACTCCTATTCAATATAGTACTGGAAGTTCTAGCCAGAGCAATCAGGCAAGAAAAAGAAATAAAGGGTATTCAAATAGGAAAGGAGGAAGCCAAATTGTCTCTATTTGCAGACGACATAATAGTATACCTAGAAGACCCCATCGCCTCAGCCCAAAAACTCCTGAAACTGATAAGCAACTTCAGCAAAGTCTCAGGATATAAAATCAATGTGCAAAACTCACAAGCGTTCGTCTACACCAATAACAGACTTAAAGAAAGCCAAATCAAGAACGAACTGCCATTCACAATTGCTACAAAAAGAATAAAATACCTTGGAATACAATTCACCAGGAACATAAGAGACCTCTTCAAGGAGAACTACAAGCCACTGCTCAACGAAATCAGAGAGGACACAAACAGATGGAGAAACATTCCATGTTCATGGTTAGGAAGAATTAGTATCGTGAAAATGGCTATACTGCCCAAAGTAATTTACAGAATCAACACTATCCCCATCAAGCTACCATTGACTTTCTTCACAGAACTGGAAAAAACCACCATGAACTTCATATGGAACCAAAAGAGAACCCGCATAGCCAAATCAATTCTAAGCAAAAAGAACAAAGCGGGGAGCATCACACTACCGGATTTCAAACTATACTACAAGGCTACAGTAATCAAAACAGCATGGTATTGGTACCAAAACAGAGATATAGACCAATGGAACAAAACAGAGGCACCGGAGGCAACACAACATATCTACAACTATACAATCTTTGATAAACTTGACAAAAACAAGCAATGGGGAAAGGATTGCCTATTTAACAAATGGTGTTGGGAAAACTGGCTAGCCATGTGCAGAAAGCAGAAACTGGACCCCTTCCTGACACCTTACACTAAAATTAACTCCAGATGGATTAAAGACTTAAACATAAGACCTGGCACCATAAAAACCCTAGAAGGAAATCTAGGCAAAACTATCCAGGACATAGGAGTAGGCAAGGACTTCATAAACAAAACACCAAAAGCATTGGCAACAAAAGCCAAAATAGACAAATGGGACCTAATGAAACTCCACAGCTTCTGCACGGCAAAAGAAACAGTCACTAGAGTGGATCGGCAACCAACAGAATGGGAAAAAATTTTTGCAGTTTACCCATCTGACAAAGGGCTGATATCCAGAATTTACAAAGAACTCAAACAGATTTACAAGAAAAAAACAAACAAGCCCATTCAAAAGTGGACAAAGGATATGAACCGACACTTTACTAAAGAAGACATATATGAGGCCAACAATCATATGAAAAAATGCTCATCGTCACTGGTCATCAGAGAGATGCAAATCAAAACCACATTGAGATACCATCTCACGCCAGTTAGAATGGTGATCATTAAAAAATCTGGAGACAACAGATGCTGGAGAGGATGTGGAGAAAAAGCAACACTTTTACACTGTTGGTGGGAGTGTAAATTAGTCCAACCATTGTGGAAGACAGTGTGGCGATTCCTCAAGGCCTTAGAAATAGAAATTCCATTTGACCCAGCAATCCCATTACTGGGTATATACCCAAAGACTATAAATCATTCTACTATAAGGACACATGCACACGAATGTTTATTGCAGCACTGTTTACAATAGCAAAGACCTGGAATCAACCCAAATGCCCATTGATGATAGACTGGATTGGGAAAATGTGGCACATATACACCATGGAATATTATGCAGCAATCAGAAATGATGAGTTCGTGTCGTTTGTAGGGACATGGATGAATCTGGAGAACATCATTCTCAGCAGACTGACACAAGAACAGAAAATGAAACACCGCATATTCTCACTCATAGGCGGGTGATGAAAAATGAGAACACATGGACACAGAGAGGGGAGTACTAAACACTGGGGTCTATTGGGGGAAAAGGGGAGGGCCAGTGGGAGGGGGAGGTGGGGAGGGATGGCCTGGGGAGAAACGCCAAATGTGGGTGAAGGGGTGAAAGCAAACAGAACACACTGCCATGTGTGTACCTATGTAACTGTATTGCATGCTCTGCACATGTACCTCAAAACCTAAAATGCAATAAAAAAAAAGAAAAAAAAAATCTTTGCCATTTCAGGCCTAAAATGATTTCATCCTCTGAGCTTTAGGCTAGTCCCATTTGTCACGTACTGTCACTCGCTTTTTTCTGCACAAGAGTAATATCTGTAAAAGGGCCCAAGGCCTTTCTCTTCTGTCTCTCAACTGAAGTCTTAGAAGTGCAGCTGCAGCCCCACCTCATTCATACTGTCTTAAGACTCTGTCCACCTTTGGCTGCTGGGATTGACTTCCCTGCTTTGGATCTCAGCGTGATCACAAAGGAAATGTCCACAGTCTCTCTTGTGCCACAGGCTTTGTTTTTCTTTATGTTGAGGTTTCCTCTGTGAGCTGGAGATTAAAATAGCACTTTAGAGAAGACCATGAAGAACAAAACTATTAACAGCGAATAATTTCCTCTGAGCTTCGTTGGCATCCCAAAAAGCACTGAAGGGCTCTATGGAGACCAGGGCTTTGGCATTTGACTCACCTTTTGAAACTGTGACTCATAGAGTACTAAAGAGAACTTTGCTAGGAATTTGTCCTGTAAAGGGAAACCTATCCTCATCTGTGAAGGGAGAATAATACTATTAATATTTCAGAGTTGATTTGAAGATAAAGTGAGAGAGCAGGACATTCAGAAGAGTGTCTCGCTCAAAAAGACATTAATTTTATTTCATCTGTGGTGGTTGAAGCGCACATCTCACCTCCAGTTTTAGAAGTTAAGGTCCCCTCAGGAAATTTCCATACTAGCCTGCGCAGAGACCCAATGGGGAAAGGTTTCTAAAGCATGACAAAAAATACCCTTTCCCACAGAGAGAGTTAAATACTACTTAGAGTTGAAAGGCTCTGTAAAGAAAATACAAATGAAACCCTATCACTCCGTGACTGGCCAACTTCGTTAAACTCTGCGTTTGTTCCCTTTACCTACAGTCATAAATCACTTGTCATTCAATGTAGTTCCTACCCAGTTCTTTTCTTAATGTCCAGAATCCAGGGAAACATAATCTTTTCTGTAATATCAGTAAAATCAGTGAGAATGTAGCCTAGGGCATGCACAGATCACTGCAGCAAACCCAATCACATTTCTAACTAGCCCACAAAGAAAGAATCATTCTATTAAAAAACTAAACAGAGGTATGCCAGAGTAAGTGGACTTACACTTTAAATTCAAAGCATTTGAAAATTGTGTTTCTCTACGGCGTGGGGAAGGTAGACAAATTTATTACCACTGAATTCCTAACTATGAAGTAGAACAAGACCGTTTAGGAAAGCAACCAGAAATCACCAGAATGTTATGAAAACATTTCCTTGACCAGGCGCAGGAGCTCACGCCTGTAGTCCAGCACTTTGGGAGGCCAATGCAGGTGGATCACCTGAAGTCAGCAGTTTGAGACCAGCCTGGCCAATATGGTGAAATCCGCGTCTCTACTAAAAGTACAAAAATCAGCCAGGCATCGTGGTGCATACCTGTAATCCTAGCTACAGGATAATTGCTTGAACCCAGGAGGTGGAGGTTGCATTGAGCTGAGATCCCGTTACCGTACTCCAGCCTGGGCAACAAGAGCGAGACTTCACCTCAAAACAACAACAACAACAAACTTTTCTTTAAATCCCATTGAAATAAGTATAAAATCTTCTGAAACAAAGTGAAAAATCCTCAACTTCCTGAATATACAATGATTATTAACACAAATATTTAAATATTACTTTCCAAATAGTATTCCTGTTGTCAGCAAGTGGTTTTCATATGACACTTCACCTGAGACGTTTCTGAATTACAATTATATTGAGAATGCACTATTATCAACTGTCCCGAGACGCTATTTGATAGTATAAAATTCCTCCAAGTGTTACACCCCCGGCAGCAGCACTCGCTGAATGCCAAGGCCAAGGGAGCAAGACCCATCACCGCACTCTTCCCACTCCCGGCACCTACGCCCTTGGGGGCATTCCACCAGGGGGACCCCCTGTGAGGGTGAGCCAGTGTCCCTAATAGACTTTTAACCAACAAAGATCAAAAGAGACAAAGAAGGGTATTACATAATGGTAAAAGGATCAATGCAACAAGAAGAGCTAATGATCCTAAATGTATAGGCACCCAATACAGGAGCACCCAGATACATAAAGCAAGTTCTTAATGACCTACAAAGAGACTTAGACTCCCACACAATAATAGTGGGAGACTTTAACACTCCACTGTCAATATTAGATAGATCAATGAGACAGAAAATTAACAAGAATATCCTGGACTTGAACTCAGATCTGGACCAAGCAAACCTAATAGATATTTACAGCACTCTTCACCCCAAATCTGTGGAATATACATTCTTCTCATCACCACATTGCACCTACTCTAAAATTGACCACATCGTTGGAGGTCAAATACTCCTCAGCAAATGCAAAAGAATGGAAATCATAAAGAGTCTCTCAGACCACAGGGCAATCAAACTAGAACTCAGGATTAAGAAACTAACTCAGAATTACAAAACATCATTCCCATACACAAACATTCCTATACACAAATAACAGACTAACAGAGAGCCAAATCAAGAGCAAACTCCCATTCACAATTGCCACAAACAGAATAAAATACCTAGGAATACAACTAACAAAGGATGTACAGGACCTCTTCAGGGAGAACTATGAACCACTGCTCAGGGAAATAAGACAGGACACAAACTGTTCAGTTCAGGAAACTGAACAACTGGCTCTTGAATGTTAACTGGATAAACAATGAAATTAAGGCAGAAATAAAGATGTTCTTCTAAACCAACTAGAACAAAGAAACAATGTACCAGAATGTCTGGAACACATTTAAAGTGGTGTCTAGAAGGAAATTTATAGCAAGAAATGCCCACATGAGAAGCAAGGAAAGATCTAAAATCAACACCCTACCCTCAAAATTGAAAGAGCTAGAGGAGCAAGATGAAAAAAATCTCAAAAGCTAGCAGAAGACAAGAAATAACTAAGATCAGAGCAGAACTGAAGGAGATAGTGACACACAAAAAAAAACCCTTCAAAAAATCAATAAATCCAGAAGATAGTTTTTTGAAAAGATCAGCAAAATAGACCACTAGCCATATTAATAAAAAAGAAAAGAGAAGACTCAAATAGATGCAATAAAAAATGATAAAAGGGATTCACCACCGATTCCACAGAAATACAAACTATCATCAGAGATTACTACAAATATCTCTATGCTCATAAACCAGTAAACCTGGAAGAAATGGATAAATTCCTGGACACATGTACCCTCCCAAGTCTAAACCAGGAAGAAGTTGAACCCCTGAACAGACCAATAACAAGGGCTGAAGGTGAGGCAGCAATTAATAGCCTATCGATCAAAAAAAGCCCAGGTCCAGATGGGTTCACAGCCAAATTCTACCAGAAGTACAAAGAGGAGCTAGTACCACCCCTTGTGAACCTATTCCAAATAATGAAAAAAGAGGGAATCCTTCCCAAATCATTTTATGAGACCAATATCATCCTGATACCAAAACCCAGCAGAGACTCAACAAAAAGTAAACTTCAGGCCAATATCCATGATGAACATTGATGTAAAAATCTTCAATAAAATACTCGCAAACTGAATCCAACAGCACATCAAAAAGCTTATCTATCATGATCAAGTAGGCTTCATCCCAGGGATGCAAGTCTGGTTCAACATACGCAAGTCTATAAACATAATCCACCACATAAAGAGAACCACAGACAAAAATCATGATTATCTCAATAGATGCAGAGAAGGCCTTCAACAAAATTCAACAGCACTTTATGCTAAAAACTCTCAATAAACTAGGTATCAATGGAATGTATCTCAAAGTAATAAAAGCTATTTATGACAAACCAACAGCCGATATCATACTGAATGGGCAAAATCTGGAAGCATTCCCTTTGAAAACTGGCACTAGACAAGAATGTCCTCTTTCACCACTCCTATTCAATATAGTATTGGAAGTTCTAGCCAGAGCAATTAGGCAAGAAAAAGGATAAAAAGTTTATTAAATTAGGAAAGGAGAAAGTCAAATTTTCTCTGTTTGCAGATGACATGATTGTATATTTAGATTTCGGTGTCTCACCCCAAAATCTCCTTAAACTGATAAGCAACTTCAGCAAAGTCTCAGGATACAAAATCAATGTGCAAAAATCACAAGCATTCCTATACACCAATAACAGACTGACAGAGAGCCAAATCAAGAGCAAACTCCTGTTCACAATTGCTACAAAAGAGAATAAAATACCTAGGAATACAACTAACAAAGGATGTAAAAGACCTCTTCAAGGAGAACTATGAACCATTGCTCAAGGAAATAAGAGAGGACACAAACAGATGGAAAAACATCCCATGTTCATGGTTAGGAAGAATCAATATTGTGAAATGGCCATATTGCCCAAAGTAATTAATAGATTCAACACTACGCCCATCAAGCTACCTATGACCCTCTTCACAGAACTGGAAAAAACCACCTTAAACTTCAATGGAACCAAAAGAGATCCCACATAGGTAACACGGTCCTAAGCAAAAAGAACAAAGCTGGAGGCATCATGCTACCTGACTTGAAACTATACTACAAGGCTACAATAATCAAAACAGCATGGTACTTGTACCAAAACAGAGATATAGACCAATGGAATACAACAGAAGCCTCAGAGGCAAAGCCACAACTCTACAACCATCTGATCTTTGACAAACCAGATAAAAACCAGCAATGGGGAAAGAATTCCCTGTTTAATAAATGGTGTTGGGATAACTGGCTAGCCATGTGCAAAAAACAGAAACTGGACCCCGTCCTAACACATTACAGTAAAATTAACTCCAGATAGATTAAAGACTTAAACATAAGAGCTCACACCATAAAAACCCTAGAAGAAAACCTAGGCAACACCATGCAGGTTATAGGCATAGGCAAGGGCTTCATGACTAAAACACCAAAAGCATTGGCAACAAAAGCCAAAATAGAAAAATGGGATCTAATTAAACTCCAGAGCTTCTGTACAGCAAAAGAAACTATCAATAGAGTGAATCAGCAAGCAACAGAATAGGAAAAAATTTTGGCAATCTACCCATCTGATAAAGGGCTAATATCCAGAATCTACAAATAACTAAAACAGATTTACAAGAAAAAAAAAAAAAAAACCCATTCAAAAGTGGGCAAAAGATGTAAACAGACACTTTTCCAAACAAGACATATATGAGCCCAACAAACATATGAAAAAATCTTCATCACTAGTCATTAAAGAAATGCAAATCAAAACCACATTGAGATACCATCTCACACCAGATAGAATGGCGATCATTAAAAAATATGGAGACAACAGATACTGGAGAGAATGTAGAGAAATAGGAACACTTTTACACTGTTGTTGGGAGTGTAAATTAGTTCAACCATTGTGGAAGACAGTGTGACAATTCCTCAATGACCTAGAAATAGAAATTTCATTTGACCCAGCAATCTCATTACTGGGTATATATCCAAAAGATTGCAAATCATTCTGTTATAAAGAAACATGCACACATATGTTGATTGTGGCACTGTTTTACAATAGCAAATACCTGGAATCAACCCAAATGTCCATCAATGAAAGACTGGGCAGGGAAAATGTGGCACATATACACCATGGAATACTATGCTGCCATAAAAACTGACGAGTTGGTGTCCTTTGTAGGGACATGGATGAACCTGGAAACCATCATTCTCAGCAAACGGACACAAGAACAGAACACCAAACACCGCATGTTCCCACTCATAGGTGGGTGTTGAACAATGAGAACACATGGACACAGGGAGGGGAGCATCACACACTGGGGTCTGTTGTGGGTGACTAGAGGAGTGACAGAGGCGGGGAGGGAGGTTGGGGAGGGATAACATGGGAAAAAATGCCAGATATAGGTGACGAAGGGATGGAGGCAACAAATCACATCATTAACATATATACCTATGCAACAATCCTGCATGATCTGCACATGTACCCCAGAACCTAAAGTACAATATATATATATATATATATATATATATATATAATTTTAAAAAGTCACTAAAAGAAAAAAAAAATAAAAGTATAAAATTGAATAAATTTATTCCTAAGTAGTTTTGTGTGATTATAAATTAAATAGTTTTCTTGATTTCTTTTGTGGATAGTTTGTTGTTAGAGTATAAAAATGCTACTGATTTTTTATATGTTAGTTTTATAACTTACAACCTTATTGAATTTATCAGTTCCAACAGCTTTTTGGTGAAGTCTTTAGGGTTTTCTATATATAAGATCCTGACACCAGTAAACTTCTTTCATGTGTGGGTACTTGTTATTTCTTTCTTTATTTTTTTAATTTTTTCCCCTAACTGCTCTGGCTAGGACTTCCCATGCAATGTTGAATAGAGGTGATAAGAGTGAGCATCCCTGTCTTGCTCCTAATCTAAAAGGTACAGCTTTCAACTTTTCATGTTATGATGATGTTGTCTATAGGGTAGTCATATATGTCCTGTATTTTATTGAGGTATATAGTTCCCATACATTATTTTTAGTGTTTAACATAAACAAATGTTGATTTTGGTCAAATTCATTTTCTGCGTTTATTGAGATGATCATGTGATTTTTATCTTTTATTTCGTTAATATCACATTATTTAATTTAATATGTCACATTTATTTATTTATGTTCAAATATCCTTGCACCCCTGAGATAATTTCCACTTGATCATGATGAATAATCTTTTGTAATTTATTATTTTTATTTGTAAAATTTTAAATTCTGGGGTACAAGTGCAGATTGTGCAGGTTTATTATATAGGTATACATGAGCCATTGTGGTGGTTTTCTGCATCCATCCCCCCATCATCCATTAGGTATTTCTCCTAATGCTATCTCTCCCCAATCCACCCACCCTCTGCTGTTCCTCCCCTAGGCCCTACACCCCATGCCCCAGTGTGTGATGTTCCCCACCCTGTGTCCATGAGTTCTTATTGTTCAACACACACTTACGAGTGAGAACATGTAGTGTTTGGTTTTCTGTTGTGTCAGTTTGCTGAGATGGTTTCGTTTCATCCATCCATGTCCCTGCAAAGAACATGAACCCATCCTTTTTATGGCTGAATATTATTCCATGGTGTATATGTGTCACATTTTCTATATCCAGTCTATCATTGATGGGCATTTGGGTTAGTTCCAAGTCTTTGCTATTGTGAACAGTGCTGGAATAAACATACATGTGCATGTATGTTTTCAGATGACATGATTGTATGTTTAAAAAACCCCATCGTCTCAGCCAAAAATTTTCTTAAACTGATAAGCAACTTCAGCAAAGTCTCAGGATACAAAATCAGTGTGCAAAAATCATATGCATTTCCATAAACCAATAATAGACAGGGAGCCAAATCTTTATAATAGAATGATTTATAATCCTTCGGGTATATACCCAGTAATGGGATTGCTGTGTCAAATGGAATTTCTATTTCTAGGTCCTTGAGGAATTGCCACACTGTCTTCAACAATGATTGAATTAATTTACACTCCCAGCAACAGTATAAAAGCAATTCTTTTTCTCCACATCCTCTCCAGCATCTGTTGTCTCCAGATTTTTTAATGATTGCCATTCTAACTGGCATGAGGTGGTGTCTCAATGTGGTTTTGATTTGCATCTCCTTAATGAACAGTGATTATAGGCTTTTTTTCATATGTGTGTTGGCTGCATAAATGCCTTCTTTTGAAAAGTATCTGTTAATATCCTTTGCCTACTTTTTGACGGGGTTGTTTGTTTGTTTGTTTGTTTTTTTTTTTGTAAATCTGTTTTAGTTCTTTGTAGATTTTGGATATTAGCCCTTTGTCAGATGGATAGACTGAAAAAATTTTTTCCCATTCTGTTGGTTGCCAAGTCAGATAGTTTCTTTTGCTGTGCAGAATCTCTTAAGTTTAATTAGATCCCATTTGTCTATATTGGCTTTTGTTGCCATTGCTTTTGGTGTTTTAGTCATGAAGTCTTTGCACTTGCTTAAGATTGTCTTGGCTATGCAGGCTCTTTTTTGGTTCCATATGAAGTTTAGGTATTTTTTTTCCAATTCTGTGAGGAAAGTTATTGGAGCTTTATGGTGATAGCATTGAATCTATAAATTACCTTGGGAAGTATGGCCATTTTCATGGTATTAATTCTTCCTAACCATGAGCATGTGGTATTTTTTCATCTGTTTATGTTATCTCTTACTGCCTTGAGCAGCATTTTGTAGTTCTCCTTGAAGAGGTCCTTCTCATCCCTTGTTAGTTGTATTCCTAGGCATTTTATTCTCTATGTAGCAATTATGAATGGGAGTTCATTTATGATTTGGCTGTTTGTCTATTATTGGTTTATAGAAATGCTTGTGATTTTTGCACATTGATTTTGTATCCTAAGACTTTACTCAAGATGCTTATCAGTTTAAGGAGATTTTGGGCTGAGACAATGGGATCTTCTAAATATACAATCATGTCATCTGCAAACAGGGACAATTTGACATCCTCTCTTCTTATTCGAATACCTTTATTTCTTTCTTTTGCCCTATGGCCCAAGCCAGAACTTCCAATTCTATGTTGAATAGGAGTGGTGAGAGAGGGCATCCTTGTCTAGTGCCAGTTTTCAAAGGGAGTGCTTCCAGTTTTTGCCCATTCAGTATGATATCGGCTGTTGGTTTGTTGTAAATAGCTTTTATTACTTTGAGATACATTCCACTGATACCTAGTTTATTGAGAGTTTTCAGCATAAAGCACTGTTGAATTTTGTCAAAGGCCTTCTCTGCCTCTATTGAGATAATCACGTGATTTTTGTCTTTGGTTCTCTTTATGTGATGGATTACATTTATGGACTTGTGTATGTTGAACCAGCCTTGCATCCCCGGGATGAAGTCAACTTGATTGAGATAAATAAGCTTTTTGATGTGCTGTTGGATTCAGTTTGCCAGTATTTTATTAAAGATTTTTGCATCAAAGTTCATCATGGATATTGGCCTGAAATTTTCCTTTTTAGTTGTGTCTCTGCCAGGTTTTGGTATCAGGATGATATTGGTCTCATAAAACAAATTAGGGAGGATCCCCTAGCTTAATAATTAACAAAATATTTTCTCCTACTTCTCTCGTTCCTTCTCCCTCCTTTGTGCTTTTATCACTTTACAAATTGTATCTTTATAAATTATATGTCTATCAGCACAGATTTATAATTACTGCTTTATGAAGTTGTCTTTTGGGCAGATAGGGGAAAAATAGTTATAAACATGAAAATCACTTACTTTTTCTTTTATATTTACCTATTAGTCACCTTTAACATTTCTTGTAGAAAGATCTACTATGACAAATTCTCTATTTAAAAAAAAATCTGGGAATATTTTAATTTTTCTTCATTATGAAGATTAGTTTTGCTGGATATAAACTTTTGGGTTGTAAATCTTTTACTTTCAGGACTTTGAATGTGCCATTCTGCTTCTCTCTGGCCTTCATATTTATAAATACATATTTACTCTTATAATAAAATAGCTGTTAATATAGCTAATGTCCTTTTGTATGTATTGGGTAGCTTCTCCCTTGCTACTCAAGACTCTTTTTCCTTTTTTTTCTAACAGTTTATGATATGTCTAGGTGTGGGTATGTTTCAGTTTAACTTATTGAAATTTATTGAGCTTCTTAAATGTGTATATAATGGTTAACACTGTCAACTTGATTGAATTGAAGGATGCAAAGTATTAATCCTGAGTGTGTTTGTGTGGCAGTCACCAAAAGAGGTTAACATATGAATCAGTGGGCTGGGGAAGGCAGATTCACCCTTAATCTGGTGGGCACAATCTAATCAGCTTCCAGCAAAACTAAAGAAGGCAGAAAAGATGAAAAGCAGAGACAGGCCTAGCCTCCAAGTCTACATATTTTTTCCATTCTGGATGCTTCCTGCCCTTGAACATCAGACTCCAGGTTCTTTAGTTTTGGGACTTAGACTGGCTCTCCTTGCTCCTCAGCTTGCAGACAGCCTATTGGGATCTTGTGATCATCGTGTAACTTAATACTTAACAAACTCTAATAAAATAAAACTTGTAAACTTTCATATGTCTCCGTGTGTTTTTACAGATTATATGTATATATGTATATGTGTGTGTGTGTGTGTGTACGTGTGTATATATCCTATTCGTGCCATCCTTCTAAAAGAACCCTGACTAATACAATGTAGAGATTGTGTTTTTCAGTAAATTTAGGAACTTTTTAGTCATTATTTCTGTAAATACTCCTTCAGCCTCTTTCTTTCACTTCTCTTCTTCAGGAACTCCTACTATGCAGACGTTGGATACTTGATGATGTCCCATATATCTCTGAAGCTCTGTTCCTTCTTCTTTATTGTTTTTTTCTTTCTGTGTTAGGCAGGACTTTTTAACTGACTTAAAGTACACTGATTCTTTCTGAGTGATCAAACTTCTCCTAAGCCTCCCTAGTGAATGTTTTACTTTTAGTTTTTGTGTTTTTCAACTCAAGATTTCTATTTTTTTTATAATTTCTATTTTTGTATTGGTAAATTCTGTTTGATGGACATTATTATTTTATTTTTCATTCGTGTTTTGGATATTGTTTTGTTTAGTTTGCTGAACATACTTAAAATACCTGCTTTAAAGTTCTTTTCGGTAGGTACTATTTATTTTATAGACAAGGAAGCTGAAGTGCAGAAAGATTACATAATTTGAATAATGTCACCCAGCTTGCAAGTGTCAAAGATGGCATTTGAACCCAGACAACCTGGCTCCAGCATCTGGACTCTTACAGTCTCCAATCTCTAAAAGGAGGAAAAAGGAACTTATATAACAGCCTCCCGGGAATTTGCTAGAAACTAGATCTCTCTGCCCTGCAGGCAGAAGGTACAATAAGGAACATGAGAATGGGGCTTAGGGGCATCCCTGGTCCCCTTGCCATCACCTGCAGAGACAGACAGGCTCCCTGATCATCCAGGAAGAATCTAGAAGTTATTGCCCAAAACCATTTTACTGGGAGAATAAACAACAGGAGGCTACCTTCTAGAGGCTGCTGGGCTTCAGACCTCAGGAAATGGAGGCCTCAGGCCCATGATCTATTTGGAAAAGACTAGAAAAAGGCTCTAGGGCCAAGTTACCCTCTGTCCTTCAGACACCACCCTGAGTTGCAAGTCCCGTGGCCATCTTTCTAGGTTAAGGCCTGGCCCATGGAGTCACAGGGAAGGTCCTCAGGTCCCACAGTCTGGTCTTCAGAGATGGTCCCGTGGAGCAACCCTGTATACTTGTGGGAAGAGCTGCGGGTCAGATGGGCTGGGTAGCATTGCTTTGGATGTTGAAAATTGGACATTTTATATAATACAGTGTGCTATTTCTGGAAATTGCTTTTCCTCACTCCCAAGAATTGTTGTTGATTATTTATTTAGTAATTTTCTGAACTTATTCTTTAAATATTTTCATTTTGTTGGATATGGTGACTGAAGTCTTTGCTTGGTTAGCTTAATGATTGAGCGGACATGCTTGCTCAAATCCCTGGCACCAGTAAGTCTCCCAGTCTTTGCAGTGGGCTCTGTGCAAATGTTGGGAGACGCCTTCATCACTCTTCTTTGCAGCTGACAAGTCTGCTTTAGCCTTACTATTTATGCAGTGCCTCAATGCTAACCAAAAGTAAAAGCTTAGGGCTTTCTGAGGTCTTTTGTGAACATGTACACAGCCCTGAGCATGTGTGCAGCCCAATGTATGTGTGTAACCTTCTATATTCCCAGGAATATCAGAGAGCTTTTTAACCCGTTCTTCCTCAGATTTTCCTTTCAAGTGTTCTAGTCAACCTATTGTTTTTCTTAGTAGTATTGCATGGCCTTAAGCTGCCATGCATTTAAACAATTGCCTCTAAACATTCTTAGAAAATGCCCTGAAGGAAAGAAACTTTTCACCCTGGGTGAGCTACTCGCAAGAGAAATAAAGACAGTCTTATAAGAAGGGGCTGCCTAGGAGCCACCAGAAAGGTCAAATAATGACAATTTTCTGGAAATGAACCTTTGAAAGAACTCTAACTCCATTCTGTTCTGTTTGGTGGCTGCTAGGCAACTGGTTTACATTGTCAGTGACTTGGTTTTGAAGTCTACCATGGAGCTGAAGAGACAGAAATTGGAATAGGGTAAGCTAAAAAGGTCGTAAAACTCATTGCTGTTACTGACATTAAATAATTTCACTTGAATATATGCTCTCCAGATTGCTTTAAAAACTTTCCAGACTTAAAAAATATTATTCTGGCTAATTTTGTCTGCCTTTTAAAAAAGTGTTATTGATTTTACAAAGGAGAGAATTTTCAGAGGTTCTTATTCTACCATTTTTACGTATCAAGTCTTTTTATTTTGTCCTACTCTGCAATGACTTATGTGGTCTCATCTCTGCTTCTTCATCTCCTGCTGGCCTTCCCTGGCTCACTTTTCACCAGATATGATGGTCTATATGTACACCAAAGCATCCATGCTCATTCCAAAATTTGCGCTTTTGCACTTGGTATACCTGACATTTGAAAAACTGTCCCTCCAGGTCTTTACTTGTCTTTCTACCCTCACCTTCAATGCTATCTTCACAGCAAGGCTATCTTATCTGAGGTAGACATTTTCCTCTCCTAATTTTCTATCACAGAAGCATTTAAATTTTTTTCGTTGCACTTTTCCAAAAATACAATCATTTATTTGCTTGGCTATTTAGTTTTTGTTCCCCACTTTACAGTGGAACGGAAGGAGCCATATCTGTTTAGTTCCCCAGGTTATTCAAAGTAACTGGCATGATACCTTGCACACACAATTCTAATAAGTATTAAGAAAATAAATTTGATGTCAAATAAAACTAAAATAAAAGTGAAAACAAATGATTACGATCACACAGGACATTAAGGAATCATTAAGAAATAAATATTTAATACTAAAAGGCCATATAAGTTGGCGTGGCAAACAGGCAACGAGAAAAGAAATAGTAATAGTAGGTGAAGAGTTGACTAAGTATCTAATTTTAAATGTATTCAAGCACCTTTTAAAAAACAGCCATGTAATGCTATTATAACCATATTGTATTAGCTAACATTGAAAATAACAATAACAAAGACTCAAAAATTTTTCTTGAAACTGGTTTGTTCTACAGGGTAGCTGGCATCATGAATTGCCACAACATTCATGGGTAGCAAATTGGCAGTTTATGCCCAGATGGTACAAATTTTAGAGTCTTTAACATAGTAATACCACTTCTGAGAAGTTAAGGAGGTAATCCAGATTCCAGAAAAATGTATTTTTTAATGTTCATTAAAATAGTAATGTATTTTTTAATGTTCATCTCAAATAGTGATGAAAATTTGAGAAAATTAAATGTCCAACATATGGAAATAATTAACTACAGCATATTGCTTCAATAGTATTTTATGCAGTTATTAAAGATAATTTTAAGATTATGGTATGAGATGAAAATATACCAGATTAAGTAAAAGCACAGAATAAAAAATTTCATGGGCATTATGATTCCAATTTTGATAAACTATATATGCATTTAGATAAGAAATGTATTACATAGAAAAATATTATAAAGTAACATGAATATTTGTATTTAAAATCCTTTTGCAGTGATGAAATTATTTTCACAGTTAAGTATGTAGAGAAAAATAAGACCACAGATTTGTATTCTGACACTGAAATTTATTGTAATCGGGCTTATGTTTTTCTTCTTTGTTATCTCTCCTGAATATTTTCCATGAAAAAATGTGACATTTGCTTTTAGCAATGGAAGTATTCTTTCACCTAAAATGATTTCTGTAAGAAATTCTATAAAAGACTTAATAAACATTTTTAAAATATAATAATGATAACCGTCATTGTCATGGTTATGATAAAACCAAAACTAATTTTCCGCTAAATCACATAAATTTTTTTAAAGAAATTTATCAAGGTACACAAATGTGTATCAAACAATATAATTTTTTTTTATGAAAAAGGACATGCCTTCTTTGTTATTAAACATGGCGATTTACAACTTCCTTAAGTCATTAATTGTTCCTTAAATTATTCACCATGGAGCTTTTAAGAATTACACAGATCTCTTCTTGGAGGCTGTCAAAAGTGAGGGCTAGCAGACTCAATAGTACTTGGACCCTCATCGCTTAACTTCTCTCTTCATTTTATTTTAAACAGTCATTCCTGAAGTTAAAAATCGACTGAAAGTCACTGGTTTGTACATTTGGCACTAAACCCACCTCTGGCTGTCATAAACCCAGTATGACATTAAGAGAACCCAGGACATAGGACCTAGACACATAAACAGAAGTGCGAGAGACAGAGGCTGAAGGGAAGTCCTGGGCAGTTCTTGGGAAAGGTCAGATCCTCTGGAGGTTATGGTGTGTTTGGTAACAGGTAGGTACATAAAGGGCAAGCACAGACGCTCACATAGCTTCTGATCCTGAAGCATCAGGACTTTGGCAGTTTCATCTGATTCTTGGTAAGTAGCAAACTCTTATACACCCTCCCTCAGAAATTTTGAAACAGAAAAGATAGAGAAGAAATAGAAGAGAGAGAGGACGGAGAGGCACTCCTAGAGGCAGAGTTGTGAGAGGAAGAGTCTAAGAGAATTCCAAGGAGGAAAAGAAAATACATCAGTCTTTTCATTGTTTTCTCACAGTTGCAGCTATCAAGAAGTTTCGCCCTCTGTGAGTTGGTGAGCGTGCTGTATGCTCTATGTCATTTCACTCATCACCAGTAAAAGTGTGTATGGTGGGCCGGGCGTGGTGGCTCAAGCCTGTAATCCCAGCACTTTGGGAGGCCAAGGCGGGTGGATCACGAGTTCAAGCGATCGAGACCATCCTGGTCAACATGGTGAAACCCCATCTCTACTAAAAAATACAAAAAAAATTAGCTGGGCGTTGTGGCGCACGCCTGTAATCCCAGCTACTCGGGAGGCTGAGGCAGGAGAATTGCCTGAACCCAGGAGGCAGAGGTTGCGGTGAGCCGAGATTGCGCCATTGCACTCCAGCCTGGGTAACAAGAGCGAAACTTCGTCTCAAAAAAAAAAAAAAAAGTGTGTATGGCAAGAAGTGAATGTGCAGTGGCCTGCCTATGTCCAAGTCAACAGAAGAAAGAGACTTTTGTCTGTAGCTTTTATACCCTTAATGAGACTTTGATCTCTTGGAAACCACCTGCGCATTAAATAGAAACGACCATTTCCCGCCAGTGAATCTGGTCCTGTGTAACTCTTTTCTGTCCTCTAAGCACATGTAGTCCCTTCAGATCCCTGTCAGCATTGAAATTTGGTCCTGAAATTCTACTGAATGACTGAGACTTTTAACACACATGTGTATATCAGAATGACTCCTTTTCTTAAGGCCGTATTCTTGGGTTTATAAGAGGTGCTCTGTTTACCTGGAGGTGAGCAGATATGGTGTGAACCTCCAGCATCAGTGCTCCTCACCAGCTTCACATTCCACCAAGACTGTCCAGGCTTCTCATTTTCCACTCCTTGGGCTCTTCATACCTGGCACTAACCTCATGATCTTCCTCTGGAATCTGGAGCCCAGCCTTAAATATAAGCTAACTACCACAAGTTTCTTAGAAGAAGAACTTCCTTATTGTTTATTATGCCATAATCTGACAGAGCTTACCTTATTTCTTACTTAACCATTCATTGAAAGTGAACACTGTTTCACCTGGGCTCTGTAACTGACCGTAGGTTAGACATTCTTCCCCACTCTGCCCAACCCCCATTAGATATGTAGCTGCCATCCTACCTCTGGGCTTGATGCTAGTCATTTGGCCTTTCTCAATAGTCTAATTCTCTAAGATTAGGCAAGTCTTAGCTGACCCCAGAAACTTAACATTTTTATATCAGGCCAGCAGTTGTATGACAGGTAATCAAATAAAGTAACAGGAGGGGGAAAAAAATCCCAGTGAAGTTATTTAACCAATAAGCCAATCTGGCATTCCCACTGGATAGGATAAAGAAAAAGAGAACTCAGATGTCATCTCAAGCTAACATTTCCAGTGAGAACAGAAGTGCCAATAAAATTGGAAGCAAAGTTATCTATGCCACTCTAGTGTTGAATGTAGACACTGAAGGTACACCGGAGATTGAATTGGAAGCAAAGTTATCTATGCCACTCTAGTGTTGAATATAGACACTGAAGGTACACCGGAGATTGAATTGGAAGCAAAGTTATCTATGCCACTCTAGTGTTGAATGTAGACACTGAAGGTACACCGGAGATTGAATTGGAAGCAAAGTTATCTATGCCACTCTAGTGTTGAATGTAGACACTGAAGGTACACCGGAGATTGAATTGGAAGCAAAGTTATCTATGCCACTCTAGTGTTGAATGTAGACACTGAAGGTACACTGGAGATTGAATTGGAAGCAAAGTTATCTATGCCACTCTAGTGTTGAATGTAGACACTGAAGGTACACTGGAGATTGAATTGGAAGCAAAGTTATCTATGCCACTCTAGTGTTGAATGTAGACACTGAAGGTACACTGGAGATTGAATTGGAAGCAAAGTTATCTATGCCACTCTAGTGTTGAATGTAGACACTGAAGGTACACTGGAGATTGAATTGGAAGCAAAGTTATCTATGCCACTCTAGTGTTGAATGTAGACACTGAAGGTACACTGGAGATTGAATTGGCTGGCTGTTCTGGAGGAGGATGATGAAAGTAGGACTTCAATAAACTGAATAACTTAGAACAAGGAAGGTTAATAATAAGACCTTAAGAAGAACAATGTGGAAGGTTTGGTGCAGTGGCTCATACATGTAATCCCAGGACTTTGGGAGGACAAGGTGGGAGGGTCACTTGAGCCTCAGGAGTTTGAGACCAACCTGGGCAACATGGTAAAACCCCATTTCTACAAAAAAAAAAAAAATTAGCCAGGTGTGGTGGGGCACGTCTGTAGTCCCATCTACTCAGGAGGCTGAGATGGGAGGATTGCTTGAGTCCAGGAGGTCAAGGCTGCAGTGAGCAGAGATGACACTACTACACTTCAGCCTGGGTGACAAAATGAGACCCTGTCTCAAACAAAACAAAATGTGGTTACTATGATCATTATAGGAGAGAGAGAAAGAATAATTATTGTTATTATAGTAGCCAGGTAAAACTGTACAATAATTGAGGTACTAGAACAGTATGAGGCGCTTTCCCTTCATGTAAACATATACCGTTTTCTTATATATTCTTTCAGTGTGAAGAAGATACACATGGACACAGGAAGGGGAACATCACACACTAGGGCAAGTCTGGGGTGAGGGGATAGGGGAGGGATAGCCTTAGGGGAAATACCTAATGTAGATGATGAGTTGATGGGTGCAACAAACTACCCTGGCACGTGTATACCTATGTAACAAACCTACACGTTCTGCACATGTATCCCAGAACTTAAAGTATAATAATTAAGAAAGAGAAAAAAAAAAGAAAATAATGAAATGAATCAAAGTGTGGGGGAAAAGTAAATGACAGAATCCACACTGGAGTCATAATGTGATCCAGAACACTTCCAGTGGCAGTTTCCAAAACTTCTTGGAAGCATAAGTAACTACAGTAACCTTAGGACAATCTTTTTCAAACATTTTTTTTTTGGGGGACAGAGTTTCGCTCTTGTCATTCAGCCCAGGCTGAAGTGCAGTGGCGCTATCTCCACTCACTGCAACCTCCGTCTCCTGGGTTCCACCCTGCTTCAACCTCCTGAGTAGCTGGGACTACAGGTGCCCACCACCACACTGAGCTAGTTCTTTGCATTTTCAGTACCCAAAGTGCTGGTATTACAGGCCTGAGCCACCATGCCAGGCTTAAGATAATCTTCTAATAAACTAAAAAATTAATATAGTTTTAGGTCTGAGAAAAAATGTGAAGATAATACAGAGTTCCCATGTATCTTAATTTTCTGAGATTTTGCCTAATGTCCTTTACGACTGCAGGATCCCATTCAGGTTACCACATTATGTTGAGTTGTTATGTCTCCTCAGGTTCCTCTTGGCTACCAGAGTTTCTCAGAATTTCTTCATTTTTGGTGACCTTGACCGTTTTAAGGAATAGTGGTTAGGTATTTTGTAGAATACCCCTCAGATGGAATTTGTGTGATGTTTCTGTCATGAATAACCTGACTAGGAGGAGGACCACAGAGGTGAATGCGATTCTCATCAGATCATATCAGGGGATGAAGAGTACACACTATGATCATAGCTTATCACTGCTGATGTTAATATTGATAACATGGATGAAGTAGTGTTTTTCAGGTTTCTCCACAGGACTGTTACCCTCCTTCCTTCTTTCCACACTGCATTGTTTGGGAGGAAGTCATTAAACTTTATGTTCTACCTCCTTTAAGGTGGAAAAAAATCTACATGATTTTTTAGAATTCTTTTTCCTTGTTTGCTTAGATACAGTCATGTGTTGCTTAACAACAGGGAAAGTTTCTGAGAAATGCATTATTAGCCTATATCATCATTGTGCACACTTCATAGACTGTACTTACACAAACATAGGTGGACTGACCTACTACACACCTAGGATATATGGTATACCTATTGCTCCTAGGCTACAAACCTGGACAGCATGTTACTGTACTGACTACTATAGGTAATTACAACATAATGGTAAGTATTGGTGTATCTCAACATTTTTAAACATAGAAAAGACAAAATGAAAATACAGTATTATGATCTTATGAGACCACTTGTCATATTTATAGTCTGTTGTTGACCAAAGTTTCATTATGTGCCACATGACTGTATATTAAATAATTTCCCCTATCAGTATGGCCTCATAGATGTGATCCAATACTACTTTATTTTCTTGTTCAAATTGTTATATGCAGCACAGGTCACTGGGAGCTCCTTCGGCTGGCTCCTGTGTCTGTTCAACACATTACCATCATTGTGGGGTTTCTTCCTGGTTGATTTATTCTTCGCATTCTTATTTTCTGACACCATGAGATGCTCCAGGCTCATTTAGTGCGTGTTTCCTACTCCAGTCGTTGAATCAGACATTGAACAATAATATTGTTAAAAAAAAAAACAACATCTAAGCACTAGGTTACACTTGTTCCCGTAGAACAAGGAAATACAGTCATCCCTCAGTTTCCATGGCGGGAATTGGTTCTAGGGCCTCCCACAGACACCAATATCTACAGATACGTAAGTCCCTTACATAAAATGGTGTAGTATTTGCATATAACTTATGCACATTCTTCTATATATTTTAAGTAATCTGTATATTACTTATAATACCTAATACAATGCCATAGATGGCTTTATTTCTGTGGATTTAATATGATATTTAGAGTGCAGCAAATTGAAGTTTTGATATTTGGAACATCATGGATTTTTTTTTCTTCCAAATATTTTTGGTCCACGGTTGATTAAGTCCATGGATACAGAATCCACAGATTTGAAGGGTTGCAGTATATATATGCATGCTAATCCATATGTGTGCATGTGTGTGTGTGTGTATACACAATTTTTCTATATGAAACCACATATATTGCTATTAGGCCAAACACGATACTGATGTTTCCCACTCAGATCCATTACTGTGTAGATCTTTCCAGACACCTCGCATAACTTATCTGTAACCTTTCCTTCAACAGTGAGAAAACTGATTTCTACAATCTGCCATCCAGTCATTTAATTTTTCTATTCCAGTATACATGTGGAACAGTTTCGTATTTGTTAAGCTGTGTCACTATAGGGAAAATAAATCTTTTCAACTAGAGTGCAATGCTCAGGTAGAGGTCCTTTTGTCTTTAGTCTTCTAAGTTGTTTTATCTATTTGTAATAAAGTGAGATTCTTGGCTGGGCATGGTGGCTCATGCTAGTAATCCCAGCAATTTGGGAGGCCAAGGTGGGTGGATCACTTGAGGTCAGGAATTCAAGATCAGCCTGGCCAACATGGTGAAACCTTGTTTCTACTAAAATTACAAAAATTGTCTGAGCATGGTGGCATGTGTCTATTATCCCAGCTACTTGGGTGGCTGAGGCAAGAGAATTGCTTGAACCTGGGAGGTGGAGGTTGCAGTGAAGTGAGTTCTTGTCACTACACTCCAGCCTGGGAGACAGAGTGAGACTCTATCTCAAATAAATAAATAGAGACTCTTTATCACAGTCTGAATTCTTCTGAACTCCTAAATAATTTTATACATAAGGTGTGCATACCTTAAAGTTTATTCTTATTCTGTAAAGTTCTGTGGGTTTTGACAATTGCATAGTGTCATGGATCCACCATTGTGGTATTTTCAGAATAGTTTAATCATCTTGTTAATTCTCCTATGTGTCATCCCTGAATCAGTAGCAGCCATCAATTGATTTGCTGTCTCTAGAATTTTGCCTTTGCTAGAATGTCATACAAATGGACAGTTTTGGCCTTTTCAGACTTTCTTCTTTTTCCCAGTAATAGTAATTAAAGATTCATCCATGTTTTTGCATGGCTGAATAACTCATTACTTTTCTATCACTGAATAGTGTTTTATTGTATGGATGTACTACAGTCTGTTCATCCATTCACCTATTAAAGGATATCTTCATTGCTTCCAATTTTTGGCAGTCATAAACAAAGCTGCTATAAACATTTCTGGGAAAGTTTTTGTGTGAACATACGGTTTCCAGTCAAGTTGGTAAATACCTAGGAGTACTTGTGGGTTATAGAGCAAAACTATATTTAGCTTTATGAGAAACTGTCAAATCATTTTCTAAATTGGCTGTGTCACTTTGCATTGCCAGCATCAATGAATGGAGTTCCTATTCGACATCCTCCCCAGCATTTGATATTGTCAAGCTTTTGGTTTTATTTTTAGCCATTTTTAATATGTGTGTAGTGGTACCTTGTTGTTTCAATTTGCAATTCCCAGGTGATACATGATATTGATCATATTTTCATATGCTACATTGCTCTGTATATCTTTTTTGATTCCCTGTCCGTTCAGATATTGTACCTATTTTTTAATTAGGTTGTTTGTTTTCAAACTAATGTGCTTAAGAGCCCTTTACATGTTTTGGGCATATGTTTTTATCAAATACATTTTGCAATTATTTTCTTTCTGCCTGTGGCATGTCTTTTCATTTTTTTAATAGGGATTTGCACAGAGCAGAAGTTCTGAATTTTAATAAAGTCCAACTTATCAATTTTTTTTCAAAGATAATGCTTTTGGTGTTATATTTAAAACTCCATTGGTAAATCCAAGGTCACCTAGGTTTTCTCAGCATTTTTTAATAAAGAGTTTTATTAGAATATAATACATAGCACTAAGGTACACCAGTCTTAAGTTTGCAGCTTAATGAATTATTATAGAGGGAGTACATTCATTTAACTACAAATTAGCTCAAAATACAGACTACATCCTGGAGGTCAAATCTGGCCTGTCACCTGTTATTGTAAGCCTGCCATTTGAGAATGTTTTTTATATTTTTAAATGATTGGAAAACGTGAAAGGAATTCTATATTCCACAATTCACATGAAAACTAATGAAATTCATATTCTACTGTTCATAATTATTTACAATCATTTAAAAATATATTATTTATGAATACATTTGCACTACAAGAGCAGAGTGGAGTTATTACAACAGAGATCATATGACCTGTAACGCCTCAAGTATTTTCCATCTTATTTTTTACAGAAAAAGTTGCCAGCCCTTAATATAGCATGTAACCAGCCCTCTTCATGGCCAATCATGTCGCTATACTTCCAAAAATACTATTTTGACTTTTATCATCATAGATCTCTTTTTGTGTTTTTTCACACTTTATGAGTAGAAGCATATGACATACACTGCTGTGTCTGGCTTCTTTCAGTCTTCATTCTGTCTGTCGGAAATGTCCATATTATTGCATGTTATATATAGCAGTAGTTGACTTTTGTGATATAAATGCACCATAATTATATAAACATGTATACCATATGTTTATTAAACATGCATTTGGTGTGTTTATTAAACACGTATATCATATATGTGTATTAAACATGTAGATCATATATGTTTATTAAACATGTATAACAGTATTTTATCAATTTATTTCTTCAAGGTGAGTGCTTTTGGTGTTATATTAAAACTGCATTGGCACCCCAGGGTCACCTAGATTTTTTCAGCATTTTAAAATAAGAATAAATATATATATGTGATATATATGTCATATACACATAACAGTCATTCGATTGTTACTAGACATTGGATTTTTGTCATTTTGAGGCTATTGTAATTAATGTTACTGGAAACAATTTTGTTTATGTCTTATTCATTGTCTACCTATATGTAGGTATGTATGCATTTCAGCTGGATACATGCCTAGATATAGAATTGCTGGGTCACAGTGCATAGAAAAGTTAAGCTTTAGTAGATTATGTCAAAGAGATTTCTAAAATATTTTAAAATTGTCATTCCTACCAGCACTGCATTAATATGCCCATTACCTCATGTGTTACTAATACATGTACTATAAGTTTTCTATTGTAGACCCATGGGTACCATATATAATACATATATTCACCTATTTATGATGGTGCCTTGTGGCTTCTCATTGTGGTTTTTAAATTCTTTCTCCCTAACAATTGAAAATATTGATCAATTTTTCTGATTCTCATTAGACATTTGAAAGCATTCTTCTGCAAGATATATAAGTATCTTTCAGACTACATATATAAAACTACACATATAGTTTGAAATATATAATTATATTTAATATGTAATTATTAAATAAATATATAATATAGCATTACATTCTATGTTATACATTATCTATAATATGTAATAGATATATAGTTCATATGTTTATATATATATGTGTGTGTGTATATACATATACATATATATATATATATATAATTTGAAATGAAATGTGTGGGAAATACATGAATTGCAAGCATCATTTCTGCTCCGAGCCTTTTCACTCACATTTTTATGGTTTGTTTTAAACATCAGAATTCTTAATTTAAATGAAGTTCACTTTGATGTTTTTTCTTATGGTTAGTGCTTTCTAAGTCCTGTTTAAGAAATCCTGTCTTTCCCATTGGTACTGAAGATGTTGTCTATATTGTTTTCTAAAGGCTTTTTAAAAAATCTTTCATATGTAGGTGTTAATCCCATTGGAAGTTATTTTTCTGTATGGATGAAGTAAAGTAATTTTATTTGGACCTTGATTTGTTTCAACATCTTTTAAGGAATAGAGCACTCTTGTCCCACTTTGCTACAGTGACACCTTTGTTTTCCTTCAGGTGTATGAGCCTTTTTATGAATCCTCTACTTTGTCCCCCCATGTGTGTCTCTATCCTTGTTTAACACTACAGTTTTAATTATTGTAGTTGTATGATCACTCTTGCTATCTGCTAATACAAGCACTCCAGCTTTATTCTTTTTCTTCAAAAGCATGTTTGCTACTTTGAATTCTTATTTTTGTGTAAGTTTTAGAATCAACTCATCAATTTCCAGTAAAAATGTATGATTTTGGTTGATAATGCTTTTAATCTATAGATAAGGATATATTGGGGTTAAATGATATCTTAACAATATGATTTTTTTCAGTTCATTTGGTTAGATATAGTCTTCCCTTTTTTGTTTTTTTTAAAATTTCTCCTAGCATTTTCTAGTTTTTACAGTGATTTTGTATGTAGTTTGTTTTATTCTTTGATATTTGATATTTTCGATGCTATTGTAATGATATATTTTACATTGCTACTTTCTAATACCAAATGTTATTAGTATAAAGAAATGGTTACAATATGCAAATTTACTATATTTGTTAGTATTTACAAATTTTGTTGGTATACAGAAATTTAACTGACTTTGGTTGATATACTTTATGCCCAGGCACTCAGCTGGTCAACTTATGAATTTTAATAATTTACTTATGTACTATTTTTTATTTTTCATATGCACAGAAATAATAACAATTACATTTCTTCCTTTTCAATTCTTACACATTTGGATTTATTTTATCTCTATTTTTATCAACCTCGAATAAAATCATAAATACAAGTAATGAAAGCAGACATGCTCAGCATAAAGGTTATATTGTATTTCTTTTTTAAAAACAACTTTATTGAAGTACAAGTTACATATAAAAACCTGTACATATTTAATGCATATGTCTCATTGAGTTTGGAGATACATATACAGCAGTGTAACCCTCACCACCAGGGCTGTAAACATTTCTATCGCTTCCAGAAGTTTCCTCTTAATCCCTTTATTATTATTATTACTGTTTTTATTTGGGGTTTTTTTAGTGGGGGAAGAACACAGCATAAGATCTAGCCTCCCCAAATTTTAAGTGTATAATACAATATTATTACCTATGATGTTATATCATATAGATTTCCATAATTTTATATTACATAATTGAGATGTTGTAAGGTTTAACCATCCCCTTCCCTTATTCTCCTCCCCCAGCCCTTAGTAAGCACTATTATACTTTGCTACTGTAAGTTTTACTACATTAGATTCTATATATAAATGAAATTATACAGTGTATGCCTTTCTGTGTCTGGTTTACTTCATTTAGTCCTTCAAGTACATCTACTGTTGCAAATTGCAGGATTTTCTTATTTTTTAAGGAAATGATATGCTATTATATGTATATATGGCTGAATGATATGCCATTGTATCTATATATCACATTTTCCTTATCCACTCATCCATCAATCAACATTTTCTTTGCGTCCATATTTCAGCTATTGTGAATAATGCTGGAATGAACAAAAAAATGTAGATATTTCTTCTGAATCCTAATTTTAATTCCTTAAATACATACTTGGAAATGGAACTGTTGGATCATGTGGTAGTTCTATTCTTAATTTGTTTAGAAATCTCCATTACTGTTTTCCTTAATTACTGCATTATTTTACATTCTTACTACAGTGTACAAGGCCTCCCTTTTCTCCAACTCTCACAGACACTTACCTTCTTTTTGCTATTTATAGTAATAGCCAACACAGCAGACAGGGATATTTCACTGTGGGTTTGATTTGCATTTCTTTAATGATTAGTGATGGTGAACACCTTTTCATATTCCTGTTGACTACTTGTCCATCTTTGAAGAAATGTCTATTCAGCTTTAATGCCCATCTTATCAAATTATTTGAGTATTTTGCTTGTTTTTGCTATTCGATTGCATGAGTTCCTTGTATATTTTGAATGTTAAGTCCTTTTCAGATATATGTTTGCAAGTATTTTACTCAATTCCTCATAGGTTGCCTTTTTAATTTTTTTATTGTTTCCTTTGCTGTGAAGATTTTTGGTTTGATGCAGACCCACATGTTTGTTTATATATTTATTTAATTTTATTTATTTATTTATTTTTTGGACTGTGCCTTTGATGTCATACCAAAAAAAAGTTATCGCCAAGACCAATGTCAAGTAGGTTTCATCTAAGTTTTCTACTACAAACGTTATCTTCTCAGGCCTAATATATAAGTATTTAATTCATTTTGGTTTAATTTTGCTATGTAGTAAGATAAGGGTTTTTTGTTGTTGTTGTTTTGGCTTTTTGCTTTTATGAGATAGAGTTTCACTCTTGTTTCCCAGGCTATTTTAATTGTATTCTTTTAAAGGTAGATGTGAAGTTTCCCAACCATTTATTGAAGAGACTACCTTTTGTCCATTGTGTATTTTTAGCTCATTTGTTGAAAATTAGCTGACTGTATAAGCATAGATGTGTTTCTGGGATCTCTATTCTGTTTCACTGAACTACATGTTTATTTTTATACCAACATTGTTTTAATTATTGTAACTTTGTAATATAATTTGAAATCAGTAAATGTGATGCCTCTGGTTTTGTTCTTCTTGCTCAAAATTGCTTTGGCTATTTGGGAACTTTGATGGTGGCATATGACTTTTAGTTTTTTTTCTACTTCTATTAAAATGTCATTAGAAAGGGATTGAATTCTATGAATCACTTTTGGCAATATGGACACATTAATGATGTTAAATCTTACAATCCATGAACATGGAATACCTTTTCTTTTATTTGTGTATAATGTAACTTCTTTCATCAGTGCCTTAGTGTTTTCAGTGTATATATCATTCTACTCTTTGGTTAAATGTATATGTAAGAATTATTGCTTGTGAAGCTATTGTAAATGGGATTTTTTTTCCTCAGTTTTTTAGGTAGTTCATTGCTAAAGCATAGAAAGGAAACATATTTTTTAGAGGCTAATTTTCTATCCTGCAGATTTAAACAATGTGTTTATTTATTCTAAGAGTTTTTTGGTGAAGGACTTAAGATTTTCTACATTGATGTAATTTGAAGATAATGTGGGTTCAGTTCCAGACCACTTAAATAGGATATTGCACTAATATGAAGCACGCAAATATTTTTGTCTCCTAGTGCATATAAAATTTGTGTTAATAATATACTGTAGTCTGTTAAGTGTGAAATAGCATTATGCATATGAAACAATGTATATATTTTAATTTAAAAATACTTTACTGCTAAAAATTCCTACTAATTTTAGAAAGTTTTGTAACAATTTTTCTTGTAGAGGGTTTTGTTCAATGTTGATGGCTGCTGATTGATCAGAGTGGTGGTTACTGAAAGCTGAGGTGCCTGTGGAAATTTCTTAAAATAGGACAACTATGAAGGTTGCCACATTGATGGACCCTTTCTTTTGTGAAAGATTTATCTGTAGTGTGTGTGTGATGTTAGCATGTTAGCCACAGAACTTCTTTCAAATTTGGAAGCAATCCTCACAAGTTCTGCAGTTTCTTTACTAATTAAGTTTGTGTAACATTCTAAAGGTTTTAACTGTCATTTCAACAATGTTCATAGCATCGTCACCAGGTGTAAATTTCATATTAAGAAGCCAACTTCTCAGCTGAGCATGGTGGCTTAAGTCTGTAATTCCAGTACCTTTGAAAAGTTTTATATATGTATTAAGTGGTGGCTTTCAAATTATATCCATGTAGAAAACTATAAAATGGCAGCTTAAGTCTGTAATTCTGGTACCTCTGAAAAGTTTATATATATATATATATATATATACATACATACATATACACACACATATATATGTATAAGTTGTGATGGCACATACCTGTAGTCCTGGCTACTCAAAAGCTTGAGACAGCAGAACAACTTGAGCTTATGATTGTAACACTATATACCAGCCTGGGCAACAGTAAGAAAGAAAGAAAGAAGAACGAACGAAAGAAAGAAAGAAAGAAAGAAAGAAAGAGAGAGAGAGAGAGAGAGAGAGAGAGAGAGAGAGAGAGAGAGAAGAAAAGAAAGAAGGAAAGAGAGAAAAAAGGAAATCACTTTCTGTACTCATTCATAAGAAGCAATTCCTTATGTGTTCAAGTTTTATCATGAAATTTTCACAATTCTGTCTCATCTTCAGGCTCCACTGGTAATTGTACTTCTCTTGCTATTTCTACCACATCTACAGTTACTGCCTTCACTGAAGTCTTCAACCTTTCTAGATCAATCATGAGGGTCAAGTTCAAGTTCTTCAAAACTCTTAATATTAATTATTTTGCCTCCTCCCATGAGTCACAAATGGTCTGCATGACATGTAGAATAATAAATTTTTTCAGGAGATTTTCAATTCACTTAACCCAGATCCACCAGAGGAATTACTTTCTATGGTAGCTATAACCTTACAAAATGTAGTAGTTAAATAATAAGACTTGAAACTCAAATTTAGTCCTTGATCCATGGGCTATTGAATGGATATTGTGTTAGCAGGCATGAAAATATTAATCTCCTGTACATCTCCACGAGAACTCTTGGATGATTAGGTGCATTGCCAGTGAATTATAATATTCTGAGAGAAATTGTTTTTCTCTCTCTCTGAGCAGAAAGAGTGAGCTTAAGATATTCAGCAAACCATTTTGTAAACAAATGTGCTGTCATCCAAGCGTTTATTTCATTAATACAGCACAAGCAGAGTAGATTTAGCATAACTCTTAAGTACCCTAGAATTTCTGGAGTGGTAGATGACCAAGGACTTCAACTTAAAGCCACCAGCTGCATTAGCCCCTAACAAATGAGTTATCCTGTTCTTTTAAGGCTTGAAGACAGGCACTGACTTCTCACTAGCTATGAAAGTCCTAGATGGCATATTCTTCCAATAGAATGCTGTTTCATCTACATTGAAAATTTGTTGCTTAGTGTAGCCATCTTCATCAGTGATCTGAGATTTTCAGGATAATTTGCTCCAGCTTTTACATCAGCACTTTCTGCTTCAACTTGCACTTTTGTGTTATGGGTATGGATTCTTAAATTTGTTCAATCTCTGCTAGCTTCAAACTTTTCTCCTGCAGCATCCTCACCTTTCTCAGCATTCATAGACTTGAAGAGAGTTAAGGCTTTGCTCTGGATTAAGCTTTGGCTTAAGGGAATATTATGACTGGTTTGATCTATCCAGACCACTCAAACTTTCTTCATATTAACAATCAGGCTGCTGTACTTTCTTACCATTTATGTCTTCATTGGAGTAGCACTTTTAATTTCCTTAAGGAACTTTACCTTTGCATTCACAACTTGGCTAACATTGGCACGACTGGCCTAGTTTTGAGCCTATCTTGGCTTTTGCCATGCCTTCCTCACTAATCTTACTTATATTTGGTTTTTGTTTGAAAGTGAGAGAAATGAGACTCTCCTTCAATTTAGGACTTAGAATCCATCATAGGGTTACAAATTGGCTTAATTTCTATATTTGCTTCTCTCAAGAAATATGGAGGTTTGAGAAGAGGGAGAGAGGTTGGGGAATGATCAGTGAGTGATCAGTCAGAAGACACACACCATTTATGCATTATGTTTACTAATTTATATGAGTGCAACTCTTGGTGCCTCAGAACAACTAAAATAGTAACATCAAAGATCACTGATCACAGATTACCACAACAGATGCATTAATAATGAAAAAGTTTGAAATATTACAAGAATTATCAAAATATGGAACAGAGATACAAATTGAGCACATGCTGTTAAAATAATGATACCAATAAAGTAGTTTGATGCAATGTTGTCAAAAATTTCCAATTTGTAAAAAATCTATTAAGCATAATAAAGCTAAATGCAATAAAACAAGATATGCCTGTATACAAGATCATGTCATCAGCAATTTACCTACTTTCTCTACAATTTGAATTATTTATATTTTCTTGTTAATTGCTCTAGCTAAGAATTCTTGTACTACATTCAGTAGAAATGAGGAGAGTGGGCATCCTTGATTTGTTCCCAATCTTAGATAAAAAGCTTTTAAAATCTTTGAGTGTGACTTTAGCTGTGAGCTTGTCATATATGGTCCTTATTATGTTAAGATACATTCTTTCTTTACCTCATTTATTGAGAGTTTTTATTATGAAAGGATGTTAAATTTTCTCAAATTATTTTGCTGTATCCACTCAGATTATTATTTTATTTTATTTTATTTTAAGATAGAGTTTACTCTTATTGCCCAGGCTGGAGTGCAATGGCAAATATGGTTACCTCAGCTCACCGCAACCTCTGCCTCCTAGGTTCAAGAGATTCTCCTGACTCAGCCTCCTGAGTAGCTGGGATTATAGGCATGTGCCACCACGCCCAATTAATTTTGTATTTTTAGTAGAGACAGAGTTTCTCCATGTTGGTCAGAGTAGTCTCTAACTCCAGACCTCAAGTGAGCCACCTGCCTCGGCCTCCAAAGTGCTGGGATTACAGGCATGAGCCACTGCACCTGACCTGTCACATTATTTTTACCCTTTGTTCTATTTATGTGGTATATCATATTTATTAATTTTCATATGTTTAAAGATCCTTGCAACCCAGAAATATATCTCACTTTATCATAGTTTATGGTTCTTTTAAAATGTTGTTGAACTAAGTGTGCTAGTTGTTGAGAAGTTTTGTATCTCTGTTCAATCAGGGCTATTGGCCTGTAATTTCATTTTCTTGTGGTATCCTTTTCTGTCTTTGGTATCAAGGTAACACTGGTCTTGTAGAAAGAGTTTGGAAGTACAACATTTTTTTGAAGAGTTTGAGAATGATTGTTGTTATTTTTTCTTTAAATGTTTAGTGTAATGTAGTTGTGAGGTCATCTGTTCCTGGGCTTTTATTTCTTGGGAGATTTTTTATTATGAATTCAGTAACTTCACTCACTATTGATTCTTTCAGATTTTTTATTTTGTCATGGTTCAATCTCAGTAGGTTGTTTGTTTCAAGGAATTTATACATTTCTTCTTGGTTGTACAATTTATTGGCATTTATTTGTTCATAGTAGCCTCTCATGATCTTTTGTATTTATGTTATAGCAATTAGAATGTCTTCTTCATTTATAATTTTATTTGAATTTTTTCTCTTTTTCTCAGTTAATCTAGCTGCAGGCTTTTCAACTTTGTTTGTTTTTAAAAAATCAACTCTTAATTTTATTACCTTCTATTGTTTTTCTAGTCTCCAATTATTTTTCCTCTAATCTTCATTGTTTCTTTCCTTCTGCTAACTTTAATGTTATTCTTCTCTTTTAGCTCCTTGAAGTATAAACTTATTTGAGACATTTCTTTATTTAATGTATAATTTCTTGCTATAGACTTCCTTCTTGAAACTAATTTTCATACATCCTATATTTGTGTGTGTGTGTGTTTGTGTACATCTTTCTATATTCATTTATCTGAATATATTTTTTATTTCTTTTTTGATTTATTTTATGGCTTATTGGTTGTTCAGAGGTGTATTGCTTAATTTCCACATATGTATGAATTTTCCAATTTTTCCCCTGCTATGGATATTTAATTTCTTTTCTTTTTTCCACAAAGGTAAGTCATTGTTTTATTTATTTATTTATTTATTTATTTTTTATTGCATTTTAGGTTTTGGGGTACATGTGCAGAACATGCAAGATAGTTGCATAGGTACACACATGGCAGTGTGTTTTGCTGCCTTCCTCCCCAAAACACCAAAAGCATTGGCAACAAAAGCCAAAATAGACAAATGGGACCTAATCAAACTCCACAGCTTCTGCACGGCAAAAGAAACAGTCACTAGAGTGAATCGGCAACCAACAGAATGGAAAAAAATTTTTGCAGTTTACCCATCTGACAAAGGGCTGATATCCAGAATTTACAAAGAACTCAAACAGATTTACAGGAAAAAAAACTAACAAGCCCATTCAAAAATGGGCAAAGGATATTTAATTTCATACCATCATGGTTGAAAATGATGTTTGATATCATTTCTCTCTTTTAAAATTTGTTCAGACTTGTTTTGTGGCCTAGCATATGACTTGTACTAGAGAATATGCCTGTGCAATTTGAGGAGAATGTGTATTCTGGTGCTGTTGGATGGGTGCTTGTATATATCTATTAAAATTAGTTGATTTATTCAAGTTTGCTCTTTTAGTATTGATTTTCATCTGGATGATCTATCCATTGTTCATACTATGGTACTGAATTTGCCTACTATTGTATGTTTGTCTCTTTCCCCTTCAACTGTATTAATACTTGCTTTATGTATTCAGGTCCATTTATATTTGCAATTGTTATATCTGGTTGATAAATCGACCCTCTTATTATTATATAAGAAGCATCATTTTCTCTTGTAACAGATGTTTACTTAAAGCCTATTTTGTCTAACTCTAGTCACCACTGCTCTCTTTTACTTACCCTTTGCATGTAATATCTTTTCCCATCCCTTCACTGTTAGCATGTGTGCTCATTTATGCCTGAGGTTGCAATTTTTTGAATTTTTGTAATCAGACCTTGTTGATGACTTTAGCAGTTGGATATAAGTAACTCCCATGTGTTTAGCCTTCCAATAATGGAAGACTAGGCATAAGGGGGTTGCTTAATACCATTTATACATAGTGTTCCATTATTGGAATGCTAAGCTAAAGTAGGTCTCTTGTAGGTAGCATATAATTGGATCTTCTTTTGTTAAACCATTCTTCCAATCTTTGTCATTAATTGGAAAATTTAATCTATTTCCATTTAAAGATATGTTGATAGATAAGGACTTATTGTCATTTTGTTAATTGTTTTCTGACTGATTTGTAATTTCTTTTGTTCTTTTCTTTTGTTGTCTTTCTTTGCTATTTGATAATTTTCTATAATGGTATGCTTTCATTCATTTCTCTCTATCTTTTGTGTACCTACTACAGGTTTTCCTTTGTAATTATCATAAGCCTTAATTAAAACATCATAGTTATAATGGTCTCTTTTAAGATGATCTAAACTTTATTTTAATCACATACAAAAACTCTACACTTTTACTCCCCTCCTCACATTTCATGTTATTTAAATCACAATTTATATTTTTTAATATTGTGTATCCATTAAAATATTATAAATGTAATACATTTATCTTTTATCTTTTGTAACAGTAGTTTTGTATTAGAGTTAAAAGTGATTCACATACCACCACTAACAGTATTAAAGTATTCTGAATTTGACTATGTACTCATCTTAACCAGTGCATTTTGCATCTTCATTTGCTTTCACGTTGCTCATTAGCACCCTTTTATTTCAACTGGAATAACATTCTTTTGCATTTCTTGTAAAGTATACTAGTAATGATGAACTCCCTCAGCTTTTGTTTACATGGGAAAGTCTTTATCTCTCCGTTTCTGAAGAACATATTTTCTTGATAGGGTATTCTTGATTGGCATGTTGTTGTTGTTGTTGTTTGCTTGTGTTTGTTTTGTTTTGTTTTTCAGGACCTTGAACATATTATCCCAATCTACCCTAGCCTGTATGGTTTCTGCTGAGAAATCCACTGATAGTCCTGTGGAGATTCCCTTGTGTGTGATGAGGTGTTTTTCCTTTCACTACCTTAAAAATTCTATTTGTCTTTTGACAATTTTAATATGACGTATCTTGAATATAATATATCTTACTAATCAACCCACTTGGTGTTCTTTAGTATTTATAGGTCTGGCTGTTCATTTCCCTCTCCAGTTTGGAAATTTCTGTTTTTATTTATTTAAATAAGCTTTCTTTCTTTTTTTTCCTCTTTCTCTGCTCTTTCTAAAATCTTCATATCATGTATATTGCTTCTTTTGATGTTGCTCTGTAAGTACCATACAATTTATTCACCTTTAAAATTTATTTTTATTTTTGTCTCTCTGACTGGATAATGTCAAATAAACTGTCTTCTCTTTTGCTGATTTTTTCTTCTGCTTGATCAAATCTGCTGCTGATGCTTTCTATTGTTTCTTCCAATTTAGAAATGTATGTCTCTTATAATTTATAGTTGAATAAAGTCTTTAATATTCATAACACTTCTTTATATATTTTTTTATTTTCTTTAAGAGAGAAAGAAAGAAAGAAAAAGGAATGAAGCAGAGGAAAAAAGAGGAAGAGGAGGAGGGAAAGAGAACGGGAGTGTTGCTTAATTGCCCAGGCTAGAATGCAGTCTAAAAATGGGTACTGAAAACCTCCCTTACTCCATCAATTGTGCTTAATAATGGCCAACCAAGATTTCATTTAAACCTGTGAGTAGGTGTGATGTTGTACTGATAAGAGTGCATATCTTGTGTGTTTAAAGTGGAGAGAGAGTTCTATAAATGTTTATTAAGTTTACTTGTTCGGATCTGAGTTCAAGTCCTGGATATCCTTATTAATTTTCTGTCTCATTGATTTATCTAATATTGATGTTGAAATCTCCGACTACTACTGTGTGGGAGTCCGAGTCTCTTTACAAGTCTTACGTATCCTGTATTTGGTGCGTACAAATCCAGGATCGTCAGCTCTTCTTGTTGCGTTGATCCTTTTACCATTATGTCCTCTTTTGATCTTTGTTGCTTTAAAATCCATTCCATCAGAGGCGAGAATTGCAACTTCTACTTTTTTATTTTTTTATTTATTTTTGCTCTCCATTTGGTTGACAAATCTTTCTCCATCCCTTTGTTTTAACTCTTTATGTATTCTTGCATGTAAGATGGGTCTGGATGCAGCATACCGATGGGTTTTGGCTGTATCTTTTGATTGGAGGATTTAGTCAATTTAAATTTAAGATTATTGCCATTTGATGTTAGCTGGCTATTTTGCCCATTAGTTGATATAAATTCTTCATTATGTTGATACTCTTTACTTTTTGGTATATTTTTAGAAAGGCTAATACTGTTTGTTCCTTTCTATGTGTAATGCTTCTTTCAGAAGCTCTTGTAAAGCAGGCCTGGTGGTAATGAAATCTCTGAGTACTTGCTTGTTCATAAAAGATTTTATTTTTTCTTCGATTGTAAAGCTTAGTTTGGCTGGATGTGAAATTCTGGGTTGAAAGTTCTTTTCTTTAAGGATGTTAAATATTGGCCCCCACTCTATTCTGGCTTGTAGGGTTTCTGCTGAGAGATCTGCTGTAAGTCTGGTAGGCTTCCCTTTGTGGGTAACCTGACCTTTCTCTCTGGCTGCCCTCAGAGAATTTTCTCCTTCATTTCAACCCTGGTGAATCTAACAATTATGTGCCTTGGGGTTGCTCTTCTTGAGGAATATCTTTGTGGTATTCTCTGTATTACCTGGGGTTGAATATTGTCCTGCCTTGCTAGGTTGGGAAAGTTTTCCTGAATAATATCCTGAAGAGTATTTCCCAGCTTGGATTCATTCTCTTCATCGCATTCAGGTACACCTATCAAACATAGATTAGGTCTTTTCACATAGCCCCATATTTCTTGGAGACTTTGCTCATTCCTTCTTATCCTTTTCATTCTATTCTTGTCTTCTTGTTTTATTTTATTAAGTCGGTCTTCAACCTCTGATATCTTTTCTTCTGCCTGATCAATTTGGCTGTTAAAACTTGTGCATACTCACGAAGTTCTCGTGTTGTATTTTTCAACTCCGTTAATTCACTTATATTCCTCTCTATATTGTCTATTCTTGTTAGCATTTCATCAAATCTTTTTTCAAAGTTCTTAGTTTCTTTGCATTGGGTTAAAACAAGTTCCTTCAACTCCCAGAAGTTTCTTATCATCTACCTTCTGAAGCCTGCCTCTGTTAATGGAACACAGTCTTTCTCCATCAGGCCTTGTTCCGTTGCCGATGAGGAACTGTAATCCCCTGTAGAGGGAGAGGCATTCTGATTTTGGGTACTCTCAGCCTTTTTAGGCTGGTTTCTTCCCTTCATTATAAATTTATCCATCTGTTGTGTTTGTAATTACCACGTTTCTAATTAGGTTTTGAGTGGACGTCCAATTTATTGATTCACCAGCGCCGGAATCTGAGCAACTCACTGCGCTGGCTAAAACAGCAGCATTAAGATTGATGGTGCTTTTCTGACTGCACCAAAAACTGCCATGCCATAGGCACTGGCAAAACCACCGCACCAGCCACAAGAGTCATGGGGGCGACCCGTGGGGCTCCTCCACTGGGAATCTCCTGGTCCGTGAGCAGCAAAAATTCATCTAAAAGTGTGGCGTCCTCTCATTTTCTGTGCTTTCACTGGGAGCCACAATCCCGAGCTGCTAACAATCAGCCATCTTGGATCTCTCTCCTATTTTTTTATTTTAATATGGGACTACTGGCAATACAACTAACAAGCTTTCTTTACCTCTGGTTGCTTTTAAGATTTTTCACTTTGACTCTGGTTACGGTAGTTTTATTATGATGTACTTAAATGTAAATCTCTTTGTACTTATGCTGCTATGGTTTGCAAATTCTCTTGAATTTGATTTTGAGTGTTTTTACTAAATTTTGTGAAATTCTTAGTCTGTAGCTCTTTAATATCCTTTTTGCCCTACTCTTTTTCTCTCTCAGTTCTTCCTGAGATTTCATTTAGACATTTTGTCATGCCTCATTTTTTGCATTTATAGATCTCTCTTCATGTTTCAATCTACCTATTTTCTGCTGTCCTATATTTTAGTTCACTATTAATTGGTTCTGTTGCAACCACACTGCCACTAACTCACATAAAAGAATTATTTCAACTCTAGAATTTCCAGTGTTCCCTTATTATACATTACAGTTCTGCAGTGAAATTTTCTATTTTCTTGAACACGTTAACCATACTTCTTGTTGTTTTGAGTGCCTGACTGATTACTTCAAATTTTGGAGCTATACATCTGACATTTTATTACATTATGTCTCTGTTCTTTTTCTCTTTTTTCTACCCACTTTTTGTCATATGGTATTTTATTCTGTCATGCTTTATATGTTTTATTATAGTTTTTTAAAAATATTGAGGCTTTGGGTAATTTATATTACTCCAGGTATAATTTAATTTTCCTCTGACAGACCACCTCTGGAAGACCACCTTGATTTAATTAGTAATTGAATGTCTTGAGATTCTGTTTCAGGATTTTTGAGGTCTGGCCTACTTCCAGTTTACTCATCCCTGGAAAAGAACAATTTAGGGTCTCAACTAAACTTCTATGCTATTTTCAAGATCCATTCTCTGTGGTAGACTGTTGAGAAATGCTGAGTATATGATAAAATTATATTGTTTGCTAAGAAGAACAATGGCAAGGAAAACCTAGTCCCCCTCCTCCAGGTGGAAAACTACTTGGGGCATTCTAAAGTAGCAAGACAGTATATGTATATCATACACTGGTTAAAACAATTCTTTAAGCATGGGGTATGTGACTTGCCCCTGGGGCTCCCTGGAGAATACTTTGTGGTTCCTCCTTGATCAGTGGTAAGCAGACACCAGCTGCCTACCTAGTTCATCTTGGTTCTATGAGAAAACACAGGACACGTGCTGTTAATAAAAATCACCTGTTCGGAGAGAACAACTACGTGGGTCAGCGTCTGCATAAGGCCCTCAGCCCAGAATGCTGTCAGCCCCTGAGGCTTTCAGCTCAGCTCAGAAGGCTGTTCGCCCTCAAATAGTCCCACTTTGCTGTTCTATCTGGGTTTCTGTCTGCTTCTTAATGCTTTCAGTGCCTCCTGGGGTGAGGGATCTCTACCACCGAGCTGGTCTCAATAGTAGACCCTAAAATGAGCTTTCTCTGCCTTTCTCTCTCTGTCTCAAGTACCTTGACAGTCCTGAAAAGTTTCCTTAGTTTCTTAATCTCTTAAATTCTATTTGATTTCTCAGGCTTTTAGAAATTGGCAGATGCAAGAGAAAACTTCGTGTAGAATGTGGGGTTCAGTTTTCTATGATATTCTTCCCTCCAGGACTTTGGATCCTCAATTCCAAAACTGTTCAATATGTGGGTTAAGTGAATAACAAGTATAATCAATTTTAAGTCACATATCAGTCAGAGTCAAGTATGGAAAGCAGAATGAATGACAGGTGGTTCAGTGGAAGGAACTTAATAGCAAAACTAGTTACCACAGACGCCTTAAGCATCACAAAGCTAAATAGGTTATGGGAGAGCAAACCTTGTATCAGCCACAGCAGAAAGCTGTTTCTGCTGATAAGATTAGAACAATGAGAGGAGCTATTTACAGAGGCCAAAGGTCAATTCTACCAGGTGGAAACCAGAATCAGACCAGAGCCTCACAAAAAAAAGTAGCATTCATATGGGAGATGAAGCCATGCCCCCAAAAAGAAGAAAGGCTCTGATTCTCCCCTACTTCTGCTTGCCATTCACCAACAAATGCTCCCTTTTGGATAAACTTAACGAGTAGGTGGGAAAAGAGCCTGAGAAATGTAGGGTCAGTCTTCTTCGTGTAGCTCAGAATGACATTAAATGTACCTAGGAACAAAGGCGTTGGACTGGAAAGTCCCTTTGGAGCCAGATGCTAGGGCAGGAAAATAACAGAACTGACAAGACTCCAGGTACCATTCCCTTTATTCACTGATTGCAAATATTTTCATATTAGATAAAACATGAAGTCAAAGAAAAAAATATATGGTCTTGCTGGTTCAAAGATTTTCCTAAATAATTACAAAACACCTTTGAAAGTGAGAAATTATTTCCCAGCAGCTAATGCAGTGGGACCTTACCAAGGCACTTTAAAATAGAGTGGAATGCAATAAGATAGAACAGAGTATCGGTGGCATCACAAGATGGAGGGACTTCGAGAGAAAGTATCTGCTCAGAAAGTTTTAAAACTCAGCTGTGTAGGTGAGTTATTTAAAGTTGGTTTCATTTCACTGAAGAGGAAGCAGACAAGAATAATTTTATTTAAGAATAGCAAGTCAAGACCTTTTAAAGAACAGAGAAAGAGGAAAGAAGATTAAATGCTCTTAGAAACAAATTCTAAAGTGGCAAGTGAAATGCAAATTTTAAATGTTCCCCAGCTAGTCAATAAATCCTTGCAAATGGGTGGATTGTTCATCATAATTGAAATAAGCCCTTGAACTTTGGTTTTCATTAGTCTGGTTACATGCTGTTTAAAAAATCTTTAAATTTAGGTCATCCCCTGTGTTGTAAAACATCTGACAGAAGAAACAAATTACCTCCTCACAGACTCATCTTCTTTCCCTTAATTTTCCTCCCTTATTCAAAATGAAGATAACAATGACCCCCTCACTGGGTCTTCTTCAAGTGTTTTTGGCTGGGATAAGAGTCTCTAGTCAAAAGAAGGGTTTAATTTCTGAGAAGCCAATTTTGGTTGTTTTGATTAGGCAATTCTGTGACAAAAGAACTAGGTATTGCATCTGAGTGGAGCCAGCTGTGTTTCCTTTGTTCACTGCTGAGCTGGTTAGGAAAGCGTGGCAGGAAACTGATGACCTGGCAGATGGGAGATGGATGGGCAAGGAGGGCAGAGAACTCTCTTTTCAGCCAAAATTGCGATTGCTCCTATTACTAACAAGGGGGTTCGTTTTGATATTTTACTAGTATTGAAAGATTTATCACCTAGGACCACTTTGGGTAAGAAAGAGAAAAGCCAAATAGGGCTTCTGAAGAGGATGTATTGACCTTCAGTTCTCAAAAGCTTGGAGGGACTCCTGTCAGACACAGATTAGAAAGTCTGAGATCCACCAGGATTTAGTTTCTCCCACCCTATGTTTCCACTTGGCTCTGTTCCTCATGGCCTTCATGCTTAGACTAGCTGGAGAAACTCCTGCTCGCAGCAGGTGGTTCTCCAGATGAAGCAGCTTTGGCACACGCATTATCTCTTGGTCTCAGCAAGTGGAGTGGAAAACAAAGGTCCTTTTCCAAGGACTTCTTGCAAAATCTTTTGAACCAATCACTGTAACCTGGCGACTAGCTTTGACAGAGGTCACACCCTTCACAGAGGTCCATGCCAAGCATGTGTGTTGTGAATGAAGGAGTGAGAGTCCTTCAGAGGGAAATGAAGCTGTTAACAAAGAGGCAGCATGGAATGGGAGGTCGTTAAACACAGCCGTGGCAAAAATGATGATCTACTTCATATACTCTAATACTTAGCCATGCTGTCATGTCTTCCTTCTACTAAACAGATTTTGGTTTTCACAACTTTTTCTTGCTACATCTTTGAATGGATTATAGAGCTTTGAGAAAAGTATGGAGAATGTTTCTGTAAGCAATATTTTGCCCCGAAAGGAAGGGAATAAGGGCTTTACCATACATCGCCAGCTACTATGACTTTCATTTTAAAACATTTATTTGCTTTGCAGTCAAATGTCCTACCCCCAGGCTATGCAGACGTAATGCTAATGTTAATTAGCTTGATTTAGCCATTTCATAACATATATATTTCAAAACATTTACACAATAAATATAGATGACTTTGTCAACCAATCAATAAATAAGTTAATTCGCTGTATTTAAGACATGCAAACATTAAAACAATACATTGAATATCTGTGCAGTCAAAATCTGTTAAGGAATAAAATAATGTCAACAAACTAAATGCCCCTTTGGAAATTTCCCAAATAAATTTCCTTTCCCAGAAAAACACTATTTTGAATTTAGTATTTTTCATTCCTATGTCTTTAGTTATATTTTAACTAGAACTTATATGAACCTCTAGGAAACATGTAGTATTATTTTGTATGTCTTTCATACATACATATAGTCATATATATTTTGCAACTCTTTTTCTCAGCTATATTTGATATCTGTATGTCTGCTTTTTTCACTGTGCTATTGTGTTGCATTCCATTGTTTGATGTTTTAATATATTATAATCTATTCATTCTCCAGGTGATGCACATTTACATTGGCTCCAGTTCTTACTGTTAAGAATAATCTTATTGTCAGTGTTTTTTTACATGTTGCTGGCATAAATGTTCAAGAATACCCTAAGGGTGTATACCAGCTCAGAGGATTTGTGCAATGTGAATTTTATTAGGGATTGTCAAACTAAAGAGATTGTATCAATTTACACATTGACCAGCAAAGTATAAACGTCTTCATGTCTCTGTATCTTTGCCAACATATATCATCAGAATTGTAAAATTTTTCCAGCCTGATTACTATGAAATTTGTGGTTTTAATGTGAATTTCCATGATTACTAATGACAGTGCATTTTGTCATATCTGTACTGACAATTCAAATTTCTTCTGTGAGTTTTCTGTTTACATCTTTGCTGATCTCCTCATGCCCTGGGTTGATTTCTTAGTGCTTGGTAGAATTTTGTATTTTCCTTATTTATCATGTCTTTTTTGATGGAGGGCAGTGTTAAATGTGTTACAATTATCTTTTTGCTTAGTTTTTAAATTGTCATTGAGTATATTTCTTAATAAACAGAAAATTTATCATCTTATGAAAGTTAATTTACATTTATGATTTATGCTCTCTGTAACCAAAAAGAAGAAGAAATCCTGCCTTACCGTGATTCAATAAGATGTAGCTGTAAATGTCTGCTGGGCTTTCCTCATTGCTGGCAAGTCTCACAGTGATACTTCCATAGAATAAGGAAGCCCATCTCAGAGACAGATGGCTGGAAATCTCTTAGAATTTCTTCTATTTTAAATTTCTTCCAAACAAGTAACCTACACCAAGAAAGAATGCTACAACCTTTAACAGCCGCAGCTCTTGCTGATTCCCTTGGTACCTGGGTACAAGACCCGAGCCCCTGCAGAACACTTTCTCATCTTTTCAGTTTACACTTCCAGTTCTGTCTAAGCCAAGGACTTTTTTTCCCTCTGTGGTTCTTCTTACATCTGCCTTCTTACTGACTGGACAGGCACTTGTACCCTGGTTTTTCTTGCTCCCAAAATTCAGTTTGCCAACAGAAATGAAAGCCTCCCTCTTCGCCTTGGGGTCCCGACATGACACAAGCAGCTCATTTCATTGATCCCCCTACTTGTAGGGTTAGGAAGGACTACTGTGCTCGGCCCAGGCATAGCAGGCCTCACCACTTCAGGCATCACCTTCCCTAGCCTCTCTAATGATTTCTCTGCTAGCACTGCAGAATTAACTCAATCACTATCCCTTCTTCAAGCTCACGTAAATTCCCCAGCTGCAGTTGTCCTCCAAAACCAGAGGTCTCGATTTACTGACTGCTGAAAAAGGGGGTCTTAGCCTATTCCTAAATGAAGAATGCTGTTTTTATGTAAACCAGTCCAGACTTGTATATGATGCCATCAACAAATTAAAAGACTGAACCCAAAAGCTCACTAATCAGGCAAATGGTTTTTCTGGACATGGCTGGACACTCTAACTGGAAGTCATGGTTCTTCCAATCCTCAGTCCTCTGATACTATCTCTTCTTATTTGGACCCTGTGTTTTCTGATTAATCTCTCAATTCCTACAAAATCTCATGCAAGTGATAACTAATCAGTCAATACAACAAATGCTCCTTCTAACCACCCTACAATATCACCCTTTGTCCTGATATCTCCCAGCAGTCTAAATTCTTTCCCATATTTAGGTTTCCATGCCACCCCCAATCCTGCTTGAGGAAGCCCTGAGAAACATTGCCCCATCACCCCTCTTTGCTGCCCTTCCTGATATTCCACTGCCCTTCACTCTTTATTTCTTTTTCCTTTATATTGCTATTATAAAAAGACAGGAATGTAAGGTATTTTAGGCTGACTGATGGTTCCATGGATGCCATGATAACCTCTATGACCTGCACAGGCACTCTACATGAGTTCCTGGAAAATCTAAAGTAACTGGAAAACCATGAAAAGAGGAAGAAATAATCAACCCCTGTGGTACCTACTTAACTTTGAGACATTCTCTATTGTTTCTTATTCCTGCCCTAATTGATAAGTATATTGGACTTTGTAACTGACCTTAGTCAACCTTGCGACTCCACGCCCTATAACCCCCTCCCAGCTTGCAAAAAATCACCCTAAACTGTAACTTTCCACTGCCTACTCCAAACCTATAAAACCAACTCCTATCCCACCACCCTTGGCTGACACCCATTTTGGCCTCTCAGCCCGCCTGCACCCAGGTGAATAAACAGCCATGTTGCTCACACACACACACACCAAAAAGATGATTTTCTTTGAAAGACCTTTTATCCTCTGTGGGACGCCTTGAATGCAGGTTCAAACACCTGCAAACTTATTCCTGAATTGTTTGTGCATCTTTTTCACAGCCCCCCCCACATATCCACCCCATGTCCAGCACAGCCTGGTCAGTGCTACTGAGGGATAACTCTTGAGCAGCTGATACCCCTCGGTGTGATCTTCTGACCCTGCTTAATGAGGAAGGAGATCCTTAATAAGTTAAGCATCTAAGACCATTCCCCCAACTTGACTTACACACTGCATTTCAACAGGAGAAGTAAAGGCTGGCAGACCGGGCAGGTGCCATGTTAATCACTCTCCAATAGATCGCAGGCAGGGTGCGGAGAAATCTTTCCCGGAAGGCATTAACTTAAACAAGATCAATTGTTTTTACTTAAACTCCATGGCCCAAGGCCCTTTCACATGTAAATTCTAGAATTGTAAGCCCAAGATCATTTCACATGTAATTTCTAAAGCTGTAAACCCAAGACCATGTCACGTGTGATATTTAGAGTTGTAAGTCTTCATAAAGGCAGAGTTTCCTTTGTTAGCTGAGCTTGGCTGTTAGGCACCTATGCTGCCGTGCTCCTGGCTGAATAAATCACCCCTTCCTTCCTACTTCAGTGTCTGAGAGATCTGTTGCTTGGCCACTCTTGCTTCACTAATGATTAGAAACTCTCTCTTTGTCTCCCACCCACCCCCCCTTTTTCCCTACTCAAGAGCAGCTTCATTTTAGTATTGTGTTTGGGTTTTATTTTATTCTCTCCTTCTCTTTCTCTGCTGTGAGATTTGCCTTATCAAGAAAATAGAGAAAGTGATGGAAGGTAACTTTTTCAAGTTTGAGAAATATTTCATCTTCCAACCAGAAAAGCATTCAGACTATGAAACTTGTCAGATGGTCGCATTTAGCCCTGACAGAATTTTGGGATCACTTTACCTTAAGAATTTTTCTCCAGCATTGGTATTTACTAGTTCTCATGAACATCTGAGGCATGGGGATAATAAAGTAAAGAAAAAAGTTACTTTGGCTATCAGAAACTAGGATTTATTGTCACCTAATTTAAGCCTGCCAACATAGAGGAGCAAGCCCTGTGGTGTGCCAGTCTTAGAGAAGACTGGGAATTAGGCTCTTTGTCATGTTGTAGTGGAGCGAGCATAGAAAGTCAACACCAAGACAAAAGTATGCCAAATTGCAGTGTCTTTATTGCCGGCAGACGCAGAGGACTCCTGTCTCTCCAACCCTTGGACCCAAAAGGAGGGTGTCAAGACCTTTTATACCCCTAAAACCACCTTGGGGGTGAGGGTGAGGAGCGGGGATGGGGGTAAGGGGCTCCAGACATTCCGAGGGCTAGTGGATTCTGTAAATCACCTCCTGGGTGGAGATGAGGGTGAGGGGCTCCAGACATTCCAAGGACCAGGGGACTTTTGTCACTCCAATTGTTACTTAAGTGGTTTACAGAAGTCAAGATAAGCATTAGTTTACACATTGTCTGGGTAGTGGTGGGAATTACAGACCTTAGTTACTTATTACAAGTCATAGGAGCCAAGATGGTGTGGGTTTGGACTGCTTGCCTATCACATTAGGGGTGACAGAGAGCAGTTTCAACAGAAAGCCGAAGTATGGTTGAGGATGCAGTTTTATGGGGCTTTTACCATGTCACAGTTAAACTGCAATAAAATCCCATTCTCCTCCCAACTTTCCAGCTCTTGTCTCATAATAAATAATCAGCTCCCCTGTTGTCTCAATCCACTTTGCACCACCAATCAATCTGAATGATCCAGGTGCCTCTGCAGGTTTCCCAACACTTCCACCTGTGCTCTATGTCTCCAAGGACAAGCATGCTTGCATTTGCAAATGCCCTCTGGGTGGACAGAGAGCAAAGCTAAAATGTTTGGGGTGGGGTCAAGGGGAGAACATAATCTGATGTGATAGTAAAACGTACCTCCATGCAATAGCCCTTGGCATTTCAGTTTCTTTCAATTCAGTTTATGTTTCTCTCATGACTTTAAAAAAATATTTACACTAAATTGAGTGATATCACCATGCCTTCTTTCATAATTCAAACAGCCAATTTTATAAATGGTCATGTATCAAGCAGTTATATATTTTTCCCACTTGGACATCAGGATGAACAATATTATATTGAGCTGTTGTAACCGAGCAAGCGCGAAATCACCACTGAGAAAAAACTAGGCCAAATTACAGGGTTTTTATTGCCTGCGGCTGCGGAGGACTCATGTCTCTCTAACCCATGGCCCCGAAAGGAGGATGTCAAGACCTTTTATGCCCATAAACCCCCTCCTAGGCAGGGGTGAGAGGGAGGGGCTTCTGACATCCCGAGGGCCAGGGGACTTTGGACATTCCAATTGTTACTTAAGTGGATCACAGAAGTCAAGATAAGTGTTAGTTTACACATTGTCTGGGTAGGGTGGAAATTACAGACATTAGTTACTTATTACAAGTCGCAGGGGCCAAGATGGCATTGGTTTGGACTGCTTGCCTGTCACATTAGGGTTACAGAGAGCAGTTTCAACAGAAAGCCGAGGTACTGTCAAGGCATGCAGTTTATGGGGCAATTACCATCTCACACTGTCATACCCTTCTTTTTCCATTTCCTCTTCCCCCTGCTAGTTTTCCCCTTGAGTTAGTAATTTCCACTGAAATAAGTAATGTGGTAAAGGGGTGGGGGAGGGGTTGTGATAATTAATTTTACGTGTCAACTTGACTGGGCCATAGATGACCAGATTTTTGGTTAACTATTATTCTGGGTACTTCTGTAAGGATATTCTTGGATGAGATTAACATTTAAGTAGACAGACTAAATAAAGCAGATGATCCTCTCTTATGTTGGTGGGCCTCATCTAATCAGCTGATGGTCTAAATAGACAAAAAGGTTAACTCCACGGGAAGGGGAGACTTTTCCTACCCAACAGTCTCTGAGCTAGGACATCCTTCTTATACATGAAGTAAAATACCAGCTCTTCTTGGGTCTTGAGCCTGCTGGCTTTCATACTGAAACTTACACTATCAGCTCTCCTGACTCTCCAGCTTGCCAACTACATATTTTGAGACTTGTCAGCCTTCTCAATTATTTGAACCAATTTCTTATAATGTGCAGACACACACACACACACACACACACACACACACACACCCCTCTTGGTTCTGTTTCTTGGTAGAACCCTTAGTAATACAAGGGTGTTGTCATTCAAAGCTCAAAACTCAAAGCTCAAAGTGAGATATGGGGGTCTCTTAGAACTTGAAGAAAATTGTACTTACTTTAAAGGCTATTATCCTTTTTTAAAAAAATGAAAGAATTGAAAAACTCCAAAAAAATCTTTCAAAAATTCTCTACCTTTCATGCTGGCTATCCAAGGCAATTCATTTTATTCTGATCATGCACTTTCTTTTGCTCTGTCTCAGCTTTAGGAAGACAGATACTCACCTCCCTGGGACAGTCTTTGTTTAGTTCTTTGGATCTTTGTCACCATTAGTCTGACCTTTCCCTTTGCAAAAAGCAGCATACATTGGCTACTGGGGAGGAGCTGGTCACAGGTAAAAAGGCCACACTAGCTACTGTTGCATCCAGGGAGAGAGCTGATGTGAGTATCATTCTCTAAAACAGTGTTCTCTCTGTAATAATTACCAAGACCACAAAACCTTCTGTCTGGGATGGAGACATGGTTCAGTCACCTTCATCTCAGCCACTGGTTAAGACAATGGTTTTCCTCTGGGACATGTCTGGAATCAATCAGCACAAGGAGAGCATACAGCATGATGCTGGGTAGTGGATGTAGGAGTGATTAAAGAACAATGAGATTGGAGAGAGGGACTGAGGAAAACTCCTGACAAACTGATTCGTACTTAGTCTGCTCAATACTTCGGCAAACTACATCCTCCAGATGATCTTCTGTGTCAAGATGGAAGTAGAGCACTTGAGTTCTAAAAGAGAACGTTCGGGATTCCACCTACACAAGGTCCAGGACTGGTCCTTGTGCCTGGTATGGATCTTCTGAGACATGTGCAGCTTTCATGAGCTAAGTCAACACCCAGGATCACAGACTAAGAGAAAACTTTTTGTAGATAAATTAGTCCACTTATATATAAGGAAATTCTCACCATTGTTTTTTGTAGTGTTTTTTCCAGTGTTGTTCAGCAGGTCCTAGAGGGCGAATTGTTTGAGCTCTGCCGTCTTAAAACAAAAACAGAATATTTCCTGAAGTCAGGTAACTCTAATGTAGAGTCAGCAAATTGAAAAGGGGTCCCAGGTGTCCAGGTGTGTTCTTCCTGAAGTAATTTCCCTTTGTTCACTTGAAACTTTCTGACTTTACACCCTTTTATTGGTCTCAGCTTCCAGGAAGCTTGGTTTCAATAATTTGCACTCTGCCTCTGCTATTTTACTTAAGGAAACAAAACTTTGTAGAATTTCCTATGTTGAAAGGAATCAATATTCTACTTAAAACAAAGATAAAAATTTCAACATGGAATCTAGATCTTTGGATTTGATCTCATGGGTATCTTCTCTATGGGACCTTTTCCTTCCATTTATACTTCTACTCTCTCTTGTGGGCTCCAAGGAAATGTCACTTCCCATATGTTGCTTTCAACTTCTGGCCCAACTATTGAGCAATTGAGCACATTTGTGCAACCCTAACCCCTACGCATATGAGACAACACTGAATTTACAACAAAACTTGGTAAAAATTAAAAGTGATAAAATGAAGAAAAAAGAAACATAGAAAAGATACAAAGCAAAGAAGTCCTTCAACTTTCATTTTTCATTTAATCTTTTATTATAAGCATATTTTGAGAACCCACTAAGTGCCAGGACCTGGAGACACAATAATGCACAGTACACAAGTTTCTGACTTCACAGAGCTTAATGTCTAGCAGAAGTTTGGGTTTATAGGGCAGAAGTGGTGAATCTCTTCACTCCCATATCCTCTTCAAGCACAAACACACAAAAAGTTCAGGCAGAAAATGTGTCTAAATCCAAGAGCTTGTGACTCTGATTCTCCTCTGTGGTCTTTCCATTAGTCCTTGCCATTTACCATTGTGAACTGCAGAGCTTCCTAAAACTGGGGCTTTACATGTTTAGAAAGCAGGAGGACTGTTCCACATGTCAGCTGCAAATTTGGAGCTTTATCATTAAGTCAATAGATACTTAGATTCAGGATCACTAGCAGTTAGTAAAAGAGATGTGTTGGCTCTGTGAAAGGAAGACGAGGTTAGAAAGAACAGGAGATAATTAGGTCTTGGGGGAAACAGGCAGTTAGACTCAGAACCAATTTTTGCTTTGTTTTTTTTCATTGTGCATGTGCACATGCATGTGTTATGATATAAAAGACACTATTTTTTTATAAATTACTTTTTTCAATTTATTATACTTTAAGTTCTGGGGTACATGTGCAGATCACGTGGTTTGTTACATAGGTATATATGTGCCATGGTGTCGGTTTGCTGCATCCATTCCCCGTCATCTACATTAGGTACTTCTCCTAATGCTAAAAAATAATTTATAAAAGAGGGAAAAAACAAAACAAAACAAATGCAAGACTGCAACCCGAGGAGGGCGGGGGAAGATACTAATGGTGACCATGTGCATTTTCGTATTACACATTGTAAACAAATTATAGATTCAAAATTGTATAAACTATTTTTTAAAGATGTAATCTGAAAACTGACTACTTCATTTGGAGGTGCACACTTTCCTCGATCCTAATATCTACACAAGCTTTTCTTTATAAGTATCTAAGACATTCCATGTATTCAAAACCATGAGAGGACTGGGAATTGAGAGCTACGAGATGATTTAACCTCAAGCTCTGAGACAAGTAGAAAACGGTTTACTTTAGTTCACACTTTAACAAGACAGTTCTCAGAGTACCAATAAGAAGCCTTAGAGAGAAGATCATCATGGGAAATGACAACAGGAAGAACTGACTTATTACCTGACTTTACAGAACATGTTATAATTCCCATATCTCAAAATATGTGGATGCTTGTTCCTTCCAAATCTGGCCCCAGGTACAGCTCATTCCACCACTTCAGAGGGTGCAGGCCATAAGACAGTGGCTTCCACATAGTGTTAAGCTTGCAGGCACATAGAATGAAAACATGAAGGAGGCTTGGCAGCTTCCATGTAGATTTCAGAGGATGTATGGAAAACACTGGGTACCCAGGCAAAAGCAGGCATGGAGTCCCCAAAGCAAACCTCTACTAGGATAGTGCCAAGGGGAGAGGTGTGGTTGGAGCTCCCACATGAAGTCCTTATCAAGGCACTGCCTAGTGGAGCTGTGGGAAGGGGCCATTGCCCTCCAGATCCCAGAATGGTAGATGCACTGTCAACTTGTAACCTCTGCTTAGAAAAGCCCACAGACACTCAACTGTTGTGAACTGACTTGCCCCACGTTGGGCGTCAGCTGTTGTGAACTGACTCGCCCCACGTTGGGCGCCAGCTGTTGTGAACTGAATGCGAGCCCAGGAATCTCCTCCAGCGAGAGGGTCCCAAACCTGGAAAAGAGCGCGCGCCGGAAAAAAGGAGATAGAAGAGGCGAGGTCTGGAGGGCTACATGCGCTATGCTCATGCAGCAGTTTTATTTTTGCAATGTGTTTCATTATATACTTTTCTAAAGTTAAAGTTTTACACCAGATTAACGTACTTAAGTTATAGTAAGCAAGTTACACCCAGTAAGTAAGTTAAGCCCAGTAAGTAGGTTACTTCCAGTCAAGGTAAGTAGATTACAGTCATGCCCTGTAAGCTATGGTAAGTAAGTTACAGTTACGCCCTGTAAGTTACGGTAAGTAAGTTACCAAGTGTAAATATTTAAGTTAATATTTTACAATAAAGGTAACACGGGTACAAAATGAACACAATCAAGCAATAAACCATAAGGAGCCAAAAGTAGACACAATGCCTTCCAAGTCCTCGTATCCATAAAGTAATGTCTGTTAATTATTTTGAATAACACATAGTTCCTCTCTCGGTTCCTACTTTCCCTCAGCTCACTCCCCCAACCGGGGATCTGTGTCCGGGCTCAAGCTCACTGTATGGCGAGGCCCATTTCCTAGGGGCCTCACACAGGAGCAATCCCCACAGGTCTCCTTTACTCAACTCTAACCACAAGAGTAGCCACAAAGGATGCATCCTGCAAAGCCATGGGAGCAGGTCTGCTCAAGGTCTTGGGAACCCACTTCTCACACTGTGATGCAAGACATTGAGACAGAGATTATATTGTAGCTTTAAGATTGAATAACTGCCCTGCTGGGTTTAGGACTTGTGTGGGATGTGTTACTCCTTTATTTTGGCCAATTTCTCCCGTTTAGAATGAGAATTTTACCCAATGCCTACACCACCATTGTATCTTGAAAGTAAATAATTTGGTTTTGATTGTACAGGGTTCACAGGTGGAAGAAATGTGCCTTCAGTGTCAGGTGAGACTTTGAACTTTTGTCTTTGAGTTAATACTGGAACAAGTTAAGCCTTTGGGGAACTATCAGAAAGGAATAATTGAATTTTGCCATGTGAGAAGAACATGGAATTTAGGGGTCCAGTGGCAGACTAATAGAATTTGGATGTTTGCCCCCTCCAAGTCTCATGTTGAAATGTGACTCCCAATGTTGGAGGTTGGGCCTTGTGGGAGTGATTGGATGATTAGAGCGATTCCGTCATAAATGGCTTGACACCATCTCCTTGCTGATGAGCAATTCTCACTCTGAATTCAGACAAGGCCTGCTTGTTTGAATGAGCATGGTACCTCTTCTTTACTCATGCTCCCTCTCTTTCAAGAGAAAGAGGAAGAGGTACATGTTCCTGCTTCATCTTCCACCATGAGTGGCATCTTCCTGAGGCCCTCACCACGAGCAGATTCTGGCACCGTGCAGCTTATACAGTACACAGAATGACAGGCCAGATATATTTCTTATCTTTATAAATTACCCAGTCTTGGGTATTTCCCTGTAGCAAAGCAATAATGGACTAACATACCTTGTCTACTCTCTTGGAGTGTTCAGGCAGGCCAATCTCCCTTTGTAAAAGCATGGTGGAAGTGCAGTGAATTTGTAATTTGAGATAATAGTATTAGAGTACCAAATGAGAGAGATGAATGAGGTATCTGCTCTGCAGGGGGCTCAGTGCCAATCTTTCCATCCATTTCTCAATGATCTCTATCTAATGGGCAATTTAAAGAGATATCTATTTTTCCACCTCATACAGGCCAGGAGAGTTCTTCTATTGATATGGTACCAGCAGTATGTGCTATAGCAGATTGCAGATGATTTAGAAAATCAAAGGGGTGAAGATTCCCTGAGTGAACTGTGGAAGAGGAAACATTGCTTAACAAATCATTGTTTTCTTTATTTTATTGTGTCTGTATATTAACTTCTTCTGACTTTTAGGTTTAGTGGTACACATGAAGGTTACAAGGGTAAATGTGTGTCATGGAGGTTTGTTATACCTATTATATCATCACCCAAGTATTAAGCCTAGCACCCAATAAGTCATTTTTTTCTGCTCCTCTCCCTCCTCTAACCCTGCCACTTCAAGCAGACTCCAGTGTCTGTTGTTTTCTTCTTTGTGATCGTAAGTTTTTATTTTTTAGCTCTGACTTATAAGTGTTGGTTTTCTCTTCCTGCATTAGCTTCCTAAGGATAATAGCCTCCAGTTCCATCCCTGTTCCCACAAAAGACATTATCTCATTTTTTATGGCTGCATACTATTCATTGGTGTATATGTACCACATTTTCTTTATCCAATCTGTCATTGATGAGCATTTGGGTTGATTTCATGTCTTCACTGTTGTGAACAGTGTTGCAATGAACATTTACATGCATGTATTTCTATGATAGAATGATTTACATTTCTCTGGTATATACTCAGAAATGGGACCGCTTGGTTGAATGAAAGTTCTGCTTTCAGGTCTTTGAAGAACAATACTGCTTTCCACAATGGCTGAACTAGTTTATACTCCCACAGCAGTGTATATGTGTTCCTTTTGCTCTACAACCTTGACAGTATGTTATTTTTTGGCATTTTATTTATTTATTTTTTAAACAAAGATGTTTTTATTTTCATCATTTTTTTGAAGGCTTGTTCTCACCTGAAAGGTGTTAGTGGCCAATTCCACTGTTACTTATTAAAGTAATAATAATATTGATTAATAATAACAATGTAGAGTCTTAGGATAAATACCTATCTGATCCTTCAAGATTCTATTTGTATGAACATAATCATATGGTCCTAATTATGGAACAGAACAGAGGAAAGAATAACTTGTGCCCTTCAGAGCATTTGTTCTTTACAAATCTGGGGTGTGAGAAGCCTCCTTCAAGTTTTCTGTCCCATTCCCCACCCTAGACGTCTATTGGGTATTCACTAAAATGAAGAAGTGCACTTTTACACTTATCTGTGAAAACGGGGGAAGAATTAACTGAAAAACTTACACCAGATGTTTCCTTTTTATTATTATTATTATGCTTTAAGTTCTGGGGTTCATGTGCAGATCATGCAGGATTGTTAAATAGGTATACACGTGCCATGGTGGTTTGCTGCATCCATCCTCCCATCATCTACATTAGGTATTTCTCCTAATGTTATCCCTCCACAATCTCCCTACCCAATGCTATCCCTCCCCTGGCCCCATTACCCCCCAACAGGCCCCAGTGTGTTATGTTCCCCTCCCTGTGTCCATGTGTTCTCATTGTCTAACACCCACTTATGAGTGAGAACATGCAATGTTTGGTTTTCTCTTCTTGTGTCAGCTTGCTGAGAATGATGGTTTCCAGATTCATCCATGTCCCTGAAAAGGACATGAACTCATCCTTTTTTATGGCTGCATAGTGTTCCATGGTGTATATGTGCCACATTTTCTTTATCCAGTCTATCATTGATGGACATTTGGGTTGGTTCCAAGTCTTTGCTATTGTAAACATTGCCACAATTAACACACATGTGCATGTTTTTTTATAATAGAATGATTTATAATCCTTTGGGTATATACCCAGTAATGGGATTGCTGGGTTAAATGGAATTTCTATTTCTAGATCCTTGAGTAATTGCCACACTGTCTTCCACAACGGTTGAACTAATTTACACTCCTACCTACAGTGTAAAAGCATTCCTGTTTCTGCACATCCTCTCTAGTATCTGTTGTCTCCAGATTTTTTAATAATGCCATTCTAAATGGCATAAGATAGTGCCTCGATGTGGTTTTGATTTGCAGTGATGATGAGCTTTTCTTCGTATGTTTATTGTCTGCATAAATATCTTCTTTTGAAAAGTGTCTGTTCATATCCTTTATTCACTTTTTATGGGGTTGTTTCTTTCTTTGTAGATTCTGGATATTAGCCCTTTGTCAGATGGGTAGATTGCAAAATTTTTTCCCATTCTGTTGGTTGCAAGTTCACTCTAATTCTGGTGCTGTGCAGAAGCTCTTAAGTTTAATTAGATCCCATTTGTCTATTTTGGCTTTTGTTGCCATTGCTTTTGGTGTCTTAGTTATGAAGTCCTTGCCTATGCCTGCGTCCTGAATGGTATTGCCTAGGTTTTCTTCTAGGTTTTTTTTTATAATAGGCCTTATGTTTAAATTTTTAATCAATCTGGAGTTAATTTTTACATAAGGTCATTTTTCATTATATTGATTTGGGTCTTCTCTGTTTTCTTTGTTATTCTAGCTAGTGGTCTATGGTTCTTTTGTTTGGTTTTGTTCTTTGTTTTGTTTTGTTTTCAGAAAACCAACACCTGGGTTCATTGATCTTTTGAATGCTTTTTCATGTCTGTTTTCTTCAGTTCTGCTCTAATTTCTGTTATTTCTCATCTTCTAGCTTTGGGGTTGATTTACTCTTACTTCTCTAATTATTTTAGTTGTGAAGTTATGTTGTTAATTTGAGCTCTGTCTAACTTTTTGATGTGGGCATTTAGTGGTTTAAATTTTACTCTTAACACTGCCTAAGCTGTCTCCAGAAATTCTGGAATGTTGTGTCTTTGTTCTCATTAGTTTCATAGAATTTCTTGATTTCTGCTGTAATTTCATTATTTAACCTAAATTCATTCAGAAGCATGTTTAATTCCATGTAACTATAAAAATTGAGCAATTTTTATAGTTTTGACTTCTATTTTTATTGTGCAATTGTCCAAGGAGTGTTTGGTATAATTTTGGTTCTTTCACATTTGTTTAGGAGTGCTTTTTGTCTAATTATGTGGTTAATTTTAGAGCATGTGCCATGTGGCAATGAGAAAATGTGTGCTATATTGTTTTGGGTTCGAGAGCTCTGTAAGGGTCTGTCAGATCCACTTGGTCCAATTTTGAGTTTAAGTCCCAAATATCTGCTCATTTTCTGCCTTGGTGGTATCTAATACTGTCAGTAGAGTGTTAAAGTTTTCCATTATTATTATATGTCAGTCTGTGTCTTTTTGTAGGTCTCTAAGAAGTTTATTTCTGAATCTGAGTGTTCCAATATTGGATGCATACATGGGATAGTTAGGTCTTCTTTAATTGAACCCTCACTGTTATGTAATGCCATTCATTGTCTCTTTTGATCTTTGTTGGTTTAAAATCTGTTTTGTCTGAAATTAGGATTGCAACCACTGCCTTTTTTTCTGTTTTTTTCCATTTGCTTGGTAGATTTTCCTCCATTCCTTTATTTTGAGCCTCTGAGTGTTATTATGTGTGAGATGAGTCTCTTGAAGATGGCATACCATTGGGTCTTGATTTTATAACCAGCTTGCTACTCTATGCCTTTTCAGTGGGAGCATTTAGCCTGTTTACATTCAAAGTTAGTATTGATGTGTGGATTTGATCCTGTCCTTGTGCTGCTAGCTGGTTGTTATGCTGGCTTGTTTGTGTGGTTGCTTTACAGTGACACTGCTGTGTGTGTTTAAGTGTGTATTAGCCGTTAGCAGTTATTCCTTTCTATATTTAGTGCTCCATTCAAGATCTCTTGTAAGTCAGTGGCAATAAATTCCTTCAACATTTGCTTGTCTCAAAAAAAGTTTATGTCTCCTTCACTTAGGAAGCCTAGTTTGGCTGGATATGAAATTCTTGGTTAAAGATTTTTTTATTTAATAATGTTGAATATAAGCCCCCAATCTCTTCTGGCTTGGAGGGTTTCTGCTGAGAGGTCTGCTGTTAGCCTAATCGAGTTTCCTTTATAAGTGACCTGTCTTTTCTCTCTAGCTGTTTTAACATTCTTTCTTTCATTTCTACTTTGGAAAATCTGACAATTATGTGTCTTGGGAATTATCTTCTTGTGTAGAGTCTTGCAGGAGTTCTCTCTCGCATGTGCATGTGCTCTTTCTCCCTCTTTCTCCCGAGTGTTGGCCTCTCTAGCAATGTGGGGAAGTTTTCATGAATGGTATTCTGAAAAATATTTTTCAAGCTGTTTTCTTTCTTTCTCTTGCTTTCAGGGATAACAACGATGCATAGTGGCCTCTTTACATAGTCCCATACTTCTTGGAGATTTTGTTCATTTCTTTTTACTCTTTTTTCTTTATTTTTGTCTGTCTTATTTCACAGAACAATTCTTCAAGTTCTAAAATCCTTTCCTCAGCTTGGTTTATTCTGTTGTTAATACCTGTGATTGCACTGTGAAATTCTTGTGTTGTGTTATTCAACTCTATCAGACCTGTTAGGCTCTTTTTTATACTGACTATGTTATGTGCATGCAAATTGACTCCAGAAAAATGAAAATAGAAAGCTGGCTTAGTGATGCATTTTGTATAGTCAGTGTCCCTATATGAAATAAATAGCATATTCTGGATTATTTTGAAGGTTCCTAACAAATGAAGTATTCACAAATATGTGAGTTGGAATTGCAAGAGATAATGCAGTGACCTGGGATTAGTAGTAGGGAAACTGGTACAGCTCCTAGGCCTAAAAGGAAGAAGAGAGACAGTGGTTATCAGACCCAAGATGGAGAGAACCATGGAGAGAAAGCCTCCTTTAGAAAAACAGAGCCCTCATTTGAAGAATCCAAGTGGTCTCAGTAATCCTTGCAGTAACTTTCAAGGATGAATTTTCTGACATTATTCTCACTCTACCTTTTGATTTCCAGCTAGGGTTCCCAAACCCATAGGAAGGCATGAGCATTGTACACAACAGCTTTCCAAGGCAGAGAATAGGATAGAGAAGAAAGTCACCAGAAAGCAGCCAGAAAACCACATGTGTACAAACAATTATCAGTATAATTATACATCACAACTGCCTAGCTTATTAAGATCTGTAAGAAATGCTATGAGAGATTTGAAAAAAAACTTTATGAATTAGAGCAAAAGCATACTTGTGCTTTCGACCAAATCTTTCTTAGAATGTCTTCTCCAAAGAAAATTATTTATCCTGCATTGCCAGAGGGTTAGTAGGACCAATTTTCAGCATGGCAAACAAAAGACAGTGATACACAGCTTCTGAGAACCATTGACACACAGTTGCTGAGACTTGCCACCAGACTGTCTGTGAGCCCTTGCTTGTCCCTCCCAGCCCAGCCCTGCCTGACTCTAAATCCTTCCCTGACCTAAGTGATGTTCTAACTCAAGCAAGTCCTTCCTTGGACTAGTGAGTGGTTTCACTCCCAATCTTTCCTTTCCTCCCTTCACCAGAAGGCTTACAGTGTGATGCCCCCTACCCAGTCTTTGAGCACAATATTTGAAACAACTAACCACTCATTTGAGCATTAGAAAATGGAATTTACTGTTAAATATCTAAGACATTGTAATATATGGTTTGCTAGGGGGGATCTGGTGTATGATGGGAGTTGGGACAGAAATTGAAAGATAGACAGGCCTGAGTGCCAGGAATGCAGACCTTATATCTTGAGAGTGAAGGGAAGTCAGTGAAGTGATGTGGTCAGACATGGATTCGAAAGATCATCTGGCTGCCATGCAGAAGGAATCAAAGGAACATGAAAGAGGTAGGGAAAGCAGGTCTGGGTGAGTGCAGAACTGAGTGGGAGTTAAGGGGTTGAAGAGGAATTTCTTGAGCATTTCTCATGAGTCTCTTACCAGAAAATGGGCAAACTATTCAAATCATCATTTTTACAGAGAAGGAAACTGAGGCACAGAATAATACATGGCATGCATAATATATACAATGTATAATGCCTCTGGGTGTCTTCTTGTTCATCGCAATATGGTCTTTCGACTTCTGCGCTCTGAAATGATTAATTACTTAGCTTCATGAATACCCTGTAGACTATAGTGTTATCATGGTCATAACTTTAGACTTCATAATAGAATCTCATGAGCCATCCTTCCCACACCACCATGGTATTAGAAGCTGGAAATTGGCCTTCTGACTTCGGCTTTAGACATAATAATACAGTCTCCTGGCCATCTTCCCTGAACATTATAATGCAGTTTCTAGCTTTTCTTAGTATGCTATGTTTTCTAGGCATCAATTTGGACATTTCATTTCAGTCTATGACCACTATCCCTGGGATGTAGTCCTAATAAACAGATGAGCACCTGGGGTTTGATTCTGCCAATTTCTAGCTTGTTCTCTATTTACTCTCCATCTTAACATTCCAGCAGGCCTTGCAGCAGAGCCTGTGTAGAATTATGACAAGCTACAAAATTTTAAGACTTGAGCATGCTGGCAAGTTTGATTATTTTTTCTACAACGCCAACAAATAAAGGGAACAATGGAGTTATCTATTTGCAGGATACAGTTAGGAAATGCATTTCTTTAAAAAAATCAAAATGTCAGTGTAAGATAAAGCATCTAGCCTTTGTTCAATTCATCAAAATTTTTTTTTATTCTTTAACTTAGTGGACAGACATGTCCGTTGTGACCAGTGCCTCCTAGATCAATATTATACTTGGTTCTCTGTGAAAAGAGACTTAACAGAGGCAAAATGTGACAATCCATGACATCTTCTTATTCCTGCCCAGGGGACTTTAGTGCTAATGATCTGCAATGGCTATTGAGGAGAATGGGTGTTCCCACAAAAAGAGTTTTCTACCTGGCTACAGGGACTCTCCAGCCATCAGGACTATAAGGGAATGAAGAAAAAGAACAGAGCTGATCATCACTGCTGTATACTTTGAGTTATAACTTCAGTCTTGAATGAGAAGTCTTAAAGCATAGCTTCTCTGATATTGAAAGTTAAATAAATGTCTTCAGCTTATTTTCTTTTAACTTCCCTCTTCACAGCATTAATTCAGATCTTTTTGTTGACATGCAGTAGAAGTCACGGAAAGGACAACACATCTGAAAGCCCACTGCCCAAATCTAGTTATACCTGCACAAGCAACATCATGTTCTGCTCAGCTGCTGGGACGGGTTTATATGAGGGTGTTTAACACTCCCATAAGGAAGACGTAAAAGAGCAGTTGAAGATGAGGACCTGCCTTGAGTCTGACAAAGAGAATAACTCCTCTTAACTCCAGACATGAAATGAGAGAATAACTTTATCTTAACTCCTGACACCAAAGTAAACAAGAAGAAAGTTATCCTCCTGGGGTCTAAGTCTTGGGAAACAAGTTTTGTCCAGAGTAAGTAAAGGCGTGACATAGGCATTTTCTTACAGAATAGCATCAGTCCTACAGAAAGGAATCCCAAGTTCCCTGGGAGATCCTGAAAGACTGAATCGAATGCAAGAGGATAGTTCCTAGTTTTCTCTCTAAAAATGTGAACTCACCGCTTACCTTGTGGCAAAGTCACAGAGTGTATCTGGTGGAAGGGAGCTACTCATCTCAAAATATCAGAATAACTTTGTTAATGGAGATGAAAATAATGCTGAGAAAGCAAATGAGTGGGTAGAAAGTAGATCATTGCAACAGAGAAGTAATAAAAATCTCTCTGTGCTGTGGTATGTCATCCACTCAGAGTATGTGGAAGCCTTACCTAGAGCAAGAGAAAGGACCTTTGCTTCTTGAAATTTAACTCAGTTAAAAGCATCATATAAGCTCACATTAGTTAATAGCGTTTTAGTATGTATCAAAAGTTCACAAAATCTGCATATTAAAGTGACCTTGTGCTGAAACACCTTCAGGAATGCCAGTGGAGCAGAAAGACGTTAGTTACTACAATGAGAAAGCATGACTGTGCTAGATCACATGTGGAAAACAGCCCCAATTACCTTTTTCTATGTTCTCTCCTACACAAGCCCAAGAGCTTCATTTTTTAGCTGTCGCTTTGCCAATGAGGGACTCACATGAGAGATAGAACGTAGAAGAGAAGCAGAAGTCACATTATTGTTTTTGTGGCAGATGTAGGCAGATTCATCAGTTTCCGCAGATGGTGGATATTTGCCAGGAGTTTGGGGCATTCTCTGGTGAATCACTCACTTTAATGCTGCATGCAGCTGACGTAACTGATGAAGGTTTTTCCACTTTATGTAGCATGATTTCCCAGAAGCTTTAGAAGCTTTCCTTTTGCTTCTAGGGATAATCCAGTGCTACTGTAGTTTTCTGTATGCAACATTTTCCTGCTTTGAATCTTATAATGCTTTTCATTTTCCTGACCAAATCTCATCTGGAAATAGGATACTGCTGAGATGGGGGTGGGAGGAGGAGATGGCTTAGGAAGAAGCAGCCACTGGGAGGAGAAAAAGGTATTTGTGGCAGATTTCATCAAGTTTTCTGGGAATGTGGAATTGGAGTCTTGCCTTTGATGCCCTACACTTTCAACAATTTTAATTTGGGTTATTTGTTCATGGAAACAATCATTGTACTCATAGAAACATAGCTGGATCACCTGGTTTCCATCTCTCTTTGATCACTCTTCTTTGTTATCTTATAAGCAGGCTCCTGTCCCTCTTCCATCTTCACCTTATAACTATATTCTATTATAGAAATTATAGCTATAATTATAATTTATAACTATATTCTATCTTCATTTGGTGGTTTTTTCAACAATTATGCTAGTTACTATTTTCCTGGAGTTTTCCAACTCTCTCAATCTATTTTATTTTATTCTATCTTTATTGAGGTATGATTGACAAATATCTGAATCTAATTTTAAATTGTAGCAAGCAGAACTCACTCACAATACACAGACCTATAGCAAGTATTTAATCAAAGATTCGCTAAATCTAGATTTAATGGCAGAAGCTGTTGCTTTCAATCCTCCTCTTGACAGTATCTCACATTTTATTGGCCTTTATGGCTGAAACAGCACATTGAACTAATGTTGCTACAAAACACTCTATAATTCTGAATCCCATGTCTCTCTCCTTATTAAAAGTAATAGCTGTGAACACACTCTTTAATGCGGTTTCATCTGGATTGTTGCTAGCCACAATACCTTCCATGCATCCACAGTGAAATTCATTATCCCCTCTTCTCCCAACTGAACAGTCTCCAGAGAAGTTAACATGTCCTGAAAACTTCAGGACTTCTCTAAGACCTTTCTCCTCCAAAGCCTGTATGGAAGAGTGCAAGGGCCTATCTAAGTGGAGACTCCTGCATTCTGTGAGATACACAGAGATCTTCTCTTAGCCCAGAAGGGAAGCAGATGTGCCATCAGCAAGGGGTGAATTAAGTCCTGTGCCAAACATAACGCAATGTACCAAAACGTTATAACAAGCCCATATTTTCTATTCGGATAATTTACTCAATTACAAAACTGCATGTTAGTGGCATTTTATGAGAGAAGTGATTAAAATGATCTCCTTCATCATTCCATCGGAAAATGTCAACCATGACAGTAGGGGGCATGAGGGGTAGGCTAACAAGAATTAAGGATTTTGATGTTGTTTTTTTTTTTATGTAATCATAAATTCCTAGAGCAATGACCCTCAAATGTGTTAATAATACTCCCATCAGTAATTTTTATATTATGAGTGTTATGACTATGACCAAGTAAATTTTAAAAGACTAAGTTAAGATAAACCATTTAAAAAATATTTTCTTATCCTGTTGGCTCTGTGCTATTAGTAGCTAACACCAAAATATAGACTTAGGGCTAAGCTTCTAAGAATCATATTGTTTTTAAAGATGCTTCAAGTAGCCCTGAATTTTGATTTTCTCTGTGGCTAATTTACTTCAGATATTATGATATTATCACTGCTTCTGCTTCTTAAGGTGGACAAAAGGTGCTCATCTATGTGTGGAAGTGTCTGCACTGCTGATTTATGGACATTTCTTTTTTCCTTGCATTCTACATGGTACTTTCCCTCTGTGGTTTCTTTGCAGGAATTTTAAAATTCCTTTATGATATCTGTTGCAAAGCCTATTACAAGAAGGCTAATTTAGTTTAAACTAGATGCAACACATCACGATGTGCCACAGGTGAATGAAGTGTAAGGCAGTACTGCCAACTCCCTTCTGTTCTGGAACCTTGATATTTTATCAGCTAAACTTGAGGCAGGGCTGCCAGTATGTGGACCAAGTAAAGATGCCAGTGTCAATCCGTATTGTAAATATATAAGTAAAGCTTCAGTCTTGTGTTTTTTTTGTTGTTGTTGGTTTTTGTTTTTTTGAGAACAAATAGAAGAGAGATCTGAATGCTTTTTATCCATGTCACAATGGGTGACCTTAAGCACCCCGAGTGTGTGCAGTCCATTTTGGGAACCACCGGGGGAGAACACTGCTTGCCAGTAGTGGTTCATAGACCAAAAAGACAATATTGTTCTGTCTGCCAACAATTCTTGACTAGGTCCACCACCCACTTCTGGCTTTTAAACAATGGCTGTGCTTTCTCCATTCCTTTATGATATCTGTTGCAAAGTGTGTTTTCCACTAAAGTTTGAAGTGTACACAAGGCCCAGCATGCTGTCTGGAAAACTGGACTTTTCTCTTAGGTGGTATCCTTAGAAAACCAGAGCCCAAAGGACTTTTTTGACTTCTCTGCTCACAATTTATTATCTTTCAGTGCAGGAAGTTATGAGAAACAGGAGGGAAAAATGTGGCTTTGGGGTCAGTAGACCAGCAGGTAGGAAACAGAGACCTGGTCACAAGCTGGCTGGCCAGTCTTGTCCTTGGGGCATGGCTTGAGTGAGGGAATGCAAGAGGCTGCATTCCAGTTCCCTGGCATGCTAAGAACCCACAGCCATGGCTGCAGAGTATCTGAAACCCCTCCTGAGCCAACTGCAAGGATAGCGCCTGTGATGGCAGACGGATAGCACTCCTCTGCAGAAGGTTTTCTCTTAGAGTCGCTAGTCATTCCATTCCTCGCTTCAGCTGTACACAGGGATCTTGAAGACCCAGAAGAAGCAAGGGGAAGCCAAAACTGATGTTTAACCGATATGTCTTAGGTGCTCAGAAGTAACTCTAAATGCTTCAGTTTTATTTATCTATTAAAATAGACTTAAAACTTTATATTGAGGGAAATGAACAGTTAAGGTTTGTGCACATAAGCATGATAATCGCACCTATGTTTAGAAGCAACAGCACTGGCAGTGGCTGTCTTGGGAGAATGCCAAGAGGTTAGAGTTTATTCATTTGAAACACCCATTTTTTTCTGAGGTTCTTGCACCGTTGTGTTTAATTAAGTCCCACGTTGAAAGTACAAGCTCTTTGGTCAGCAATTCCAGTTCTCTATGCACCATTCCGTTCTATTGCTTGCTCATTTCTAGGTCTGAGAGAACCATTCAGTCCTATACCATGATGTTACACAGAGCCCTCCACCCCCCAAACCCCTACCCCCTTTAAAGTATAAGAGCTTAAGTCAAGACTCTGTGAATACATACTGAGTCCCCAGGTGTCTGGAGGTTTCACATCTGCACACCTTCTTTTATTTCCAAAGAAAATAGCCTGGGCTTATTTTTCTACAACATTAGCATCAGCCCTCTCAGTAATAGACTTAGGAATAAGTCCTCATAGCAAACAAGGGCCTCCATGTGTGACAATGAGGGGGAGTGCGGTTACAAAACACATTTCTGTTTCAAGAGTTTACTTTCAACAATCACAAGGGTGAAAATGAGCTGAACAATTTGAAAGAACCTGTCACTACTATTTCAATGCATGGATCTGGGGAGATATAAATTCAACAGCTCACTTGTGAAAAGTCCTAGCTAGATTTATATCTCCCTTGGCCATCAAAATAATCAAAGAAAGAAGAAGCAAAAAGAAATGTGGAAAAGAAGCGGGGAAAAGGGAGACATATTTTATGATTCTGTATTATGTGTCAAACCCTGTGATAGGCACTTTCTTATATATAATTTATATATTCCCTACAATAGACCAGTAAATGTGATAGTTACATCTTGCCAATTTTAGATAAATATGTCATATTAATCAAAAATGAAGAAGTCGTACAGGATTTGTTGAAGTCACACATTAGTACAGGTATCAATTTAAAATGATCCAGAATGATAAAATTCCATTTTTCCTTTTTGCCCTTCAGAGGAAAACTCTTTCCTTGGATTATAACAATCCAGATTATTTACTCCTTCTCCTTAGAAGTTATTCGTGTTGTCTAACAAAATATACTTTGGTTTATTGAATGTTATTATTCAAAAGCTGCAACTTTGGGCCACCTTCTCTCAAAAAAGCAAGGCTCCTCACTCAAATAGTCTCTTCAGCTGCCACGGGCTCTCTGGGAAATGTCCTCCTTTCTCCTCCCTTGTCTGTCTTACTTTCATTTGCTGTCAGATGCGAGTCTTGATCCGAGCAACAAGGGCAAAGTAACCAGAGCCAAAGAAGAAGATACCAGAGACTTTCTGATATGTTGGCTACACCTCTCTCTAGACTCATGCCCCAATCTCCAACCACACAAAGCTCCTGGCAGCCCTCATGCCTCTAGTCTCTTCTCATGATGTTCCTGCTAGCTGCAATTCTATACCCAACTTGTTGTACAAGAAAAATTCGCTTGCTGTCCTGACAGCTCCTGACATGACCTCCTTAGAGGCCATCCCTAATCCCTCAGTATGGTTAACATGGCTAACTTTGAGTAGCACTTGCATCTTGTCCCCTAATTATATTTTGTAACATTGCATGAGCTACTCATGTCCACACCCATGAGCTGTAAGCTGCTAGAGGGTAGAGTGCGTGTCATATTGTCTCCAAGTGTTGGACTTATGATGCTCATTAATATTCTCTCAATGTCCAAGAAAATCACGAGTGGAAGGACGATTGGCATTGCAGAAGAAAGTACAATGTAGATGTCCAGTGCCTTTGGACAACCTCAGAGGAAGACAAGCGTGGAGTGACCTAGATGTTGCTAGGGCAACTGCTAGCTCTGTTATTATTCTCAGGGTAGCTGAAGAAAATGGACATAAAATCCATTCTGTGGAACAGCAAACACAATAGCCACCTTGAGGCTCTACTACTTCAAACCCTTGACATAAATCTGACATTCTGTACAACTGTGGCAATGTCACACACACCCAAACTGCCCGTTTATCTCTGAAACTCATTTTCTATTCTAAATTCTTCTCCGCAATTAAGCTGACATGTAAATTTGAATTTCAGTAAGTGTTCCTAAACAGAAAGAGGATGATGAGGTTAGCAACATTTAATATAAGAAGAAATGGTGGAGTATTGCCCTTTAGACAAATGAGCTTCTAAAAATTGTGGGAAGGCAAGGTTAGGCTGTGCAAACTTTACACAGCAGCTGGTCAATAAGTGTTCATTTGTCTCCTCTTGTCCCTGAGAGCCTTTAAATAGTAGAACCCAAACTCAGTTGTTCTAACAGGTGTTGATACATTCACCTCGGTGGGAGCAGAAAGCAGTTGGAATCATAGGAGCTCTGGGAATCTGCAGCGCCCTCTTTAGAAAGGAATGTTTTTACTTCAGTCATAAAATTAGTCTAAAGTGATCCAATTGCTAAAGGAAATGAGAAGTTAGTGTCATTCACCTTATGGTGTCTAGCTTGTTCCACTTTGAATACTTTCATAGATGGAAGAAAACTCTTGTTGGAAAGAGAATAATCCTAAAATAAATGCCTTCTGGTGGGTTTTGATTGACACTGTACTGCAGGCTAGAACTGGGGCCTTTCCCTCCCTCAGAAGCTCTTGGCACACGGCCCATGTGTGTCTTGACTGTCTCTGACATAGACATTAGGGGAAGGGAAAGGAGCTAGTGCACCAACTGTTCAGCTGCTGGTATAATATTAGTGTTAAGTGGTCCACATGCTTTTTCTCATCCAATAACCCATCTTCACAGCCAGTAAAATGAAAACTCCAGCACCATATGTACTTTTACTCTGGTCATTTCACTTGCTTCAGTGCAAAGGGTTTTTTTTTTTCCTTCCTTGTGGGCTTTAAAGATGCATTTTTGGTTCTAGTTTTAATGAATTGAAGTTATGCTCTAGTTTGAAAATGTCTGTGTGGCAACATGCTGACGCACTCTGCCTAGGGTTGGGGCCAAATGTTACAAAGATCTCTATGGTTACTTCTAGTTCTTTGTACCCTGGATGCCTGTGTATAATGGAGAGAAGGTGATCCTAGAGGAATCATCCATTCAGGCCCCCATCCAGGACTACCCTCAGAGGCTATCATTTACTTTAAAACCTATCTCAATGGTGTCTATAGTAGCCCTGTATTTGGGGAACAACACTGGTATTATCTTTTGTAGCAGAGGTGACATGGACTGAATGTGATGTCCCAATTTATATGTTGAAATCTTCACCTTCAATTTCATGGTATAAGGAGGTGGAGCTTTTGGAAGGTGATTAGGTCATCAGGGTGGAGTCCTCATAAATCAGATTAGTGCCCTTATAAAAGAGACTCCAGAGAGTTCCCTTGCCCTTTCCACCATGAGACAACACAGCAAGAAGAGAGCTGTCTATGAACCAGGAAGCAGGCCCTCTTCCGATAGCAAATCTGCTAGTGTCGTGAACTTAAAGTTCCCAGCCTCCAGCACTGTGAGAAATGCATTTTTGTTGTTTAAGACACCAATTTATGGTATTTTTGTTATAGTATTCTGACCAGACTAAAATAAGAGGCATCAATAACAGATTCCATGCTACATGAATGCCTGATATTTGGATATCATGGACCCGTGGATGGCCCTGTGTTCTCTAAAGTGTGTACTCCCCTAAATGAGAGCAAAAATGCAAAAACTAGAAACTAAGATGCAGTAAACACAACTACCCTTTCCCTCAAAAGACCTCACCTTCCCGTACGCACACACTACAGAGCTACATCTTCAACCAAGTTGATGTTTCCAGAAGCCCCTTCTTATATTACTTAATGTATCATATTATATCATGCCATGTGATAGCATACAGATGAGGAAAAAGGTCAGCAATGCTATCCTGGGAGAATACATGGATGGATCTCAGAAATCCTCAAGTCCTCTGAATTTTTGTGCAAAGCATTCTGTCTGTATGAATATCTTCATTTTTATTCATGAGGAAAAGTTTCCATAGCTTTTATCAATTTCTCAAAGGGTTTTGAAACACAAAGTGGTTAGCAACCAGGAGCCTAAAGGTAATTCAAACCCTCATAAACACATTTGAACATGCCTCAGGTCTTCATTGTTTGGTAGTTTAGAACATGGTTTACCAGTTGTCTCTGTCCTCAGGGGTTACGATGCTGAGATCTTGTTTTTTTGGGGGGTCTTTCTTTTACTCCACTTGAATTTCTCTTTCCTCACTTCCTATGCTCCTCTCTAGCCTTTCTGTTTATCTGCGTGCAAACACACCTGCTGCCTCAAATTATCACTCAAAAGAAATGTTGGATTTCTCATTCCAGGAGTATTAATGGCAACAGAGCCTGTGTGCTTATCTTGTCTGTGTCCCAAGAACAGCAAACACCTCCAACAAAGCAGGTTTCCTTTTTAAATAAAGCAATCTCACACTTGTCATATTCGTCTCTGACAGAGCAGTTGTCTTCCCCAGCTCGCAGGCCCCTCATCCTCAGGAAGACATTTGACACCAAGGAGAAGATGCCCGCAGCAGGGGACAGCCACTGGAGTCCACGCTTCACACTGGTCCCTTTGTCACCCTGGGTAATTTACAGTAGTTCTCAGAGTACCGTAAGTGCAGGATAAAACCTTTACCAAGTCTCCTCACAAATGTAGACAGAATACTGTCCTGTGATAAACTTCCAAATCCAGAGCATAAAATGATAGTGTATATTGATGGTTTTCTTTTTCCTATTTTTTTCCGTAGTCTGAATTTTTGTGCTGTGTCTGTTGGAGGCTAGAGTGGTTGCAGACTTTCAGTATAGACCTTTCTTCATTAGTGGAGCAGCACCCTCAGGTTGCAAGGCACAGCTGCCCCTCCTACCTGGTTAATAATTGAAGAAGCATTAGCCCTGCATTGAGATACTGCTGTTTAGTTTTCAGGTTCACATCAAATTCTCAGTTGTTGATCATCACAACAGCACTATCAGGTTAGCAGGGAAGGGATGGTTAGCGTCATGTTACAAAGACATCTTCACAGAGGTTGAAGTCACCCCATAAGCTAATATCTAAGAAAGCCCAAACCCTGAAAGAGGAATTTCTTTTTTCTTTTTAATCAAATTTTAGGGCTCATGCCAGTTGCCACACTGTGTCTCAGAGTACAAAAATTCAACATTAATGAACCTACAATCACAGCTTGACCAGAAGTCTCTCTAGTTCAAGGACAAGAAGGTAGAATCTTTAAGGAGTCCTGGGTGATATAACTTCAAGGTAGTTATGTCATCATAACAAACATTAGACTGCTGTAAGATCTGCCCATTTCTGAAGTCACAAATAGTCAAAATAATTGCAAACGCAATTTTATATTCTCCTTCACATCTCTCAAATAACACAAAAGGGGACCCAAGCAATACTTCTGATGAACCCATGGACCTCTGCCCCCAAAATCCTGGTGCACACAGCTTCTCCAGAGTGGCATCCATGCGGTGCTAATAACACCCCCTGAACTCCCCAGCTGCCATTTAACTCCCTTTATCCTCCTCCTTAAACTCTTACCTTCTTCATGTGTTTATTCACTTAGATTTTCTTACTAACTACTCTGACTTCTCTCTCAAATATCAGCCCAAAGGTAACACAGAGGTCAAAAGGAACAGGAAAAACAGAGAAGAGAATTGTATATTCTTTCAAGTGGCCTGTGTGTTTATCCTGAGTACCAGTTACATCCCAGGACACACTGAAACAAGGAAAAACATATCTTTACACAATGATTAAAACATTCAGGTTAGCCCTTTCCTCCATCCAGAATATTTCTTAATTCTCTATTCCATATTTTATTAAATCATCTGAGTCAGACAACTCTATTTAGGTTGTGATGAGAAAGAATTATTTATTGAAATACAAAGGCATTTCTGATTAATCATTTCATTTTTCATGCACACTTCCTTCTTTCTGCTTTAATAAAGACAGTAGCACTATTCAGTCCTCTGTACACCAGGGACCTTGGTTACCAGCCTTCCACACTCTTTCAGTTCCTCTGCAAATGGTTATATGAGAAACCTCAGCTCCTGGGGCAAGGATCCTACTGCCCTGTTAGAGCAGATTTCTGGCCATTAATAAGTTCATTTTTTAACCAAAGTTCATAAATTGTTCAGTTTTCCCTAACCTATTTTTTTTTCTCTTCTAGTTTCTCATCCAAGATGCCACAATACACAGAGCCATCATGTCTCCTTACTTAGGTTCCTTTTGGCTGTGACCACTCCTCTGTCTTTTTGCTTTTTTTTTTTTTTTTTTGGTGATGGCCTTGACTGTGCCTCTATTGAGTCCTTTTTGCTCAATCTTTTTTATTGTGTTAGAATACATATAACATAAAATTTGCTATGTTAACCATTTGAAGTATACAGTTTAGTGGTGTTAAATGCAATCATAATATTTTACAACCATCCTCAGGATCCCCCTCCGTAACTCTTGTCATCTTGCAATATTGAAACTCTGTACACATTAAACAATAATTCTAAACAATGATTCCCTTCTACCTCCAGCTGCTGGAAACCACTAATCTACTTTCTGTGTCTATGATTTTGATTATTATGAGTACTTTATATAAGTGAAACTGATAGATTCATTCTTGAGCTTAAACAGGAAGAGGAAAAGGAAAAATGAACTGATGTTTAGACACATAGAGAAAAGCATCCAAGCATTTAAATCTTAATAGGAAAAACAGGAAGGGTCCTTCAAGCCTTGCCCCTGAGGGAACAGCTGGAAGTCAAGCTGTGATACAAGTATAATGAGAGAGACTTGAGGGCAAAGAGAAAGAGGGGGAACAAGAACTATTGTTCTTGGGAATTCACAAAAAAAGCAGAAAGTTGAAATGGTCAAGAAACATGCAAAAGATGCTCAATTTCTCTGATAATTAGAGATTTCATTTAGAATCACATATAATGTTATTCAACATCAGAAAATTGACCAAAACATTTCAAAGTTTGACAAATTTGAGTACTGATGGTGTAGAGACATAGAGGCATGCATACATTGCTCATAGGAATATAAATTGGTAAATCACTTTAGAAACTATTTGGAGATATTTAGTAAAGTTGAAGACCTAGTTACTGTACTACCCGTAACTCCATATCAGCATATTGATTCTATAGGGCAATCTTGAAATTATGTTATAAAGAACTAAATGTAAAAATATTCATTGTACCACTCATTGTAACAGAAACAAAAATAAAAAAAGTAAGCCCTTGGAAACTATCTAAATGTCAAATAAGATAGATAAATAAATTGTGATATAGTCACATAATGAAATACCATATATTACTGAGGATAAATGAACAGAACTAGAAAAATCAACATGGATAAATACATCTTACAAATCCAGTATTAAGGGGAAAAAAAGAAAATTGCAGAAGAATGATTTCAATATCATGCAATTTGCATAAAGTTAAAAAACATGAAAATAAATAGTGCATATTCTTTAGGGTATTTACATAGTAGTAACACAAACAAGTGTGAGTGTGTGTGTGTGTGTGTGTGTGTGAGAGAGAGAGAGAGAGAGAGAGAGAGAGAGAGAGGTGGTTTTGATGTTTGTCCTCTCTACACCTCATGTTGAAATGTGATTCCCAGTGCTGGAGGTGGGGGCCTGACAGAAGGTGTTTGGGCCACAGGGGCAGATCCCTCGTGACTAGCTTAGTACCCTCCCCTTGGTAATGAATGAGTTCTTGCTCTCTGAGTTCCCACCAGATCTGGTCATTTAAAAAATCCTGGCACCTTTATCCAACTTCAAACTGTACTACAAGGCAACAGTAACCAAATAGCATGGTACTGGTACAAAAAACAGAACACATAGAACAATGGAACAGAATAGAGAGCCCAGAATAATGCCACGCACATAAAACCATCTGATCTTGAACAAAATAGACAAAGACAAGCAGTAGGAAAAGGACTCCTTACTCAATAAATGGTGTTGGGATAACTGGCTAACCGTATGCAGAAGGCTGAAACTGGATCCCCTCCTTATACCATATACAAAAAATCAACTCAAAGTGGATTAAAGATTTAAATGTGAAACGTAAAACTATAAAAACTCTGGAATATAACCTGGAAAATACCATTCTGGACACAAGATCTAGCAAAGATTTTATGATAAAAATGCAAAAGTAATTTCAACAAAAACAAAAATTGACAAGTGGGACCTAATTAAACTAACTAATTTAAACCTAATTAAAAAGTTTCTGCAGAGCAAAAGAAACTATCAACAAAGTAAACAGACAAACAACAGAATGGCAGGAAATAGTTGCAAAATATATATCAGACAAAGGTTTAATATCCAGAATGTATAAGAAACTTAAACTAATTTACAATCAAAAAGAGGAAAACCCTGTTAAAAACTGGGCAAAAGGCATGACCAGACACTTTTCAAAAGAAAACATATGCATGGCCAACAAGCATATAAAAAAAAGTTCAACATCATTAATCATTAGAAAAACCCAAACAAAACCACAATGTGATATCATATCACATCAATCAGAATGGCTATTATTAAAAAGTCAAAAGATAACATGTTGGTGAGGTTGTGAAAAAAAGGGAGTGTTTACACACTGCTGGCAGGAATGTAAATTAGTTAAGCTATTGCGGAAAGCAATATAGAGAATTCTCAAAGAACTTAAAACAGAATTACCATTCAACCCAGAAATCCCATTATTAGGTATATGCCAACAGGAATATACATTTTTCTACCATAAAGGTACCTGCACTCATATATTCGTTGCAGCAATATTTATAAAAGCAATGACATAGAATCAATCTAAATGCCCATCTGTGTAGACTGGATTAAAAAAAAAAGTGGTACATGTACACAACGGAATACTATACAGCCACAAAAAAGAACGAGGTCATGTCCTTTGCAGTAACATGGATGGAGGTGGAGGCCATTATCCTAAGCACACTTACACAGGAACAGAAAAACACATGCCACATGTTCTCACAGGTGGGAGCTAAACTTTGAATACAAATGGACACAAAAAAAAGAAGAGACGCCTGGGCTTACTTGAAGGTGGAGGGTGGGAGGAGAGTGAGGATCAAAAAACTGCCCATCAGATGCTATGCTTATTACCTTGGTGACAAAATAAGCTGTACACCAAACCCCCATGACACACAATTTACCTATATAACAAACCTGCACATGTATCCCTGAACCTAAAATAAAAGTTAATAAAGAAAAAACAATATATTTTTAAAATCTGACAGAAAGAAAAAAAAAATAGATCCTGGCACCTCCCCACACTCTCTCTTGCTCCTATTCCTGCCATGTGACACACCAGCTCCCTCTTCACTTCTGCCATAACCATAAGCCTCCTGAGGCCTCACCAGAAGCAAATGCCAGCACCATGCTTTCTGTACAGACTGCAGAAGCATGAGTCAATTAAACTTCACTTTAAAATAAATTTCTCAGTCTCAGTTATTTCTTTATAGTGACACAAAGGGCCTAACACAGTGATAACAGTGAATTCATGTGATGAGCGCATTTTGGAGAGATGACCTTGAAATAATGCAATTGGTGAGGGTTATACAAGGACCACAAATAATTTGCTACTTCTTATGCTTAATGTGTTTTGCATAGATGTTGATATTTTTTCTTACAGTTTTATATGTCTAAAATCTTTCACGATTTTTTATTTTAAAAATCCCATGGTTCTGGCTATGTAGAACACAGCTTTACTCCCAGGACTCAGCTGGATTCTTGAACTTGGGAGGGTGGCCCTGCCACTGGTGGGGGAAAATTGAAACAACCACTGCTAGTGGAAGCCAGGTGAGAAACTCTAATAGTTAAGGGGATGAGTTCTATTGGTCTGTGAAATATAAGTGTAATGGAACCCAAGTTCAGCTGCTCCCTACTCAAAAGCCAAACTTGAGAGACAAGAGTGCGTACGAGGAAAAACAGGTTTATTAAGGAGCTGTCAACCCAACCAGATGACAGACTGGTGTCACAGAGACTATCTCAAGTTTTTCAGACTGGCTAAGGGTTTTATGGGAGGGGGAATATAGTGAAACTACGTGTATCAGCTAACAATGTATAGGTCAGTATGTCTGGTCTTGATGACTATACTGAGCAATGGGCCACCTGGTGGGCTAACTGGTGTGAGCTTAATTGCAACTGGAATACAGATTACTGCTCAGCATTCTTCTCGGGGTGGAACATTGCACAACCTTGATTCTATGCTTAGTGTCTCAAGGCTAGTTTCTGGAGTTCTTTAAGCAAAGTACTTAAATTAAGCCTTATTAAAAGCCCAGCATAGGAAGGAGGTAATAAAAGAAAAACAAAGAATAATAGTTTTTCAAGATAAGCCTGTAGTTTCTGTTACAAATTTCGCATTGCAATTTTTTCATTCCATTTTTATGGAAAGTGGGGCATCAATACTAGTTTGGATACTTCTTGCTAGATGGGGGTGTGAATTGGAAATTTTGGAATGAAACCATTTGATCTGGCAGTGAGCTGATGTTTGGGTCCTTTTTCTGGTGTGTGTGTTTCCAAGTTTTCAGAGGGACCTGCTCTCCCAGTAAGATTGCAGGGCCACGCACATGGGATGAGTGGTCCTGCTGGAAGCAAACTCATGAACAGAAGTTAGTATAGTGCCTAGAGTCGTAATATATCTGACAGTTGCTAAATTTCTTATATCAGTTGGCTGTCCCACCTTGGCAGAAGCTTGGAGTGGCCTACTTTATGATATTTTAAAGGGACTTGATTTGTGTCTGTTTTGGAGGAGCCATTTTAATTTACAACAGGGCAACCAGCAACACTTTATCTCAAGTCAAATAAGTTTTTGACATATTTTGGTAATGCTTTTTTTCCCCTAGCATAGGGTTTATCTTCTTAATTTTTTTCTGTTGATTGAGGTCTACAAAATGACAATTTAAAGGTTGCAGGAAGAGACACATCACGGGTTTCACTTTGCATTCCTACAACCATCATAGTCTGTTTAAAATCAGGTGATAGATGGGTGTTAACTATAAAATACATGGCTCAATATAAATAATAATGGTTTGTTCCCCCTTGTCAGTTTTACCCAAGGCTCTTGTGGGGATATGATGACAGATTGGCTAAACATACATATTCAACAGGTTATAGAAAGAGCTATGAATATTCATGACGATCATACTCACACATGTGTATTGAACAAACACATGTAACATACAACCAATCTTTACTTTGGGGTGTAGATTTAACATTTAAATGTATAAAATTAGTCCTATAGATCAAAAGATATTTCTTAGGGCACAAATGCATCTAAGTGCATCATCTCTGTAACTGTCCAGAACTAGTCTGCGGTTTGTCTTTTTTATCAGGAGAAAGTTACTGAAATCAGTCTCTCGTATAATTAAGGCTGTAGTTCTGGCTGGTGGAACAGAGGCTGGAGGTCAGTTAGTCAGCATCCGGCAGAGCTGCAAATTGTTTTGATATTTCTTACCTCAAGGCCAGTGCTTGCTTAGTCGCTAGAGAAAAAGAAAACACCTGTGGCAGTTAGAACATAGTTTACTTTTTCAATGTAGGACTGTGTGACTTAACCTTTACCTGGCATGGCCTTAGGTCCTGTTTATAGTCTGACATCTTATTTCCACAGAGTCTGTTCTGTCAGTTTTATGAGTTCTGTTTTAACATTTGTGTCAATCAGTTGTTGTGTCTAAACCATAAAATGAAGGGGATACAATGAGGCATGTCTGATCTCCCATCCTGTCATGGTTGGGAATCACATTTTTAAGGTATTTCCATGGTTCTGCTGACCTAAAAGGGGTTCATTCAGTCAGTGGAGGACTGAAGATTTTATTTTATTTTTCAAATGTTATTTTATATTTAACAGGTACATGTGCACCTTTTTTCCATGGGTATATTGTATAATGCTAAGGTATGGGGTATGGATCTCATCACCCAGGTAGTGAGCACAGTGCTCAACAGGTAGTTTTTCAACCCTTCCCTCCTGTCCTTTCTCCCTGACCTAGCAACTCCCCATGTCTGTTGTTCCCATCTTATGTCCGTGCATACTCAGTCAGGATTCTCTAGAGGGGCAGAGCTAATGGAATATATATTAATAAGAGTTTTTTAAGCATCAACTCACATGATCACAAAGTCCCACAATAGGTCATCTGCAGGCTGAGGAGCAGGAGAGCCAGTCCAAATTCTAAAACTGAAGAACTTGGAGTTCGATGTTTGAGAGCAGGCAACATCCAGCCTGGGAGAAAGATGTAGCCTGGGAGACCAGGCCAGTCTCTCCTTTCACATTTTTCTGCCTGCTTATATTCTAGTCATGCTGGCAGCTGATTAGATGGTGCCCACCCAGATTATGGGTGGATCTGCCTTTCCCAGCCACTGACTCAAATGTTAATCTCCTTTGGTAACACCCTCACAGACATACCCAAGATCAATACTTTGTATATTTTAATCCAATCAAGTTAATGCTGAGTATTAACCATCACATTTAGTGTTTGGCTCCAACTTATAAGTGAGAACATTTAATATTTGGTTTTTCTGTTCTTGTATTAAGTCATTTGGAATAATGTCCTACAGCTGCATCCATGCTGCAAAGGACATAGCTTTGTTTCTTTTTACAGCTCTTTAGTATTCCAAGGTGTGGATGTACCACATTTCTTTATCCAATCCACCATTGATGGGCACCTAGGTTGATCTCATGTCTTTTTATTGTGAATAGTGCCATGCTGAACATACCAGTGCATGTCTTTTTGGAAGAACAATTTCTTTTCCTTGGGGTATACAGCCAGTAATGAGATTGCTTGTTTGAATAACTGCTTTAAGTTCTTTGAGAAACCTCCAAACTACTTTCCACAGTGACTGAACTAATTTACATTCCAACTCACAATATAGTGTTCACTTTTCTCTGCAGCTTTGGCAGCATCTGTTATTTCTTGACTTTTTAATAATAGCCATTTTGACTGGTGTGAGATGGTATCCCATTGTGGTGTTTGTAGAACTCTCTAAACAGTTCACACCAAGCTTCGCACCAAGGACAGCTCATACTATCATTTATCTGATGAATTTATCTGATGATTAGTGAGGATGAGCATTATCTCATGTGTTTGTTGGCCACATATATGTCTTTTTTTGAGAAGTGTCTCTTCATGTCCTTTGCCCATTTCTAAGAGTTTTTTTCTTGTAAATTTCTTTAAGTTTCTTATAGATTCTGGATATTAGATCTTTGATAAATGCATGGTTGGCAAATAGTTTCTCTTATTCTGCACTTTTTGTTTACATTTTCCTTTTGTTTTGTCAACAAATGGGCAAGCTTTTATTTTGTCCTATATTGATGTGAGAGTGGGGTGACTACCTTCCCCTGACCTATCACATTCTTCAGTGGGACTTCTATGGACAAGGGACTTAAGAGTTTAAAGACTTATAGCCAGTTAATTAGTCTAAGCCAAATGAGAACAGAGGCAAACATTAATTCTTGGAACCCTTTTAAGTAACATAAGAGTCAAAAACAACAGCCAAAAAAGAAAGGTTAGAAAATGGACTTGTCTATAAGTTCTATGTGTTGAGCCATCGGCTGTTGAGGCATCTGTGTACCAGTTTTGATTTGGAAGTTCTAAATTAATTTTATCTTTCAAAACTGTCCCTTATATTCTCATGTGCTTGTGGGCCTGGAGGGATTGAATACCTTCAAATTTTGGAGGTAAAACAAAACCTGCAGAAAGAATTAGCAACATTTCAAACAAAAAAAGGTTTTAAGCCTTGCCTGGTTCTAAGAATGACAGAAAGAGGAAGCCCATAGATAGCTAAACATTCAAATTATCTAGTATCAAGGACTCAGATGCAGGCAAAATTATTAAATGAGTTTTGATGTCTTTTATTACAGGTCTGTCCCTATGTTTCATGAAAGCAATTTACTTTGATTGTTGCCTTTTTCCACATCTGGAAACAAGGCTTTGGTTAGAGTTTGGTGTCAGATACTGGCATCATATTCAAGATTTAGCAGCAGATGGTGCCTTTTTAGATGAGATGTGTATATCAAGGTGTCAAAACTCTGTAACTTAATATCACATGATTAGTTAATATAACCTTGTAAGGACCTTTTCATGGGGCTGAAGTTGGTGATACTGAAGTCAATGATCTGTCTAAAAGTTGTAAAATGATTCTATAACCTTGAAGTGATTAATTTTTATGGCTTTCATAAGTCCCCAGTAATAAGGCTAGATCAGAAATTTAGGTTAGAATTTTTATTTTGAGGGTGTTTATCATAGAGATTAAAAGGCCCAAAACATTTGATCAAAGCACAGATTATTATAAAATTATAGTCATTCATTTAACCAAGAGTGATAATTTTAAAACCTCAAACGCAAAACAGAAAGTTACATGGATGCAAGAATCTTAATCTTTTTAAAGCTCAGTTTTACTAAGTAATCACAAATTGAATAAAGAAAACATGGAAATTTTCTTGATAAAATGTAAAATCATGTTTCTTAAGTCAGTTACTAAAAAAGGCAAGAAAAAACCTTCTGCAGTGTGATTGCTTCTCCTTATGGGAAGCCCATTTAGATAACCTGGAAGTTAAACCTGATGGAAAAAAAGTACTTGAATTTAATCAGTTACAAGAAGAGTGTGTTCCATGTTACAGCAGGGGAATACATAACTTAGTAACAGCATGAGAAGTTTCCTGATTACATTTAAAATTAGACATATCAAGAAAAGCCAAAAATACAGAATCAAATTATACTATAGGAAAATATTGTTCTTCTAGACTTTTAAGATAAAACCATTGAGCATCAGGCCATAATCATAGTTAGAACTGGAGGAAAAAAAGAAGTACAGGAGTTGATAATAAAGTTGAAGGAGTTTTTTTTTTTTTCTCAGTCATCCTCTAGGAGAGAAAAAGTTGAAAGCAGTGAGACATAGCAAAAATTGACCTTTTGAGATACGAATCTTGAAAAGTTTTCAAAAGAAACAGGTTATAGAATTAGAAATTAAAACGTCTCGTAGTTTCATTAACAATAAATCAATGCCTTAAGAAATCCTTGTTTTAACATAGGGGACCAATCTTAAAAAGACTATTATAATTAATTATCTTTTTGTTATAGCAAAGTTAATCACATACAAAATTATTTAAGTAAAATAATCTTTCACAAACCTTATCCTTACTCAAGACTATCTGCAACATTCTTGAACTATCTTATTTGCCATACACTCACCTCTTTTCTAAATAACCAGTCATTTGATTTTAGGACAAAAGTTTAACATACAAGATTCCTTCTCATAAAAATGTTTTTTTAAATAACCTTCTTTACCAAAACTACATCTTAATATAAATAATTTTCTTCACATCTCTTTTTTACTTACTGTTTATCTTTTACCTTCTTTCACACATAACTTCAAAATCACATCCAAGTTACATAAAGTAATTCTTTACCAAAAAGAATAGAACTTACAGAATTATACACTAACTGGAATTCTTACTCTTAGTGACTTTAAATTTTAGTGAAAACCTAGAGATCAAGAAATTCTAAATTATCTATCAGATGTTTCCAATGTTTGCATTTTATAGATCAAACAGCTCCACAATTTTTATAAATATATTTTGCCATAGCATAACTGTCTTAATTGGAAATGACGCAGATATCCAGTGAGCACCTATTATTCAATTTAAAATAATTTTAAATTTTTAATTACATAAAAAGTCCACCTATAAGTATTTATCTTATTTCCACATGCCCCAATTCTTTCATTTTTAACAGTTTATCAAGATTACTTCTGAAAACTGAGATATTGGACAAAACTAGTCAGCATTTAAAGTAATTTCCCTAGTAACCATTTTTAAAGTCAGTGAACATCAAGGGTTCACCTAAGTAAGAACCTTAAAGTTAAATATGTGGACACTTGACAATAGTTTAAAAGATTCAGCTGTTTTCACTGAACCGACAGTCTTAAATCACTATTATTTTAAAGAAAAAAATCACACAAAGAGACTATTATGTTTTTAGCTGGGTTTACAGCCTTATAATGTTTGTGTCAAACCCTGATGCCTTAAAATATCTAGCAGAGGCAAATATAAAACTTATCTAATCAGTAAACTCAGACAAAAATGTGTGCCAACAATTCTCAAGACATTTCTATTTTTATTTTACTAATAATTTTAAATCGAGTTTATTTATTATAGATTACTAAATTCATACGAACTTAAAAAGTATTTGAACTTAATTTATGAGTACTCATTTGCTTATAAGCTAATTTGGTGGTATGCTACACACAATACATAACATAATACATACACAAAACACATCTAAACATGTATACACACACATTCAAACAAAAATCCAATAGCTTTTACCTTAAAACTCCATCCATGAGACAGCATCACGAACTCACCAGCCTATAAAAGATAGTTGGATTCAATTATATCTCTGACAAAATTGGAACCTGTTTACTTGGCTAAATTTTGTTTACCCCAATAGGTAATCCGGTAAGTTGTGGGCCAGAATTTGGGGCAAAGCAGTTTTCATGGCAGTATAATTAAAAACAAAAACGAAAAACACCGCTTTTACTCTTTTTTCTTCCCTTCGGTTTCAAATGAGTTTCCAATGTTTGGATTTTAGGTGGAATTGGCGGAACTGTATAAGAAAAACAAAATCTCCGAATAACCTTGATTACTCGTACCATAAACAGTTGATCTCAACACCAGTAGCTTAATAACAGCAGATTCAAATCATGCAGAAAAAGAAAGCGAGAAATAGAGAGCTTTAGATGACTCCACTTAGCTTTAGTTGCCAGTTAACCATTCGAGGTCTCAATTTTCCTTACTGTAATTTACACTTATTATTAAAATGTGCACAAAAAATGGACCATAATATGTAACCATCTGGCAGTTCCAGAAAATCTGGCATGCCTTTGAACTTTTCCAGGGCCCACAAAGACAACTGACAAATGCAAATGAACCAGCTCTCAAATTACATAAAGGTCCAACAACTATTTGGTTTTCTAAAAGGGCACCACAACCAAAAACAAACATACGCTGGTTTATTCTGATGGAAAGCCTAAATGGAGGGAAAAAGAGTTCCCAATTGTACTTAGCAAAATGACTTACTCCATCTTCCAGGGAATCCCAGCCATGAGGTCAGCTAGTCATGAGCAGCTGGCACTCACAAGCAATTATTGCTTTGCCTATAGTGTGAATGGGTAAGCCCTAATGCAATACTGCAGTCAGTTGCTCTGACCGTTGGAAAGCAGGCAGGCTAGACCACGTGGGGAACACAGCTGCATGCTGGGTACCAGAAACTGTAACCAAACCCAGTTTCAGCTGCTTGCTGCTTGCAAGCCAAGCTCGAGAAACAAGAGTTAGTAAGAGGAGGAGCAGGTTTATTCAAGAGCCAGCAACCTGAAGAGATGGATGACAGTGTCACAAAAACCATCTCAAGGTTTTCAGGCTGGGCAAAAGGATTTTATGGGAGCATTAATGTGTAGAAACTATATGCAGGGGTTGACTACACGCAGGTCAGTATATCTGGTCTCAGTGACTATCTTGAGCAAATGGCAATCTGTTGGTCTGGGGATGTCTGCTTGATTGCAGCAGAGATACAGATTAATTCACCAGCATTCTTCCAGGGATGAATAGCCTTAACTCTATGCTTAGTATCTCAAGACCAATTTCTGAAGTTCTTTAAGCAAAGCACGTGAATTGAGTTAATCATTATTAAAGCATTATTAAAACACTCAGCATAGAAAAGGAGAAGAAAAAAAAAACAAAGAAGAATAATTGTTTTTCAAGATTGGATGGTAGTTTCTGTTACATAAGGTCAGCAATTCCTCTTGACAGAATGAGAAAGTCATAATAGTAAAAGGAAAAGAAGACAAAGCACTCTGTGATTTAATGCCATTTCTGGAAGCTCTTCAACTTTCATAAAAGAGGGAGCCATTCTAATATAGAAACAAGTTTTCTGTGCAGGCGTTTGGGTTCAGTTTGCCACTTAGGCCATGGTGATGGGGCTCAAACCTAGAAAACAGTGTTTGATTCTCCTGGCTGAAAGGTCCAGCTCTCCTTGTCAAGGGAATGGGGAGTAGGAGGGGTGGGGGCACCACTCTCCAGATGACCAACTTAGGAGTATTCATTTCTCCACTGCTGCCCCTGCTAAAGAGAATTGCTAATTGCTTTCTGGGTGCAATTGCTAATTGCTTTTTTTGCTAATTAGCAAAAAATAATTTTGCTGATTATTTGTCCTGAAACACAAGTCATGTCCTGAGAGCCCAGGACAGGATTCTTTTACATTGAACAAGGTGTTCTGCCAGGTGTGAGGTTCTCACCTGGGAATGAGGTACTACATCTACAACAAAAATAAAAGCTGGATGAGGGCCGGGCCGGTGGCTCACGCCTGTAATCCCAGCACTTTGGGACGCCAAGGCGGGTGGATCACGAGGTCAAGAGATCGAGACCATCCTGGTCAACATGGTGAAACCCCGTCTCTATTAAAAATACAAAAAATTAGCTGGGCATGGTGGCGCTTGCCTATAATCCCAGCTACTCAGGAGGCTGAGGCAGGAGAATTGCCTGAACCCAGGAGGCGGAGGTTGCATTGAGCCGAGATCGAGCCATTGCACTCCAGCCTGGGTAACAAGAACGAAACTCCGTCTCAAAAAAAAAAGAAAGAAAGAAGAAAGAGAAAGAAAGAAAAGAAAGAAAGAAGGAAGGAAGGAAAGAAAGAAAGAAGGAAAGAAAGAAAAGAAAGAAGGAAAGAAAGAGAAAGAAAGACAGAAAAAGAAAAAGCTGGATGAAGAACATGCATAGGGAATTAGGTCAGGCAAGAGGGTGAAGTAAGAGAGGTGGGGTATGGTGGGGGAATCCATACTGTTGAAGACACCCATCTGGCTGGTGAAACACTTGTAGAGAAAAGTGTGATCTTCAAGATGCACACATGGAAATGAAGGCAGCAAATCATGGAAGGGCATGCATGGCCGAGTTAAAGAATCTGAACTTTGTCTTATGGGCAGTGCTGGCTGTAGGGGCCTGCAAACTGTGATTAACAGGCACTGTGATAAGCCAGAACTTAGAAAGATCTCTCTCTGCTGCATCTTTTGTGTCTTTTCCTATGCAATTCATTTCCTCTTAATTTGCCTTTACACACCTCATTAGACATAACTATGGAGCAAGTGAGCAAACCCTAGGAGTCTGCAGAGACAGCAGTCACTTAACACCCAGCCTGCAGGTTGAGGAAGCAGCTATCAGGAAAGAAAGCAAATTCACTTTCCTACAGAGGGACACATCCATCTCTGCAGCCAATGAGCTGGATACAGGTGGGAAAAATGACTTCCAACCATAGGGGGTGTTGTTCTGCAATGAAATGAACCACCATGTCATTGGAGGTTTTCCAATCCTGGCTAATTTTCTAAATTCTCTAAAGGGTGTGGAAGATGCCAAGTGAAGAAGCAACCTAACCTTCTGTTTTCTTACACATTCAAAGAAGCGAGCACCTTCTAGCAGTTGAGACCTTATATCTGCCATGCCGATTTATGCTGTTGTATCCTGGAGAGAGCATTCCTTCCCAGCAATGATGGAGGAACCCAAGACGGAAAGAAAACACAAAAACTGATCCTCTAAGTATTTAAATCAACATCTTGATATAAATTTCCAAAGGAGACATTGAATATATTCTTGCCTCGTCTTTGATTAGAAACAGGAATAGAATTCCTGTTAGTTTGGTATTTTAGGGGTGATAATAGCAAAATGACCTTCAAATTCTTAACTATAAGCTTTAACTGGGTTTGCCTGATTGCTGGTTTTGAATGAACCTTACAACCAAGGACCGCTGTGACACAGAAGAGTAGAAGTTTGGCACAAACTGCATGGGTTCACCATGTGGTTCTTTCATTTTCTAATTCTGTAATCCTGTACAAACCATTTAACGTACTTATGACTCAGTTTACTTATCCGTGAATGGGGAAAGTAATAATGTCTCCCTCTTTAGGACTGAAGTGAGCCAATACATATAAAGTACTGAGTAGTAAGTATCTCCAAACACATCCATTATCCAAACCATTAGTGATCTCTGTGCGCGTGTGTGTGTGTGTGTTCAGAGTGAGAAAGACAAATAACTCCATTTCATACCACAAAGAAGACTATTTAATAACACCTGCTAGCAGACATAGCTGTTCTGTCTCAAATTCTCCTGTAGATACTGGTGTTTGCTACTCTAGCTATTGAAACTTCTTGCAAACTCTGATTCTCATGTAGCTTTGAGCCTTCATGCTACTGAGGTCACTGTTCCCCTTCACCACTTTCTTATTTCAACAAACTAAACTCTGTCCTAGCTCCCTCAACCCATAGAACCCATACTCATGGCTTGCATCAACTTCCACAGACAGAGGAAAGTAAAATAACACATTTTTGTCTTGTTTTCATTTTTTTTAATTATGCTAGTAAGCTGTTAAAATTTGGACGTTGTCCAACTGCCTCATTTAACATTTTGCATTCAACCACCTGCCACCTATTTAATTTTAAGCACTTATTGTTTACCATTATTTGATTTTTAGTAATTTAGCTTTTAAAAAACGTTGTCATTATCTCACCATTATCTCATTTTCTTTGTGATTTAATATTTTGACATTTTTCAACACTTCACTATGCTATTGACTTTTAAAACATGTTTGATTTGTCTTGTGCATGTCTCCTTTTATTTCCTGTAGTGAAAGTATTGATTATTACCTCAGTCAGGGCTTCTGGAATTAGCACAGGAGCAAACAGCGATTTTTTGTTGTTCTTCCAGTTTTGTTTTTAATTGTTTCTCTCTTAACTGCATTTTTGGCATTTTGGGTTTGTTTGTTTGTTTGTTCGTTTGTTTGTTGGAGTAACTGACACAGAAATAAAGTGTAAAAGTTGAATTTCTCCTTATTCACTATCAGTATGAAAAGGAAATAGCTAGCATGTTTATTATATAAGCCTGTGAACTCTGAGCATTTTGGAATCCTGTTTACTTTTAGTTGACCTCATCAGTTAACATAAATGTAATTCTCAACATCTTTTTATACATGTATTTTAAGTTTAATCATTCTCCTTCATGTGCTTTCATAATTGCAGTACTTTACAGCATGTTTTTCATTCATATATTTATCTATTCTAATTTTCTCTTTACATTTGTCGGTAGCTTTTAAAACTTTTACACAAACTTAATTTTCACTTTGTGTAAATATTTAATGTTCTTTTTGTATAAATATTTCTCCCTTTATTTCTGTTTTGGCTTAACTCTTTATTCTTTTAAATCTTTAAATCTTTAGATTTAGTCTGGTTTTGTTTTATTCTTTTTCTATTTCAAATTTAATACATATTACTTATATCTGCCTTTGCATGTTATTTTTACATCCTATGTTTATGTACCTACATCATTTTATTCATTTATATATCAGTAGCTTGAAAGAGATTATTTAAAATTCCTACATACCTAAAATAACATATTTTATACATAGTATGTGTTTTTTATATTTGTGTATATATATATATACACACACATACATATATATATAGATGTAACAAAAATATCTATTTTATTTTGTATGAAATATATGCTGAAATATATTGGTTCTTCACTCATTCCCTCTGACCGTAGAAAATCTATGCTAATGTGTTTACTTTTAATTTTACACCTTAGAGTATTTATTGCATTTTTTAAATTATTTTTTTGAGATGAAGTCTCACTCTGTTGCCCAAGCTGGAATGCAGTGGCATGATCTCAACCCACTGCTATGCTTCCCCGGTTCAAGTGATTCTCTTGCCTCAGCCCCCAGAGTAGCTGGGATTACACATGCATGCCACCACACTGGATAGTTTTTGTGTTTTTAGTAGAGATGGGGTTTGATCATGTTAGCCAACTGGTCTCAAACTTCTGACCTCAAGTCCTGAGCCTCCAAAATGCTAGGATTACAGATATTAGCCACTGCACCCAGCCTACTGCATTATTTTAAATTTACACTTAATTTTATATTTGATTATATTATACATCTGCCTATGTTTCTTATTAAGAAAATCTAAGTATGACATATATTGGTATACTTATTGTATAAAGATAAGAATAATATAGGGGCTATGAACTATCTGCTCAGATAACCTCTGTCGACATACACTCATGCATTGCATATATCACAACGAATAGTATAGAAAATTAGAGAATGAAAACTAAAGCTGTCCTTTGTCTATCTCCTTCCCTCTTGCAAGAGCCCAACACTCCTATATCCCCTAAAACCATATTAATATTGGTTTTTATTATCCTAGATGCCTTTTTGCACAAATGAAAATGTAAAGACAGAGAATTTATTTACTTGTATTTAATAGGGAAAAATTATGCTTATGTGAAACCAAAGGGCTCACCAAGCTTCAAATAAATATTCTTCCCTAAAAAGACATTATTTTGTAAAAGCTCCCTTTTTGGTTTAAGAAGTGATATGAACAAAACTGAAGAAGCTTAAATCATTGCTTGTTTGTAAAGATCATGTTTAAATTTGGGATAATAGGATTTGTTTTCCTTCTATGAAAGTTAGAGAAATTAGTCTTTGTATGCTTTTCCCAGTGTTTCTCCCAAGTTCTATGCCTTATATTATTAGTTTTATTTTGTAATGGCTTATAACCCTTACTTCTCTTCAATGACTTTCATGCTGATAGATAGCTAACCCTGGACTCACATTGTGTTTGAGTCAATGCTATGCGTGCTTTTTTAGGCTGCAATTTCTTAGTTTCTTTGCTTTTATTTCTTTACAAATTGACTGGGATCCAAGCTTTTGCCATGATTTATTTTGCTTAAAAAAACTCTAACATTTTATTTATTACTAAAAGATTTATTTGTTATAAAACATTTTATTTGTTACTAATAGCTTCTTCTTTCATCTCTAACTTCTTAATTGATTAAATGACACATTGAAAGAGTTGATAGAAGATGGGAATAGGTGTAAAAATTTACCATGCCCTTAGAAAAACTGAACACAACTGTTTCCCTCCTGTGATAGCTGTTACACCATGGCTATATTCCTGCAATTTGTGACAATAAATGGTTTGATCATACTGTGAGGCAAAACTTAACTCCAAAATTCAAAATTCTTTTCTGGAAAAGCATATGTCATGGATTGAATCAAGTACTAGAGCATTAGTATGTTTCCCAAAATTTCGTATGTCAGCATCAGTATCTACCCTCCATTATTCCTCTCTTCCATTGTGAGAGCCATGGAGAACTAAGCCTGGGATCATCCTACAAAGGACATACAGAATGAAGATAGTCACATGTGAATATCATTACCTTCAAAAAGTAAAATCCTGTTAGGTGTAAACTGTATGCTTAAAATATAATGTATCTCTACAAATTGGACATCAAGCTTATCCCTGACTCTTTGTCTTAGTATCAAAATAAGCATCAGCTGTTTACAGGAATGACAAATTTTTGATGAAAGCATGACGGATCCCATGTGCCCACATTCCAAAGGAAAAATTTGATTATATTTTATCTCACAGTGTAGTTTACTTAAAATAAGTTTTATAGCAAACAAATAAAACAAAATTCCATTTGATTAATTGGCTTCTATTATGGGAAAAGTATTATACTACATACTTGAAAGTTAATCATCACTACCGAATTACACAATTTTATTACATATATGTTACAGTGTTCTGAAATATAAAGAACATTTAAGCATTGTTAACCACAGGTAAAGCATGTGGTGGAGACATATTCAGAGAGAGAAACTTATAAGCAGGGTCTGAGTTACCAAGAATTATAGTCCTCTCAAGAACTTGATGTCAAGGCATGTTTGGCTGGGTCACACTGAAAAACTAAAGAAAGTAACTCAGGATGATTCTGGTGAGATGAATTAATCAGATACTCTGGGCTTAGTAACTTAGGTTAAAAATTTTGTATTTTCAAAAATCAACTTCAAATCAAATCCAAAAAAGGATTAAAGACTTAAACATAAGACTAAAACTGTAAAACTACAGGAAGAAAATAGAGAAAAACCTATATGACTTTGGTTTGGCCAATTATGTTTTACATTTGACCCCAAATACATACGCAACAAAAGCAAAAATGCACAAGTGAGAGTATATTAAATTAAGAGCTCTGCACAAAAAAGAAAACAATTAATGAAGAGGCAGCCCCCTATTGACTGGGAAAATATATTTGCAAACCACACATCTGATAAGAAATTAATATCCAACATATATAAGGAAATTAAATAACTATAGAAGGCAAACAAATAATTCAATTAAGAAATGAGCAAGAGGCTTAAATCGACATTTTTCAAAAGACTACAAATAGCTCTACATGAAAAAGTGTTCAACATCACTAATTGTGAGGCAGATGCAAGTTAAAACCACAATGAAATATCACCTCACAACTGTTAGAATGGCTTTTATCAAAGATAACAAGTGTTGGAAATGGTGTGAAGAAAATGGAAGCTTTGTGTATGGTTGGTGCAAATGTAAAGTACTACAACCACTATAGAAAAGAGTATGAAGTTTCCTCAGAAGACAAAAACGGAAGTGCCACGTGATCCAGTAACTCCACTTTTGGATAGTTACCTGAACGGTTTGAAATCAGTAGGTTGACGAGATATCTGCAATCCCATGTTCACTGAAGCACTATTTACAATAGTAAGATATAGAATCAACATTAAGTGTCCATCAAGGAATGAATAAAGAAAGAAAATGTGGCATATAAACACAATAGTATACATCTGGCCTTAAAGACAAGAATAAATTCTGTCATTTGCAATAACATGGATGGAACTAGAGAATATTATACAAAGTGAAATAAGCCCAACACAGAAACACTAAGATCCTGTGTTCTCACTTATAGGGAAAATCTAAAACAATTTAACTCATAGATCCAGAGAGTAGAATGGTGGTTACCAGAGGCTGAGTATTGGGGAATGAAGAGAAGATGGTCCCACAGTTCAGAGCTTCAGATGGACAGAAAAAAGTTTGACATTTTATAGATAAATTGCACAATGTGATAAATATTGTGTATCGAGTACTGTACATTTTGATGCAAAGAGGTTAATTTCAAATGTTCTCATCACACAAAAAAGTTAAATATTCAAGACAATGTATATGGTTATTAGTTTGACTTAATCATTCCACATAGTATCTAAAAATCATAACATCACTGTACCATGAAAATATGTCCAACTATTATTTGTCAATGTATAATAAAATAAAAAGAGTGACTAAAGTAGGAATTTTGCATTTTATTCTGTGAGTACAAGAATGACTTTGAAAGGCCTTAAATATGAGAGTGATCTCTGTGTAGTAAAACTGTACCATTCAGTCTCAGAGGTAGTGATTGGAGTAGAGGTGCAAAATCAGGCAGCAACGCTATAGTAAGGAGACTGATGCAGGATGAAAGATAGTGGTAGCTTGGAGTTAGCTGGTAAAAGGTGAGCAGCAGAGTAATTTTTGAGATACTCAAAGTATAAAATCAAAAGGATTTGGGAACTAATCTATGTGGGGATTAAGATTTAAGAATGACAAGTTTCTTGTTTGAACAAATAGGTAAACTAGATAAACAATTAAGTAGAAAATTCATTGAGAATAGAAACTTAGAAGAGGTAAAACTAACACCAGGAAGATGATCTGTCCATTTTTGACCCCTCATGCTAGTTAACCCTGGATTAGTGTTGATATCGTTAAATTCCCTACTCATCTCACCCAGTATACCCTTGGGACTATTGACCATCATCTATATCTGCTCAGTTGACATCTTTCTTAATTTGCTTCTTTACATATTCAAGGGGCTATGCTGGATATAATTAAACTAAAAATGAAAGTAGAGTCAGAGATAGTATGGCTTAAAGATTCTTAGTATCTGATAGGTATATCTTCCCCAGAATTATAGTCCCAGAAAGAACTGTACCTTCAGTTTATAAATCCATAACCTCTTAAATCATAAATTATCAGAGCAAACACTTTAATTAAATTAGATCTCTGGATTATATTCTTCCTCCACTACTGTATTAAAGCATTTTATGATCTAAGTTGCCAAAGTATTTTACATTTACTCATTTTTTGTAAGTGATACATTTTAAAAAGATTTAAAATGACATTATGTTTTTCCACAGGGAAGCTTCTGCATTCTCAGACCATGTTGTTTAGGTAGTGGTATATGCCCTAAGAACCTGATTACAATTATTATTATTATTATTATTATTTCAGAAATTGAGGTGTCTCCATCCAATATGTCTATCCAGTGAGAATTTGCCAGGTATAAACCAAAATTACTTTGCTTGCTTACTCTTATAATGATAAATTTCCCATTTATCAATTACCTGAAATTGGTATACAGTATATAAGACTAAATCTTTTATTGACCTATCAGTGATTATTCACGAAGAGGGAGTAGTTAGGGACAAAATGTCATAAGTTCAAGACACCTGAGTTGTCAAACCAATAAAGGATGAATAAAAGTTAGCCAGGACTACTGCAGTGTTAAAGGGAGGGTGCTGCTTTAAGAGGGCCAATTTACAACATAATTTTGGATTCACAATTGCTCATATAATCAAAATCTAGGTATGAGCATGTTTCTTAAAAAGGTGTATGTGTTTCTTCAGATAAGGTGTATTCATCATTTCTGGTTGTCATATCCAAATATTGTAACTTCTACAGAAATTTTTTCTCACAATTCTGGAAGCTGGAAATCTGAGATCAGGATGTCAGCATGGCTGAGTTTTGCTGGAGCCCTCTTCCTGGCCTGCAGATGGTCAGTCACTGTCTTGCTGTAACTTTTCTTCAGTGTATGCAAGGGGAGAGATGGAGCTACTCTTCTTTTATCCTTGTGTCCTTTTTGTTAAAACTTTTAAGTTCGGAGGTACAAGTGCAGGTCTGTTACATAGGGAAACTTACATCATGAACATACAGATTATTTAATCACCCAGGTATTAAGCCTAGTACCTATTAGTGTGTTTTCCTGATCCTCTGCCTCCTCCCACCCTCCACCCTCTGAAAGACCCCATTGTGTGTTGTTCCCCTCTATGTGTCCATGTGTTCTCATCATTTGGAGCAACCTGGTCTTAAGGGCCACTGATGCTATCAGATTAAACCTCACCCTCATGACCTCATTTAATACAGGTAAATGCGTTTTTTTTTCTGAATTCTTACTAAATCTGAAATTGTTTCTTAAAGGTAGTATAAATACAAATGCAATATTCAAATATTCAGAGGATTGTCAGCTTCTTGGCTATCTTATCTGTTTCTAACTGCACAGTGCTTAATGTTGAAGGTGACATAAGAAAACAGTGATTTTCGGGCCGGACATGGTGGCTCAAGCCTGTAATCCCAGCACTGTAGGAGGCCGAGGTGGGTGGATCACAAGGTCAAGAGATTGAGACCATCCTGGCCAACATAATGAAGCCCCATCTCTACTAAAAATACAAAAAATTAGCTGAGTGTGGTTGTGCATGACTGTAGTCCCAGCTACTTGGGAGGCTGAGGCAGAAGAATTGCTTGAAACTGGAAAATGGAAGTTGCAGTGAGCCAGGATCACACCACTGCACTCCAGCCTGGCTATAGAGGGAGACTCTGTCTCAAAAAAAAAAAAAAAAAGTGAGTTTCTATCAGCATTTTAAAGATGGTTTTCTTGGTTTATCTTCAAAAACATGAGAAAGGGGTTGGAATCCTTTTAACATTTTGGGTAAGAAATTACATATAATTTCATCATTGTTATTTACTCATCTGCCCTAAAGCATAACTCCTAGGGTTACTGGAGCTCCTTCAAAAATAGTGTAATAGCTGTACATTTATTTAGTAGAAATTATCATGTTTTCTTATAGCCTACAATGGATTCAATAAAATTTATAAATTGTAGAAATAAGTTAAGTACTGAAAAAAATCTATCATGGAGTTTAAAATGGTCAACTACTGTTAATTTTTGAAGTAGGTTATATTAGATAGAAATAAGAAGAAATAAGATATGGGACTGGAGTGTTATAAAAGCACAAATTTGGGCCCCTCCTAAGAAAAACATACTACAGATCATTGTTGCTGAGCTATCCACTCTCAGAGAGTATTAGAGACAGAATTCATGTCAAAAATTGATTTCCCTATGAAAAAGTTTTTAGTGTGGGAAAATTAATACCTTGACAGGAGGAAATTCATTCATGTCCTAATTCAAATTCAAATCTAACTCAAAACTGATGTAAGGCTGTATTTTGTTATTTCTATGCCTTAACAGAAAAATATTTCCTCTGAGGTCAAAAACATTTTATGCATGCCCCTAGCAAAGTGATTACATTTATTTGTTTAATTATCTGATCCCTCATGTCAGATAATAACATCACTAATGACAAGGATGGTATCTCATTGCTCTTTGATATGGTATAGGAGTAAGGATATAAAAAACAGTTCCTGGATTACTTCCAATATATGTAATTTTCTGAAGGTACACAGTAGAGTCCAAAGTTGACATGCATTTGCTGCCATGAGCACAAGGTCAAAGGAAATAGAGAAAGGGTAGAAATTCAGGCCCGGAGTTAAGGTACTCTGACTTCTCAATTGAGACAAGTCTTCAAGATTAGCTAAATCAGCACCCCGGATAGCACCGTGGCAGGCTGTGAGAGAAATGGTTGCAATGATATTCGAAATAGACTTTTATGTGTAAAGAACTCAGAATGATCTGAAGGTCCATGGTAGGTAAATAATAATAATAATAATGAAAAACACTTTATATTATAATGAGGTTTGTCCTGTGGCTCTTGGTGTCCGTAATACTAACTTTTAATCAGAAGCAAAGGTCAGCTTTTATTGGCCACTCCATTAAGATATCTACACCCTTTAGTGGACATAACTAATTCACAGAATGATTTTTTTTATCTGTCATGGTTTTTTTTTTCTTTATGTGCTTTACTTTTTGCTAAGTTAAGACTAGGAATCCTGCTCCCTAACACAGGTAAAATGGATTTTTTAAAAATTATTATTTAGACTGCATCTCCATAATTCAGGTAATCCACACGTGATTTTTTTCTATATCTTTCATGGCCAAAAAAGTACATATTATCTTGAGCTGATGTGTTGTCACATCCTTTGAGGTTTCTGAGTTTTTAAAAATAATTTAAAACATGTTTTTCGTGCTTTAAAACTTCCATTGTCTTTGTTGGTGCACCTCCTACTTCCTTTCTGCTTAATAATAGAGATTCATCTCTGGTAAATCATAACTGAGTCATAGTAAATACATCATTAGGTAAGTAACTTGAGCTGAAAATTGGCCATATTTTTTAAATGCTGACATATGGGATTTGGAGGTCTTACCTTACTTGACAGATGGCAAAAGAAAATTAAAGAAAATGGTCACAGCGGATCCCTTCCTCCACACTTCAGTGCTTTGTTAAATAAGAATAAGCCTATTTAATTAATATTGATTTAACACTGACTGTCCTTGAGACATATTACCCTTTGACATATTTTTACCTTCAAAACTGCCAAAATTGCAAAATGTATAATAACAAAACATAAATCCGTTCCTAAGCTCAGGGTTATTGTGGGTTGTTATCACCAATTCCCAGCCACTCCAGGAAGAAGCTACGTGTTTTAGCAGGTGGCAACGTCTTTATTTATGACCTTCAGCGATTAGCTAGCTTTGCCAGAGATTTCTTAGAGAATGGCCCGGGTCACCCAAGTGTGGGACTTTGGGGAAGAATAAAAGATTCTGACTATTTGCCTTATGATTCTGGCATTTGTGAGAGCATGAAAACCTTACTTCGATAGAAATGTTAGCTGGTTATTCTTTCTAAGTATAATAACAACCCCAAGGAGGCATTTGTTTATCAGCTGAAGAAAGACTACAACTTTGTTCTTCTTGACCCTTTTTATCTGGTAATTTGAATCATATATAAACAGCAATGCTTTGTTTTCTTCTAAGTTTCAAAGGAGGCCTTGGGTCATAGTCTTTTGTAATAAAACTTCATCTCTCTTTGTGGGATGATATATACATTATTTGATTCATAAGCACATCTGAAATTCACAATTCGTTTTCAGTCTCAGAATAGTAGACTATTAGACCACAGCAACCTATAAGCAGAATGACTCTATGTAGAATAAGAGCCACTCTGCCTAGAACTTATTAGTACATAATTTCCACACATTATTTATATACATATAATAGTGATGTAATTGTAATATTATAAAACATATAAATTATACTGAAGTGCTTAAAAGGACCAGTACCCTATTCTGTGCCCTGGTGCAGATCACAGCATTTTTCCTAACTCTGACCCCCATCTGAGTGAAAGACAAGCAAGGAGGCCAAATATCTGTTGGACTTTCCAAGTGAACGCTTACTGAAGAAGTAGATATATAGCACTTATTTCAGCCCTCACCACCCTAGAAGTCATTTTCCCTGGAATTCCTCTGCCTACATCTGGGTCTAACACTTGTGGTATTTTTCTAGAATAGCATGATCAGAGGTGAAACTGTCACATTATGGGGCAATGTAAAAAGTTAGAGACCTAGGAGTAAAAAAATCTCACTTACACTCCCTTTGAATTTTCTTTCAGCTATTTCTCTCGTAATAATTAGCTAGATGTGTAGACAATAAGACAGAAAACAGAAAACCTGGGGCCAGAGCAAGCCATATGTTTGTCTAAAGGATGATGTGTGGTCATTCTGACCTGGTATGATAACCTTGGTAGAACCTAGGCTAAACAGTTGAACATAAAAAGGGTTAAGACAAAATCAACTGACAGATAGAATAATTCAGAGTTAATGTGCAGAAAGTCAAGGCTGGTAAAAATGAAAAGGCCATCTCTGGGACAAACCCTGCCAGAAGCATTAGGGACAGTCCACCTAATTATCACGGCTGTGAGAAAGAGGTTTTGAAGAAATCTCTGGTTCTTTTCCCTAATGGCATAGTTTTCCCCTCCTTCTCTGCTTTGTTTCCAGAGTAAGCTATGGCCCTTGTCTCTGGATCATGAACCTCTTCTCCCTCTAGTCTTGACATCCATCCATGAAACTCATTTTTACTCCCTTTGAAGTAAATTGTAACAAAGAGTGGGTGTTGTCCTATGTTGAGGACAGAGAAGTAGTGTCAAATGTGCCTCTGAAAACCAGTCAACTAGCAATTAAAAGAGTAATACAAGTGTCCCTGGAAATTCTCACTTTCCCTTCCAATCTCTGTGACAACCTGAATAGTTGGCATCATACTCTAGAAACACAGAACTCAGGTAGACACACATCAGAAGAGTCTTCTACCAACTCAAAAAAATCACAAGAAAGGTTTTAATGAAGTCTCTTATACAGATCTCAATATCGCCTTCAATCATAAATGAGTGGTTGTGGTAATGTTCTATGTAGGCACCTTTCAGGATTCCCTTGGGCAAATGCCCCATTGCAGCTCTAAAGCTTTCCAACTCTCATCATATAGTTTTTTCAAAAGAAGAAGAAAAAATTAATAGAAAAATTAATAAAAACTAAAACTTCCTAGAATTAATAGAAAAAAGTAAAAACTTTTAAGATAAAAATATTAAGCTGTGCTGTTAATTATTATCTTCAAGTAAATCCCATCAAGATATATGTGCTTCTCTTCCTCCAAAGAGAAAATTATCCCAATTCAATAATATTTCTGGAAATATAACATGTAATACTTGTAAAATTGATGTAGGAAATGTTCGTTTACAAGCTGTTTAACATTTCTGTGAATGAACAGGAAGAAGGTGCTGTACCTTGAATCTGCCTTAAATGAGTCCTGGAGTTTTGATTGCATGTCACTGTCACTAAGCACTTTTGTTCCAGAGGAAACCATTTAGAGAACTGGGAAACACCCCATCTTTGTAGAAAATTAACAGAGTCACACTTTCTATGTTGATTCTTCTTAAAAGGTAAGTATTTGAAACAAAAGAATCTATAAACAGAGAACTGACACCAACTGTTCATAATTGTTCAGAATAATTATGTTATGAACATAACAGTTCAGAACTATTCATAATATTGGTTGGACTGGAGAACACAGAGAGTTGTGCTCGACTGAACTAGACATTAATCTCTTTTTGTCTTAAGTCTTCTGCCTCATACATTGTAGAAAAATGAAAATTAAACCAAGGCTAAAAACTAGATTCATTAGGCTGAGGCGGGTGGATCACAAGTCAGGAGTTTGAGACCAGCCTGGCCAATATGGTGAAACCCAATCTCTACTAAAAATACAAACGTTAGCCAGGTGTGGTGGTGCATGCCTGTAGTCCCAGCTACTCAGGATGCTGAGGCAGAGGAATTGCTTGAATCTGGGAGGCGGAGGTTGCAGTGAGAGAAGATTGTGCCACTGCACTCTAGCCTGTGTGACAGAACAAGACTCCATTAAAAAAAAGAAAAAAACCTAGAGGCATCCATGATTTGGCAAATATGTAAGATAAAGCAGACCATAAAAGCATCATGGGCTTAGATATCTGGAAACTAAAGGTGGACCTCATATTTCCTCACTTGTTCGACTACCTACCTACAAATATCTTAGCCTTTTGAGACTTTCTATATAAAAAAGGTTATATTTTTCCCTTATGTAACAAAAAATAATGATCCATTAGTAGACACACACCCATGAACAATGCTCAGATGAGCTCAAGCAACTCCTGAGCATTTCATTAAGCCATATTTGTGTTCAGATTGATTTATGAGCCTCCAGTCCATCGTTTCCTCACCATTAGCTGTCATTAGACCATTATGATTCCCTGCAGTCCTTCAGCTCCCTGCTTCCAGAGAGGAGACACAATTGCACCCAGCTGTGCTGAGCTTGCTATCACTACCACTAATTTTCTGCCAGAACTATGAGTAATGTCACATTTCATGCTGTTCCAATAAAAATATTTGCTCCTTGGCAGGGCTAGTAAAGAGCTTGATGAAGAAACTATACAAAGTCCCTTAGGGGGTAAAAGGTGACAGAGCAACTTTGTCATGAGAAAAATTGAGTGCTTGTTAGGCTGACACAGCAGATCAGAACAAGGAAGAGAGAATGAGGCAATCAGGTTAGAATGCAAAGGCTTCTTGACATTCACTTATTTACTCAACAATATTTTTGAGCACCTACAAAGTGCCAGACACTGTGCAAATAGAATTGTCATGACTGTTGGATACAGTTTCTTGGAGGCAGAAAGCTTGGGATCTGCTCCATGTTTCCACTTTACTGAGCTGTGAAACCCAATAAAAACCGCTTAACTTTGGGATGATCCCAGCTTCTGATCTATACAATAGGCAGCTATTATATAATAGATCTACACTGTAATAATCTATACTCTAGGTAATAGTCATCCATGTCTCAACTTATCTATAGAAAATTAGGGAGAATGTTATTGTAACAGAAAGTGTTTAGTAAAACCTGAAACTGCATATATACATGTATATGAGATTATCTATGGCATATCTATGTTTTTATATCACATTTATATAACATGCACACATATATGTGTGTATGTATGTATATGTATTACAAGCATTTAGAAAAAGAGAAAAGCATCTATATATGATTATCTATGTGGCTTATACATGTTTTTATATTATATTCATATGATACACGCACATAGATGTGTTCGATGTGTTTGTGTTTAGAGAGAATGTGTGTGCTAAGGGACTCTTGGGAAGAACATTCTCCTACATAATTTATCCACTGCCGCAAACAGGCCGAAAGGCAGGTTCTCATAGCATCCAGCTAACAAATGTAATCTCCACATTGCCACCTACCTGTGAATCAAACACAAAGCTTGACTGGACACAGGGAGTACCTGGTTCTGAAGAGCATGAAGTGCTGCATCACGTTCAATTGATACTGAAACATCAAGAATATGCCTGAAGCACAGACTCAAGGAGAAGCCACTGCCAACCAACAGAAGTTTCTGGGATCATTCCATTTGTTTGTCTTTATTTATACTCTCTATGAACATTTGGATATATTAACATGAACACAATTTCTCCTGTGCTAGTGCTGTTGCTGAAATAACATTCCACTCTCTACATTGGCTTCCAGTCTGTTATCGTAGCTGCTTTGAGGTGTCTGACTCAGTTGACATGAAAACTACAGGAATCAACTCAGAAACATTAGTTCAAATAAACATAGGATTTATTTAGCATACTCCATACATGTTTCTCAACACCTCCTTCCAGACTCCATTAGTTGTGTCACAAAATGGAAATGGTATATTTAGAACCCTAGTCCCACATAACTCAAATGAACACTGATATGGTTTGGCTGTCTCCTCACCCAAATCTCATCTTGAATTGTAACTCCCACAATTCCCACATGTTGTGAGAGTAACCCAGTGGGAGGTGATTAAATTATAGGAGTGGGTCTTTCCTGTACTGTTCCCATGATAGTGAATGAGTCTCACGAGATCTGATAGTTTTAAAAAGGGGAGTTTCCCTGCACAAGCTCTCTCTCTTTGCCTGCTGCCATCCACATAAGATGTGACTGCTCCTCCTTGCCTTCCACTATGATTCTGAGGCCTCCCCAGCCACGTAGAACTCTAAGTCCAATAAACCTCTTTCTTTTGGAAATTATTCCAATCTCAGGTATGTCTTTATCAGCAGCATGAAAATGACTAATACAATCACCATACTAATTCATACAGTAATCTACCCTTTCCATCTAGAATGTATACTGAACATTGCCCTCTAGTTATCGGCCAGGGGTCTGGTTCCAAGTACACATCTGTTTTCCCATCATGGTTCTAGGACTCCATGACCTTCATGGCCCTTTTAGTTCATGATATGGCCAAGCAGCTATCTAAGCAGCTTGCCCAATGTTCCCTTTCCCTGAACCCTATCTTGATAACTTCTTGACACTAGGTTGTGGATTTCTGTTGAGAAAGAGTCATCCAGAGGTCCATGGCTTAGGGAAACAAGAGCTAACAAAAAGTAAATACAGAAACATTTGCTGAATGAGGAGATCCAAATATTAAGAGAGGAGTTAGTGAGGTCTCCCCTGCTATATTCCTGCCACCATTCTGCCAAAGCCCTTATGTGGGTTCAGAAACTTTTTCTGTTTCTAAGATGTGTCAGAACATCTTAAGAATGAAGGATGGAAGAGACGGAATTCTGAGTTTCCCTTTAGAATTTGCTATTAACATTGCCTATGCACCTCTACTTCACCTCACTGAAAGACATCTGGTTTGTTTCCAGTCTTTTGGCTATTATAAGTAAAGATACTATAAACCCATGTGTAAGTTTTCATGTAAAGAGATGATTTTATTTCTCTGCAAGAAATATCTACAAATGTGATTGCTGAGTCATATGGGGTTGCATGCTTAGTTTTGTTTTTTTACAAAACTTTTGAATTTTATCCTAGCATGCCTGCATTACACTCTTGCAAGTAATGTTTAAATGACATAGGTTCTCTGTATCTCCAACAGAATTTGAAGTTTTAGTTACTCATAATGTTGAACTTCTTTTCGTGCGCTTATTTGCTATCTGTGTCTCCTCGTCAACAAAATGTCTGTTCATGCCCTTTGTCCTAATTGGGTTTTATTTACTGTTGACATTTGATTCTTCTTTACATATTCTAGACACTAGTCTTTTCAAAAGTGTATGGTTTCCAAGTAATTTCTCCCAGAGTTCGGCTTGTCTTTTCATTCCCTTCACAGGGTCTTTTGTAATTTTGAAGAAGTCAATTTTTTTTTTATTCTATTGGTTATACTTTTGGTGTCAATTCTAAGACTTCTTTGCTTAGCCCTAGAACCTAAAGACAATTTCTGTTTCTTTGTTTAAATTTTATAGTTTTATATTTTATATTTAAATATATTATGAAATTTATATTGAGCTTCTCTTTTTTGTCTTACGGTATCCAATTACTCCAACATCATTTTGTTGAAAAGTCTCTTCTACTCTACCGAATTGCTTTTGCAGCTTTGTCAAAATTTAATTGGGCCTATTTTTATGGATCTATTTTTGGATTGTCTATGCTCTTCCATTGTCTCTCTCTCTACTGAAACTGCAGCTGGTAAATTGATTTTATTAATTGCAATGCCATGTATTCATTACTAATTTATAAAAGTAAAATGTTTTGGTAAGTTTACCTTGCATTCTTTCTCCTTACTGAGTTATTAGTTCTAGCAATTATTTAGTAAATTCTTTGGGATTTCTTATGTAAATAACTGTTATCTTTAAATAGAAACCATTTTATTTCTTTGTGTTCTATCTATATGCCTTTTATTTATTTTTCTTTTCCTATTGCACAATCTTGACCTTCCAGCAACGTGATGAAGAATGATGATGACAGTATACTCAACCTGTTCTCAATATTAGGGTAAAAGTACTCAGTATACTATTTGCTGTAGGGGTTTTCGTAGATGTTTGTTAATTTCATCCTATTCTTTACTTGCTGATTTTTTAAATAAATACATGCTGAACTTTACCAAATGTTTTTTGTGCATCAATTAATGGCATCATATGACTTTTTATATTTAGTTTCTTAATATGTTGAATTATATTGTTTGTTTCTTTAATGTCGATCCAGTCTTGCACTCTCAAATAAACCTCATTTAGTTTTTACAAACAATTTTCATTTATATTACTGAATTCTATTTCTAATATGTTCTCAAAGATGTTTGCATCTATATTCATGAGAGATCTTAGTCTTCAATTTTCTTCATTTGTGCTATCTTTACCCGGTTTTCATATCACAGCAACAATAGCTTCATTAAAGTGAGAACTTTCCTCTTCCTGGAAAAGATTTGTGTATTAATTCAATGTACTTTTTACTTTTCTTGAGAGTTCCTCTTTGCCTCATTGATCATTTAGAAGTATGTTATTTAGTTTCCAAGTATTTCAATATATTCTTGTTGACTTTCTGTTATTGATTTCTAGTTTGATTTTGTTGTGCTTGGAGAAGATACTCTGATTTCGATTTTTTTCTAATTTGTTGAAGTTTGTTTTATTGCCTGTCTTATGATCTACCTTGGTATGTGTTCTGTAGACACTTAAAAATGTACGTTGTGTTATTGAGTGGAGTATTCTATGAATACTCCTATTTCTAATGGTGTTATTGAGTTCTACAATCTTGATATTCTGTCTAGTTATTATATTAATTGTTGAGAGACAACTACCAAAATCCCAGCTCCCTATTTATTCTTCTGTAATGGTGTTGTGGTGATTTATTCTCATGAGGGTGAAAGTCTAGACTTCCCTGTTTCCCCACTCTGTTTCAGTTATTTAAAAGAACAAGCTGAGGCATTTTTGCCTTAGTTCCTTGGCTTTACTGGTGTATATAAGGGTAAAACCACAGTTTGGTGTGGTGGGTTTGGTTGGAATATTGTGATTACTATCTAAACATGTTCTTTCTTCCTAGGCTATGCCTTTCTCGGTCCTCTGACTAGAGAGAGCAAGCTTTGTGTGTTCTCATTGACACTTCTGAGTTGGCAATTTCTTCAAGTCAGAGTCTGGAATACACACAGTGAAAAGAAAACTAGGAAACTCACCACTCTGTCATCTCCTCGGCCCCAAAGTCTTTAGCCAGTTTGCCTTCTTTGCCTGTCTTTTAGTCTTATGTTTGTTTTATATATAATATTCAAATTTTTCAGTTGTATTTTGTGGTAAAAATAAAGAAAGTCTACTCCATATTTCATAATCAAAAGTTTAAAGGGGTCCTTTTAAATAAAATATAGACAACTTTACCATTTATTGAGGTGTTTGTTCTAGTTCTGCTTGGGTTGGAGAAGATACATATGCTACAGCAACAGATAAACACCATAGTAAGTCCTCAGTATGCAGCCTGTCAGGGAAATTTGTCTTGAAGAGACTGTTAATTCTACTGAGAATATTGGGTGGCTCCATTTCATCTTTTTTTAAAAAAGAGGTAAAACTTTACCTCTTTTTAATTTAAATTAGGGATTTTTGTTTAAACATGATTGTGTTTTCATTTAAATTAGGGATTTTTGAACCCTGGTTATAGACATTCAATCTCTTCACAAGTGCTTCTGGGTTGACTTCTGCTGTGTTGGCTCAACAGGTCTTGTCCCTGGAGTTGATACCTAGGCTGTGATCATCTTCCCCCCTCAACCCTTTCCCTCACATACACCTTTGATTGATTCTTCCTCACCTTGTGTTGCTCCTGTTTCCGCACTCTGTTTCAATTATTTAAAAGAACAAGCTGAAGCATTTTTGTCTTAGTTCCTTTATGAACCTGCTTCCACGAATCCTGACATTTTCACAGGAAACTTGTCTCAATCCCCAGTGAAATGAAAGTATCCTTGTTTCAAGGTTGTATTAACCTTGATGTCTCTTTATCAGTCCCTTCACTTATTTGCTTCTGCATTTGCCTCTGATTTATCTGACTCCAAACAACTACAAGTAAGCCACAGTTACATACATATTAACTCGGGTAACCCTGGAGCAGAAATAGCACTAAAATGAGTGACTAATTCTAGTGAGTCAATAAATAGAAAAGACAGGTAGGAAGTACAGTGGGTGAATGTGAAAGCAGGTGGTTTAAAGAGGAAAAAAAAGAGGTTGCAGGTGACAGAGAATTCTAGAAAGGTGACGTAATACACAGAGGCACTGCTTCAATGCATGTTAGAGGTCATTTCATTTCTAAACCAATACATTTTCACAATTTGACTTCTTATCTTGACTTCAGCACAGACAATATTTGGAAAAGCAAATTTCAGGGGAATGTGATTTAATTGTTTATCAGATTAGACCCATCTTCAAAATGTCATTTGCTGCTCTATCCTGCCAACTGGACCTAGTTGCATACTCTGAGGACTTTAATATCAGGACCCAGGAAGATTGGCACCTCCCAAGATCTGAAGTGGCTCAAAGGGGATTTTCTCCTTGACACTTGAACTTCATCAGTTAACCTCTCTCTGTAGTTCTCAAATACAAGCATCCCATGAGGTATTTGCTTTTCTGCTTCTTGTAGCCTCCATCTCAGGGAAAAATCAAACAAATAAACAAATAAAGGTTTGAGCTGAATTTTAACAGCACTTCCAGAAAAGTCAAAGTTTATTCAATACTGGCTGTGCTTATAATATAGCCTGCTGTTTTCTTTCTCCTGCTTAGTTTCTAGGTAATCTTAGATTTAAATATCAGGCTAAGGACTCAACAGCCACCCCTGTATAAATCACAGCCACAGAATCCTTCATACTCTGTTCCTCCTGCCTTGTAACAAGCTAAGAATGGGAAGTAGATGTAATCTTCAGACCCTTTCATGCTGCGACACATCAGCTTAAAATGCCATCCAGAAAAGGTTGTGTTCTGCTCATAATAAATGTGTTACAGAAGGAAGATGAAGCTAGTCTCAAGTATTATCTGTGAAGTGTATTACACATTTTTCCTCTAATCATTAGCCTTCATTTTAATGTTTCTTTTTCATGAGCTTTCTTGAGCAAAGAGAGTTGGAACATTTAAAGCCAAGTTAATGCAAAATGTTGCTAGGAGCCAGTATCCCAGAGATACTGATCAAGTCATCACCACAAAGCATTTTCCAGGCACCAATGCAGCAGATTTGACCTTAGATGTCTGCAAAAAAACATACCAGATATGGTCCCTTCAAGTCCAAGTGTTACGGTACTAACATTATAATACAGTAAAATTCAAGCACCTTGTAGATAAATAAAAAAGGGTTCACTTAACATAGGTACAATACTTTCAAGCAGAAAACGTATTTTCAGTAGACTCAATAAAATCTTACACAGTATGCAAAATAAAAGGCCATAATGGTACAAAAGTAGAGGGGGGTTGAGCTAAATTATCAGATATAAGAACTGGGTAAAGTTTTCATGCTTGCCTTGAAATATTCATGGAAGAGTAATTATTCCTGGATTTACTTTTAAGCATTGCAATAACATGAAAGCTGTGTTTGGAATACATTGCCAAGTTAGAGGACCATTAAGTAGATTCACTGATAAGCTGTCCAAGAACTGGACTGGATTATGGTTTAAGGGACTTGGAAGATTCAGTGAAGATCTGACTATGAATTGTAAATGTGTAGAACTCAGTGGAAATCTAGGAAATAAAACTAAAATATTGACAGAAGATATCCAGACTACTTTGTCTCACAGATTTTCTTTTGAAAGAACTCAGCCAACCCATGCCATTCAGGATCTCCAATTTTGGCTATTCCCTCCAGAACTTATTATACATAGAATAAAGGCAAAAGAAGCTGCATCTCTGATTTATTGAGTTTTTCCCAATTTAAGAAGTCTAGCTAGACTTGTTTAGAAGACCAAGATCGGGATCTAGAACTCCCCAAATCCAGAGAGTAAGTCTGGATGTGATTCACATTACTTTTGATTGGTAGCGCATCCTTTGGAAACACCGTGACTAAAAGAAAAGATATGGAGTCTGGAGACTAGATTCTAACTTCAGGTCTGTTAATTACGTGCTAAGTACCCTTAGGCAGATCATTCTACATCCATCTCAGTATCCTGGAAAATCTAAGAATTGTTCTGCATTGGTATTTTCTGAACTGTGTTCTAAAAACTGCTCACCAGTTAGTGGCAGACTATATCCCAAGATGGCCACAATAATTCCTTCCTGCATTCCAAGGGCCTCTTTGCAGGTGATTTTATTTGTCCTTTCCACAAAGGGACATAAATTTATATACACTTTGAATCTAGCCTAGCCTTGTAACTTATTTGTCTAATATTATGTAACCAAGTGATGTTGTTCGACTTTCTTGGCTAAGCATTTAGTAGCTCAATCGTGCCTGTGGTTTGCCCTATTGGGTAAGACACTGTCTCAAGCCCACCTTTTGAGAAAGGCTTTTGGTGGCTGAGAAACCATGGAGAAGAGAAGTGAGGCTCCCCAGACAAAACCAACTGCCAGACAATCTTCCCCTTCTAGCACAGATAGCCACAGTACTATAAAAAAATCATCCATCGTTTTTTCAAGTTACTAAATTTGGGGGTAATCTGTTATGTGGCAATTGATAAATGAAATGGTGCTCAGTAAGATATATGATTGTATTGTCAAGTAACGTTGGGTTAACATTGCCTGAACAATGTAAAGAGATGTCTCAGACTGCGGAATTTCAGAGCTTTTAATATGCCAATAATTAATGTAAGACTCCAAAGTATGAGAGATATTTGTATGCCTCATCTGCCACATTTATTTCATCACAGAATGCTGTTTTCCCTAGAAAACTGTTTAACCAGTTGTGGCTCACAACTTGGCTGTAGTAGTGACTATATATGCTGATGTAGTTGAATTCCAATGGCCCTGTCAGTTCATGCATGACAGAAATCTGCAAATGGAACAAGGAGTGTTTTGGTCACTATTTCTTCTTGATTATCTTGATGACAAAAAAATTCTTTCCATAGTTGGCTGCTACCAAACTTCATTATTCACTTTCACTGAAACTGTTTTTTAATCAATTAACAGAGGAAAGCAGTATTGGAATTATTAATGAGCAATTAAATAGAGATTAAGGAGCTATTAACCTGCAGCTTGGTGGTGGAGACTTGCCTGTCAGGTGGCGTGGGAACCTGATGGATGTAGGCCCATGAGAGGCTGTCACAATGATGAAACAAGCAAAGAGCAGGTTAATAGATTTATCTATTTCATCTTGGCAGATTGTAATAGGATACGGAATTGTCCTGCTGATCCAGGGATCTAGAGAAAGCTTCTCATAAAAAGAATGTGATTAAAACAAGCAGAATTGTCTATTTGTACTATATATACTCCACAGACATGCAGGATGGTCACATGATCAAACCGTGTGTGTGTTTTATGTTTGTGTGTGTCTGTGTGAGAGTGGGTATGGATGAGTTTGCAAATACTGTTACATATATATTACATATATATGTATATATATGTAATATATATGTGTCTGTGTATATATATATGTATATTAAATGTGGCCACATGTTATTTATGTTTACCAGAGTACGTCTCATCTAACCTATGCATATTTGTGTGAATGCCTGTAAATGCATCTTTGTGAATTCATGTGATTTTGTGTGTGGAGGCAAATATATGTGCACATACATGCGACTGGGACAATATGCCATTGATATGAGCTATGATTCTCTTTGTGCCTAAAAGACAAAATACAGGGTGACAGAAATAAGTCATAGCCAGAGGGAATGGAAGGTAGCCATTAGGGCACAATAGTTTTGTAGGTCAGTACACCTGCTTAAGTTGTTCTATTCAGGGGAAGCTATGCCTCGTCTCGGGGCAAGTGAACTGCTCCTCTGTCATGGTGAATTCGTCCTCCATCATGGTGGGGGAAATCAGGAAGACGGTAAATGGAAATGATTCAATAAGAAAATGCAAACCTGAGAATCACCAGCAAATCCAGTCAACCTCTGCCTTCCTGGCTATGACTGGTCCAATGTCATAATTGAGATAAAATCTTAAAGATTATAATAAATAAAACTCTAATGTAGCTTAAACAAGATGAGAAAATGCTTTGTTATTCTCCCTACTTAATTAACATTTGCCCCAGGTAAACTATTATCGTTTTGTTTTTTTGATAAATTAATCCAATTCAAACTGCTTTGGATTCGTCATTCAGTAATTTCTAAACTCCTGAATGCATAATGTGGCTTGAAGGTCCTCATGTTAAGTACTTTGCAGTCTCTATACAGTAGTGTCAAATACTACATACACATTTTACATTAATTGTCTTATTTAATCCCCTTAACAGCGCGAATTGAGTAGTGTTATGACCATTGCACAGAAGAGGTAGGTGGGGCATGGAGAAGTTCAGGACCTGGACCATGGTCACACATCTGTGCAGATTTCAGACTCACAGTGGTAGCAATTAACTCCAAACCCATGCTCTCAATAACTTTACTGCACTGATTGTGTTAGGAGGACTGCCCAAGTCTCCCTCCCATCATCTCTTGGGGTCCGCTTGGAGTCAAAACGTGGGCACGGAAAGGCTTCTGTTTGACTCCCTGAAACTCATGAAAAATCTTCTAGCTGTACTTCTTCACCCAATTTCTCAAGAACTTTTTGAGAAAAACTATGGGTACCCAATACATCTAGAAGAGAGGGAGTGGGGATCTTTCTGACTTGAGAAGTTCATTCCATTCTGCTTCAAGCCCAACTTCCAGAGAAGCAGCAGATGATACCCTACTCCAGGAGTAATGTCTGGGAGGGTCAGGGAAAGAGTGGCTGGGAGCAGGTGACTGGTCTTTATGACCCCAAGCAACAATGTGTTGAGTTCCTGGCAGCTGGGACAGGTCATGATGATGACAATGACACCATCTTAACCAAAGATAAAATGATGCTTATTTCTTATAGAACAGTAATGTCCATGGTTTTCCATAGGCGAAAATCAACTGCTGAAATCTGAGCAGCTTGGAGCAGAAACCACTAAGTTTAATCTAAGAGCCTTAAGCAAGTTTGTTAAATATGCAAGGACTAAATAGGCTAGGGTGGCTCTAAAGCACTAGGTGGGTATAAAAAAATTTATTTCTGCAGAAAGTTTGGAATTATCCCTAGATCGTGCTCTTTTCTTTGATGATAGAATGTGATGAGGTCACAACATTAGCACAAGCTTCTAGTTCTGACTTCCCACATGTTCCTCATAAGAAACTGACTACTTATAATCAAACGAGAAAAGGATCTTGTTGGTTAACTTTAAAGAGAGAAAAGAAAGGTGCCAACATGTATTAAACACTTATTTCATGCCAATTACTGTGATAGAATCTTCACACACGTTATCTTATTTGATGCTTAAACAGTCCTAGGTGTTAAACATGATTATCTCTATTTTACAACTAAATCTTAGAGGCATTAGGAAACCATCCTGAGATGTTACTGTTGGTAGAAGAAAATACTTGACACCAACATCAATATATTATTTTTTTCCACTAAGTATCTGCCTGATTCAGATCATGATGTTATTATTCAAATAACTAGTTTAAAAATTATTATTTAAAAAAAGCCCAATCTGCCCCAAACACATGTAAGCATACTCCTTTCCTACCAATGTGAGGCATTGAAATGACTGGAAGATAAAATGGTGCGTTCCAGAACATACAATTAGTCAAACAGGCAGGTCCCGCAGGGTAGGAATATCTAGGGGAAAGTGAAACATACATAAACAGAACTAACTTCAGAAAATCCTCCTGTGAGGGGCCTTGTCTTTGACATCCAGTCAGTAAGGTAGAACTTGTGATCATCTTTTGCTTTGGACTTTGTAAGGCCAAGTGGGAGCCAGGAAGGGGCTCTGAAAAAAGATCTGTGCAGCAAGCCTCTGAAGCCTGCCATTGAGGGTAGCTCTTAGACCAAGAATATAGCTAGTCTGTTTTGTGAGCACAAGGGCCAATCAGGTCACCAGAGTAGGGGCCATGGGAGCTAGATTCCCTGCTAGAAATCAAGACTGTGTCTCCAGCGCTGCCCTGTACATACATCCTTCTTACTTAACCTTCTCCCATATGGGATGTGTCAGAACAGAAATCAAGTATTCAGACATCCAGATTCTGGCATCTCTCATCAAGCATTTATAATCCTGCTTTACCTGTGAGGAAATTGAGGGTTCTTAGAGATAAGTAGCATAAAATCAGTAAGCAAGCAATTGTACCCCAACTCTCTGGCTTCAGCCCAGAAAGCTGTTTGAGAAGGGCATGGCAGTAGGTTTTCATTGCAATCCCAAGATATGAACTGAGACAGTGTGTGCAGGGCTGACACTTGATTGGCACTGCAGGATACAACATAAGCATTGCCCCTGCCCTCCAGGAGCTCCTGTTCTAGTGGGAAAGACAGAGCAAAAACCAACAGAGGGAAGGGGTGTAATAAAAGTTTATTACAGAGATTTACGACCATGAAAGGTTTATATTCTCCTGGGAGGCATAAAAGAAAGTTTTATGGTGAAAGCTGGTCTCTGAAGGAAGGGCAATTTCAAGAAACGGCAATATATAGGACCTTTCAAGCAGTGAGAACAATATGAACAACAAGAAGCGGGGTGAAGCCTGAAGAACACACTGAGGGATAAGTGAGTATTTGGAAGTCACTGCAGCAGAGGAGAAAGAGATTGGAGAGGAGCTGAGACTAGAAAAATAGATTTGAATTTGAAATCAACATTAACTAATAATAGAGAGGCCTATATTCCAAGATAGTCTTGGAGTATATTCTATGCTTAGGACTGGATTCTTTGCACACCAGTGAGCCCCAGAAGCTTCAGGAGCCTGCTCTGGTGTCCACATAGAGAATCAAAAGTGGGCAGAGAACTAGAGCCTGAGAATTCAGGCAAAATGTGTTCACTCACTTATTTAAGCATGAGTATGACAGGTCTGTTTCTGTCTTGCTCTGGTCTTTGTGTCTAATTGCCACTACATGAAATGCAGACTCAGAGGCCTAGTGTGTGCCTTTTATTGCCAATGGTCCACAACTGGGAAGTAGCACTTTTTGTAAACATCCCAAGGAAGTGTCTCTGTCAAAACAAAAGGACTGACTCTCTCCTCCCTTAGAACCCAAACAGAGTCCTGACCATGGGGTCATGTTGCAGAAAAGGAGCACGACTATCAGAACAGTCGGCTAACCAGTGTCAAAACCTGCAAGGAAACACTCACCTCTTCTTCAGAAGGGTTCAGGTACTGGCTGGATGCAGTGGCTCCCCTGTAATCCCAGCAATTTAGGAGGCTGAGGTGGGTGGATCACAAGGTCAAGAGTTCAAGATCAGCCTGGCCAACATGGTTAAACCCCGTCTCTGCTAAAAATACGAAAATTAGCTGGGTGTGGTGGCACATGCCTATAGTCCCAGCTACTCAAGAGGCTGAAGCAGGAGAATTGCTTGAATCTGGGAGGCAGAAGTTGTAGTGAGATGAAATCACACCACTGCACTCCAGCCTGGCAAAAGAGCAAGACTCCGTTTAAAAAAAAAAGTGGTTGAGGTACTGGTATTTGTACTCTACTCCAGCTGGTTCCAATGCCAGGTGAAAAGTTCAAGTTGAGTTGAAAACATTCCTAAGCCTTTTTAAGCAACACATTTTGGGCTATAGTCCTGGCTTACCGTAGGATTTCATCCTACTGTAAGCCCCATTAGTACTGGCATATTCCCCTCACCTGCAATGTAGCCATTGGTAGGTAGTGTGACTTTGAGTAAGTTAACAAATTGCTCTCTGTCTCAATTTCTTTATCAGTAAAACAGGGACAAATTATAATTCCTTCAGAGTACCGTCGGGAAGATTAAATGATACCAAGTCTGTGAAACTGCTGAAGATAATGTCTCAGCATTACAACACTTCAACAATGCTATCCTCAGATAATGAGGATTAGAACAGAGTGGCATTGCTTGAGGATGGACTCAGAAGGTTTGGGTGAGGGTAGAAAATATGATGATCACTTTTCTCTCCCTAGGGTTGATCTCCCTGTGAAATATTTAGCTTCCAGGCTCTGGGCCATGATCCACTTGCAAGACTGTGTTGTTCAAGGTGGATTATGGCACGTGGCTGCTCAGTGGCCTGCCCAGCCCTGGATAAAGGATGATGACATCTTTCCCAACAGATTTTCATTCTTCCCTGTGTTCTAGAGTGAAACAATTGCAAAAAAGTGAGGATGGGAGCCTTCTTCCCAAATACATGTATCAATAGTTCAGGCTGTGTCAGGCACGTTTCCTATGTGCTCCTATAAGATCCTGTACTTGCCTCACCAGAAGCCTTATATTGCTCAGTAGATTCTCATAATGTAAATTCCTGTGAGAGTATGATCTCCATGAGAACAAGGAATATGTTGTTTTCCATGCTGTATCACCTAAGAGAGATCCTGGCACATAGGAGGGGCTGGATGAGTCCTTGCAGAAATGAATGCATGACTAAACCAAAAGGAAAGGATTCAAGGTATTTCACAGGCAGGGAACCCACAAACAGATGGAGGGCAGGTAGAATGCCTAGTATATTCCCTTGAGGTTAGTGTTTAGGGAAGACACATTTTCTCAGTGTTTTCTGCACTAGGAAATTCTGAGGTCTTCTTATGCTGCTGTGATGCTTTGAGAGTGACATGGTTTAGATATTTTGTCCCCTCCAAATCTCATGTTGAAATGTGGCCTCCGCTATTGGAGATGGGCCTTGTGGGAGGTGTTCAGGTTATGAAGGCAGATCCCTTGTGGATGTCTTGGTGCTGTCCTTGAGGTAACAAGAATGAATTCTCACTCTATAAGTTCACACGAGATTTGGTTGTTTAAAAGAGCCTGGCATTGCCTCCTGTCCCTCTCCCTTGCTCCATCTCCTTCCAAGTGACACGCTGGCTCCCCTTTACCTTCTGTCATGACTGTAAGCTTCCTGGGGCCCTCACCATGGCATAGATGCCAGCACTATGCTTCATGTACAGCCTGCAGAACTGTGAGACACATAAACCTCTTTTTTGAACTATCCAGTCTCAAAGTATTCCTTTATAGCAATGCAAATGGAGAAAAACAGAGGACAACACTGAATTTGTCCCCAAAACTTTAGCTCCAGCTCGACTCTACCTCTCAATTTGTGTGACCATCACAAGATACCTTAACCTCAATCTCAATTCCTGCAAAATGCAGCTGTGTTCCTGCACCTGGCCCCATGGCCCTTGTGGAGTAAGATTATGCCCTGGTGTGCTGGATGAAGGTAGGGTCAGACAACAAATGGGACTGAGAGGAAAGCACACATTGTATTCTTTCTCCATCTGCCTGAGTTAATCTTTAATAAGGCAAACAATGAATGTTTGAGCTTCCTTCCTAAAATATTTTGACTAGCAATTTCATGAGTGGGAAGGTTTTAACCAGGCTGTCTTCAAAATAGTAAGAGAAACAAACTGAAACATGCTCATTTCAAAGAAAACTAAATTACGACATGGCTGAAATCAAGTAATTTGGTAATATATTAAACTGTGAGAAATGAAGAAGAAACAGCTTCCAAGAATTGTCCTGCTGGTCTCCTCCTATACCACCTAGGATTTGGCCTCATTTGACAATCTGGAGTATTATTGTATCATGCAGCATAAACACTGTCTCATCAACATCTTTGCAAAATGAGGACAAGCAGCCCCAAAGCCAAAAGGACCTGGACACACTGGGTCTCAAGCCTACTTCCTCCCTCACCCAGCTGGTCTTCACTGAATTTCTTTTTTTTTTTTTTTTTTTTTTGAGACGGAGTTTTACTCTTGTTACCCAGGCTGGAGTGCAATGGCGCAATCTCGGCTCACCGCAACCTCCGCCTCCTGGGAACAGGCAATTCTCCTGCCTCAGCCTCCTGAGTAGCTGGGATTACAGGCACGTGCCACCATGCCCAGCTAAATTTTTGTATTTTTAGTAGAGACGGGGTTTCACCATGTTGACCAGGATGGTCTTGATCTCTTGACCTCGTGATCCACCTGCCTCGGCCTCCCACTGAATTTCTTTATCCCACAAAGTCCTCATATCCTTCAAGTCCTCTGTCTCTTTCCCATGTTCATTTCAGTCTTTTTCTTTTGCCTCGTTGCACAAGGTACAAGACATAAACTTTTCTTTACCCCAAGTCTGGAGCTTAGAGACTCTGATGACCCCTCTGGGTTCTGACTGCTGAAGGAAACAGGCTGTTTTTGATGTTTGTGTCTTCTCTCTTCAAGCTTGAAAGGCCATGTATACTTGTGCGGAGTGCTGCATGTGGCTAAATACATTCCAAGCTCTTCCTAAGTAAAGCAAGCTACTGTCTTTTAAAGTTCTTTTGTTCTATATTTGAAGGTTGTTTCAGTATATATGCAAAGAGGTTGATCTTACATTTAACCTTCTGTCTCAGACTTTTCTATGAGAATTGAAGTATTAAAATGCAAACTCTTGGGACAGCACATATGGTTACACTGCCCAGTCGTAAGTTCCCCCAGTTCCTAAGAAACCTTAGGTGTCCATGAACTCTCTGGGAACTCTGACCCCTGGAGGACAAGCCCAAGCCATCATACTGAAAACAACAGATGTGTGGCCCAGTCACACAGTCATTCTGCTCAATTGCCAGCTAATGCCAGAAAGGACAGGAAAGGCACCCGAGACCAGCCAGCCGCCTCCCACCCACCCACTGACAAAGACCTAAGCCAATCCAGAAGGCGCCAGTGGTGTCCAGTGCAAATCAACTAAACTGCCCGTTTATAAATTTGTGATCTGTAATAAACGCTTGCTGTGTTAGCCCACTAAGTGCTGGGGTAGTTTATCATGCAGCAACAGATAACCACCGGGCTAAAATATGCAGCTATCTTCTCTGTTCTTTCCTCTTGCTTCTCTGTCTGCCTCAAACACTGTTTTTGAAATCCATGAAGGTCTCTACTCCAGCCCAGTGGAGTCTGAGGGTGGTTCGGCAAGTTCAGAGGGAAGAGCTTTGCAGCACAGATGGTAGCTTCACACCGTTTTGTTTTTTTTTTTTTTTTTTGGTCACTTTTTCTGCCTCCACCTACTTGTTGAAATTGTCATAGAGACCCACAAATCCCCTTCTCAATTTTCGGGATAAATATGCAATCATTTCTAATGGTCTTTTTCCATCTATTATCTTAACTTCAGGAAATGTAGGAGTTAGGAAGAATGATGAGAAAGACTTCTTGCAAGATGTAAAAAAAGGTGCCTAGATTCTGAGAACTGGCTAGATTTACTTAGGTATTGAGAAGAAATTTCCTCTCCAGGGAAGGGATAATGAAGCAAGAGAAGGCATTGATTGATTTATCCAAGAAATATAATTGAGCTGTTGCCTCAGGTCCAAGTCCACTCTAGGAAATGCAGGTAAATTAGTAAACAAAACAGATAAAATCCCTGCAGAGGGAACAGAAAATGAGTGAAAAAGTTAAGTGAAATCATGTCAGATGATGAACAGAGCTATGGGGAAAAATAAAATACATATTTCTTGGAGTTGGGGAGTAGGTTACAATTTTAAATAGTACAGTCAGAGAAGTTGACATTTCATCTGCGTTCTAAAGGAGGTGATATCATAAGTCTTGCAAATGTACATGGAAATAGGCTTCCGGGTAGAAGGGACAGCAAGTAGCACACAGGATTCTTGGAATGAACATGCCTGGGAATTACTGAGAAAGGTAAGGAGGCAGTGTAGCTAGAGTGAGTTGATGGCGGAGGGGTCAGGAGGAGAAGACATCAGAGAAGACATAAAAGGGGGCTTTGAACATAGGATAACATGATCCAGGCTACGTCCCAGAAGGATCAACTGGCTGCTGTGTTGACCACAGACTATTGGGGAGCAATGGTGGAAGTAGGGAACCTATCGGGAGATCATTAACATGATCTGACAGGTAATAGTGGCTTGCGCTATCATGGTGGCTTTGGAAGTGGTCTGGAGTACAGCACTTGGAACTAAGGAAAGTTTTGGAAGTAATACTGAAAGAATTTGCTGATAGATTGGATGTACTTTGTGAGCTAAAGAGAGGAGTGAGGATAAATCTGTTGTCTCTTAACTTGCCACTTATAAGGAGGGACAATCAGGGTTTGGTGAGATGAGGAGTTTGGTTTGGGACAGGAAACCATGTTTCCAATTATGTCATCTAGATATCACAGCTCAGTAAATTTGCTTTGAAAAGATGCAATAGGCATACTGGCCTGTCATATAGACGTGAGAGTGGTGGGACACAAGGTGAGGGATTTGGGGGCAAGATAATGACAATTTCTCAGTGTTTTAAATATCAAAAAGAAGAGTTTGAACATTTATCTGACTGTGGAGATGGTCACAGAGGGCAAGTAAAATTCTTAGAAACTGGTTACTCACTAGAGGCCCTTGAAGTGTGATTACAAAGGGAGAAGTTTCCAGAAATCAGGGGCTACCCATGCAGAGGTTGACAACAGCTAGGCAGAGAATAAAAATGAGTAAAGCAGAATATAAGAAAAGCAAATGCACAAGCACTTTGGTAAATGCACTGGCACTCAGTCTCAGTGGCCGGGGAACAATTTAGGGGGTGAAGGGACTGTGCTCAAAGGAAGCCCATGCCCCATCCATAGGGGAATTTGCTACTTACCTCCCAGGTAATGCAGCCATGTGCAAAGGCAGTCTCTGCATTATCATCAGATTTTTAAAACAGAAGCTAGAAATGTGGATTTTTATATGAATGTTGTAGATTTGTATATGTTGCAAGTAATTTATTTACGCACATACTTTCATGCTCTCTCTCTCTCTCTCTCTCTCTCTCTCTCTCTCTCTCTCTCTCTCTCTCTGCCAAACAAAATGTAGCTCTAGGAATCTGAGGCCCATGGTCTGCTAGTTGAAATCTCTCCTACAGAGGGTGTGCATTCCTTGCTCTCCACAAGATCTGGATTTAGACTTCCTCCAGTCCTGAGGTCAGATTCTCAGGCTTCTTTAGTGCATCCTGCTTTTCTTTGCCTTGCCTTTCCCATCAGCCACCTTCAGAAGACTGGTTTATGGTCCTTGCAACTCTAAAAGAATGATACAGTCCAAGTTCTGATGAGTCCAAGTTCATCAGCTCCTTCTTCTCCTCCCTTGAGAGCTCACACTTGTAGCAAGGGCGGTGTCCCACATATACCCTCAGTACACACCAGTGATCTATTCCACAAGCACTGCTCTATTCTGTTGCAAAGCTTTCTCTGCATGCAGAAGAGTTCTGGGGAATATGAACCCCTAGGCAAAACCCTGTGCCAATAACAAATGGAATTTGGTAGATATCCACTGTAGCTCCCTTGTTTCTTCAGTGGGACAACTTTGAGGCATGTTCCACACCGTCCCCAAGAGATCCCCAGTCAGACTGAGCCTCAGTTGCCTATAGATGCAACCTGTTCATTAACACAGCCTGTATTGACTTCGTTGCTTATCTTTTTCCTCACTCACGTACTGGTGCATTCTGGGATAACTACTTGCATTCAAGTCACCGTCTTGGGGTCTGTTGCGGCAAAGCTTTATACAACTCCTTCCCACTGAGCGGCCAGAGCAGGAGTGTTATTGGGATGAGTACCGACATTTGCAAGCCCCTCTGCTGGGGCTGGATTCTTAAGCACGCAGGGACTTTGTGACAAGCAGGCTGTTTTTTGCCCTTTCCAAGCCTGGGTTTATTGACAAATGCATAAAACTCAGCTTGAAACAAAATGTTTTTTAGCTCTGTCGTAAACAAGCTAATCCACAGACAAAGCACTCCCTCTGCTTTCTCTCCCCTCAACCCTGCACGATTTGTTCAGGATCCTTGGTTGACCTTTTAACTGTATTTCAGTGGAGGATGGACAGAAAAAAACAAAGTCTCACATTTGCATCCATACAAGCAAATGGCTGCAGCTTAGGACAAAGTCTATGATCAAAGAAGGGGCAGGATGCTGAACCAGACGCCAGGACAAGCCAGGGAGCTGTAGAGCCCTGCATACCCGCCGCCTCTCCCCACTGCAACTTGGAGCTTTTAGGGGATTCATTAGGTGGGCTAACTGGGGGCTACTTGTTCATTCTACTTAAGAAGAAAGAGAAGGAAATATGAGAAATAACACTTGAGACGAGCACTAGACTCAGACTAGACTCTTGCCCAGATTTCTGGGGCATTGAGAGTGGCTTCCCCAGAGGGCATTTTCCTTCAGCCCTGCCTTGCCCGGTTACTCTTTCTCTGGGTGCTCTAATGCTGGATTTTGTCTCAATACTGTAGCAGGTACAGTCATTAGTTTAGCAAGCTAGACTATAAACATTGTGAGGGCAAAGATCACGTGTGTCTTATTCTGTGATGTGTCCTCAGTGCTTCATGCAGGGTCTGCAAAATAGTAAGCATTTAATCAATATGTATTGAATCAATCTATAAATTAATCTATCAATAAATCTTAGGGAAATAAAGAGTTGCTATATAAAAAGAAAATATGTAGTTTATAATAAAAAAACAAACTAGTGCTTATGCTGTTAATCCTTAATACATTTAAACAAGGCTGGGTGCAGTGGCTTCATGTCTGTAATTTCAGCACTTTGGGAGGCCGAAGTGGGCAGGTTACCTGAGGTCAGGAGTTCGAGACCAGCCTGGCTAACATAGTGAAACCCCGTTTCTACTAAAAACATAAAAGAGTAGCCAGGCATGGTGGCACACATCTGTAATCCCAGCTATTCAGGAGGCTGAGGCAGGAGAATCACTTGAACCCTGGAGGTGGAGGTTACAGTGAGCCAAGATCAGGCCATTGCACTGTAGCTTGGATAAGAGCAAAACTTGGTCTCAAAAAATAAATAAAAATAAATAAATTTAAACAAACAACACACAGCCAGGCACTCGCACCCACATATGCAACACACACACTCTGGTTCTGGATGTGAGAAACACAGCAATAACTCCAGGTACTAAAGGAAGGTTCAGCAAGCATCTTCTTAGTCAGACAGGGATATTGCTGCTTTGTGTGCCTCTTCTTCAGCATATTTTCAACGGTTATAAATCATTTTCTAGCATTTTAAGATCATGCTATAATCATTTTTCCTTTTTGCTAAATTGTTAAGCCATGTTTGCCTCTGATTACCCAGCTCAGTGATTACTCAAACTCTCTCTCACTCCGTTTTCTCACCTATAAAAGTAGTTATAATAGTAACATCCACTTCAAAAGATTTTAGGGAGATTAAGTGGCTTATTTCAGAAGAAATGCATAGAACAGGATCTGGTACATGGTAGACTCTTTAAAAATCTTTTAGCTACTGCAGCTACCTGACTTCTGAGCAAAGGCAGAATGAACAAGATGACATGAATTTTTCTCCACTCTAAATTCCATCAAAGGATTCTTTAAACCCTCCAGAGATGTCATTTCTCTACAACAGGTGTGACTAAAACTGGTGACGACAACTCTACACATTTCAGCTCTACAATTCTTCACACCAGAGGACCCACATTATAAGTGCCTCTCCTCCACTCACTAGCCCACCTCCGTTCCATCTGTCACCTCAGCAGTGCTTGTTTTGAAAACAAACTCTCAGTCCAACCTAGTTGTACATGCCTTTAGTTCCAGCTATGCGGGAGGACTGCCTGAAGCCAGGAGCTCAAGACGATGCACTATGATCAAGCAAGTCAATTACAACTGCACCCCACCTACGGGCAACATAGTGGGGCTGGGAAAGGGAGAAGGGAAGGTGAAGGAAAGGAAAGGAAGGAAAGGGAAAGGGAAGGGAGGAAAAGGAAGGGAAGAAAGAAGGGAAGGGGGAAGGAAGGAAGAAGGAGGAGGAAGAGAGAGAGAAAGAAGAAAGAAAGAAAAGAGGAGAGGGAAGGGGAGGGGGAGCAGGGCTCCCTATGAGTAGTAAGACTAAAGGTAAAGCAACCCTCTCAGGCAGCCTCCACTGCAGTTCCACCAGAAGTGCATGGTCCATGGACCTACCTCTCATTCCACATGCTGCTTGGAGAGAGCTGCTCAGAGCATGCCCTTTCAGACAATCTCCCTAGGGTCTCAGAAATTTCTTAGAGGACAGCCTCCTATCCTCAGACTGAGAGGACATCTATCTGATAAGAAAGAGGTATGGGAACAGAAAGATGCAGGTAAAGATGCATGACTCTCAAGAGAAATCCCTCATCTCAACCCTTCAGCCTCTTTGGAACTAGCTGTATTCAGGACTGCTGAGAGGTAAAATCTTCAGTTTGTCTTCTGTCTCTTTCTGACCACAGAAAGTGAAGTAACACTCAGCAGGCCAGGAGGCTCAACCCAAATCAAAGGAGCCCACTCTGCCACTAATATTGAAAACCTGTACATTGGTTCTGGCTTTTGTAAACATAGGTGGATGGGAATGAAGAGCTTTCTAACTCTGTGACTAGTCTTCTGTGATCTTCAGATTATCTGATGAGCTCTGCTTGAATTCAGTCATGAAAGAAGCTTTACTGATAGCCAATGCCAATCCATTTTTGTTAAAAAGCAGTCCTGTCTGTGCCATGTTCCATGAAATATGAGCTTTACTGGTACAGTGCTTTAAAAGAGAGAGAGAATAAAAAACAGAGAAGAATAGAAAGAGACACAGAGAAACTTGACTAGATTTCTTAGCAAGGCAACTTGCCAAACTAAACATAGAATTAACTACTTACAAATTCATACACTTAAAATTTAAGCATAAATTTACAAAATAAAACAAATCCCAGGGAGAAGTCTTGGCCTTATCCTTCAGGACAGATAATTAAGAGGACCTAAGAACATTGCTGCCCATGGTGTGGCTTTGGTTAGGGGGAAATAAGGCACTGTAATGCACAAATTCTCTTTGAGAGCTGTGTATTAGTTTCCCACGGCTCACCAGAACAAAGTACCACAGACTGGGTGGCCCAAACAACAGAGAAGTATTGTCTCGCAGTTCTGAAAACTAGAAGTGTAAAGTCAGTGTGGACTGGGAGAGGCAGATCCACCCTCAATCTGGGCGGACACCATCTGATCAGCTGCCAGCATGCTAGAATAAAGCAGACAGAGAAACATGGAAGGACTCTATTTGCTGAACCCTCTGGTCTTCATCTTTCTCCAGGCCTGGATGCTTCCTGCCCTCCAACATCAGATTCCAAGTTCTTCAGCTTTTGGACTCTTGTACTTACTTACACAGCGATTAGCCAGAGGCTCTCAGGTCTTTGGCCACAGACTGAAGGCTGCACTGTCAGCTTCCCTACTTTTGAGATTTGGGGACTCGAACTGGCTTCCTTGCTCCTCAGCTTGCAGGTGGCCTATTGTGGGACCTCACCTTGTGATCATGTTAGTCAATACTTCTTAATAAACTCCACTTCATGTATACAGGTATCCTAATAGTCCTGTCCCTCTAGAGAACCCTGACTAATACACCAGATAAAGTCACATTCACAAGTACTGGAGGTTAGGAATGTCAACTTCTTCTTGGTGGATGCAATTCAACCCATAACAAACTGAAGGTCTCCTTCCCGCTTCAAACCAAACAATGTCCATAAATGAGTTTCTTACCTTACAGAAACTCATTTAATCAAATATCATACATTAAACAAGATTGTGAGATTTTTATTTTTGCAGAGCAGAGTATTCTAATATGTCAGTCAATTTAGAAACTTTGCAAACTTTCTCAGGGACCATCTGTATTAGTTTCCTATGGCTGCTGTAACAAGTTATCACAAAGTTGGTGACTTAAAGCAACATACATTTATTCTCTTACAGTTCTGGTGGCCAGGGTCAGCAGCGGGTTTCACTGGGCTGAAATCAAGATGTTGGAAGGACCACACATCCTCTGGAGGTTTCAGTGGAGAATCCATTTCTTTGCCTTTTGCAGCTTGTAGTGGTCACCTGGATTCCTTGGCTCGTGGCCCCTTCTCCATCTTCAAAGTGCATTACTTCTATCTCTGCTTCCTTTATCACAATGCCTTCTCTTCCTAGTAAAATCTCCCTCTGCCTCCCCCTGGTAAGGACATTTGAGATTACATTTAGGGCCCACCCACATAATCCAGAATAAACTCTCATCTCAAGAACCTTAATTTATTCACACTGGTGAAGTTCCTTTTTCCATAAATGAATGACAACATTCATAGGTTCTGTCTACTCGGACCTGAATATATTTGGAGGTTATTATTCAGCCTACCAAACCATCCATCCTAGATCAACCCAAATTACAGTCTACCTCATTTTCACAAAGGAAAACCTTTCCCTTAAAAGAGCATCTGTTTCCTAGATATTTCTTCAGCTTCTTCTGGTTTCTTCTCAGACATGAACCTCATCATTCAATGCCTTCTCAAAGAAGAGTCTGGGTTTAAGTACAGCTGTGCCTATTGATCAGCGCATGGAGACATTTGATAACTTTAAGAATACTAGAAACTGCTATCAGTCTTTTCTTTTTCATTCTGAAGACAGAGCTTAATTTCTGATGTATTACCAGTTTTACAAAATATGCACCGTATGTTTTCCACTAGACTTGGGGAATGCAGCAAGTCCTCTTGGCAAATCAAATAATTTTGAGCATTACAAATTAGGGGTTTTAAGCACCTCTTCTTTTAAATTTATCTCAACCATTTTAAGTGATTTTTACATAAACTCTGAGCATGTCCCTGCCATAATGAATAAAAGGATAAATTGCCACATTTGCCACTTTAGAAAACATTCTCTCCTCTCTCCATCCCAGCCCACATGGAGAGTCTACCCTTGGATGTTGAGTTTAACCCTGTGAGTGGCTTTTAACATATGAGTACCAGTGGAAGTGGCAGTACATCAGTTCTGAGTTTAAGACTCTAGGAGGAATAATGTGGTCCTATAGCTTCAATGGGAGCTTTTAGACTTTAACTTGAGAATGAACTACTCTAGGAAGCCAGCACAACTCCACACCAAGCTCAGAATGAGTTGGGTGGGGCAGCTATCTTATAGACCTCTAAGCATGAGAATAAGAGTTCATTATTATAAGCTGCTGAGCATAGATTTACACAGCATTTTATAGCAATGGTAGACTATTAAGGCCATCATTTATGATTACTATATTTTTAATCATTATTAATGAGGAGTCGCTTCAAACACCAGTTGATGGCCTATAATACCAGCACTTTGGGAGGCCAAAGCGGGCTGATCACCTTAAGTCAGGAGTCCAAGACCAGCCTGCCAACATGGTAAAACTCTGTCTCTACTAAAAATAAAAAAATTAGCTGGGCGTGGTGGCAGGTGCCTGTAATCCCAGCTACTTGGGAGGCTGAGGCAGGAGAATTGCTTGAACCCGGAGGCAGAGGTTGCTGTGAGCTGAGACAGCACTGTTGCACTCCAGCCTGGGCAACAAGAGCAAAACTCTGTCTCAAAAAAGCAAAAACAAAAACAAAAAACATTTGGCCCAGTATTTAATTTTTAATTAATATATTAACAAGAAATATAACATCAAAAACACTCACCTTCAATCAGTGTAATACTTATGCCTTAAATTATGTTTATAAATTTTTTATTAATGTGACTTATTTTTAAATTAAGCAAACAAGTGTAAAGTTGTATATACAGTGTGATCTCAACTATGTAAAAATTATAGAAAAATAACAGTAATTTATTTGGGGTAAACTTGATTATCTAAGTACTTTGTTATTCACAGTATATAACCTGTACTATAGATTTTAGAAATCCACTATATATCATTCTGTAGCATGTTTGTGCTACTATAAATAAGTAATGATAGTTGAATAAAATAAATAATAATTTTCTTTCCTGAGAAAAAGAACCCAGAAGTTCACTTAGAAAATTGAACCTAAGTAAAATTGTGAATATGATAGTAATTACAGTGGGGAGCAGAGAGGTGTGCGCATGTAATGGAGAGTAATTTTGAATGTATAGATGAGGGGTTTTGTGTGTGTGTGTGTGTGTGTGTGTGTGTGTGTGTGTTTTGAAATAGGGTCTCAATATGTCACCCAGGCTAGAGTGCAGTGGTGCCATCCTGGCTCACTACAACCTTGATTTTCCTGGCTCAGGTGATACTCTCACCTCAGCCTCCCAAATAGCTGAGACTACAGGTGCCCACCACTACACCAGCAAATTTTGTATTTTTGGCAGAAATGGGGTTTCACCATTTTCCCCAGGCTGCTTTCAAACTCCTGTGCTCAAACAATACTCCCGCCTCAGCCTCCCAAAATACTGGCATTACAGTTATGAATCACCATGCCCAGATGAGGTGGATTTTTAATTTCTTTTTTTGAAATGTTGGCTAATTAAGATAAAATGGATTTTTATTTTTAAAAATCAAGTATTTTCTTTTTCTAATCAGCCAAGAGATAATGATGTGCAATACATTTTCAAATACTTTCAGAAATGTTGTCCTCAGAAATTAAACTGTGACTTGGTTTTTATTTTTAAATAACTGACTTTTTAACACTTATTACAACATGTCCACAGAAAGTAAAAGAACAATTTTTTCAATCCTAATTAATTATATGAGTTTTCCCTTTTTCTTACTGAGAAGCAGGGAGTAAAAAAATAAACAACAAAAAAAGTGCATATTTTTATGGAGATCAAGACTCTGAAATGGTCATTTGCATTTAACACCTTTTCATTCAGAAATGAGGGGGTGTCACAGTCTGTTTGTGTTGGTATAACAAAATACTGAGACTGGGTAATTTACTAAAAAACAGACATTTGTTACTCAGAGTACCCGGAGGCTGGGAAGCCCAGGTCAAGGTGTGGCAGGCTCAGTGTCTGGTGACGGCTGCTCTCTGCTTGCAGGGTGGCTTCTAGCTGCTGCATCCTCCTGAGAGGATAAGTACTGTGTCTCACGTGGCAGAAGGGACAGAAAGAGGGGAATCAGCTCTCTCAGACTCCTTCAAAAAATCCCTAATCCCATCCATGAGAGAGCTCTGCCCTAGTGATTTAATCATCTCAGGAACTCTTCGCGTCTTTTTTTTTTTTTCTTTAAAAAAAATTCTTCAGGTCAGATGGGTAATGTGCTGACATTGTAACAAGGTTCAAGGGTGGCACATCTCACACAAGCATGTGAACACCCAATCATCATACTCATAAACTACAAAAGGATCTAACTCTTCACGTCTTAATGCTATCACAGTGGTGATTAAATCTCACTATATGAATTTTGGGGGACACATTCAGTCCACAGCAGGAGGCTTTGGTTTTCTGAAAATCCAAGAGCAGAAGCCATTAAGAGAGAAAGGTGATGGATTATCTCAAGCCACATTTCAAAATTATTTTGGAAATTATAATTTTCCTATATAAAGGCATATATGTATTCATTCAACAAGAATTGATTAATTCAACAAGAATCATTTTAAACACTGAGGACCAGAGGTAACAAGAAATACAAGTTCCTGGGCTAGGCATAGTGGCTCATACCTGTAATCCAGCATTTTGGGAGGCTAAGGCAGGTGGATCGATTGAGCTCAAAAGTTCAAGACCAGGCTGGGCAACATGGCCAAACGTCATCTGGACTAAAAACATGAAAATTAAATCAACCAGGTGTGGTGGATCATGCCTGTAACCCCAGCTACTCAGGTGGCTGAGGCAAGAGAATCACTTGAACCTGGGAGGCAGAGTTGCAGTGAGCTGAGATTACACCACTGCACACTCCAGCCTGGCAACAGAGTAAGATATTGTCTTCAAAAAAAAAAAGGTTCTGCCCTTACAAAGCTTAGTTTTCAGTTTGTTGCCTTTTTGAAGGGTGAAGATTTGACTGAGAAATAGAGGGAAATTCTGATCCCAATTTTGGGATGTTTTCTCCATTTGAAAGAAAGAAAAAAAAACTAGCTGAAACCTTTGGCAACCACTTAAAAGAAAAATGATTCAAAATGTAGAAAATTACCTTAAATTAGAATTTTTCTGAAATGTTATTAAAACTATAGATTTCTAGGTTACATCCAAGTCAACTAAAGAGGGTGGGACCCACGAATCTCTAATTTTAACACATTTGTCAATTGATTATAAGATTGTACCAAAAAAGCTTGAGAATCTGCAAATAGAAGGTTGGAGGACAGTCCAGAAACAAAAACTCTGAATTACCAATTTGAAAATTGATTTTGGTAAAATTTAAAAATATAAATGTTTAAAATTAACATCTCTTTTCATTTAAATAATGCACAAGAATTCAGGAACTGTAGGAAGAAATTTGCAAAACTGCATTGAAGTAAAGTGAAAGGACACAAAAATGGTGATACATTCCTCAAAGGAAAAATGTATATTATAAAGAATGAAATTATCCCGTGATTAATCTGAAATTTACTTCGTGTATTTCCAGTCCAATTAACATATACTTCTGAACTCCTTTTGCCTGTGTTTTGGATTCATATATCTAGCTCACATCTATTTTATCCTTTTCTTTAAATTTATACCTTTCTCTCTCTCACTCTGACTTCAAGGAAAATTATTGAAGTTTGCTGAATTAGTCAGTTTAGGCTACTTGTATTGCAATAAAAAAAATCCTAAAAACTTTTTAGTTTAATTAAGTCCCATCGTTTTACTTTTGCTTTTGTTGCATTTGCTTTCAGGTTCTTAGTTAAGAATTCTTTGCATAAGCCAATGTCTACAAGAGTTTTTCTGATATTCTTTTCTAGAATGTTTGTGGTTTTTATGGTCTTAGATTTAATTCTTTGATCCATCTTAATTAAGTTTGTATAAGGTGAGTAAAAAAACTGGTGAATAAAAATCCAGTTTTATTCCTCTACATGTGACTTACCAGTTTTTCCAGCACCGTTTATTGAATAGGTCCTTTCCCCAGTTTATATTTTTGTTTGCTTTGCTGAAGATCAGTTGGTTGTAAATATTTGGCTTTATTCGGGGCTTGCTATTCTGTTCCATTGGTCTATGTGCCTATTTTTATACCAGTATCATGCTGTTTTGGTAACTATAGCCTTATCATATAATTTGGGTAATGCGATGCCTCCAGATTTATTCTCTTTGATTAGTATTGCTTTGGCTATGCAGAATCTTTGTTGGTTTTATTTGAATTTTAGGATTGTCTTTTCTAGCTTTGTGAAGAAAGATGATAGTATTTTGGTGGGAATTACACTGAATCTATAGAGTGCTTTAGGCAGTATGGTCATTTTCACAAAATTGATTCTACCATCCATGAGCATGGGATGTGTTTCCATTTGTTTGTGTAACCTATGATTTGTTTCAGCAGTGTTTTTTAGTTTTCCTTATAGAGATCTTTCACTTCCTTGGTCAAGTGTATTCTTAAGAATTTTATTGTTTTTTGCAGCTGTTGTAAAAGGCACTGAGTTCTTGATTTGATTCTCAGCCTAGTCATTGTTGGTGTATAGCAGTGCTGCTGATATACATTGCTTTGGTATCCTGAGACTTTATTGAATTTGTTTATCAGATCTAGGAGCTTCTTGGATGGGTATTTAGAGTTTTCAGGTATAAAATCCTATCAGTGAACAGTGACAGTTTGACTTACTTTCATCCGATTTGTATGCCCTTTATTTCTTTCTCTTGCCTAATTGCTTTGGCCAGGACTTCTAGTACTATGTCGAATAGAAGTGACAAAAGTGGGCATCTTTGTCTTGTTCCAGTTCTCAGGTGGAACGCTTTCAACATTCCCCATTCAGTATGATGCTGGCTGTGTGTTTCTCATAGATGGCTTTTATTACTTTGAGGTCTCATCTATTCCTATTTTGTTGAGGGTTTTTATTATAAAGAAATGCTGAATTTTATCAAATGCTTTTTCTGTGTCTATTGAGATGATCATGTGGTTTTTGTTTTTAATTCTGTTTATGTGATGTGTAACATTTGTTGACTTGCATATGTAAAGCTATTCCTGAATCCCTGGCATGAAACCAACTTGATCATGATGTATTATCTTTTTGATATGCTGTTGGATTTGGTATGGAGACATCTTAAAGAGCTAAATGTAGAACTACCATTTGACCCAGCAATCTCACTCTGCTACTAGGTATCTAAACAAAGGAAAGTAAGTCAATATATGAAAAAGATTCATGCACACACGTTTATAGGAGCACAATTCACAATTACAAAGATATGGAACCAACCTAAGTGCGCTTCAACCAGTGAGTGGATAAAGAAAATGCACACACACACACACACACACACACAAATACCACAGAATACTACTCAGCCATAAAAATTTATAATGTCTTTTGCAGCAACTTGGATGGAGCTGGAGGCCATTATTCTAAGCGAAGTATAATCATTCAGGAATGGAAAACCAAATATCACATGTTTTCACTTATAAGTAGGAACTTTATCAGATGTGAGAAATTGCAACTCCTGCTTTTTATTTATTTATTTATTTTTGCTCTCCATTTGGTTGGTAAATCTTTCTCCATCCCTTTGTTTTGAGTCTTTGTGTATCCCTGCATGTGAAATGGGTCTGGATGTAGCATACCATTGGGTTTTGGCTGTATCTTTTGATTGGGGGATCTAGTCGATTTAAATTTAGGATTACTGCCATTTGATGTTAACTGGCTATTTTATCCATTCGTTGATGTAAATTCTTCTTTATGTTGATGCTCTTTACTTTTTGGTATATTTTTAGAAAGGCTAATACTGGTTGTTTCTTTCTACGTGTAATGCTTCTTTAGAAGCTCTTGTAAAGCAGGCCTGGTGGTAATAAAATCTCTGAGCACTTGCTTGTTTATAAAAGATTTTATTTTTCCTTCAGTTGTGAAACTTAGTTTGGCTGGATATGAAAATCTGGGCTGAAAGTTCTGTTCTTTAAGGATGTTGAATATTGGCCCCCACTCTCTTCTGGCTTTTAGAGTTTCTGCTGAGAGATCTGCTGTAAGTCTGATAGGCTTCCCTTTGTAATTAACCCGACCTTTCTCTCTGGCTGCCGTTAGTATTTTCTCCTTCGTTTCAACCCTGGTGAATCTAGCAATTATGTGCCTTGGGGTTGCTCTTCTTGAGGAATATCTTTGTGGTGTTCTCTGTATTACCTGGGGTTGAATATTGTCCTGCTTTGCTAGTTTAGGAAAATTTTCCTGAATAATATCCTGAAGGGTATTTTCCAGCTTGGATTCATTCTCTCCAATGAATGAATTTAAAGCAACAGAGATATAGTGGTAAAAGGATCAATGCAACAACAAGAGCTAACGATCCTAACACCCAGATACATAGAGACTTAGACTCAACGAGACAGAAAATTAATAAGGATATCAAGGACTCGAACTCAGATTCGGAACAAGTAAACTTAATAAATATTTATAGAGCTCTCCACTTTAAATACACAAAATAAACATTCTTATCAATACTACATGACACCTACTCATAGGTTTAAATGAAACATTGATTGACCATTATTAATACCCCTTTTTTTTAGAATAAAGCAACATTTCTGTTCTCTCTCCCTCTTTTTCTTCCTCTTTCTTCCTCTCCTTCACTCCTTTTTTTCTTTCCTTCTCTCAAAAAAAAATAAGTAGGAACTAAGCTATGAGGATGCAAAGGCATAATAATGATATAATGAACTTTAGGGAATCAGGGGGAAGATTGGAAGGGGGTAAGGGTTAACAGACTACATACTAGGTACAATGTACACTGCTCGGGTGATGGGTGCAGTAAAATCTCAGAAATCACCACTGAAGAACTTATTCGTGTAACTAAAAGGCACCTATCAAAAGAACTATTGAAATATAAATAAAATTGGAAAAAATCTAGTATTTAATAGTACAACAGGATGACTACAGTCAGTAATAATTTAATTGTAAATTTTAAAATAACTAAGTATAATTGGATTGTTTGTAACACAAAGGATTCAGTTTGAGGTGATAGATACTCCATTTACCCTGATGTTATTATTACACATTGTATGCCGGTGTTAAAATGTTTCATATACCCCATAAATATATATGCATCGTCTATGCACCCACAAAAATTTAAAAAAATTTTAAAACCAACATTTCGATGCTTACAACAAGAAAGAATTTTTCCCTATGCTATATGGGCATCACAGTCAGGCTGAGGCTGCTCCTTGTGATCTTCAGACAAGGATATTTCCAGTGTGTAGGCATCAAGCTTTATGTGTCCATTGACTGTACCAGTTATCCCTTGGGTAGGGTCATTTTAGCAGGACATTGGATGTGGGAGTGAGCCAGAGGGGAACTTTGTTTACAGTCTTGATCATCATTTTAGAGAATAAATGAAATGAATATTTAATCCAAGAAGTTAAAGAAATTCTCAGGCTGAAACCAATTGAGGAAAATATTCTAATAGATATGTAAAGTGAGGGGTTTTTCTCCCAAAATACCAATAAAATGTGTAAAATCAAATTTAATAAAGAAAACAAATTTAAACAAAAATATGTATTTTTGAATAATAAAACAGGTATATTATCATTTACCTATGATAAGGATATTATATGATGTGGAGAAAATTTCTAATTCTACGCTATTTCAAATATTTAATAATATTGGAAAAGATAGAAAACATTTCAATTTGTTTTAGTAGATTAGTATAACCCTGATAATCAAATTGACAAATAGTGCACTATGAAAGAATCTACAGAAAATTTGACAAATAGTGCACTATGAAAGAATCTAAAGATTAATCTTTTCACTAAAAATAAAGAATACATGAACTGATTAGAATTGTAGGCTTAGAAGTTAAATAGAACTATATACAAATTCTTACTCTATTACACAAAAATATTTTCTGACTTGACCATTTAACCATATTAAATTTTTTCTAGAGTAGGATAGTAATAATTTTCTTAAGAATAATTGTGAGGATTAGAAAATGATGTAAATAAATTCCAAAATATTGCATGCATTCAACTTATGTCTGATAAAGCTTGCTTATGCGTGATGATGAGGAAGAGAAGGATGGTGAAATTGCTGCAACATCAGAAACCAAATTTCACAGACCTAAATCTTGGAGCATGTTATGAAACAGAGTCAAGATGTTGTATAGAGTTTATTCTAGAAGTGCAAGGAGAATTTAACTTTAAAAATATTTTTAATTCATCACATTATAGGTAAAAGGAGGAAAAAAACGCATGAACATCTCAATAGATGCTGATAAGGGATTTCGTAAATTTTAACATTTGGTCCTAACCGAGGGGAAAAAATTATAGGAAATCTCAAAACTGAAAGCTACTTACTTGGTGTGATAAAGAATACCTATCAGAAGTCAATAGAAAATACTGGTCATGTCTTGAAGCATTTCTATTATAGTCAGGAAGAAAAAAGGAAGCTTAGCTCACTGTAATTACTTTGTATGTTCTAGAACTTCTAGTAATTTGTTAATTACTCATTAGCAAATTACTCTTTTGAAAGGTTATACTACCTTACACTTGCTTCAGTGGTGGCCAATTTTGCATGCCATTAATAATATGATTTACTGTTTTTTTCAACCTTTATTAATTTTTAGGAACAAAAGGTATAATGTTCTTTTTCTAAATTATATTTCTTAACTTATTACTGTTTGAATATTTTTGCTTATGTTTAAAAGCCATTTGTATTTACCTTTTGGGGAATCTCTATATTCTTTTTTACTAATGAAGGTCTTTTTGTTTGCTATATATACTATTATCTTGATAATATTATTAATAATTATTACATATTATAAATAATATATTAATATACTGCTATTTATTTTGTTTATTCTAGACCTTCCAGTTAATATTACAGAGAAGAAAAGTATAATAACTAAACAGAAGGGCCAAAGTTATCATGGCTTACAAATATGACTGCCTGACTGGAAGTAACTGAAAAATATCAGACAGATATATATTATAATGATTAAAGATGTTTAGTAATAAGGCCAAAAAGGGTAACTATTACAAAAGAAAGAACCATAATGCCAATAATTATAAATTTGAATTATTAAGAGAAAATTTCTATGATAATATAGAACAAACAATGTGACCTAAAAAGATATAATTTAATTAAATTAACTTCTAAAATTTACAATAAGGGCATAATTGGACAAATTCACAAAAATATACATTCAAGACAAATCATAAAATTTAGCAAGTAGCAAAATAATATGTCTAATCTAAATGCCTATTAATAAAGAACTGGCTAAATAAAATGCTATCAGTCCACTAGCTTGCATTAAAAATAATGGTTCAGTGCTCATTTTATTGAAAAATGTACTTGTGTTTTAAAAACAAAATTTGGGTGCTTTCACAATAAACGTGCTCATAATATTACTTTTAGAATCATAAAAACAAAACTTAGCTATGTATTTCATACTAACTAATTTTGGTGAAAATATAGCAAAGCAAACCCTCTCATTAGAGTGTTAATTGGTTACATCATTCTGAGGGCAAGATGTTCCTTATTTATTAAAAGCCTTAAAAAATGGTCATACTTAAAAAGACAATTGCATTTCTAAGAGACTGTCTTCAGGAAATAATAAGACTTGAAAATTGCTAAGAGAATAGACTTTCAACGTTCTCACCACAATAAAAGTAATAAGAAGTATGTGAGGTAACAGATATATTCATTAGCTTAATTATCCATTTCAAAATATGTGCACATATCAGCACATCATGTATACCATAAATACATGTAATTTTTGTCAATTTAAAATTAAATTAACACATAAAAGTGAAATCTCTAGCAAAAGAAAAGCACATACAAGGATGTTCATTATTTATTGAGGAAACAATTGGAAATGCCAATAATAGCACAAGTCCAGTGAGTTCCTACACCATAAGGCACTGTGCTAGGCACTTGTGAGTGTATGTCCTTTCTGTTTCCAACTCCAACTCCTTCAGATATGAGAGCCTTCTCTTAAATGCAGACCCCAAGGGATTAAGGTTGAGGGATCATGTGTATTCCCAGACCGCCCTACAGTTGTTAATCAAACCAGATGATCAGATGGAGGCTAAGCAGTTTAAGACACAAAGAGTCACTTCCAGAAGAATGGCCTGTGGATGCTTTGCTTCACATCACCTATTGCTTATTCTCACATACAGAAATTCAAAGGGCCCATGGCCCCTGACTCAACTTCACAGAAATGTCTGGTGCCAGAGGGGCAAGGAGACCTATGATGCCCCCCCCACTTCCTTTTCCTTTTCAGCTCATGATTTCTCAGTTTGGGAACAGTGACAATAACTTCATAAATATACATATATATATACAGATTTATCTTCTGTCTGCTTAGGTCAGTAATACTGGAATTTAATTGTCAAGTATTTTCAGTCTTTGTTTTCTGGTTCCAGAGAGTAAGGTGTCAGTCACTCTGAAGTAGGAGGGACAATTATAGAATGAAAATGAAGAAACTCAGTGAGAACAGAAAGGGTGGAGGGAAGGCATACGAGGGACAACTTCAATACTGCCCTGCCACACAACCAGTTTTTTACTGAATCATCACAAGAAACTTATATTGACAGAATATAGTTACATATGCATGTAAACTGTATATAGATAATTTATATTGGTGCTGTGCTGTATTTCCTTTTTGCAAATCAGGAAAATAGAGCTTAGAGAAGCCCCTTGTTCAGGGTCACACAGTCTATAAATAATAGACCCAGTCTTTCAAAATCAGGCCATCAAAACTCAAAGCCAATGGATTTCATCCCTACTGTATACTGAAAGAAAATAAAGGTTAAAATATAGGCTTCCAATAATTCAGTTTATAAATTAAAAAATTTAAAGTTATTAAATCTTACCTAACCCTTCAAGGTAATTGCTTAGAAGATAATTTAATTGCATCTCATGAGGAAATGTCACAATACATACAGTTTAAAAAATGAGATCAATGATTGTTCAAAATAAGTTATGATATTCATGCACCAAAAAAATACTAAAAGCACACTGTGAAAGGTTAATATTGTTGGGATTTGGTGATTTTAATTTTATTTATATTTTTAAATTTATATAACACCTATTAATATTTGTGTATCAGAAAAACAATAATAAAAGAACTGCTCACATTTGCTTTTCTGGTAGCTACTATGAAAATGCCAGCCTGAAGCAGGGTAAATAATTAGGCCTCTCGCTTTGGAGCATGTTTTCAAATAGTAGACCTGGAGATAACTGAGCTGAAGGAAAAATATTAGAATTACTGAAAGTTAGATCTTCAAGGGATTTTAGCAATCATTGCATTCAGCATCTTAGTTTTTCAGATGAGGAAATGAGAGAAGAATAGAAGAAAATCAGCATACTTTACCCAATAAATCATTGTCCTCTTAATAAAATTGAGAGTGGACATCAATTCCTTAGAAGATTTTCTATCTCTTAAAAAAATGCCTTATAAAACTGTGATCTTTAACTTCTGCCCTGGGTACAGAATTTAACTAGCATAGAAAAATGGGCATTCTGTAGAATTCACTTTCCTTTTAAAAGCTGTAAAGATTTATAACACCAAATGTTCTCCCATCCCTGCCATCAATGCTAGGTTGTTCTTGCTTCCATTGGCTGAGAAGAAAAACACCATGGCATGTGTAAACTATGTAACAAACGTGAACGTTCTGCACATGTACCCAAGAACTTAAAGTATAATAAATAAATTAAAAAATTAAAATATCATCTGAAAAAAAAGAAAAAAACTCCTTGGAAAACTCCCTCCCTTCCTCCCTGCCTTCTTTCTTTCCTTTCTTCCTTCTTTCCTTCCTTCCTTTCTTCTCTTTCTCTTTTTCTCTCTCTCTTTCTTATTTGTATGATTTCTGATTTTAAAAAACATTAGATATCCATGACAGATACTGAAAATGATATAGAAAATCCTAATTGCATATTATATTGTCATATCGAAACAATGATAGTTAATAGGTAACAGAGTTTCAGATTCTTTCCTTCTCTCTTTTCCGTTCCTCTTCTCCTTCAACATTTTTTTTTTTTTGGTCAGTTCTTTGTTAGTCCACTCCAGGACACATCTACCCAGCTCTGGGCTCTCTGATTATCACTTGACCCACTCAAGTAGGATCTTGTGGGGATGGAGATGGTTTCCATGTTCAAAATCACTCACTGCCTCTCCCCAACAACAACCTCCATGGAGTAGGAAGTTCCAGCTCCTAGATAGCAGACACAGCACATGATTTGCTTTGGCCAATAAAATGTTGGCAGATGCAATACAAACAGAAGCTTGGGATGTGCTGGCACTAGTGGCCTTTTCCTCTCCCACTTGTGACATTTCCATGAGAAAAATTTTCTCCATTAGCTGATGCCTTTTCTGCCTGAGCCCAGAATATAAATGTCCCAGGCAACCTGCAGACCTGAACCAAGAAGGAGATTCACCCCAGCAGCCCCCAACCAGAGAGAAAGAATAAATGATTATTACTCTCAGCCACTAGTGTTGCTAAACAGGATACACACATAGAAAGGTTCCTTGAAGCTGAATGCCCACCAAAGTTTCTGAACAAGGTCCCTAATGGTGGGTTTTTTCATGTGAAGAAGGAAATGTTCCTCATTTAAAATCTCCTCAACTTGTTGTGAATGGGTGATACTCATCGCAGTAGCTACCTAACTGTCTGCTCCCAGCATGGACCAGTTAGGGATATCTTCTTCCACCAATCATATTCTGCTTTCTTTTCTGGGGTAACCTGGTGGTCCAATAAATGTTTAATTCTTCATGGTAGTTATTTCTTTTAACCTGACTTTCCTCAGATTATTTATCCCCTCAACTGAGACAGTTTATAGTGCATCTTCATCTTTTTATTCCGTTTTGATTTATTGCTATAACCTCTTGTCCATTTGAAGAAGTAAGTCTTAATTCCAACAGGCAAGGCAGACATGAAGGGAAAATGGTGGCAGAGACTGTGAGACCTGAAGGAAGAGGAGTCCTGTGAATGTACGTTGTGGAGAGAACTGCAAGCTGAATCCCCAGGGCCTGTGGGAAGGCAGATGGACTCAAGACGGGGCAGTGACCATCCCACCAGAGGATACAGGCTCTGGCAGACCCTCAGCTTTTACAAGCCCATTCATGGACATCTGATAGTTTTTTATTCTTCCCATACTGGTTATTCCCTTCTTTTGGCATGCACCCCAATCCTTCTTTAGGAAAGTATTCGCTTTTCCCCTTGCATATAATTTTGGCAAGACTAAACCAGTCAACTCCAGCCTACACTGAACAAGTGCCTTGCTTGTAACATAAGCTTGGGCAGTTGTATTCTATCACTTAAGACTTCAGTTCTTGCTCCCAGTGACCCCCAGGAGGAAAACAATCTGAGTATATTCACTCTAAAGTACCAAGAAATTGAGCACTAATTCCCAGTTTCCCGACTACTGGGACTGCTGAGACCTTTATACTTCCAAAAAGCTATTGCAGAGTTTTCTCTTCAATTCAGGCTATTCAAATTGATTATTTGGTTCTTATTATTTCTCTTCCATTTTCTAGAATTTTTCATGAAAAAATTTTAACTAATATGCCACAAATTGGCAAAAGTCCCGAGTTAATTCTTAAGCTGCAATTGCCTTAATGGCATTGTGCTTTTTAAAAAAATTACAAAAAAAGAGAGCTGTATCTTGTGTTTTTATGATCATGTATTTCCATATAGTAAACATTTTGAATAATTCATAAAAAATAAAACAAAAACTAAATTACCCTGAAATTCCACCTGAGACCATGGGCACCATAACATGGCTTTGGCCAGCACTCCATGTGTCTTTTTACAGATCTCTGTGCAGTTTAACATGATTGGAATTTTATCATTTGTGCTGTTTCCATGGTGACTAACATCATAATGTAATGCAGTCTTTTCTGTTTGTTTTGCTCATATACCCCTGTCAATATAACTCGATTGACATCTTTTCACAGATTTGCCTCTACCTATATAATCATATTGTATATATAGCTGCATACTGATACTTTTGTTATTTTAGAAAAAAAGTAGAATCATATTATAGCATTTTGCTTTCTCATTGTTGAAATCTGTCCAAGTTAACTTATTTCCACAGGCAGTTATTATTGAATGTTGTGGACAAGTTGACATTTATTGAGCATTTCCACATAGAAAGGTATTTTTTTTCCAGTTTTTGTTGTTTTACCATTAAATGAATGAAGTAATTAACATTCCTGTGGAGATGAAAAGCAAGTGATTACAAATACTTTTATTGATAATATGATTGCCTAAAAGCTACAAAAGATTCCATAAAAAACTCGTAAAATTAGTAATGGTATTTGTCAAAGCAACTGGGTACAAGGTAGATATACAAAATGAATAACATCTTTGATAGATATAGATGAAGAAAAATAATCAATTCATGCTAAAAACTAAATGATATAGATTTCTTTTCTTTTTTTTTTTTTGGAGACGGAGTTTCACTCTTGTTACCCAGGCTAGACTGCAATGGCACGATCTCGGCTCACCACAACCTCCACCTCCTGGGTTCAGGCAATTCTCCTTCCTCAGCTTACCGAGTAGCTGGGATTACAGCCACATGCCACCATGCCCAGCTAATTTTTTGTATTTTTAGTAGAGACGGGGTTTCACCATGTTGACCAGGATGGTCTCGATCTCTCGACCTTGTGATCCACCTGCCTTGGCCTCCCAAAGTGCTGGGATTACAGGCGTGAGCCACCGCGCCCAGCCCTAGATTTCTTAGTAATACATTGAAACATAAAAATCATTTAACCTGTCATAAGAAAACTATTAGACTTTAAAGAACATAAAATAATAAGAAATGAAACATTGCATGTTTTTTGATATAAGACTATCATAAAAATATTTCTCCTCTAATTAATATAAAATTTATACATATATTTAACTCAATTCCAATTAAAATTTCAATTTTGTGGTTATTCGTTTGAAACAAGATAAAATGATCTTTCAGAAAGTATAAAATAGTCTGATAGTGTTCAAGAAATGTATAAAGAAGATGAATGGGAGAGAACTTGTTTAGCAGATGCTGAAAACGCATTATGAAGTCACTGTGCACAAAGTAGGAGGATACTCTCATAAGCTTCCTTAATTTCCTCACCAAGCACAACTAAAACTGCTATACATTATATATAAAACAAACATAAGGAGATTCTGAAAATTGGAGAAAAGAAGGCAGATGGGCTAAAGGTCTCAGGACCCAAAGAATAACACAGCAGTGAATTCCCTGGGTTTTCTTTTTGCTTTCAATACTGCAGAATTGGAGCCAAAGAAGCCAGCCACCCAGAAATGCCCATAAACACAGACAAGAAAAGCCCCCACAAAAGTTTGTATTTTTTATTCGAAAGACCAGCAAAGACAAAGCCTAGCCAAACAGAAAAGTATTAAAAAATAATTGTTCTAGTCCCACAAAAACACCACAGAAAAAGCTGTAGCCTCATCCTAACCCTTTCCAGAAATGGTCAACTTGACTTCCACACTACCAGGCTGAGCAGAGGTGCCCCCAACACCATCCCTGCCGCACTCACCTTCATGATTATCAGAAAAGGCTGAGCAGAGAGCCATGACACTCACCTCTGCTGGGTAGTAATGATCACCCCAAACCCCACCCCACTATGGTGCACATGTGGATAGCCTGAACTTCTATTCCAAACTGGCAGTAAAGAAGTGTTCCTCCCACTTCCTACTGGAAACCTAGGGGAGAGTCAAGACTGTTACCACTCCTAAGTATCATTGAGGCCACCCTCTTTTGCTGTCAGTGGAGGCAATGCAGAGGGATTAAGGAGGCACTCTTATCCCTCCCGGTAAAGGTGCTGTGACCCAAGGCCCAGGGAGGAGTCATTGTAGAACCCCTGCCTCATGCAGCAGGATCACAGAGTCCTCCACCACACACACACACATACACACACACACACACACACACACACACACACTGTGGGGGTTACAGAGTCTGAGTGGGAACCTGGACTTCTGCCCCAACGTGGTAGCAGCTATGCCATGCACCCCCTTCCCTTGCCAGAGCAGTGTCAGACAAAGCCAACTAAAAACAGATGGTTTAGACAAGACCTAGCATCTTATAACCTATTATTCCAAATATCCAGTTCCTAATAAAAAATTACCAAGAGCCAGAAAAATTCCACTTGAATAGATACAGGCAATCAACAGATGCCAACACCAAGATGGCAGAGGTATTAGAATTACCTGACAAAGGCTGTAAAACAGCCATCATAAAAGTGCTTCCATGGGCAATTATGAAAAAACTTGAAAAAACAAAAAGCCAGAGAGTATCAGCAAGTACAGAGAAGATATATAAAGAATTGTCAAGTCGAAATTTTAAAACAGAAAAATATAATAACTAAAATTAAAAAACTTAACGGATGGTCTGAAGAGCAGAATGGAAGGGACAGATGAAGGAATGAATGAAATGTATAAAACACTAGAAATTACCCAATCTGGACAATAGGGAAAAAAGTCGGTAGGAGGGGGAACATCGCCTAAGAGACCCGTGGGACTGTAACAAAATATCTAACTTTCATGTGATAATAGTCCCAGAAGAAGAGAGAAAGAGGGCAGGGCCGAAAAAGAACTTGAAAATATAATGGCTGAAAAATTCTTAAATTTGACGAAAGACATAAATTTACAGACTTAAGCAGCTGAGCAAATAGGATAAACAAAAAATCCACACCAAGATAAATTATACCAAATGGTTTAAAACTAAAGACAAGGGGGGAAAAAATCTTTAAAACAGCAGGAGATCAAATATCTTATCTATGAGGGGAAAATAATTTGAGCACAATGGATTTATTATCAGAAAACATGCAGGTCAGACAGAAGTGGCAGAACATTTTTCAAGTGCAGAACAAAAAACAACAACAATTAAGCCAGATTCCTGCAAACATTGAAAATATCCTACTGAAATGAAGGGGAAATAAGAACATTCTCACAAGAAGGAAAACTAGGAGAATTTGTTACCAGCCGACCTACCCAAAAGAATGACTAAACAAAGTTCTTTAAGCAAGAGAAGTGATAAAAGAAAGAATATTGAAAAATCAACAAAGACAGAACACGAGAAACAAAAGATATGGATAAATAAAATAAACTTTCCTTCCCCCTTGAGTTTTCTAAATTATGCTTGACAGTGGAAGAAAAATTATTATGCTTTCTAATGTGGTTCTAAATATACACACATGGCATAAAATTTAAGACAATTATATTCTAAACAGAGGCAAATAAAAAGACACAAAGGTAGGTAAAATTTCTAGATCTCATTGGGGAAAGGATGAAACAAGCAGACTGTGATGTTAAGTACATAAGGTAATATGGAGAGTAGTCACTAAGAAAGCTATTCAAGAGGTTTACTCAAAATCACAATAAATAAAAATGGAATGCTAAACAATGTTAATACAATTCACAAGTCAGATAGCACATGAAAAGATGTCCAACATAATTAGCCATTAGAGAAATGAAGGTTAAAATCACTGCAAAATATCATTGCATACTATAATGGCTAAAATAAAGGACAGTGATGCCAGGCGTGGTGGCTCACACCTGTAATCCCAGAACTTTGGGAGGCTGAGGCAAGCGGATTACCCGAGGTCGGAAATTCGAGACCAGCCTGACCAACGTGGAAAAACCCTATCTCTACTAAAAATACAAAATTAGCCAGACATGATGGTATATGCCTGTAAAACGAGCTGCTCGGGAGGCTGAGGCAGAAGAATCACTTGAACCTGGGAGGCAGCGGTTGCAATGAGGCAAGATTATGCCACTGTACTCCAGCCTGGGCAACAAGAATGAAACTCCATCTCAAAAAAAAATGAAGAAGAACAGTAACAACACCAACTACTGGCAAGGATGCAGAGAAACTGGACCTTTTGTGATGGGAATGTAAATGGTACACCCACTGTGGAACAAGGTTTGGCAATTATAAAAACAAAAACAAAAAACTAAAGATGTGACTACTGAACGACTCGGCAATAACACTCGGACATTTTTTTTCCGGTGGAATGAAAACTTACAATCACGCAAAATCCTGAACATGAGTGTTTATGAAATCTTTATGCATAATGGCCAAAACCTGGAAACAATTGATTTCTTCAGAGGGTGAAGTGTTAAAGGAATGCACCATTGATATACACAAGAACCTGGACGAATGTTCAGAGATTTATGCTAGGCGAAAAGAAAGCTAGTCCCAAAAGGGCACATACTTTATGGTTCCACTTACGGAATCTTCTTGAAACAACACAATTATAGAAATGGAGAACGTATTAGTGATGACCAGGGATTAAGGAGGCGGTGAGTGGGGGGAGTGGGAGGGAAGTGAGTATGGCTGTAAAAGAACAGGAGGAATACTTGTGATGGAAATGCTCGTATCTTCACTATATCAGTGTCAGTTATCCTGATTGTGACATTGTACTCTAATGTTGCAAGATGGAAGAAATTGGAAGAAGCTGCGTGAAGCATCCAGGGACTGTCTCTGTATTTCTCACAACTGCTTGTGAATCTATCATTATCTCAAAATAAAAATTTTAATTAAAAAAAAAACTTAAAAGGAAACAGTCTTCCCCTTTGAATGTTCTTGACTTTTGAAATGGACAAGGTCCTGTAAGATGACGACCACCAAGGGGCTTAATGCAGAAGAGAGTCGTTTCCCGAACAAAGTGGGTGCTGAGAAGATAATGATATGCCAAACTGTGCATCTCTTTTCTGGTACTGTCTTCTTCACACTCCCACCATCCCTGGTACAGTCAAACCATTTGCTTTTGCTTTTAATATTGCCCATATGATAGGAAATCCACGGTCTCAGACTGTTGTTTGAACTTGCATTTTCTCTATCACTGCTAAATTTGACTTTGAAAAAAAAAAAGTACATTAGCTATTTGTATTTCTTTTGCTTGAATAACCGGTTCATCTTTTATCTTTTATTTTTGTTGATGTCTGTTTTGTACTGATTTGTAAAAGCACATTGTATATTAGGGTTATTAATCCTATGTCTAGCATTTTGATGGCAAACATTTTCTTTTAAATATTTAACTTTGCTTTTAATAATTTTTGCCCTTCAGTGGTTCAAATCATATATATTCAGATCTGCCTATGTTTTTTTCTTACAGCTTTTGAATTCTGTGCTTATATTAAGAATACCTTGCCTACCACCAAACTGTTGAAGTATTTTAATAGTTTTTTTATTATTGGCTATTTTTTATTTAGTCCTTTTATTCTTTATACGTAAATAATCTGTGAGGTTGAATTAGGCCTTTATTTTGACCTTCCAAAAATGTCTAATGTCATTTATTTTAAAATAGTTTATTTAGCTACCTATTTTAAATGCCATCTTTTCCCAAATTAATGTAACCTTAATAGCTTCATTGATCAATGCACACAGCAAGTCAATACACTGAGACACTCACTGGGTTGCAACAGAGAAAAAGGTTTCATTGTAGGGCCACTGAATGAGGAGACTGGAGGAAACCTCAACTTCATCTCCTTAAGTAGTTTGGGGCTAGAGTTTTTCAGGGGTTTAAAGTGGGCCCAAATGTGGGGATCATTTATTGGTCAAAGAAGGCAGGGTAGTGTCATAAGACGGAGAGATGAGAAAATATTCTAATGCTGATTCAGTTTCTCTATGGGCGTCTTCAAACTGGTTGGTGTCAACTGTTCCACTGGACTTCAGGATCTGAGAAATGTCTTAAGCAATTCTTAATGAAAGCTTTATGATTCTGATGTCAGAAATCTTATCTATATGAACAATAGGATTGCAAATTAATTCCTAAAGAAAAGCCTTACAATTCTAACAACAGAAATCTATCTACTGGAACAACAGTAATGCAGATGGTCAGTGTCTGGTCCTAAGGGACTTTCTGTTTAAAGGAAGTGGGCCAAAGTGTAGCCTGATGAATACTTAATTATATTTCTGTCCTGAATTATTCTTAACCCTGTGAGGACAGCTTTGCTGACATCTCATGTATCTAGGAGTCTCTGGACTCCCTTCCATTCCATTGATTTATCTTTCTGTTCCTAGGCTAGCACAAAAACTGTTCCTTTCTTGTAGCTTTAGGGGTCATTATGATTCCTGGGAGGGCAACAGTGGAACTCATTCTGTATTCTCTGTCTTCAAGCTGTTTACATCAGCTTTTGCATTTCCCTGTGGTGCTAAATCTACATTTACAAACACTCTCCTCCCTTTAGTGCAGCTCAAATGCTGCGTTCTTGAGGAAACAACTCAGGGAACAGAGTTTAGTTTAAGGTACTCGGGTGTGGATTCTTGCTTGGACATTTCCTTCCTGTTTGTGTTGAGAAACTCACTCCACCTCAAGGTGTTTTGATTTTTGTTATGTTTGCCTTGATGATATGAAACATGAAGAAACACAAAGGAAAACAAAAGCACTTAGGGCTGGGCACGATGGCTCATTCCTGTAATCCCCGCACTTTGGGAGGCTGAGGCAGGCAGATCATCTGAGGTCACGAGTTTGAGACTGGCCTGGCCAACATGGTGAAACCCCATCTCTACTAAAAATACAAAAATTAGCTGGGCATGATGGCAGGCACTTGTAATCCCAGCTACTTGGGAGGCTGAGGCAGGAGAATCGCTTGAACCTGAGAGGCAGAGGTTGCAGTGAGCCGAGATGGTGCTACTGCACTCCAGCCTGGGTGACAGAGCAAAACTCTGTCTCAAAAAATAAAATAAAATAAAATAAAAGCACTTAAATCACACACGTTGGTCATGAAAATTAAGAGAATGCATTTAAAGTGCTTAGCACAATGCATGGCACATGATAAGCACTCAGTAAATCCTGACTCTAGTAATATTATTTCTACTATTACATGTAATAGTATTTTTTCCTTTGTTATTGTTAATCTCTTCTTACTTCTGTTCCCATAGTCCTTCATGCTTCTATTTGTACACTAGTAATATTCCACCATGAGGTATTTTTGGACGCATCTTTCTCTCACTATATTTTGGGCCTTGTGTTTTGCCCAAAGACAATACTCGTTATGTTCTTCAGTACCTATCAAAATAAGAGCTTAATAAATGATAAACACATTGACAGTATGATTATAAATTTCCTTATATGGCTAAAGTGTAAAATATGTATTAAAAAATTTTTTTTTCTACTATCACACATCACACAATATTCAATTCAAGTCACTTACTTCTGGTCACCAAAATGTGTGTGTTTTTTTTCTCCAAACACCAAGTAATACCCCAGTTGGACACCAGTCAGGTATGCTATAATTCAATTCAGTTCTGACACTTTCTACCTAAAGATAGAGTCAGACCCCACAGGTTAAGAACTCAGTCCCAAATATTGCCCTCATTTCAGACGTCAATCTCAGATCTGGATCTCCAGAACTTCTAATCAACTGGCTATGAATTAGGGGGGGTTCCATGACACCTTCCTCAGGTTTGAGTAATTTGCTAGATCAGCTCACAGCACTCAGGGAAACACATTACTTATGTTTACTCATTTATTATAAAAGACATTATAAACAATACAGATGAACAGCCAGATGGAAGAGAAGCAAAGGGCAAGGCATAGGGTAGAGGACAGAGCTTCCACACCCTATCTGGGTGTGCCACCCTTTAGGAGGCATTGCCACGTGTTCAGCCCTTCCAAACCTCTCTGAACCTCATCCTTTTGGGCTTTTATGGAGGCTTCATTACATGGGCATAATTGATGACATTATTGGCCATTGTTAATCAACTCAACCTTCAGTACCTCTCTCCTTCTTGGAAGTCAAGAACTGGGATTGAAATTTCCAATTCTCTAATCACATGGTTGGTTCTGTTGGCAACCAGCCCCTATGCTGAGGCTCTCCGGGAGTCCACCAAGTATTGCCTCTTTACAACAAAAGATGCTCTTGTCATGCAGGAAATTCCAAGGGATTTAGAAGCTCTGTGCCAAATAATCCTATCATTCAGGAAACTGCAAAGATCTTAGGAGCTCTCTGTCAGAACTGGGGTCAAAGATCCCATATTCAAACAACAGATTCTCCTAGTATTCCCTACCTACAAAGGTTTTAGGAGCTTTATTGTACACAGAGGGAGGTGGTGGTATTAGAACTGTGTTTTCTGGGGGAAGCTCTGGCTTTTTATTGGAGTATCTGCCTCGGAAGAAGAAGACCTCAGTGTTGTCCACTAACTTCTTGTCCTCAAATCTGCCAATATAAAGGGGAATTTCTGCCTGCAGAAGGAGCTGGGGGCCTTGGGAGACCAAACAAGAGCTGAGCTCTGTCCTGGGCAGTACCAAGGTCCTCAGGTCATCCCTGAATCTAATGCCCATGAGGCCTGGAGTCAAGGAAGTAACAGAAGATAAAGCAAAAACATTAGGAAATGAGAAAAGGAAGAAGAGGAAAGGAGAGAAAAGAATGAAGTGAAATGAGAGGCTAAGAGGAAAGAACAAAGAGGAAGGCAGTGAAGGGACCAGGAAGGAAGTGGAGTCATGCACTGGGATCCTTTCAGCCAAGATCTTTCTCAAAGGCCCAAGCACTAACCCTCTGTGCTTTGCCTCTGATAAGCTGCACTTACCAGATTACACACAACGAGGCCTGCTGTCCTGCCTTGTGTCACAGTTACCCTTTTGAATTTTCCCTTTATTTATCAAAAGCCCAGATACAAGCAAAAAATAACTGCTTCTCAGTTACCATACTGGTCCACATATGGCTCAAGCCAAAATCCTCTTTCGTGTTTTTCTTTCTTTCCTCATTTCCACTAGTATTTTCTGAGTAGCTCCTCAGACTTGAGGTGGAACTGGGATCTTCTCACTGATCAAAAGCCCTTTAGGAACTTCCAGACTGAGCAAGGGGAAGGTGGCCAGAAGGTATTAGGGATATTATTAAAACAGAGGCAAGAGTCCAATTGTCTTATATTTTTTAAAATGTTACTAAATACTTTAAAATTTAGTATTTAGATTACTAAATACTTAAAAAATTACTAAATATTTTAGTGGAATGTTATAACATTAGTAAAATCAATAGATAAAATGTTTGGAAAATATTTACAACACAGATACATGATAAGGGAGTAATATCTATAATTTGTTAAATAAACGATATAAAGAAATTTATAGCATATAAAAGTTAAACAATCAATAAACATGTGACGATATTTGACCTCACTAGGAAAAAAAGGAAATGCGAGTTAAAATAACAATATCTCTCTATGTTCATCTGGGATAGAACAATCACAGAACAAGTTTAGCTAAACTTGAGTTTCTTTGTCAGGAAACCTGTTTTTAAGGCTCTATGGAATTCTGGTCTATTTGCTTCCAGCCAGTCCATGAAGCAGCAGTCTCAGCCAGAGAGCTTGACAAATATCCTTCAGCTGAGATGGGTCTGGGGCAATTTGGCTCTTGGTGTTAGATGTTGGCTCTTCGTTCATCCCTCTCCATCATAATACTCATGTTCCACTTCACACTCTGCCTCAGCAAAGTTTGAAGCTCAAGCCAAGGAAGGGAAGGTACCTCACATTTCCTGCTTGACAGAAAGCAGTGTTGCAGGGTATCTTCAGTGTGCCAGGCAGAGAATGCAGAATTGGAGGCAGTTTTAAAAGACCTGTATGGAGTTGTATTTTTGTGGTTGTAGAGGAGGCAATCAGGATCATCCTGCATGCCAATACTGTCCTCTTTCCTATGTCAAGTCTGGCCTGTCTGTAACTTGAGGTCAGCTCTTTCATTGTTACAAGGTGGTGGGTTATTTCACACCCAGTTGATTTGTACTGCAGGCATCATACTGAAAGAGTCTCTGTTAGTTCTTCCTGCCTGGGGTCTCTCTGTTCCTCCTCAGGCCAAATACAGAGTAAACTTCTTTTTTTTTTTTTTTTTTTTGTAGGACTGAGAAAAAGCAGGTCTCCAAAGCCAGACACTGTCATGAAGCTGGTATCCAAACTGATTTTTCAATAAGTCATACCTCCTGGTATTCTTGCCCGGTGTGGTCCTCCAGCACTGAGTTATAAGCAGTCTTCCAGCTTACACTTGGGCCTCTTGAAATGCTGGAATACTCTTTCTTAAAACTCTGCTGTTGTGCTTTGGTTATGTCATGGGAAGACACTCCAGTCATCAGCCTAACAGAGCTCCCAGAAAACAACCAGCATCAGCTTCCAGCCCTGTGAATGAGCTGTCTGGATGTACAACCCAGCTGAGTTCTCACAACCCAGCAAAATCACAGACCCCAAGCAAGAACCACTACAGTGAGCCCAAAGAACCACAGAATCATGAAAAATCAAAATAAACACATGTTTTAAGCCACTGAGTTTTGGAGTAGCTTGTTACATATCATTAGACAACTGAAACAAGCCTTAGTAAAGGCTTTGAGAAGTAGCCAAATTCAACACCGTAATGTTTTCTGGGACCCCTAATGCTACGACATTAAAAGATGAGTGGTATGAATGTCAAAACCAGCCTGAGTGAATTCAACAAGTTAGTGCATAATATCATAAAAAGGGGTGCTAATCTCACTATATGAAATTGAAGATTTTCTCTCATTCTCCTTGTCTACACATCAGTGCAGACAACTACGTGTCACTGTCTGTCACTTTCAACTTTCATTTCCCGGTATCAAATAGTACATTTGTTGTTTGTTTGTTTGTTTTTAACTGAAAGAGAGAGAAAGCCCACCTCAAAATGGCTTAAACAATAGAGGAAATCTATTGATTCACATAACTTAAAAGGGCAGACTTGGCTATTTCTGGCTCCAGGAAGAATTCAGTACTGGATTCATAAGGTATTACCTCTGCTTCCTCTGGACCCATTTCTTCCTCAAGTCCTCACAGTAGCCTCTCAGAAGCTTACTAATTCATTTTATGTCTTCAGCAGTTACAAGCTTCCCATAGTGGAAAGGTTATATCTAGATTTGCATCCTAGCCCCACTGCTTAGTAGCCATGTGGCCTTGATCAAGTACATAAAACTCCTCTAGATTTAATTCTCTCTTCTTTAAAATGGGGATGATGATGCCATCTATTCCATGGGGTTGTTGTAAGTTTAAGTGAGGAAATACACATAAAACACTTGGAACCGTATCCTTCATAAAGTAAGAGCCCTACAAGTGTTAGTGTTGTGTTTGTAGTAATAATAGTAACAGCAGCAACAGCAGCAGTCATGTGGTAGCAATAGTAATATTCTCCACTATTTAAGCACAGCAGAGGAAAGGAAAATCTATGTTCCAACTTTCCCAAAAGTTCCTTAACTCCTTTTAAGTTGCCTGAATGCAATGAAGGGCCCCCAAGGTGGATATGCTAATTGGCTCAAAGTGCCTGGAATCTGCTCCTAAAACCGGGATGGGTCAGTCTTACGAGGTTGGGAAATGTGGAGCTCTAACAAGAAGGAGAAAAGGGGGAATAAATTTCGAGCAGGCGATTAACATCTATTTCTCAGTAGAGAAATTCTTAGTGCTCAGACCTCACTGCCATACTGTTGTGCCCATGTTGGGGACAGACACCTCCTCATCTTCCTCACAAAGGCCACTCAAGAAAAGACAATATTTGTTGGCCATACTTGGAACAGGATACTTTCTCATACTATTCTGAGCATCTCTCTGTGATCACACTGTGCTCTTAGCAAAGACGGAGCATCTGTGTGCAGCAAGGGAGCGCCTTGCTTCTGCCTCCTTTCACTGACTCCTTCTTCTGACATCAGAACCTTTACATTACCCTGTGTTAGCTGTTGGAGGGGCTCTGCATCCTGAGGTCCCTGCTCGGATCCATACACACCACTTGGCTCCAGGACCTTCCTCCTGGAGAATGAATGGAACATGCCTAAGTGCTAAATCCTCCTGGCACCAAACCCAGAGTCTTTCTGACTCCAGGTTGTGATTCTGATTGTTATTTTCCAGAGTAAAGTCGGTTCACACAATCTGGAGCCCCTAAATCCTTTCCCTACTGTTTGAGGAGAAAATCCCACACTACAAATGATACATGTTGTTTCTTGGTCTCAATAAAATATTTGTCTCTCTTGTACATAATTAATTGTTAATTGAAAGTATGATGAATTATAGCTGCCTATAATTAATTTAGGAAGAGACTACAGTGAAATACGACTCTGAGTTTCTCTCCAGACTTATTTTGTTTTAGAAAGCAAAGGCAGAATTCTTCCATGGCCTGCTGTGTTGTAAACCTTACTGATTGGTAGGATGGGGCAAGGTGAGGGTAAAGGCATGGATGGTGGCATAATGTAAGCCTGGACTCACTGTGGACAGCATCTGGTGTTCATGCTATCCATCTCTTGCTGCACAAGGGCAAGTGGCTTAAGGAGTGGAGAACTTACCTTGGACCCTAGATGGGAGTCTTCAACTGGGATATTTTTAAGCCACAGAAAGAGGTGTCCTATGAAGGCAGGATAAACCTGATCTTTTATGGATATCAGGTTGGAATGAGAAGGTAGTACATGAATTAGCTAAAGCAGCTCTACATTGGTCCAGACAGACTGCAGAGATTTGAACAAATGTCCCTAAAGACAAATTCCCCAGTGTGTGGGATTGATCTGTAAGGTCTCATGAGTTTATTAGATAACATGCTGCAAAGGGATGATCAATTCAGTATTCTTAGGATGTCCTGGCCCAATAGCTGCCTGGCTCTGCTTGGACAGCCTCCAGTGTCAAAGGACTGACTCCCTCCTCTAGAAGCCTGGTTTATCCTCAGAACTTCCAAACAAGGAACAGCATCAGGAAGCAGCCAGAGAACTACTTTTCATCATATTTTATCAGTCACAGTGTAATTAAATTTTCCTTTGATCTTTCAAGCCATGAATCCCTTTTTATATCCCCATGTTGCCTGTATATTGATTATGTCTTTAATTTATGAAGCTTCTTGTGGTCAGTTCTATTCATGAGTCTCCTTCTCTCCAGGCTCCCCCTCCATCCTCACACCATCCCTCTCTCTATCCTGAGGTCCCTTCTAGTCCTCCCACTCATTTTCCATGAATACAAGCTCCTCCCCACACCTAGCTCTCACTCCTCTCTCCACCACCCAGTGTCCTTTTCCCCATTTTCACTGTCTATTTCCGATCTTCTCTTCACCTTCTACCCACACTGCTGTGATAGCCTTTCCCCACCTTACATGGGCATCTGAGCATTGAGGGGAAAAACCTGAATGATACCTGCTTTGCCAAACCCCATCTCTTCACGGGACTCTTTTGACATTTGGGGGGCAGATAAAGACACGTCATTCTTCAGTATCATTACAGTTATCAGAACAGCCCTAGATGATGGAGAATGCACTACATAATCCTTACTGGTGAAGAATGACCCTGACAATCCTTCATTTTGTCTTGTTTTTGAGAGGATCTCACTCTACCTTTACTACCTTCCTAAGCATAGAAACATTTAATCACTAATAATCGCATTTCACATAAACTGCAAAAATTATGCTATTTCCACCGTGCCAAAGTCAGGCATGCTTTCTCTCCAGCAAAGCAGGTGAAAGAGAGGAGCGAAAACATTTGAAACAGGTGGTTTAAAACAAGGAGGAATAATAAACAACCTGAAGACTTCTGGTATAAAATGATGACTTGCAGCAGCTCCCACTTCAGCCTCTTTCAATCTCTCACTAAAATATAGATGAGAGCATGAGGAAAACATGAAAATACCGCAATCTAAATAAAGTCACATAGACCAATGCTAGACTCTGGGAATAATAGATTCTAATTTTGATGTAGAGAAAACTGACTTGAGAAAATCCTACCAAGGCTTCTATCAAAGGAAAACCCCACTTTAACTTTATGAAAAACAGACCAACTTCAAAACTATATGGGGAAAAAAAATGAGTGCCTTCTTCACCATTTGTTTCTTGATTCAGAGACATGAGTCCAACAAGAAAACTGGGAAACAATCCAACCCTTTTTACAGAAAATGGTGCTTCATAAAATAGGCTGAACATGGATCTAATTTTTCTTCATCCAGACAGGTATTTTTAACATATGGGTAAAAAATGCAAATTTAAAAAAATATTGATGCAAAATTGTGGGGTGAAGGAAATTGATGTTGCTGATGCATTCTGGGAAGCATAGTGCCTAAAAATGAAGTGTTGTGAATAAAGGCTAGTATTCAAATGTTATAATTATCAAAGTAATGTCCAACTACAATTTCTGGAATTGTGGTTTTTATTACTCATTGTACAAGGTTCTGGGACTTGGAGAAAGGAATTCACTTAGTAGAGAAAACAAACTCCTCAATCTCGTTCTAGCCCTATATCTAAATAGGGATTCAGGAATCCACTCACCCTGGAAGTGCAATTACCTTGGCTAGCCAGCATATCATTCTGTTCTACAAAGCTTGCTACCAATAAATGTCACTTAAGAGATTCTCAGAAGCTGATGAATTACATGGAAATGTTGTAATCTCAGGATTTACTACTACCTGTGTTCTCTCAGACTCTGCTCCTGGGAATATAACATTCATTACTTGTTATGTCTGTATCTCCCTACATGCAATGCACGTTTAGAAGACTGTTTCCTTACTCCATAGTGGAATTTGCCTCTGACTATTACAGCTGTGAGATGTGAGTTGTTGGACACACTGAGGGGAATGACAAAGTTGCCATCTCAAAGATTATCTCCTTCTGTGTAAACTACAGAAGAGTAAAAGTATTAGAACAGCAATGTACCCACTCAGTCTGGGCGTGGTTTCTAAAAGGAATACGGTTGGATGCAGGATGCCACATTGTCTTTTCTGGTCTCAGGCCCACTAGAACTTGTGCTAGTGAGGAAGATAGATTAAAATCACCTGAAGTAACAAAGTAGGAAAGTTATAATTGAAGGGCTGTTATATAAAAGATGCTTGCTTTTGAGATTCTCATTAAGGTTTGTAAACCTGTTCCAGGAGCACGGCCTGCTCCAGCGGATACCTGCAACGTGTGATCAGTGATAATCACATGCCTAAGTCATGTATACAAACACCAAAGTCTCTTCAAATCTGGGAGCAGGGCTCGGCTCTCACAAGCAGGACAAGAAGAAATAATACCAGTAGAGGGATCACTTGGCCAGCAGCAGGGTTGAAAGAGCCTCAAACCCTGGAGGGGCAGCATGGCTCTTGAGCAGAAAGGCTTCTGGCATCGAAGAAGCCAAACAGGATCCCTGAGATGGAAAAAGCCAGGAGCTTAGAGGACTATCTTAACCATGGTATTTACAATCAGTCTACCCCTTTACACTTATTCCCATAATGGCACACCCGTAGGAGCCTCAACTGCAGGGAGAAGGCGTTTCTTTCTTCTGGAAATGAATACAAGGTGCTCCAGGACCTAGGCTCCTTCGAAGTAGAAATCAATTTTAATCTTTTGGCCTGAGTCCTGAGACCCAGTCTCTATCTCACTAGACAGGCAAGACAGTAGGAATGCCAGAAATACAGACGGGTTCAGCCTAAGGTTTTTGCATCTTGGAACCTCAGTCTCACTTGACTCTTCTGCTCTATCCCTGCACTTGAAAACCCTCTGTTTGGGTCCCTGGACACAGGGATTTTCAGAACTGTCACTAGTATAATGGAGGTTAATTTGATCCAATGACTCTCAATCCTGACTACATATTAGAATTACCTGGGGAGCTATTTAAAAAATCCTCCAGACCAATTAAATCAGAGTCTCTGAGGTTGAGATCCAGGCATCATATTTTCATAAAGCCCCCTAAGTTGTCTCACTGTGCAGCTGGCATGGAGGAACCCTTACCTAGTGTTACCCTCTCCCAGTCTGTCTCATGTGGTCTCCCAGCCTGCACCATCCCAGTTTTTCTTAGACTCACTTTCACCTAACAAAATGCCCACAAGAGTGATTTCTAGAGTTTTAATGCCAAGAGCTATTTAACCTATAGGACCTATAGGTCCATATTATTCTGTCGCTTATAATTCCATGGTATTGTCCCACATTATTGCTTCATGTTATTACTGTAGTTTAACACAGTATACTTCATCTTTCTGTGCCTTATGAATTCAGCCAAAAAGCACAGCATGAAGAAAAATAAAATTTAAAAAAAAACAGCTGTTCTTTCTGTTTTACCTCAATTTTCTTGAGAGAACAACTAAACTCAGAGCCACTAGAAAAACATGGAAGGAAAAAAACTCAGGCAACCTGAGTGAATTGGAGATATGACAAAATTAATTAAGGTTGTGTAGGTTGTAATTTACCAACCTGTCAAAAATTCCTTAAAGGATAATTTAAACTGTAGTTAGCAGGACCTGTAACTAGGTACTAGAAAGTCTGCTCTTTTTTTCTTCTGCCTTTTAAATATCTTGATCTGTTTCATGCTACAGCCTCTTTATTTGCTGCAGTTTTTTTTTTCCCAGGAATATTCAAAGCACATATAGTAAAATCAAAATATCTCAGAGACTTCAGTTTGCTTTCTTTACTTGTCCAAGTCTGTTTAGAAGTGTGGTAAGCAGATTTACGACCCCAAAATATATCTACATCCTAAATCCAGGAATCTGAGTATATTACCTTACATGCAAAAGTGACTTTGCATAACTGATTAATACCTTGAGATGGGTATATTATTCTGGATTATCTGGGTGGGTCAGATATAATATTACAATTCCTTAAAAGTGAAAGACAGGAAAGAAGCAGGGTGAGTCTGAGCAATGTGAGAAGAATGTGCTGACTTTGAAGAAAGAGGAAGCAGATCCTGAGCCAAAGACCACAGTAGCCTGTAGAACCTGGGGACTGCTGGTGGCTTACAGCCAGCAAGAACACAGGGACCCAGGGCTGCAACAGCTAAGAATGGATTTCTGCCCAGAACCAAAAGAGCGAGGAAATGACACTTTCTTGGAGCATCCCAAAGCAAATGCAGCCCCATGGACACCTTTATTTAGCTCAGGAATACCAGTGTCAGACTTCTGACCTACAGAACTGTAAGGCACTAAGTTTGTGTTATATCAGCAGCTAAACCTGTTGCATTCTATTACAGCAGCAAGGGAAAACTAATACAACAGGGTAAGCTAAGCTGGTTTGCAAATTTGTAAATGCACTGACTGAATGCCAACAACTGATACACCAAAGTTAATAAAATTCTGGGACTTTTATCAAAACCAAGGCAAAGAGGAGAGCGTGAGCTAAAAATGCTAATTGGGTGGTAAAACATCCTACACTTTACCTTCAGTCTTATTTGTCTTTACTGAAACACAGCAAGGGAAGATGGGCAGGTCTGTGCAAGGACAGTGGCCCAGTCACTTAGGAGAAACAGTGCTTACATACCTGTGGGACCTACATAGGGTCTCACTCAGAGTTTGGAGCAAATATCAGAAAAGGTCATCCTTAAAATTTAAAAGAGAAGGGAATTAATTATCACATTTATTCCACAAAGGTGCAGATACTCTACAAGGTGTTTTATGAATGTCATCTTATTTCATCTTCACAGCAACACCAGAAAAGCAGGACTACTGGGTCCATTCTACTGCAGAGAAACTGAGGCTCGAAAAAATCCAGTAACTTTCCAGAGACTATAGAGAATGTAAGATCTGCCTGATTTCAAAGTGGTCAAGGGTGAAATTAATGGATTTAGCAAACAAAACAAACGAACAGATTATCCTTAAAGGGCATCCAGAAATCTTATCCTGAATTTGTAAGCACAAAACACCTTTCTAGGATATAATTTTACCTGCTTTAGCAAACTGATGCCCTGCCAGGTTTACCATTAATGTAAGTGAATAAACTATTTAGTGGTACCTAATGCATGCCAAGCAGAGATTTGTGTTTAACCTATTATTCCCCATTCTCACAATAATTATATTAAGTAGGCAATCTCTCCATTTTCCAAATGAGGCAACTAAAATTCATAAAGAATAAGGCCTTTCCCAAAGTTAATATGCTAATAAATGGCAATGCCAACATTTCAATTCTTGACTGTCTGATACAAACATATGTTACCTTTAGTATTCCAGCAAGGTAGGACCCTATGAGTCTGGCTAATGCGCACTTCATCCATACAACCTCTGAACTCTGGAAGAACTGACAGATTCAACTGACAAATTCAACAGCTGTTACTCACATCTGCTGTGATGACCACACACCAAAGATCATTCAACCATTCTCTAAAGTCACATTCGAAAGAATCAAGCAATGAAGATTCCTGCCACCTCACCTTCCAAAAGATGGGAGAAAATGTGGTGTCCTTGAGATTTCCATGGAGAGCTGTGGAGAGAAAAGCAAAGGGACCAATCCATTAGGTAATTCAATTAGTCATTTCATTCACCAGATTTAATGGATAGAAGGGCAAAGTCAGTTGATGCAAACATTAACACAGTAATCCGAGCTTCCTCAATACACACTGCAGGTGTTGTGTACCATCTTTGAATACAAGGGAAATATTATATGACTACATAAAACATGTAGCATTCTGTTTCCAGAACCAGAGTTCCCTCTGCCAACTACTAAAATCCTGCTAATTGATACACTGCGGTTTTTGGCCAGCAAGGGTCTTATTTCCATAATGTCAGTTGGTGGTTTAGTACATTTTGTTTTTTTAAGGTTTGCTTGTGCTGTTCACTCTGGGTGTAGAGCCAATTCATCCACCAGAACATTTAACATAAATTTTTGGCCAACTAGCAGTGGAATTTCAGCCTCTGTGCTGATTTCAGACATAGAGGTCAATTATTTTGTGCTAATTATTTTGTGGTTTTTGCTTATTACTGTTAAAAAAAAAATTGAGAAATACAGCTGGATTTAACCTCTGAGCAAACTCCTAGGCAATGACCCTTTAATAAAGGAATAAGGAGGGAGGAAGCTGCTACAGAAGCCAGAGAATAAGGCCCCTTAGAAAGTCAAGAAACAGGCTTAGTGGTTAGTTATTCACAAGTATAACATATTGCCTATGATTCCAGGAATTAAAAATTTCTCAAGGCAGATTTATTTGCCTATTTAAATCTGAGCTACAGTAATAGTTCAATCCCAGAAGCCCATTATTTATAGTTAAGTATAATATGGACCTGATAGTCCCGTACATGTGAGTATTTTTCTTCAGGCTGCCCAAATGAGGCACCCGGATCGTTTTTTTCTCAAGGACACAGGAGAATCAAATGAACACAGTTATTACCCAATCAGAGTCAATGTTTTTAAAATGTTATTCTAAATATAATAAGATTTATGGAACCAACGAAAGTTCCAGTTTTCCCAAAAATGAATGTTTATCAGCAAGGTAATCGACATGATGGTATAAGCTCTGTATGTGCAAGCATATCTATATTGTCAACATGATTTGGAGGGAAAAGTCATATCCAATGAAATTGATATTTTTGGTTGAACTGTGTGCGATTTGGCAGTATGTTAGCTTTTTGGTATGATAACCTTGTTTTGTCCTAACAGTTTAGAAAATAAATCTTCATTATATCTCCTGAAGATCAGACACCCATCTGTCAGTTCATTACAGTGGTTGTAGAGAAAACATTTGGAAGGGATGATATAACAAGAAGAAATTCTTGGCTAGTGGAAACTCCCCAACTGCAGAGAAACAGAATGGATTGCATCTTGGAAAACACAGAAGTTGGAAAGAACTCAGAACCCTGCTAGAGAGGAAACCAACCTGGAAAAGCCTCTTCATACTCAGAATAGCACTGCTAAGGCAGCAGATGCTGGAGAAGAGGAGACAGCTGCCAAGTATGGGGGAACAATAGCCAAGCTTGCAGACATGGCGTTTCGGGGTGTGTTGACAACAGTCATCAGTGAGTATATGGCAACTGGGAAAGAATGGATAAGCTGGGTTCTGGGAAACATCAAGAATTGGAGAGAATATTGAAGACTTGTCCTTTCCCAGAACCCAGGTTGCTGAACACAGGTAGGGACCTAGACTCAGAGTGTCCTGCACCCAGAATAAGAAGAAACCACTAGGAGACTGATTTTGCTTCTGTCTCCCTAGTACCCAGTTTCTCTTCTTCTTACAATAGTACCCTCACCCCTTCCCCAGTATTTTCTTTTGTGAAGTTACCCTTCCCCCTTGCCTTTGAACATATACTGGATTGAGCTGATCTCATCTTAGACCCAAAGATGGGCATATGACCCTGATCCATACAATGAGGACATCAAAGTCTCTATGACATAATACATGCAGAGGGTGTGATAACCCATAACTGGGCCTGGCCATGAAAATACTTTATGTGGATATAAATAGAAACTCCCTGGGCACTACTATTTAGTGCAGAAAAGGGGAGGCTGTCTCCTCAAGGCTAGCATAGCAAAAATCTTGAGGTCCAGAGGGTATGCTTTAGTCACTCGTTGCTAGTCAACATAATAATTCCCTTGGATCATACCAGAAATATTTTTCTGGATGTTAAAGAGGCCAAGTGAGTAAAAGGCATGTGATCCTTTGACCCAGGAAACATTGCCTCCATACAGGTTCCTAAGACTGAGTAAAACAGGAAAGACAATGGGGAACCTCATTCACACCTGTGCTTCCTTGTCTCATCTATATGTATGATTTTTGCATGACTTACTTGATACTTTGGACATAAAGCAAGGTAAAGTACACTTGAATTTAGTCCACGGTGATATTACTACCAATCTTTGAACCCAAGCTTTATTTAGTGCTGAACCTAGCACAGTTTAGCACATGAAATATCAGAACCAATAATAGATGCCTCAGGGAGGTGGGGTGGAATAGTTGAAATAGAGAGGAAGTATCCCTATTTCTGTTATTTTTGTAACTGTGAAGTTTTAAATCTGCTGCAAAAAATCTTGCTTCCATATTAAGAGATCATGCCTAAAAGTAGAAAAAAAGAAAAGAAAAGCAGAGTGAGAGATGGAGAAAGACCAGGTCCTGGTGAAATCATTTAATCCTTTACCCAAACCTAGCTATATTGGGACTTTTCAGTTACAGAGGCTGAAAATTTATTTTTTGCTTAAGTTAACTTGGGTTTGGATTTTCTTTCAACCAAAAAGAGCCCTAACTTATTGTGATTTGTGGACGGTATTCTGGAGGGTTTTCTTGAGGATTTCAAGGATTAAGACTCCCAATGATGCTAGTTACTTATCCAGTGTTTCTCAGCTCTGAGACCATCCCTCCTGTGCTTGGTGATTGTAAAGCTCAGAGTCCTCCAAACTACACTTCCCAGAATCCCTTGCAACTGTCTTTCTTTTAGTTTTGACCAATGGGAGGCACTGGCAGGAGATTAGAAGATTGGTAGTGGGAAGAAGGGACTCCTCCGCCCACAGATCTGGTGACTAGAGCAGACGGTCCTAGGCCCAACCTTTAGAATCTCTTGGCACTCTCAGTTCCAACCACTGTCGGTAGTGCCTCAGCAGCTGCCCAGCTTCCCCTTAGTGGCTAGAGCACTGACACAGGTGCCCCACCATCAGCAGCAGCATGACAGCCCCATCATAACTCAAGCAATGGAGCTTCGGAGCCCCTCCCCCAAGCTCTAGTGCAGCTCCAGTGTCCTCACTACTCTTTTGTATCCCTATGGTCACGGGATAAATGAATGCTTTTGCATTAAACCATCAAATACAGGGGCTGGACAGAAATATGTTACGCAGCACTCTTGTAATAATCATAATTATTACAATCTAACTAGTTTAAACCCTTTTATTAAATGTGGTCTTCTGTTTTTCCTTAATGGGCATTGATTAATACACCAACTATCCCTGCTAAAAGGAACACAGTGAGAACTGGACAGATTGATGATCTTCAGTGAGGCCGTGAATGTTAATAGGTACATGATCCTAGAACGAACCAGCCACTTACTGTATGTCACTAGTCCCCCACCTGCTAATTTCCTGGGGATAGTGCTCCTAAATGGCACATGGTTGTCTCCAAGGAGGCATACTTACTCGTGATTGCAGCATTATTTACTCCATCCTGTCAACTTAAAGTAATCAAAAAGGTCAGAATCTGTTCTTATTCAAGTGCGACCTTTGAGGATGGCCACCTAGAAAACAGATTCCAGAGAAAGGAAGTCAGTGTCCTGAAGTGTAAAAGTTTGTAATTATTTATATAGACAAAGTTTAGAGAACCATGACAGAATTTTGACATCTTTCTCTGCAAGGTTTAATAGTTACAATGATTTAATATAGTCGAGGGGTCTTTTTTGGAAGAAAGGTATATCTAACTTTCCACACTGAAGACGTAACAGTCATGAGGTATTTTGTGCCATATTGTCTGACTTAGGTTCAGGACAATAAAGGTAGCAGGTAATCTATAACAAAGATCAGTGATTGCAAGGGGAAGAGGTCTGGTCTCTGGTCTCTCCTAGTCATTTACAGAAAGAGAATAACAGGGAAAAAATATTTAGCTATAATCTAAGAAGAATTACAGACATACTATGTGACTGAGTCTCCAGGGCTTAACTTCCCCCTAATAATAAATTTAGATTTATGCCCCCCAGGGCATAATAAATTTAGAGGGTCCTGAAGTTTTATTTTCTTTTACAACTCCCACCCCTAGTAACTAGAAATACTCTGCTTTGCCAAGTTCTATAAACATAGATCAAGAAGTGTTCAATGTGTAGCTACCACTATTGTGCAAATTCTAGTTTTACCCACCATTCTAATCATCTACCACTGAACTACAAGCCACCCTAAAGTTTAGTGGCAGAAAACAACAACCATTTTTTTATGACCTCATATTCCATGGGTCAAAAATGTGGATCAGGTAGAGCAGGGATGGATTATATCCACTCCACAATGACTGCAGCCCCAGATGTGAAAACTTGAATGGCGGAGTTGATTCAAGTGGTCTCATCTGAAAGTCTCATTCACTCACAGGTCTAGAAGTTTGGTTCAGAGCACCTACTTGGGACCTATCCATTACAGCAGCCTAAGAGTAGTTAGCTTTATTACACAGTAACTTGGGATTCCAAGGGCGAGTAGTCCGGAAAATGTTACAGAAGCTCATGGCCTTTATAACCTACCCTCAGAAGTTGCACAGCATCTCTTCTGCCAAGATCTTTTGGTTGACGGACTCACAAACCCATCCAGATTCAAGAGGATGGGTCATTTACAGACCTCTATAGGAAGATTGTCAAAGAACATGCAGCCCTGTTTCAAAACCATCACACTCACCACTCTCTTGAGGAAATAATGTGCAAATGAAGTTATCTCTTCTTTCTCAAAAGTCTTATTTTTATTGTTTCATAAATACTTTGAAGACTCTGTTCCACCTGTTGCTCCAGGAGTCACTAGATAACCTAAAGAAGATGAAAGCAATTTGGTCCTCATATTCTTGAGTGGTGTAATTAATTACGTGGCATTCTCTGGAAACAGCCGTAGGCAATGCTACACCTCAAGCCTAGATGTAAGTCACCATTTCCATAAATGTTTATGATAATTGAGCTACTTCTCCATAGTCCATCATCTTTTAAAATCTCTTCCTAGCTTACTGCTCTCATCCACAAAATGATACATATCCCACAATATGGAGCAGGTTCATTATCTAATGAGATGGATGAAGTGAGCCAAAAAAATTAAGCCTTGCCAATGATTGAGAGACATTGGTCCTTAAGGGGTCTTGAGAAATGATCACAACCTACTGGGGGGTCTCATGTCACTTAGAGAAATCACCCCTCTGATCTAGAAAAACTATACACAGATGGATTCCCGAGACATCTGGGTATTCCTGCCAAGAATATTGCTTGGATCCAGATATGTCCCTCTCACATCCAGCAGCCACACATTAGAGATTTAAATGAACAGTAAACTTACATAAACCCTGCACATTAAATAAAGGAATGGGAAGGAATCCCAGCAGTATCTAGCTCTGCTTATGTCACAAATGGAAACTGTAAGTGTGTTCTAAAACAAAATAGGCTGTGGATTATCACCAAGTGTCACAAGCCATAGAGAACAGACTGTGGGCTGATCAGGGCCTGTCCACAGAGACACAGTGGTTGAGTATGAAGGCCAAAGTAGTTTGGAATATCTACTGACTTCAGACTTTCTCCTATAAAAACTTTCTCGTATTGCTACTGCTGATCCCTATTCTAATTTATTTAAGCCTTTCTGACATGCTCATTTTGAAATTTGGATTGATTACCTTTTGCCTTTGCCTCTAAACTCCATTTTCAGACCACAATCATTACCATTGCCCGGATATTTTTATCAAAAATCAAATTTCCACCAGGTTTTCTAGCATACAGAGCATAAATTTGACCCAAACTACCCCAAGTTTCAAGAGCACAATCAATAATCTTCTTTAAGTCCATTGTCCCCGACTCCCTCAATTTGTTGCAACAAATGCCCTCAATGGTGCTCTTTTCTTCCCGCCTCTCCTTCCTCTCTGCTCTTAGACACCCTCTGGAGGAGGCTGGACAGCACCAGCATTGGGTGGGGAACAATTGGAGTTGAACAGATCTCACCTGAAGATGCTCAGAAAATATTCATAGGTGGATGTGCAGAGCCAGACACAGTGGAAAAGGCAAAACAGAAAAATAAAATATAACAGCTCTGTTCTAGGATAATGTTCTGTTTATTTTGTTTTCCCTCCAAGGAGTGCAAGTACCTTGCCCAAGGAACGCACTGCCATTTCTGATAAATTGCCAGAAATACTCCCTGCAAGACTCAGAAAGCAAAATCTCTATTTGTTTCTACGGAAACCTCAGCTTGACATGAGGCACCTTAGACTACAGCAATCTACAGACGCTAACAAGACCTGGCCCATAGAACAGAAGACGGTGGGGGGGAAAGAAAGAAAGACAAGTGAGAACTACAAAGAAAAATTAGAAATGAACTCTTGGTCCCAAGGTCCCGGAATGGCATAGTGCTTGGCAAATGGTGAGGATGGAATTCCTGTTTATGAGATGAATAATTTGTTTTCCCTGCTGCAGCACTTATATATCCATTGTGTCTCTCCAAGCACTGGCCTTCCCCTGCTAGGATCCTGATACCCACCTTTTTCCTCCACAGAGACCCCACCTCCTGCCCACTTATGCTACACCTGACCCTAACAGAACACTTAACACAAAGCTGCAGGCTTGATGATTGCTCTTTGATACAGCCTTCAGCAGAGGCAGTAGAGCAAGCCTTGCCCTGCCTGCTCATAGGTGCTGCTGCTGTCTTTGCAAATGCCCTTCCTGTCTCTTTTATCTCTGCAGCTGCTGCCTACATCTTCCCAGGGCAGCCACCTCTCTCCAGACTCTTTGCTGTCCTCCTTGAGGTACCTTGTCAGTAAAGGTCTTCATCATGATCCTCTGCCCAGGGTCACTCTACTGTAGTAGTCTAGACCCCCCAGGAATGACAGCATTACTTCTCTTCATCCTACATAGGTGCAGCAACCCACCTCAAGACCAGCCTTGCACTGACCTTGAATGTACATTTACTTCACCATCCCCAAGCAAGGGAACTAATTCCATAAACAGGAATTGGGCCATTTTTCCTCCTTACCTCTCTGCATCTATATTTTACTCTTGCCACCATCTAAACTAATTCTGCACATCCTGCATCAAGCCCTTATCTTTATACTCTATCAAGCCCCTGTCAATACAGTAAAGGGATCAGAGTTCACCTACAATGATAAGAATACATTTCTCTAAGAAACACGAAGCTGACAGAGCATCAAGGGCAAAGGCTCAGCTTGAAGACTCTTAAGATCTGAAGGAAGTTTTAATGATTTGCTGGGTGGTGATGACTTGTGAAAAGAAATTTTGATGCAAAAATTGAATGTCAGCCTCCTTCTTCTTATTGTGAAGTTCTCAGTATAGCAAAATGAACTCTCTCAGGGCTTAAAAGAGTGGATCCCAAATCTTAATGTGCGTCAGAGTTATCTGGAGGGCTTTTTAAAACAGACTGTTTGGCTCCACCCCGAGCATCTGATTCAGCAGGTTTTGGGTGGGGCTGAGCATTTGCATGTTCTAACATGTTCTCTTGTGATCTGGTGCTGTTCAGCAGTGGACGGTTTGAGAATGACCATATATTGGCTTGGCATTCGAAGAAAAGGTCCTTGCTCTTTGGAGAAAGGTGCATCTGCAAGTTAGGAGGAGGAAATGGTGTAGAGTCCTCCAGGAAAGAGAACAAGGTACCCCCAAATCCCTGTGGGTGAGAAAAAAAGAAATCCCTGTAGGAGAAGGGTGTGCACTATGACAATGGAATTTGATGCTCAGGGAAATATCAGTTATAATATAAACAAGCGTGGCAGTTTTTCAAGAACAGAAAGTGGGCCTGTCCATGAGTTGTAGAGCTAAGGGGTTTCATGGTTTTGAGGTCTATAAAGCATAAGATACAAGGTCATAGTGGAAGCTGAGGTTCAATCAAGTAAAAGTTAACTGATAAAACTGGAGGCACCCACTTCTATTTCCCATTGCTAAAGTAGTAGAAACTTAAATTACACTCAAGTTGTTTGAGTACTTGAAAGATAAAATGAGATTAGTCCATTTTCGTTAGGTGCATTTTCACCAAGCAGCTGCAAGGTTCTGTGTCAGATGCTAATGGTACATAGAAGAAAGCAACTGGCACCTGCCCTCAAGCCACACACTGTCTGTTTACTTAGATACGGACAGTCCTCTACCCCCAGGACTCATAATTGGGAGGAGTGCCAAGGTTAAGGGCATGGACTGTGGTGTCAGAAAGATCAAATGTAAACCCTGACTCTACAGCTCACTAGCTGTGTGATTCTGAATCATTTGATTGATGTCACCAAATCACAGTTTCTTCACCTTTAAAATAGGGATAATTTCTTTCTAACAGGCTGTTAAAGAGTCGATGGGAAAACGCTTGTACAGCACTGCACACCAGGACTGGCACAAAGCAAAGAAATGAGTGGGGTTTTTTTTTTCTTGGCTCCTGTTCTCTTTCGGCTGCCTGCCCAAGACTGACATCTGAAACAGGAAAGCTGGGAGCCGCAGTCCCTATCCCCCATCTAACTGCACCCTGAAAACTTAATCAAGCAGAATAGTAACAAGTTGAATCCAGGTCAGCCTGGATGTTGCCTCTGTCTGAGTCTGTGACTAAACTACTGTTTTCAGACATGTTCCCCATTTTCCCCTGTTCAGCTGGGTCCTTGTCTTACGCCTCTCTCCTCCCTAGGTCTGAGATCTCATCTCAGTTTTCTACTTCATCACCCACACCATATGGAATCATTGACATCCCTTGATCTTTTTCTTTTTCTTTTTTCTTTTTAGATGAATCCTTTTTCTGTAGACCTAATAATAAGTTCTGACTCATTCATTCACATATGACTTCCTGTCTGCCTCTTAATTTAATTTAATTGGGTGTGTCCCCAGATACTAAGAACCACTTGTTCTATCTCAATCTCAGAAAAAAAAACAAAACTAGAGAGTGCTCTTGTCTCTGTGTCAGGTGAGGGAGGGAGCTTCAGGTGATGGCGCATGTGGATGAGCTCAAGGTGGACCAGAGACCTCTATTCTGGAATTCTGTGGCCAGCTTTGAGTCCTGACCCCAATCCCCAGTCCAGAGAGCCTAACACCTTTACCATGAAACTGCCTTACCAGGCATGATTGGTTTATCTTTCCAAGCTTATTCCGAACTCCAAATTAGAGAATATTTTGCATTGTGTATAGTTAAGTTCTGATGGTAGTCTTTGACAGCTTTGGTGTCTGGATCCCTCTAATATATGTATCATCCCTAGAGTGTTGTCTTGATAAGAAAGTTTTGATCTGGTTGAGATTAGCTTCCGGGGGAAGTAGCAGGGTCTAACCTATCTGGACATGAGGGTAAATCTCTCCCACACAGAGTCTGGAGATTTGGGCCCCTCAAAGGAGAATGGAAGTGGCTCTGGAAACTTACACCACTGAAAGTGCTTATGATCCTTTTAGAGAATTCTATAAAGAGGCCTCCCAGCTGCATGGATATATAAATGTCAAGGAGCAAGGACAGAAGCTAGAAAATCCATCCTTAGGCCATAGTAAAGGCTCAGACAAAAGATGATGGTGTTTACATCTAAGGTTAGAAGTAGCAAAGTTAAGGAAAATCTGTGGGAAATGTTGTCCCATGGATGATATAGTCAGTAGAATGTATTGGTGAACTGGATATATTATCAAAGAGATGAGTTAATGAGGAAGCCAAAGATTCTGACCTGAGGATCTTAAATAATGTAGTTGATTTTTATTGATGTGAGGAATTTTGGAGAGAAGGAGCAATGGAAGAAATTAGAAATTCGGTTACGGGAAAAATAATTTTGAGTTACGTTTTAAGTATCTAAGCAGAGATAAGCAGCAGGAACATGGGTACAACATTCAAGTCTGAAGTTCATAAGCAGGATCAGAATTAGAGAGAAAAAAATGTCTGGTTTGTCAGACTATAGAGAGTGTCCACAGATGAGATAACAAATGCATGATTTCTGACAGAGTAACTTAGGGGTATGAGCATGGGACCCTCCAATCTTAGAGTCTTAAAGTGGAAACCTGCCAGGTGTGGTGGCTCACACCTGTAATTCCAGCACTTTGGGAGGCCGAGGTAGGCAGATCACGAGGTCAAGAGATCGAGACCATCCTGGCCAACACGGTGAAACCCCGTTCTACTAAAAATACAAAAAAATTAGCCAGGCGTGGTGGCACGCACCTGTCATCCCAGCTACTTGGGAGGCTGAGGCAGAAGAATCGCTTGAACCCAGGAGGCAGAGGTTGCAGTGAGCCAAGATTGTGCCACTGCACTCCAGCCTGGTGACAGAGCAAGACTCCGTCTCAAAAAATAAAAAAAAGTGGAACCCTAATGTTCTAAAGTCAATGAAGAGGCTGAGGATCAAGGACAGAGTTGGCAATGGGGCTCCAGAAATCACAGGGCAGACACTCTTCTGGGTAACCAGAAAAGGAAATCCTATTGCTGAAGTGGAGGGCTGGATAATCAACTATGAGTGTTTGTTCAGAGGCACCACAGGCCACAAAATTGCACCCAGGTATTTATGGTGACAATGACCATTCAAAATCATGAAAGTACAAAACAGGGGCTCTTGAGCTCCTTGGTCTCAGGTCCCCACTGCACTCTTAAAAACCCAAGATTTTAATGACATCTGTCAATATTTAACATATGGAGCATTAAAACTAAAAAAGAAAGGAAAAAGAAAACACACAACTACAGAAGCATCGATTTCATTCACCCATCAGAGCAATTGATACATTCTAGAAAACCCCACTGTACAGCTGTAAAAGAACAAAAGTGAAATTGAAAATGGCAGTGTCACTATAAAAATGAGAACATGTTTTTGACCCTGTGGACCCCATAAGATGGTTTTACAGAGCCTAGACCACATGTTGAAAGCCACTCATCTCAACAGTGGTGACAATGAAAATTGGGTGAGGGAAATTTAAGAAATAGACCAGAAGTAATGTGATCAATGGGCTGTGGGGAGTACCTTCTGGGTACTCTATCTCCCATGGAGGATAGACATAGAAGGATGGCTGGGGTGTCCCACATGATGCCCAAGTTTGGGTCTGGAGATTGTCTGCAGGGTGCTATCTTTTAATAATAAGATAAGGCAGCGGTTATCACAGTGCAGTTTACAATCTATTTGAGGGTAGAGAATTTAATTTAATGTGTGGCAGCCACCATTTAAAAAAATAGATTATAACACAAACTACCATGAACTGTTTTATATATGTGTGTACATCTATACATAAGTATGTCAGTATTGTGTAAAGTTGGAAAACACAGCTTATGTGTGAATCGACTTTGAGAATCCCTGAGCTAGGAAATACCAGAAGAAACAGCCTCCTAATGATGTCCTTACTTCTAGTCTTTTCCTCCATTTCAGAATGACTTTCCAAAATATCACTCTAAACATGAAAATCCTTTAAAGTCTTCTGATGGCCTCTTCCTCTTTACTACAAGGCAAACCCAAACACCTTGAAAATTCTTGAAATCTGCAGGAAGTTTGAACAATTTGACTATGATGGGTGGTAATGACTGGTGAAAAGAGATTTTGATGGAAAAATTGAATGTCAGCTTCCCTCTTCTTATTGTGAAGTTCTCAATATAGCAAAATAAGCTCTCTCGGGGCTTAAAATAGTGGATCGCAAATCTTAATGTGCATCAGAGTTATCCGGAGGGCTTGTCAAAACAGACTCTGACCCCAGCCTTTCTCTCAGGTGTTAACTCGTAACATGTCCCCCACCAATTCCCTTCCCTCAAATCAAAAACATACATTTCAAGTCTCCAAATATGCTTTGACGTCTTTGGTGTCTGTCCTGGACCGTGCCCTGTATGTAATTTCCTTTGCCTGAAATTTTCAACATTTAGACCAACTCACATTCCACAATCCAGCTCTTCCAGGAGTAGGAGAACATGACCAGATACTCACCAAAATTTCCCCTTCCTGAGCACATAATAAATAAGACTTTCCTGCCCTTTTGTACTGAGGTGGGCATATGATAAGCTGGCCAGTGGAATGCAGGTAGAAAGTGATGTATATCACTTTCAGACCAAGTTCCAAAATATTGTGCTGTCCTCCACGTTTTCTCTCTTTCTTCTTTAAACCACCAGGTGGAGAAAATCTCTACATCCTGGTGGATCTCAGAATGAGTAGAATAACACCCCCAATTCCCAAACTTTGCTTGAGCCCCAAATAAACTTTTATTTTTTTTAAATATTAAGATTGGAGGCTGTGCATTTTACCTACCCTAACAAATATGCCAGGTTTGATGCCTCACCATTTAGCAAATCCTCTCATTGTTTTCCAGAAAAGAGATGAGGAGATAGGAAGCTCTCTTATTACTGAACTCTTATTACAGTCTCCACTGTTCCCAGCCTCCTCACGTATGTCCAGAGTCAACAACAGGCCTAGAAAGCCGGAAAGGGAAGCAGAAGAAGCCTTTGTTCCTTCAGGATTCAGGATGACAATGGAGAACAAATGTTGATCCCTATATTGCACACGGCACTCATCCTGTTCACAGATCCACAGAAAACAAATACAGCTCATGTCATTCCTCACAGGCCGTGATAAGAACTTGGAATTTGATGCTGAACAAAATAGGAAGCCATTCAGGACTTTTAGCACCAAAATAGCATTAAATTACAGAGTTTTAAAGATGTGTTCTGGCCACCGTGTTAAGAATAGATTGTGTGTGATGGGAGGAAAGAGAGGGTAAAGCTAGGATATTGGTCTGGCCTCCATTGGGTGACCCGCAATGAGGTATTAATGGTAATGTGATCAGAGATTTGGCCATGAAGGTGAGAAGAAGCCTGTATATTCTATGTATAATTGGGAGGTAGAGCCAAGAGCACTTCTTGTTGCAATTCCCCTACATCTTACATTTTACCTCTTCACTTCATTTAGCCCTCTGCCCAATTATAATCCCCTTAGAGAGTTCCCCAAACACTTCATCTGAAATAGCTCTCTCTCTCCCTGTCACTTTACATTTAATCTTGTTTTATTTGTCCTTGTAGTCTCACGCACTTGAAATTACATTGAGTATGTACTTATCAACCTATTAATTGTCCATTTCTTCCAATATAATGCTCTCTCCCTGATCACATGGACTAGTCCTTGTCCTCACTGATTTCCCAGAGCCTAGAATAGTGCCTTACTCAAACTTGGCATTCAAATATTTGTTAAATGAGTAAATGAACCAATTAAATTAGTCCTGCTGGAGAAGAAAATCTTGTTCTTAACACATCAAGCCATACACGCAGGCCCTCCACTGCCCATGTGTGCTGTGATGGAGGCCATCTCAGTGATAAAGAAGTGGCCTGACCTGTAGACTTGCCCTAATTTGATCTTTGTGCCCAGAGTCTGGTCTCACCAAAAGGCTCTGGCTCTGCATACTTTTCAAATATTTTCTTTTCCTCATCCATCTTGTTCAATAGCATACAACTGATTTCCAATTTTAGTCTATGACCTAGGAACTCCAAGATTGGAACCTACATTGTAATGATTTTAGGTTGATATTTTCATTTTCAGCCAAGCATTTTAGGAAGTATCAATGCTATGGAAGATTAATAAAAGCTGGCCAAAGGTGACCCCAGCCTCTGCATACTGTGTCTCTCATGGAGGAGACTTCCTGATTTGTGAAGGATACATTCTGATACTTTACAGGACGAAGGTCACTGGCCTCATTGGCAGCAGCTTCATCTGGAGTTGCAAGGGATACATGGAGCTGCTTAGCAACAGCTGAGTCTCCTTTATACTTTAGCCTTGTTCGTTGGGTATCACCTCATAAGCCTTAATGGAAATCATCCTCTTCTGAGAGTTGGTGACTCTGCATAAATTAATGACTTAACAACCACGAATGTCATCAAAAGGGAGCAGCTGGGGAAGAAATAACTGCTTTTGTCAAGATGTTTTACTGCAGAAGACAATAAGACAGTTTGACCCATTAAGACCCTTGAAATTAATAATCTAACTCATATGCACCTTGTCCTGAACAGCTGCCTGCCCTCCTCCACTTCTTCCTTTCTTCCCTGCTTTTGCCTGCCTAACCTCACTGAAGACTGCTTACATCAGAAGCAGGAGACAGGCTGGGTGTGGTGGCTCATGCCTGTGATCCCAGCACTTTGGGAGTCCAAGATGGGTGGATCACCTGAGGTCAGTGAAAGCCTGTAATCCCAGCTACTCAGGAGGCTGACTCATGAGAGTCACTTGAACTCAAGAGGCAAAGGTTGCAGTGAGCCAAGGGAGACTCCTTCTCAAAAAAAAAAAAAAAAGTATGAAAGATATTGAATACTTACTATATTCCAGGAACTGACAATATTTTTATTGTTTCTTTTAGTCTTACAAAATCGGTACAGTAAGGCACATTTATTGCCTCAATTCTCACATGAGGAAAGTAACTTACCCAGGCACACAGCTAAGTAAGGGAGCAGCCCTGGATCATTACAATCTAAGACCAGCATGTTGATACCTATTACAGAGAATCTTTAATTATTCTTATAAACTAGTCCCCCAATCAAAGACTTCAATATGGTATAAGCTCACCTCTCCAGAGACAAGGCCAGGCCAAATTTGCAACAACCCAGTCATCATTCCCCACCTCTTCCTCAGGAGGGGAACTTCAGATATTTGACTCTAAACTTCCAAGGGTTCCCAAGGCCCTTAAAGCCTTTTCAGTAAAAATCAAATAATGCCTCTTTTAACACGTATTTAGGTGTGCAGTACAGTATTATTAACTCAGCATTATGTTGTACAGCAGATCTCTAGACTTGTTTATCTTGCATAACTGAAATTGTGTACCTATTGAACAAGTTCCCATTTCTCCCTCTCATTTTTACCACAATAAAACAACCAACCAGAAACAAAACAAAGGGGCAAAGGAAAGTTTTGAAATTGATGGATATGTTTATTACCTTGATTGTGGTTATGGCTTTATAGATGGATCTATCCACAGGGTTAAACTCATCAAATTGCATACATTAAATATGGACAGGTTTTTGTATGTCAGTTGTATCTGAATAAAGCTGTTTTTAGAAAAAAGAAATCACATACATTAATACAAAGGAAAAAAGACAACATAAAGAACCTCATTTTGTGTGACGGACAGAGGGGATCTCCACGTTGCTCCCCATAGCAGAGTACAGGGCCAGGCAAGGTGAGCAAGAGCGACTGAAAGGGCTCAAGCTTCCAGTATAGCTGAGTGTGCAGCTCCCACTGCTGTTGCCTGCTGTTGCCTGCTGCAGCTGTCCACACCTCGCGTGTCATCTGTACCCCACTGAAGCTTCCCAAACAGCCTTATTCCAGGTGCACATGATTTTGTGCACCAGAGCAGTCAAAGCAAAAGGTGGTGTTTAAAAGAAATTATATGCATACGTTGTTTCATTGTGCTTTGCATTATTGCACTTCACATATATTGTATATGTTACAAATTGAAGGTTTGTGTCAATCCTGTGTCGAGCAGGTCTGTAAGCATCAGTTTTCCCACAGCACGTGCTCACCTTGTGTTTTGGTAATTCTCACAATATTTCAAACTTTTTATTAGTATTATATCTACTAGGTGATCTGTGATCAACAATCTTAATGTTATTGTTTGGGGGCACCACAAAACACACCCATATAAGACAGCACTTAAATGATAAGTGTTTGTGTTCTGACTGTTCCACCTACTGGCTATTCCCATCTCACTCTCTCCCCTCAAGCCTCCTTATTCCCTGAGACACAGCAATGTTGAAATTAGACCAATTAATAACCCCATAATCGCCTCTAAGTGTTCAAATGAAAGGAAGAGTCACAAGTCACTCACTGTCAATCAAAAGCTAGGAATGATTAAGCTTACTGAGGAAGACATGTCAAAATTCATGATAAGCTGTTCATAATTCTTCTGATAGATCTTTACAAAGTAAATTGAAAACTTTCTGGAATGGATTCACCATTCTAGATGCCATTCAGAACATTTGTGATTCATGGGAAGAGGTCAAAATACCAACATTAACAAGAGTTCTGAAGAAGCTGATTCCAACCCTCCACATGATTTTGAGGGCTTCAAGACTTCAGTGGAGGAAGTAACTGCAGATGTGATGGAAATAGCAAGAGAACTAGAATTAAAGTGACTGAATTGCTGCAATCTCATGATCAAACTTGAACAGATGAGGAGTTGCTTCTTAGGGATGAGCAAAGAAAGTGGTTTCTTGAGATAGCGTCTAATCCTGATAAGTGCCATGAATATTGTTGAAATGACAACAAAAGATTTAGAATATTCTGTAACCTTAGTTGATAAATCAGTGACAGGCTTTAAGAGGATTGGCTTCAATTTTTAAAGAAGTTTTACCATGGGTAAAATGCTATTAAACATCATTGCATGTTACAAATAAATCCTTCATGAAAGGGTCAATCAATGGAGTAAACCTCATTGTTTCAAGAAATTTTCACAGCCATTCTAACCTTCAGTGATCATCACACTGATCAGTCAGCAGCCACCACCCTGGAGGCAAAACCCTCTACCAGCAAAAAAATTACAACTCACTGAAGGTTCAGATAACCATTAGCAATTTTTCACACACAAAAAACGTATTTTTTAATTAAGCTATGTTCATTTTTTTGGACACAATGCTGTTGTACACTTAATAGACTACAGTAGAGTAGAAATATAACTTATACATGCACTATGAAACTAAAAATTTATGTGCCTAACTTTATTGTGATACTTGCTTTATTGCTCTGGATTGGAACCGAATCCACAATATCTCTGTGGTATGCCTGCAGTTTAGTGATGGTATTGGTTTTTTGTTTTTGTTTTTGTTTTTGTTTTTGTTTTTGTTTTATTTTATTTTTTATTTTTTTAATTTTTTATTGGATTATAGGTTTTGGGGTACATGAGCAGAGCATGCAAGACAGTTGCGTAGGTACACACATGGCAGTGTGCTTTGCTTTTCTTCTCCCCTTCACCCATATTTGGCATTTCTCCCCAGGCTATCCCTCCCCACCTCCCCCTCCCACTGGCCCTCCCCTTTTCCCCCCAATAGACCCCAGTGTTTAGTACTCCCCTTTCTGTGTCCATGTGTTCTCATTTTTCATCACCCACCTATGAGTGAGAATATGCGGTGTTTCATTTTCTGTTCTTGTGTCAGTTTGCTGAGGATGATGTTTTCCAGATTCATCCATGTCCCTACAAACGACACGAACTCATCATTTCTGATTGCTGCATAATATTCCATGGTGTATATGTGCCACATTTTTCCAATCCAGTCTATTATCAATGGGCATTTGGGTTGATTCCAGGTCTTTGCTATTGTAAACAGTGCTGCAATGAACATTCGTGTACATGTGTCCTTATAGTAGAACGATTTATAGTCTTTTGGATATATACCCAGTAATGGGATTGCTGGGTCAAATGGAATTTCTATTTCTAAGGCCTTGAGGAATCGCCACACTGTCTTCCACAATGGTTGAACTAATTTACACTCCCACCAACAGTGTAAAAGTGTTCCTTTTTCTCCACATCCTCTCCAGCATCTGTTGTCTCCAGATTTTTTAATGATCGCCATTCTAACTGGCGTGAGATGGTATCTCAATGTGGTTTTGATTTGCATCTCTCTGATGACCAGTGACGATGAGCATTTTTTCATATGATTGTTGGCCTCATATAGGTCTTCTTTCGTAAAGTATCTGTTCATATCCTTTGCCCACTTTTGAATGGGCTTGTTTGTTTTTTTCCTGTAAATCCGTTTGAGTTCTTTGTAAATTCTGGATATCAGCCCTTTGTCAGATGGGTAGACTGCGAAAATTTTTTCCCATTCTGTTGGTTGCCGATCCACTCTAGTGACTGTTTCTTTTGCCGTGCAGAAGCTGTGGAGTTTCATTAGGTCCCATTTGTCTATTTTGGCTTTTGTTGCCAATGCTTTTGGTGTTCTGTTCATGAAGTCCTTGCCTACTCCTATGTCCTGGATAGTTTTGCCTAGATTTCCTTCTAGGGTTTTTATGGTGCCAGGTCTTATGTTTAAGTCTTTAATCCATCTGGAGTTAATTTTAGTGTAAGGTGTCAGGAAGGGGTCCAGTTTCTGCTTTCTGCACATGGCTAGCCAGTTTTCCCAACACCATTTGTTAAACATGGAATCCTTTCCCCATTGCTTGTTTTTGTCAGGTTTATCAAAGATTGTATAGTTGTATGTATGTTGTGTTGCCTCCAGTGCCTCTGTTTTGTTCCATTGGTCTATATCTCTGTTTTGGTACCAGTACCATGCTGTTTTGATTACTTTAGCCTTGTAGTATAGTTTGAAATCCGGTAGTGTGATGTCCCCCGCTGTGTTCTTTTTGCTTAGAATTGACTTGGCTATGCGGGCTCTCTTTTGGTTCCATATGAAGTTCATGGTGGTTTTTTCCAGTTCTGTGAAGAAAGTCAATGGTAGCTTGATGGGGATAGCGTTGATTCTGTAAATTACTTTGGGCAGTATAGCCATTTTCACGATATTAATTCTTCCTAACCATGAACATGGAATGTTTCTCCATCTGTTTGTGTCCTCTCTGATTTCATTGAGCAGTGGTTTGTAGTTCTCCTTGAAGAGGTCCCTTACGTTCCTTGTGAGTTGTATTCCAAGGTATTTTATTCTTTTTGTAGCAATTGCGAATGGCAGTTCGCTCTTGATTTGGCTTTCTTTAAGTCTGTTATTGGTGTAGACGAATGCTTGTGATTTTTGCACATTGATTTCATATCCTGAGACTTTGCTGAAGTTGTTTATCAGTTTCAGGAGTTTTTGGGCTGAGGCAATGGGGTCTTCTAGGTATACTATTATGTCGTCTGCAAATAGAGACAATTTGGCTTCCACCTTTCCTATTTGAATACCCTTTATTTCTTTTTCTTGCCTGATTGCTCTGGCTAGAACTTCCAGTACTATATTGAATAGGAGTGGTGAGAGAGGGCATCCTTGTCTAGTGCCAGATTTCAAAGGGAATGCTTCCAGTTTTTGCCCATTCAGTATGATATTGGCTGTTGGTTTGTCATAAATAGCTTTTATTACTTTGAGATACGTTCCATCGATACCGAGTTTATTGAGGGTTTTTAGCATAAAGGGCTGTTGAATTTTGTCAAATGCCTTCTCTGCGTCAATTGAAATAATCATGTGGTTTTTGTTTTTGGTTCTGTTTATGTGGTGAATTACGTTGATACACTTGCGTATGTTGAACCAGCCCTGCATCCCCGGGATGAATCCTACTTGATCATGATGAATAAGTTTTTTGATTTGCTGTTGCAATAAGCTTGCCAATATTTTATTGAAGATTTTTGCATCTATGTTCATCATGGATATTGGCCTGAAGTTTCCTTTTCTCGTTGGGTCTCTGCCGGGTTTTGGTATCAGGATGATGTTGGTCTCATAAAATGATTTGGGAAGGATTCCCTCTTTTTGGATTGTTTGAAATAGTTTTAGAAGGAATGGTACCAGCTCCTCCTTGTGTGTCTGGTAGAATTCGGCTGTGAACCCGTCTGGACCTGGGCTTTTTTTGTGAGGTAGGCTCTTAATTGCTGCCTCGACTTCAGACCTTGTTATTGGTCTATTCATAGTTTCAGCTTCCTCCTGGTTTAGGCTTGGGAGGACACAGGAGTCCAGAAATTTATCCATTTCTTCCAGGTTTACTAGTTTATGCGCATATAGTTGTTTGTAATATTCTCTGATGATGGTTTGAATTTCTGTGGAATCTGTGGTGATTTCCCCTTTATCATTTTTTATTGCATCTATTTGGTTGTTCTCTCTTTTCTTTTTAATCAATCTGGCTAGCGTTCTGTCTATTTTGTTGATCTTTTCAAAAAACCAGCTCTTGGATTTATTGATTTTTTGAAGGGTTTTTCGTGTCTCAATCTCCTTCAGCTCAGCTCTGATCTTAGTTATTTCTTGTCTTCTGCTGGGTTTTGAGTTTTTTTGATCTTGCTCCTCTAGCTCTTTCAATTTTGACGATAGGGTGTCAATTTTGGATCTCTCCATTCTCCTCATATGGGCACTTATTGCTATATACTTTCCTCTAGAGACTGCTTTAAATGTGTCCCAGAGGTTCTGGCACGTTGTGTTTTCGTTCTCATTGGTTTCGAAGAACTTCTTTATTTCTGCCTTCATTTCGTTGTTTACCCAGTCAACATTCAAGAGCCAGTTGTTCAGTTTCCATGAAGCTGTGCGGTTCTGGGTCGGTTTCTGAATTCTGAGTTCTAACTTGATTGCACTATGGTCTGAGAGGCTGTTTGTTATGATTTCAGTTGTTTTGCATTTGTTGAGCAGTGCTTTACTTCCAATTATGTGGTCAATTTTAGAGTAGGTGTGATGTGGTGCTGAGAAGAATGTGTATTCTGTGGATTTGGGGTGGAGAGTTCTGTAAATGTCCACCAGGTTTGCTTGCTCCAGGTCTGAGTTCAAGCCCTGGATATCCTTGTTGATATTCTGTCTGGTTGATCTGTCTAGTATTGACAGTGGAGTGTTAAGGTCTCCCACTATTATTATGTGGGAGTCTAAGTCCTTTTGTAAGTCATTAAGAACTTGCCTTATGTATCTGGGTGCTCCTGTGTTGGGTCCATATATGTTTAGGATCGTTAGCTCTTCTTGTTGTATCGATCCTTTTACCATTATGTAATGGCCTTCTTTGTCTCTTTTGATCTTTGTTGCTTTAAAGTCTATTTTATCAGAGATGAGAATTGCAACTCCTGCTTTTTTTTGCTTTCCATTGGCTTGGTAAATCTTCCTCCATCCCTTTATTTTGAGCCTTTGTGTATCCTTGCATGTGAGATGGGTTTCCTGGATACAGCACACTGGTGGGTTTTGGATTTTTATCCAATTTGCCAGTCTGTGTCTTTTGATTGGTGCATTTAGTCCATTTACATTTAGGGTTAATATTGTTATGTGTGAATTTGATACTGCCATTTTGATGCTAAGTGGCTGTTTTGCCTGTTAGTTGTTGTAGATTCTTCATTATGTTGAAGTTCTTTAGCATTCAGTGTGATTTTGGAATGGCTGGTACTGATTGATCCTTTCTATGTGTAGTGCCTCCTTTAGGAGTTCTTGTAAAGCAGGCCTGGTGGTGACAAAATCTCTGAGTACTTGCTTGTTCGCAAAGGATTTTATTCTTCCTTCACTTCTGAAGCTCAGTTTGGCTGGATATGAAATTCTGGGTTGAAAGTTCTTTTCTTTAAGAATGTTGAATATTGGCCCCCACTCTCTTCTGGCTTGTAGTGTTTCTGCCGAGAGATCTGCTGTGAGTCTGATGGGCTTCCCTTTGTGGGTGACCCGACCTTTCTCTCTGGCTGCCCTTAGTATTCTCTCCTTTATTTCAACCCTGGTGAATCTGACGATTATGTGCCTTGGGGTTGCTCTTCTTGCGGAATATCTTTGTGGTGTTCTCTGTATTTCCTGCAACTGAGTGTTGGCCTGTCTTGCTAGGTGGGGGAAATTTTCCTGGATGATGTCCTGAAGAGTATTTTCCAGCTGGGATTCATTCTCTTCGTCCCCTTCTGGTACACCTATCAAATGTAGGTTAGGTCTTTTCACATAGTCCCGCATTTCTTGGAGACTTTGTTCATTCCTTTTTGCGCTTTTTTCTCTGATCTTGGTTTCTCATTTTGTTTCATTGAGTTGGTCTTCGACTTCAGATATTCTTTCTTCTGCTTGGTCAATTCGGCTATTGAAACTTGTGTTTGCTTCGCGAAGTTCTCGTATTGTGTTTTTCAGCTCCTTTAATTCATTCATATTCCTCTCTAAGGTATCCATTCTTGTTATCATTTCCTCGAATCTTTTTTCAAATCTTTTTTCGAGGTTCTTAGTTTCTTTGCATTGATTTAATACATGATCTTTTAGCTCACAAAAGTTTCTCATTATCCATCTTCTGAAGTCTAATTCCGTCATTTCGTCACAGTCATTCTCCATCCAGCTTTGTTCCCTTGCTGGTGAGGAGTTTTGGTCCTTTCTAGGAGGCGAGGTGTTCTGGTTTCGGGTGTTTTCCTCCTTTTTGCGCTGGTTTCTTCCCATCTTTGTGGATTTGTCCGCTGGTCATCTGCGTAGTTGCTGACTTTTCGTTTGGGTCTCTGAGTGGACACCCAGAATGTTAATGATGAAGTATTTCTGTTGCTTGGTTTTCCTTCTACCAGTCTAGCCCCTTCACTGTACGCCTGCTGAGGTCCACTCCAGACCCTGCTTGTCTGGGGTGCACCTCTAGTAGCTGTGGCACAGTGAGGGATGCTACCAGTTTCTTTTTCTGCTCTCTTTGTCCCAGGATGATGCCTGCCTAATGTCAGTCTTTTGGATATAGAGGGGTCAGGGAGCTGCTTGAGGAGACGGTTTGTACTTTATAGGGGTTTAATTGCTGAGCTGTGCACTCTGTTGTTCATTCAGGGCTGTTAGGCTGCTATGTTTTATTCTGCTGCAACAGAGCTCATTAAAAAACCCTTTTTTTTTTTTTTTTTTTTTCTCAAATGCTCTGTGTTGAGGGGTTTGGGCTTTATTTTTGGATGTCCGATCAGGTGTCCTGCCCAGCTAGAAGGCAGACTAGCCACTGTTTGGCTGCCGAGGCTCCGCCCTGCTGTTGTGTGATTCACGCTGTTCCTGCCGGCTCTGCAGTGGTATCCGCCACGCCCTGCGGCGGAGTCTCTTCGTTGTAGCGTGTTGCCTCAGCAACGGCAGGCTGCGTCAGCAGTGGGCGTGTATCTCAGTAGGGATGGGTTGCCTCGGCAAAGGCTGGCTGTGTCAGCAATGGGCGTGTATCTCAGTTGGGGCAGATTGCCTCGGCAACGGCTGGCTGCGTCAGCAGTGGGCGTGTATCTCATTTGGGGCGGGTTGCCTCGGCAACGGCTGGCTGCGTCAGCAGTGGGCGTGTATCTCAGTTGGGGCGGGTTGCCTCGGTAGTGGTGGACGCCCCTCCCCCACAGAGCGTCTCGGACCGTCTGCTCGGGATAGTTTGAAGTCGCGGTTTTGTTCGTCCCACTGGGTATCCCAATCCCTTCAATCCCCTGGGCTGGCCTACTGTCCAAGTCTCGTTCAGTCTCAAGTCCAGCCCTCTCAAGCCTCAGGTTGCCGGTTCAACAGGGCACCCGGACAAGCGCGCCCTGTGGGGATTGTTGGGTAGGGCCGGCCGCCGCCGCCCCGGCTGCCGGCTTCGCCAGGCAGACCTACTGCCTGGCGTCCCGTGTCTTTTTTATACTTGGGAGTTTCCCCGTTCTGTGGGCAACAAAGATCAGCCTGGAAATGCCGTTCTGACTCACCGTTTGCGGATTCAACGAGAAGAGCTCCAATCCTGGGTTGTTCTCCTTTGTTTTTGTTTTTAATTAAAAAAGGCAAAGTAAGATGGAAGAAAAATTCTCCACAAATCCTCAATCCACCTAATTACTCTCACAGAACAATTTTCCTCTTTCCTCCTTTATACGTATTTTGCATGGTTGTGATCATAGTGACCTCAGAATAGTCCTTTATTTTACTGAATATTATATTATAAATTTGTTCTTCTGTTGTAAAGTCCTCAAGATACTTGCTTAGTGGTTGCATAAATAGCATCATGTCAGGATAATGTTAAACAATCCTCTAAGTGTGAGTTAACTCCTTTTTAAAAATGTTTCCCGTAATCATAGTTTTTATTAACTAATAGAATGGTTACAACATACCAGACATTTTCTGAATACTCTATATTTGTGAATTCATTTGATCATCACAACCCCCCACTATTTAGGCTTCATCATTCTTATCCCCATGAAGAAACTGAGATACAGCGAGGTCACATTACTTCCTGAAATCACCAAGTAGTTGAGTGAGAGACTTATGAGTCCAAGAGCATGGACTCCTCAGTATATACACTAAACCACCACACCCTTCTCTCTGCTGCAACAAACCCATCCGTGCAAATATGGAGGTTTTTTCCTAGAAAATATTTCCTTAGGATAAATTCATAGGGTCTGAAATGGTTGCATCAAGAAATATGATTACCTTTATGGCTCTTACTAAATATTCCTATGACACTCTTCAAAAGAGTTCTTTCCACTTCACACTCCACCATCAGTGAATAATAATTCCAGTAGGAGCATAAACTGGCCGAGTTCTATTATCGTAAGTTTTCACTGTGCTTCTTTAATAGCTGCAAAATGACTTTCACTCTGGTCTTTTACATTAGCCACTTTTTGAACACTAAAAATTATGGGCACTTTCCAATCATTTATTTGCTAATTGTAGATGCACATTTGTTTGTTCATATTCTTTACACGGTTAACTATTGTGTTTTGGTGAGTGCTTGTGTATTTGAATAAGCTCTTTAAGAACTTTACCTCTTATTCTTAAACTATCTTATTTGATCTAAACATTTTCTAGTAAGTAGTCCTTTTCCTGTCCATTTAATTACATTTCATTAAACAGAGATTTGTTTAGCATTTATGTATCTATTATATTCTGTTGCTCTATTGATTCTAAGATGTGGTAGTATGGCAACTTAGCAGCAACGTCTCTTTTTATACTCAAGATTCTTTTTAGAAAAATAGGAATAATGTTGTATGTGTCATATGGTAGATGACGGGAAAAATGAAGTGCTAAAACCACCTGGCTATATTTATCTTGTTTTCTATTACTTTGAATACTTTTATTTATGTATTTATTGTATTTCACATCTCACTGATGACGATTAGAGCAAAATGAATCTGTTCAGTTTTGTCTACCTTTTATTATGCCACTCTTCTACATTTTGAGGTATAATAATAATAGTTCTTAAAGTGATTGCTTTAAATTTTTGAAGTATTCATGTCACCTGCAAATCATCAGTTAAGTTTGTTTTATTTAAATATTTGTCTCTTATTTGTTTTTCATGTCTTATTACAAGAATTTTCAATACTAGCACCTGTGAGGAATTGTGGTCATCCAAGCACTAAGAAGGCTGCTCTCCATCCAGTTAAGGCTGTGGGATGTTATCGGAGGTGTCATCTCTCTCCTTATCTGCACCTCTTTCCCTTCCTGCCTTCTCAGTCAGCAGCAGTAGTGCTTCATTGAGGAAACCTGCACAATATACAAGCAACAAAGAGGCTTCTGGATTTCAAAAGCCTGAGTTTTCAGGCTCTCAGCCTCTTGCATTTATGTCATAAACAAAATATTGGACCACTGATGGAGAGACCTTTGCCCTCAGGCTAGATTAAGATTCACCAGTCAGGAGGAAGGAAAGAAGTAAATCTGGCCCTAAGGAAGTAGCTCAGCCTTGAGGAGGGGAATAACAGAATCTCAAGATTGGGTGGAAAAATCCAAGAGCACTTTACTGAGTTGTGCGGAGGAGACTCATAGAAGCCTCACATTTCTCTGACTGGGGTCAGCAGGTCCTCCTCCCACACGCTGCCCAGTCAGATTCTTATTTGGCATTTGTCTATGTGTTCCATAGTCTCCTTCTGCAGCCTCAGGAAACCACCCCTCAACACTAGGAACTCAGTATGGGGCAAATTTCAGGAGGAGAAGAATAAAAGCAATAAATGTTAATGCCAATCCTTCTTGGCAGAAAGATGAGGAGCAAAGTTCCAGTGACTCAGGATTAGAGATGGAAGTTGTTGGTCCTTGGGGAAAAGAATTGGGCATCTCCAGCTCTGTGATCTTTCTTCCAGGCCCTTGACCTGCCACCAGCATTTTATGTATACACACACACACACACACACACACACACACACACAGATTATATTCCCCAAAAATACCCCCCAAAGAGGATTTCCAGAGTATTTTTAGATCCTTTGATATTTCCAATGTCTCCTCCAGTGATTTTTTTTTAAACAGTCTTCACTAGAATTATAAAGTCTCTGGTATTTCTTTTCAAGAAATTTCAATCATATCATTGAACAGGGTTGAGTTCTAGGGAAGGTTAAGAAGAACAGTCTCTCTGGGTGACAGTCACACTCAGGCGGCATCTGGCCACAACCCACTGTACCAGCAGCCAAACCATGGGGTCCACACAGTTTACACTTGTGGATACACAGAGGTAGTGACAGCTAATAGCAACGGGGCTTACTAAGCAGATCTGGGCACATGGCTTCATCAGAATTCCTCCCACGCCAGCCCCAAACAAGCTACCCTTTACTGAGTGAGGTTTTCAGGGGATGCAGGTAGGAAAAAATTAAACAGTGAATAACTTTATTTATTATTCTTAACCCATATCCCTCTCTGAGGGCTGGAGTAAGCTCCCTGGCTCCCTGGGCCTCAGAGATGCCTATGGGTCTAGGCTGTGGGTATGCCTGTGGTTTGGGGTTTGTTCTGCTTTCATTGTGAGCCAAACCTCCAACAATCCCTACACCCTGGGTGGTTACTATTGATTTATGCTGGCTGCAAAACAACAGACTGATGCAGCAAAGTGAATGCAAGCGTAGCAGCATACTAATGCCAGGCCTAGGATATTTCTGTCATAAGAAATAGAGCTTGGAGTGCAGACTTGGCAGGCTCTCAATTAAGTATTTGATGATGATTAGTTGATTTGCTTGTAAGATTTTGGAGGTCTGTGAGCTCTCTGCATTGCTGGACTTGCTTTTGCCTTTGTCAAGTAGTAATTATGGAGCTCCGTTAAGATGCCTCAAAGGGCAGCCCCTCCCGCAACCCACCCCCTTTACTGACTTCCAGAGTCTTTCTCACATTTACCACTGTAAGAATTGTACATTTTCTTCACTGTCTAATTTTTCCCCAAACACGCACCAGTGAAAGAAGAAAAATCTCTCTAGCCTCCCAATGCTACAGTCACACCTCTCTGAGTATTTCATGTGCTCTTTCCTCAGTCCTGATGACTTTCCTATCTCATCCACCTGAGCCTTCAAGATTCAAGACAGGGGTCCCTCACCTGCTTGTGAGGCCACCACTTCTCCTGTTGGATGCCCTTCACTGTGCTTTGCCCGCAGCACCTGCAAACCCCTCCATCATAACCAGTATAGCACAAGTGCCATTATTCTAGATTTACAAATACCTTCCCACTGGGAGCCACCAAAAGGACAAATTAAAATTATTTATCCTTGAGTCTTCACTATGCAGTAATCAGAGGAGATATTTGTTCAATCACAACATTGTTAAATGCCGAAATGTGAATTTCAGAGACAAACTGACCTGTCTGACATTGGCAAGTTACCTAACTCTTTCTATCCAAATTGCCTTCAACTATGAAATTAATTTATTATGAGATAAATATCCTAATTGTCCAGAGTGTAAAATACTTGGAGCTTACAATATTGTCAGATTGAAAGCTGACATCTAAATAACTAACTTGATGGGGCATGCAACATGACACAGAAGTGTGTAGCCAGGAGCTGACCTACCCTCTTCCTAAGGATTAGCGCCTTTTAAACAATAACGATGCCTATTTTGTAATCTTTCCAAGGATACAACTACCACATTCTAAATCTACTCAGGTACTTAGAAGGATTATTGTCATTAAAAAGAGAATCTAGCACAATATTGAATGTTTTGATCACAGCCCTGACATTTTACATCTCAAACCGATAAAAATAAAATAAAACTTTCATAACATATAGGTACCCTTATTTTTCATGATGCCCTATGGTATGTTTGCTCTAGTCCATTCTATTATCTTCTATTTCATTTTTTAAAGAAATACTGATTGTGAATCCACAAAGGGTCTATACTTTAGTTGTGCCAAAATCAATTGCTTGGTTTTGATGATGTACTATGGCAACATGAAATGTTATCATTGGGGGAAGCTGGGTGAAGGACACACAGAATGCTCTGTAGTAGTTTTACAATGCACTAATACTCTTAAACTAACCTTTAAAAAATGTACTTAAAAAAAGAATATGGGTGGTGAATGTGGAATGTGTGGCTTTATGATCCACCAAGTTCCATGATGAGGTTAAAAAGCATTGATCCTTCAAAGTGACCTTATAAAAGATAAATGTACTTATTCCATATATCCAGGAATAACCAGTTTCTAAAAATTGCATGAGCAACATAAATAAGAGATGACATTATAAATGCCCTAGGAAGAGAAATGTGGGAAATTACATTTTAAAAAGCTGTAAAACATTATGCAAATTAACAAAATTTTTGAGATAGTTTATTCTATAACTTAATTTTTTAATTATTTGATTAGTGTATGGATTTAATTTTATTCTTATCATAAAACTGGCCAGTTTTGAGGAGAACTTGATGAAATGATTCCAAAGGGGTAATAAAGCAAAGATAATGTCTAATGAAGTTTTCTAAGCAGAGAGTAATGAAGCAGAAGCAACAGTGATGTGCAGAGCCACATGTACCAGCTTGTGAGAGCATATTGTTAAATTTTCAGAATTTTGTGATCTGGTTGAGGTCACATTGGTAGCTTGAAATCAATGGGAAATTTAATTTCTCATGGTAGGTTATCAGAAACAAAATTATATAAAACTACCTAAAGCTAAAATAAGAGAAAATTCAGAGGAGTAAATAAGTTAAACATTAAACTTCACAACTGCTTTGAAATGTATAATAAAAATTAACACAGTTGTAATTAAATATTTAACTTTGGAATAACATTTTAAATTTCAAATTAAAAGAAATAATAAAAAACATAGATATGTTGCTTAAAAATGTACAAGTTCTATATTTGGCTCTAATTTCTGTGTTAATAATTAACACATATCCACAATTAATAATTCCCAAATCAACAATTACAAGGTATATTGAGAAAAACATTTGCAACAGATGGCAGACAAAAAAGTTGTCTAATCCTAACATATAAGTGACTTGTACAATAAATAAGTAAAAACACTAAAATTTCAGCAGATAAACGGAAAAAAGTCATAAGCAAGAAAGTCGTAAGAGTGGCAATTTCTCTGCCAGTAGCTGGGCTTCACATCCTCCTGCTTTCCCTGGACCTGGCTTTAGCAGTGCCTCCTCCCCATCCAGTATCACCAACCTCTCCTTTTTTTCTGGTTCCTTCCCATCATTATTCAAATTTTTTCTAGTTTCTCTCCTTTAAAACTATCTCCACTGGTTTCCACAATTCCAAAGTCCTTTTCTCTCTTTGCAGAAAGCATTCCTTCAGATTTATCAGCACATTTTGCCTCCACTTTCTTACATAGTCTTCGTACTTCAACTCATTCCTATCTGCCTTCCACTCCTCCTACTCCTTGAACAATGCATTTGTAAAGTTAGCCATGACCTGGTTATTGTTTAATCCTATGGATACATTTCAATCCTTTTTTTTCTTGACTGCTTCTATTCAGCAATTCATCCTATGACTCCAAGAGAGCACATTTTTCTCTGGGTTTCCCTGACACCACACAGCTCAGCTTCCATCCACACCTCTGATCATTCCTCCATCCTCTTCTAGCTTCTCTGTCTCAAAGTGATCATTGGAATCATCCAGGGCTTTTTCCAGGCTCTGTTTCCTTCTTACTCTACACTTGTTTCTAAGTCATCCCACCAACTTCTATGATTCAAAATAGCATCAATATTCTAGTGTGTATACTGACCTTTTACATAGTAATGACCACTTATTCCATCCCAGACCTCTTATCCAGGTTTTAGACACATTTTCTTAACTCACTGCTTAACATTTCCCTTTGCATTTTTCAGGTCAAATTCATCACCTTCAAATCTGAAGTCCAATTCCTTTCCCTAAGTATGCCCCTCCCCCCATTCCCATTCATAAAAATCTGCTCCATTGTTGATACCAGAAATTGGAAAATCGTATTTCACATATGCTTCTCTTTTCTTTCACCTTCCAAGGACATTCAACTGCCCTTCCTCTCCTACCTCCTAATGATATCTCTCTCTCTCTCTCAATCTCTCTCTCTCTCTCTCTCTCTCTCCCCCCCCGTGTGTGTGTGTGTGTGTGTATATATACACACCTATTTCCCTGTGGAGGAAAAAAGGTAGCTGCAGCTCAGACTACCATTGTCCCTCCACAGATGTAATTCAAGATCTTTCTCTCACTCCTCTCTGCAAACAATGCTCTACAAATTCTAACCAACTTTCCTCTTTAAAACACTAATCTATTAATTTTACTTTCATACTAAAATCCTTTCAACTTCCCCAGCTAATCTTAGGATAAGTCCCTGTCCTCCTTACCTCTTCAGCCTATCTTGTCTTTGGTACCTTCCCTGCCTCTCAGTGCCCCATCTCCATGGCTCTTCCTTGGCTTCTCTGGCAAGCTATGCTCCTCTCTCCAATATTTGCATGTCTCATTCCCTCTGCCTGGAATGCTCCTCCCTGCACTAGCCCTTTACAAAGATACTCCAACTCATCCTTTTTTGCAGCAGATGAAGTGTCTCTGTCCCTCTCCAAAGAAGCCTTCTTGACCTCTCAAGACTAAGTCAGTATGCCTCCTTAATAGCTCAGAGTAGCACATATTTTTCCTTTATAACATGTGTCATACTCACAATTAAGTGATTGTTTGAATTGTGCTTATTTCCTGTTTATATCTGCCCCATGTATACGTTCCATAAGTGCAGAGACTGAGCCTATCCTTTCCCTCTGTATCCCCCAACAGTGTCTAACATGCAGTAGGCTCAATTATATCTGTGTTGCACACGTTGATGCATCCTCACCTATAAAAGTCAGAACTAATCTCAACAATAATTTCAGATGTTGTCAAGAGCTCACTAAAATATGCCCAGTTGTACAATGCTCTTGGAAATACGAGTTGTCAAAATCCTTTCAGAAAATAATTTTACATGATATATCCCAAGTGTTACTTTTGAACTAGTAATTTCACTCTGAAGAAATAAGCTTAAGCAACCACACATAGGCTTATGAACAGATGTTTCTTGTCTCATTTCTTGTCTCATACTGAAAAATTATGACCAACATAAATATCCAACAATAGTTAAGTAAATTAAGGTTCCGTGTCTAAGTATAATATTATTTCACTATTTCCAATTATGTGTACAAAGAGTTTGCAATAACTTTGGTTAATGTTTATTTTCTAATTTTTGTGATTAAGCTGTATACAAAATTATACAGACAGCCTGAACCCAACTATGTAAAAAAGCAAATTTAGCAAAAAAAATAAAATTATGAGTAAATAACAAGAACCATTATAATGATAACAACTATGAAAATAATGGTAACAAGCAGCATGTACTGAGAGTTTACTATGTGCTGGACATGGTTAAGTTTTACATACACTGATTCATTAACTACTCACAACAACCCTATTATTTGAATTAGATTATTATTACCCCCGTCTTTACAATAAGGAGACTAAATCTCAGAGAGTTTAAATAACTTAGCTAAGATCATCCAAGTGTCAAATGACAGAATCTAAACACTTTAAAAAACATTGAAAATGATTATACCATTTCTTGTTTTTTTTTTTTTTTGAGATAGAGTTTTGCTCTTGTTACCCAGGCTGGAGTGCAATGGCGCGATCTGGGCTCACCGCAACCTCCGCCTCCTAGGTTCAGGCAATTCTCCTGCCTCAGCCTCCCGAGTAGCAGGGATTACAGGCACGCACCACCATGCCCAGCTAATTTTTTGTATTTTTAGTAGAGACGGGGTTTCACCATGTTGACCAGGATGGTCTCGATCTCTCGACCTCGTGATCCACCCGTCTCGGCCTCCCAAAATGCTGGGATTACAGGCTTGAGCCACCGTGCCCGGCCACCATTTCTTTATGATATGATTTAGGTGATTCTGTCTATATTTTCTTAGTTTTTGTGATGAGCACATATAACTTTAATAAACAGAAAAAAGAGTTCCATTTTAAAAAGAAAGCCACAACTTTTTAAGAGTTTGGCTTTCTTTGCTAAATTCTTATTAACTATAGTGCTAAGAAAATGTTCTTATTTGGGACCATCTTTATGCCAAAACAATCCTGGCAGCAGAAATGTGAATCACGAAGGTATAAATATTTCAGAAGCCCATTGCATTGCTTTCCAGTGACAATTACCAGAAATGTCAAGACTATTGGTTGCTTCAGAAAATTAAACTATGAGCATTATGTTGGAAGTTATTTCCTAATGGAACCATGCATCTTGTTATGTAGCCGTCTTTGCCAATGAATAGTGATCAGGTAAGGTAGTGATCACACATTTTGGTTTTATTGTTGTCATTGTTTTAACTTTTATTTTAGGTTCAGGAGTACACGTGAAGGTTTGTTACATAGATACACATGTCATGGGGGTTCATCATACAGATTATTTCCTCACCCAGGAATTAAGGCCAGTTCCCAATATTTGTCTTTTCTGCTCCTCTTCCTTCTTCCAATCCTCTGCCCTTGAGAGGAACCCAGTGTCTGTTGTTTCCTTCTTCATGTTCAAAGGTTCTCATTGTTTAGCTCCCACTTATAGGTGAGAACATGCAATGTTTGGTTTTCTGTTCCTGAGTTAGTTTGCTAAGAATAATATCCAGCTCCATCCATGTTCCCACAAAAGACATAAACTCATTCCCTTTTATAGCTGCATAGTATTCTATGGTGTATATGTACCACATTTTCTTTATTATATCTGTTATTGATGGCCATTTAGGTTGATTCCATGTCTTTGCTATTGTGAATAGTGTTGCCATGACCATTCATATGCATGTGTCCTTATGATGAAATGATTTATATTCTTTGGGGTATTTACCAGTAGTGAGATTGCTGGGTAGTAGTTCTGCTTTTAACTCTTAGAGGAATCTCCATACTGTTTTCCACAATGATTAAATGAACTTACACTCCCAAAATCAGTGTTTAAGTGCTCTCTTTTCTCCACAAACTTGCTAACATCTGTTATTTTTTGACTTTTTGATCATAGCCATTCCGACTTGTGTGAGATAGTATCTATTTTGGTTTTAATTTGCATTTCTCTAATGATCAGTGATAGTGAGCCTTTTTTCATATGTTTGTTGGTCACATGTATATCTTCTTTTGAGAAGTGTCTGTTCATATCTTTTACCTACTTTTTAATAGAGTTGTTTTCCTCTTGTAAATTTAAGTCTCTTATGGATGCTGAATATTACACCTTTATCAGATGCATAATTTGCAAATATTTTCTCCCATTCTCCAAGTTGTCTGTTTACCTTGTTGAGATACATAGATAGATAGATAGATAGATAGATAGATAGATAGATAGATATTTGCTATGAAGATGCTCTTTAAGAAGATCCCACTTGTCAATTTTTCCTTAAGTCATTGTTGCTTTTGGTGTCTTTATAAAAAAAATCTTTACCTGTTCCTATGTGCAGGATGATATTACCTAGGTTGTCTTCCAGTGTTTCTATAGCTTGGGGTTTTACATTAAGTCTTTAATCTATCTTGAACTGATTTCTGTATATAGTGTAAGGAAGGGATCCAGCTTCAGTCTTCTGCATATGGCTAGCTAGCTATCCCAGCATCATTTATTCAATAGGGAATGTGTTCCCCATTGCTTGTTTTTGTCAGCTTTATCAAGGAACAGGTAGCCTTAGGTGTGCATCCTTATTTCTGGTCTCTATTCTATTTAATTAGTCCAAGTGCCTGTTTTTGTACCAGTACCATGCTGTTTTAGTTACTCCAGCTTTGTAGTATAGTTTGAAGTCAAGTAACATGATGCCCCCAGCATTGTTATTTTTGCTTAGGATTGCCTTGGCTATTCAGGCTCTTTTTTGATTTTATATGAATTTTAAAATAGTCTTTTCTAGTTCTGTAAAGAATGTCACTGGTAGTTTGATAGGAATCTGCACATTGCTTTGGGAAGTATGACCATTTTAACAATATTGATTCTTAATATCCATTAGCATGAGATATTAAGAATATCCATTTGTTTGTCTTTTCTGGTTTCTTTGAGCAGTTTTTGTAAATTTCATGGTAGAAATCTTTCACTACCATTGTTAGCTGTATTCCCAGGTATTTTATTAATTTTGTGGCAATTGTGAATGGGATTGCCTTTCTGATTTGGCTCTCAGCTTGGCTATTGTTGGTGTATAAAAATGTTAGTGATTTTTGTATGTTTATTTTGTATTCTGAAACTTTGCTGAATTTGTTTATCAGCTGAAAGAGCTTTTGGACTGAGACTATGGGGTTTTCTAGATATAGAATCACGTTATCTGCATGCTGAGACAGTTTGACTTCCTCTCTTCCTATTTGGATGCTTTTTATTTCTTTCTCTTGCCTAATTGCTCTGGCTAGGACTTCCAATACTATGTTGAATAAAAATGGTGAGAGAGGGCATCTTTGGCCTTTGCTGGTTTTCATGGAATGCTTCCAGCTTTTGCCCATTTAGTACAATGTTGGCTGTGGGTTTTTCATAGATGGTTCTTATTTTGAGGTATGTTACTTCAGTACCTAATTTACTGAGAGTTTTCAACCTGAATTTTATTGAAAGCCTTTTCTGCATCTATTTACATAATCGTGTTTTTGTCATTAGTTCTGTTATATGATGAATTACATTTATTAATTTGCATATGTTGAACCAACCTTGAAACATAGGAATGAAGCCTACTTGATCGTGGTGAATTATCTTTTTGACGTGCTGCTGGATTTCACTTGCAAATATTTTGTTGAGGATTTTTGCATTGAGGTTCATCAAGGATATTGGCCTGAAGTTTTATTTTATTGTCAGAGATAACACATTTTTATCAGGTTATTCTCATTGAAGTATAAGACAATACAGAATCTGAAGCAATGGCACCGATTTTTCAATTCAGATAGCTTTTTAATATATATAAATTCAATATAGCTGTGGTTCTTTTCTGGTCAGTGTTCTATATTATCAGAAAAATGGAGATCCATTCAGAGGATTTGAGAGGGATTTTCCAGATCAATTTTAGAAAACAGATGTATGACCTCCCTCCTCAAATATGGACTGCCCTTACCACTGATGTCTTTTTAACATCCTTTCAGTGGGGTTTGAAATGAGCTGAGCATAAAGGCCAATTTTTTTAAATTAGACAAGTCAATGAAAAGATAAGATGTTATGTGTGTGTATGTGTGTGTGACATAGCCTAGAAGAAAGGAAGGGTGTCCCCCACCAGAGGGTGGTCCCCTTTTTTGCCTAGGAGTCCCTAGAAAGGTCCCCTCATTTGCCTAGGAGTCCCCTAGGAAGTGTTTACACAAGGGTAGAGAGAGCTTTTTGCAGAAATGATCACAAGCCCCTGGGTGATGTTTAACTGGAAAAAGGTACTGAGTTTCACAAAGAGGTTTCTCCTCATGTCCCCACTGACCCTGCCTGTCCTAGACTCATACCCAAGACCTAGTGAAAAGAGACTGAATTTTAAGTGAGTAATAATCATAAAAAGTACATCAGTGAAATCTGTTTAAGATGCTGGGAAAAGAGGCACGGCACTTCTAGCTCATTCTGCATAAAGGTTGAGTAGGTTTGTCCTGGATAAGGCAGGTGATGGCTGAGAGTAAATCCAAAGATTCAGTGTAGGCATTCCTGCATAGGAACACCAAATACATCTCCTTGGGGTGAAAGGAGTCATGGACCAAAGACAGAAAGAAGGAAAATGTAAATATCACCTAGAGTCAGGAAGGCTGAGTTTGCAAGCACACATGAGCCACTTCCTAGATATTTAGTATTATAATGGGGTATATTTGAGAGAGAGGGGTGGGGAAAATTGCAATTATTTATCAGATGGAGACTGAAATTGGAAATGAAAGCAGCTTGATAATTATTATCTTATTATATCCATAAACCAGAATATGTGGATTTCACAGAAAAATGAAAGCAACTGTAATTACATGATAACCCTAGGATAAAAAATTAGTACAAAGTGGTTAGAAAGAGACAAATAACAGAATGTCAGTTGCATATTCATGGACACAGTACTTAATGATAGAAGGAATAAATTAAACTAAGACAATATGAAAATAAAGAATTAATAATTTAGGAGACACAGAGGGAGAGTAATTTCCTATTTGGTTAAACATTTTAGAATACGACCATAAATGAATCTCAAAACACATACAATCATTTAAAGAAAATTAAGGTCCTCAAGGCAAAATCAACATACATTTGCCTTCCCAAGGTGGCAAGATATTCTCAGAGGAGAGAAAGAAGGTAGACAGAAAATAATTGCACTTCTTGCTCTTCTGCTCAGGACTTCAGCTTTCCTGTAATTGGCATGGAAGAGTTATGTGGAAGATGCTCCAATTGTTTTTTTCTCACTGGTAGACTGAGTCTTTCTCACCCCTTAAAAACCCATCCTAGACCTCAAAACCTCTCTGAGCCTCTGTTGGTGGAGATTTTGGTAATCTCTAACTCAGGATTTGTGTTGGGATTGAGATAAATATAAACCTTTTACATAATCCTTATGCTATTTCTTGTCCTTTTCCCTGTTAAACCTAAGAGTGTCTCTAATATTCTAAGAATGACTTTATATTGTGAAATTCTCCAAAGTGAGAGCCATCTGTGTTGACCATATCTCAACTAAACCAAAACTACAGCATTATGTTTTCTGCCATGTCACATAAGTCAAACCATACAGTTTGTAGTCTTTTTAGATTAGCCTCTTTTACTTTTTAGTATGAGCATACCTTGCAGATATTGTGGCTTCCTTTTCAGATCATCAAAATACAGTGTCACAATAAAGTAAGCCACTCAAATTTTTTTTGACTTCTCCATGCATATAAAAGTTGTATTTACTGTGTACTATAGTCTAGTAAGTGTGAAATAGCATTGTGTCTACGAAAACAGTGTACGTTCCTTAATCTGAAAATACTTCATTGCTGGCTGGGCATTGTGGCTCATGCCTGTAATCCCAGCACTTTGGGAGGCCGAGGTAGGTAGATCACCTGAGGTCAAGAGTTCAAGACCAGCCTGGCCAACATAGCGGAACTCTGCTAAAAATACAAAAATTAGTCAGGCATGGTGGTGCATGCCCATAGTTTCAACTACTCAGAAGGCTAAGGCAGAAGAAACGCTTGAACCAGGGAGGCAGAGATTACAGTGAGCTGAGATGGTGCCACTGCACTCCAACCTGGGTGACAGAGCTAGACTCCATCTCAAATACATAGATAGTTAGATAGATAGATAGATAGATAGATAGATAGATAGATAGATAGATAGATAGATAGATACATAGATACATAGATAGATAGATAGACAGACAGATAGATAAAAATACTTCATTGCTAAAAAACGCTAACAACCATCTGAGCCTTCAGTGAATCTTGCCTCCATTTGGTGGCTGCTGACTGAGCAGTGTAGTGGTTACTGAAGGTTGGGGTGGCGGTGGAAATTTTTAAAGCAATGAAGTTTTCTGTGTCAACTGGCGCTTCCTTTCATGAAAAATGTCTCTGCAGCATGCAATAATGTTGGATAGCATTTTACCACACAGAAAGTCTCCCAAAATTGGAGTCAATTCTCTAAAATCCTGCTACTGTTTATGTTGTGTGTTTATAAGATATTCTTAATCTTTGGTTGTCATTTCAAAATTATAAAAAGATCTTTCCCAGGGGTAGATACAATTTCAAGAAACCACCTTATTTGCTCATCCATAAGAAGTAATTACTCATGCCTTCAAGTTTGATCATGAGATTGCAGCAATTCAGTCAAATCTTTAAGCTCAACTTCTAATTCTAGTTCTTTGGCTATTTCTGCCACATCTACAGTTACTTTTTCACTGAAGTTTTAAACCTGTGAAAGTCATCCAGGAGGTTTGGAATCAACTTCTTTCAAACTCCTGTTAATGTTGATATTTTGACCTCCTATGAATCACAAAAGTTCTAGATGGCATCTAGAAAGTTGAATTGTTTCCAATAGGTTTTCTATTTACTTTGCCCAGATCTATCAGAGGAATGACTCTCTATAGTAACTATAGCCTTACAAAATGCAGTTCTTAAACAATAATAATTGATAATCAAAATTGCTTCTTAATCCATGTACTCTAGAATGACGTTGCATTAGCAGGCATGGAAACAACATTGATCTCCTCTTATATCCTTACATCTCCATCAGAGCTCTTGGCTGAGGAGATACATTGTCAATATACAGCAATATTTTGAAAAAAAAAAAAAATTTCTGAGCAGTAGTTCTCAACAGGGGGTTTTAAATGTTCAGTAAACCGATGTGCTATCATCCAGGCTTTGTTATTTCATGAATAGAACACAGGCAGAGTAGATTAAGCAAAACTTTTAAGGGCACTAGAATTTTCAGAATGGCAAGTGATCATTGAAGTTAACTGAAAGTCACCATCTGCATTAGCTCCTAACAAGAAGGTCACCCTGTCCTTTGAGGTTTTGAAGCCAGGCATTGACTTCTCCCCTCTAGCTACAAAAGTCCTACCTATAGCATCTTCTTCCAGTGGAAGGCTGTTTCATCTATGTGGACAATCTGTTATTCAGTGCAGCCATCTTCATCAGTGATCTTAGATAGATCTTCTGGATAACTTGCTGCAGCTTCTATGTCAGCATTTGCTGCTTTACCTTGCACTTGTATTTTATAAAGACACCTTCATAAACCTCATGATCCAACTTCTGCTCAGTTTAAACTTTTCTTTTGCAGCTTCCTCATTTCTCTCAACCTTCACAGAATTGAAAAGGGTTAGGGTCTTGTTCTGGATTAGGCTTTGGCTTAAAGAGATGTTGTAACTGGTGTGATCTTTTTTCCAGACCATTAAACTTTCTCCATATCCACAAACAATCTTAAGTTTTGCTTTCTCCTTATTTATGTGTTCAATGAAGTAGCACTTTTAATTTCCTTCAAGAACTTTTCCTTTGTGTTCACAACTTGGCTAACTAGCACAAGATGCCTAGATTTTAGTCCATGTCAGCTTCCAGCATGCCTTCCTCACTAAATAAATTATTTCTATTATGGTTGAATGTAAGAGATGGGGGACATCAGGAGACTCATCCTTTCACTTGAAAACTTAAAGGCCACCGTAGAGTTATTAATCAGCTAATTTCCAATACTGTGTATGTCAGGGAATAGGGAGGCCTGAACAGAAGGATATATACAGGAGAATCACCAAGCAGTAGGGCAGTCAGAACACACACAAGGTTCATCATTTATGTTTACCATCTTACATGGGTGCTGTTTGTAGCACCCAAAATAATTACTATACTAACATCAAAAATGATTGATAAAAGATCACCATAACAGATATAAGAAGAAGAAGAAAGCTTGAAATATTATGAGAATTACCAAAATATTACCAGGAGTCATGAATTCAGCACACACTTTGAGCCAATAGACTTTCAAGGTTATTTTCTTAAACCTCATGAATCAACTTTTGCTCTGTTCAAACTTTTCTTCTGCAGCTTCTTCATTTCTCTCAACCTTCACAAAATTGAAAAGGGTTAAGGTCTTGTTCTGGATTAGGCTTTGGCTTAAGGAGATGTTGTGACTCATCCCCTTATGGTGAATTCCCCTAGAATTCACCATTCTAGATGCCATTTAGAACATCTGTGATTCATAGGAGGTCAAATATCAACATTAAAAGGAGTTCGGAAGAAGTTGGTTCCAAACCTTCTGGATGATTTTTAGGGGTTTAAAACTTCAGCGGAAAAGTAACTGTAGATGTGGCAGAAATAGCAAAAGAACTATTAGAAAAATTGGAAGTTGAGCTTAAAGATTTGACTGAATTGCTGCAATCTCAGGATAAAACTTGAATGCTTGAGTAATTGCTTCTTATGGATGAGCAAATAAGGTGGTTTCTTGAAATTGTGTCTACCCATGAGGTAGACACACACACTTGAGCCAATAGACACACACTTGAGCCAACAGACTTTTTTTTTTTTTTTGAGACGGAGTTTCACTCTTGTTACCCAGGCTGGAGTGCAATGGCGCGATCTTGGCTCACCTCAACCTCCGCCTTCTGGGTTCAGGCAATTCTCCTGCCTCAGCCTCCTGAGTAGCTGGGATTACAGGCACGCGCCACCATGCCCAGCTAATTTTTTGTATTTTTAGTAGAGACGGGGTTTCACCATGTTGACCAGGTTGGTCCCGATCTCTCGACCTCGTGATCCACCCGCCTCCCAAAGTGCTGGGACCACAGGCTTGAGCCACCGCGCCCAGCCTGCCAATAGACTTTTTGATGCAGGGTTGCTTCACTTTTCACAGCCTTCAATTTGTGAAAAGTGAAGTGAAGCCAAGTCCAACAAAATGAGATATACCTGTATGCATTGCAGATTAAACATATTTTTGCATGGCCTGATAGCTCATTTTTAAAAATGAACAAAATTTTATTTATTGCTGAATATTATTTCACTGTGCAGACACTTTGCTCTGGCTTCATCCTAACCCACACTACCACTGTCTTCCATCCCAGCCTTCACCACCACTAAAGATATTAGGTGCATTTGCATTTTTTATTCTCTGATGTTTTATTCCCTGATGCTATAACAACATGACTGGGCCATACTTGGCCACCACTCCTGGGCACGGGTGTGGCTGTAGGAGGAGTGATCCTGAGGATCAGTGAGCCTGGCAATGACAAAGCCACTCTCTCTCAGCCCCAGAGCCCCCTACTCCCTCTTAAGGAGAAAAAATGAGTTCAAATTGGAGAAATTTCCCACTTGGCTTTTTCAACTGAAATGTTTTCATTTTCCCTTCCGTCTCAGCATAATTCAGAATTCTGCAAAATATGTAGTCAAGCCTTAAGAGAGACGATCAGGGCCCAATATCCTAAGTGACTTCACCTCACTGTAACAGGGAAATCTCAGAGATCAACTGCAGTAAGCAGAGCCCAGACTCCAGTGAAGCCTGGAAAGTCAAGCGGCTGTTGTCTATTTTCTTCTTTAACCACTTCTGCTTCCCCATGAACTCCCTTTGCATGTGGGTCTAAGTGGATTATCATGGCTTCAACTCTGGCCCTGGCTATATCTGGAGTTATGGTCTCCATTACCATCAGACTGACTTAGACCTGTTGTCTCAATTCCCAATATCCATGTTTAGCAGACACCATCTGAAGTGTCTGTCCAGCTTCTAGAGTCTGAATCTGCCCTGTTTTATACAGACATGGACCTCAGCAGCCATGTGTAGAATCCAAATCTTATTATTTAGGACAGGGCAGACCCTGGACCCAAGTTGAACTCAACATGTTCTTTATCTTGACAATTTTGTGATTTAAATTGAGATTAAGAACTTGGAGTTTGCACTAAATAATACCAAAGGAAGTGCTCTAGACTAAGAATGATTTTCAAATTGTGATATACAACTCATTAGTAAATCATAAAAAATTATAACTACCAGCACTTAAAAATAAGATAAAATAAAAGCTATCAGAATAGATTGCAGTACACTGCAGATAGTAAGGGTAAATATAAATATTGTTTTGTAGACATTTTATTTCAATTGTCTGTGTATATATATATGCATTTTAGGTGAACTATAAGGTGTACTTCTTACTATGGGTCATAGTCAAACAGGGTAGGATGACCCTGTTCTTGAGGAAACATCCACAATCTCTGGCCGTTCCTTTCTCAAATCCTTGTACAATAGTTGTTTTGTGGGCAGATGAGGGGACAGGTAATTAAGCTTGCTCTGATTCTATTATGAACAAAGTAACCTAACGCATTGGAAAAGAAATGTATTAGCCCATTTTCCTGCTGCTGATAAAGACATACCTGAGACTGAATAATTTATACAGGAAAAAGTATTTAGTGGACATACAATTCTACATGGCTGGGGAGGCCTCACGATCATGGTGGAAGGCTGTGGGGAGCAAGTCACGTCTTATGTGGATGACAGCAGCCAAGGAGAGAGAACTTGTGCAGGGCTAACTCCTCTTTTTAAAACCATCAGATCTCATGAGACTTATTCACTATCATGAGAACAGCATGCGAAAGACTTACTCCCATGATTCAATTACTTTCCACTACGTCCCTCTCACAACACATGAAAATTCAAGATGAGATTTGGGTGGGGACACGGCCAAACTATATCAAGAGGTGACATGTGGATGGACAGGATGTACTGGGGTTATATATAACTAGTTCTGACCAGTTCTGTGGAACTATTTTCTGATCAGAAAGAAGCATCATTATATTATGTGGAAGTAACTAAAAGTTGCAAGGAAAGAACCTGGTTCTCCTGGGATATCTAAACCCAGGACATGCTTCTCAGGATTTTCCTGGATTCCCTCTCTAAAAACCTAGGCTTCTTTTGCATACTGAGATTCCTTTTGCATTCAGGACAGGAGTGGATGTAGGATGATCATGCCCAGCAAAGGTCTAGAATTGTCACCAATTGGGATAACTCCTTAAGTAAAAATTCTCCCATCTCTGGAAATAGTGTGTAAATACAGAGGTAGGGTCCCCTGTATTTGTTTGCATCAGGTCACCCTGATTTCTTGGTCATAATGAAGTGACTGAGGGGTGAACCACTTATTATTAGTAACTCTTCTTTCAAATTTTCCAACTGGAACTAACAGATGCAAGTCACCCAAGGGAGTGGAAGATTAGGTAATTATAATCAACTGAATTTCTCACAATCTGGAGGAAGCCAGTTTGTGGTAGGAGATGATAACGAAATAAGTTAAGGGACAGACACCAGACCCTGGCAATATGCAAATCTCTGGTTTCAGTTGCCCTGGGGATCAGTTGCATCCCTGATGTTCCCACAATTATATGAACAATACCCTGATACTCCCACAGTAAATGGCACTCATACCTAAGCTCGAATGGTCATATAAGTTTTACTACAAAATAGCACTTTCTTGGGAGATTCAAGGTCCCCCAAAGAAGATTTTTTGAGGATCTTTAATGAGAAAGTTAATTCAAGTTGAGACTTGAGACTTTGCCACTTCAATTTGTTTTAAATTTACTATATTATGGTGACCTGTCCAATGCCTCTCTCAAAATAAATGAGCAAGTCCCAAAGATTTACAGCAAAGCAAGATAACAAAGAAATTCCAAATAATTTGCAATGTGAGGTGTTACACAGAATATTAGATTGCTATTTCCAAAAAAAACACTTTGGAAGTAAGGAACCCGAGGTCCTAAGATGGTAAGCAACATCTTTGAAGACAGTCAGGTTCCAAATGATTGATGTGGGAGTAGGGAGCAGGCCTGTTTAAAACCAGAGCACCGGGTTCTTTCTCCAAACCACTCCTACACTTTTGCCTACAAGACAACCTCACCAAGACAGGTTCCTGGGTTCTCTGTGCACACTTCACAGTGTCACTTCACCTATAAGCTAAGATATTGCTGGCTGACATAGAATCTTTGGGGGAAAGATAACTTTTATGGCTTTGAATGGTGATTAGACCCCAGGCTGCTGGAGCCATTCACAATGATTCCCAGTTAGAACCATCAGTGTTTGATGAGGCGTTTAATTTATGTTGTGAATCAGGGAGCAAAACCAAGGAGTATATACAAGGTTCTTTCCAAGCCTACAACACTTCTTGGCCCTACTAAGTACTCCCTGCCCTGCCAAATGTTTCCATAGAAACAGATGCCTGGTGTGTGAAAAGGCCGATTCAGTTCTGACTGATCTACAGGAGGAAGCCCCTGGGGCATAAAGAATCATCAGGAGAAACACAGGCTTCTGGGAGTCATCCTGGCAAGCAGCCGAGTTGGACATTGGGGTATAGTGGAGTCAGGAGGAGGGATCATAAATTAAAGAGGTGATGAATTTGATTCAACAACAGTTGTGCTTCCATCCTTGAGGAAGGCTGAGTGTGTCCTCCTCCAATTTCCCAGTGACCAGGGCTCTTGCAGGTGAGTCCTGGAACCTTGGCTTCTGGTTTCCACTGTGTCTCCCACCTCTCACCCTCATAGTCTCCATGCTGAGAGCAAGCTCTCTCTGCCTGTTCCATACATCTGGCACAAGAAACATTCACAGGGGTGACCCATATGCTACACTCCCCACATTGTTCACCTCCTTATGCCCAGATTTCACTGCACAGAGATGGTTTCCTGTCAAACAAAGAGATTATGAGCTTTGGCCTCAGACAGCCCTGGGTTCCATCTATAGCTGTTTCCCATATTGTTTGCAAGGAAAAGAGAAGAAGTTGCTTGGAAGAAAGATGTGGCAGGGTGGGGGTTAGGGACTGAAGGGAAGTGGCCCTATTTGACTAAGAATGAGCAGACTTGAGTAGAGCCTCTCCCAGAGACACTACATTGTCCCCTATCCTTCAGTCACCTGCCAAATTTCTTTTCCATGTCTGGGCTATAATTCCCAGGACCCCCATAGCCCTACCTTATCTCTCCCAGAAAATCAGGGGCTCTTAGATGCCACTGTTAGCTTATATGGGTTTTTAATCTTTCTCTAAGCCTTACCATTAACCAGCCTTCCTACCACAGCAGCGTTCTACACTGTGGCCTCATGCACCCATGTGTCCAAATATCACAGCTCTCCCATCCTCCAAGTCTCAATGTCACATGGACACGATCTCTCCTTGGGGCCACTTAAAGGCTTGACTGAGACCCCAGTCTATAAGTCATGAGAAAAGGCACATAGGAGCCAGCTTCCTGGTGTCCCATACTGGTGGGCACTGGCCCCGGGGAGATGCATAGACATGGCTGTCATAGCAACTGAGAGCTCCTGAAGCAAGGTCCCAGGCCTCTCTGCTTTCTTGCACACTGGTTCTGACTCTCTGTCATCTCTCTGTCTTTTGTTTTCTTCTCTTGAGCTCTCCCTCTCTTTTTTCTCCCTCCTTCCATCTTTCCCTTTGCCTTTTTCATTTTTTCCCACACTGCCCCTTCTCCCTGCCTCTTTCTCTCCTTGGCTTTGGGTCTTTCTGGCTCTCTCCTTTCTTCATCTCTTGAAGCTGCGGGTTCTTCCTTCAAAAAGACTGGAAGAAGCCTGCAGAGCCCCACCTACTCACAGCCATCCCACTCAACATTCACACTCCAGAGAAAAAATGAGCTCATCCTCTGTGCATGCTTTGTGCTCCAGGGAACCACAGATATGCCTGTGTCCAGGGAAGCCCTGTAGCTCCTAGCACAGCCCACTAGAGATGCTCTCTGCACAGCTGAGATGGGCCTAGCCTGGGAACACCATGTAATGGCAGCCTGGACCACAGGAGGAGTCTAAGGAGGGGGCTTTGCCAACTGCTAGCTTCCTTGCCCTTATGTTAACCCTACCACTTACTGCTTATCACCACTCTTGGCAGATGCCGCCACACAGTGTCTCTCACCTCCTTTGCTCTTTTCTGCAGCCAACTCTATTTGGAGCCAACTCTACTTTCCTGCAAGCAACGCTATAGCTGTTTATAGTCTCCTTCCCAAAAGGCTCCAGGGAGAGCGGTGATCCTCGAATTGGACAGGATATTAGTCACGTGGGACCACCCACACAGCAACCCCGGAGCAAGGCTCTTCACTCTCCCTCTAACACATAGCTTAAACATAGGCTTTCTCTTCTATCTGCTGAATTGAGGTTGAGGGACAAGATCTTCTGCCGGCATTAACCATCAGGAGCCCTGAAGGGAAAGGCTGCCCCATCTCTGGTCCCGGGTACTGCTAATGATTTTTCTTTCAACTACAGAGGCAGCATCTGGGCTCCAGCCAGGCCCACCCTGGGGCCCGCGTTGCTCTGGAATCACTCCCGCCTTGCCTGACTTCCTAGTCAGCCCTTCCCTAGCAGTAGCAATATCAAAGGGGAAGGCGATATGATAGGATCCCTTCAAAGTCCCAGTGTTCTGTTGCACAGCAGGGTGACTGTGGCTAACAATACTGAACGGTATATTTCAAAATAGCTAGAAGAGAGGATTTTGAACATTCTTGCCATAAAGAAAGAATCAATGTTCGAGATGACAGATATGTTAAAAATCCTGATTTGGCCACTTCACAATGTATACATGTATAGAAACATCACACTGTATCCCATAAATATGTATGCTTATTTATGTCAATTTAAATAAAGAAATAAAATTTAAAAGAGCAATTTCTCCATTCATGATGTGAAAATCCAGTGGGGAAGGATTGAAACAACTCCACAAACAGAGCCTCCTCCCAATTCCCAGTCCACATCTTCTACTGTAAGGCATCTCCCTGCAGCCTCAGATGGTACACCTTTAAAGCCCTTAAGATAACTCTGGACATGTGTAGTACATATATTTATATGCGTGCATCTATTTGTGGGTACTTTGTAAAGGACTTCTAGGATTCAATTAGATAAAAGATGTAAATTACTCACCACGGGGCTTGGAGTAGTAATTCGTCCTCTTCTGTCTTCACTTTGAGCTCTTCTATAGAAGTTAGAAAAGGGTCACCTTATAAACATCTTTTCCTGTCTTATAATTATTGTCATTATCTAAATTACCAGAATAGATTGAAATAAAGAGTATTTTACCTCCCTGTTTCCCAACACTAGAGGAGAGCAGCAGAACAGAAATAATTAGAGGGTAGAAAAATTATTTCTTTCAGTAAGATAGCTGTATCCACACCAGCCTCTTTTATTTTTTAAGTTGCTGTATCTGAAAAAAAAAAGTTTTATAGGATTTTATGTTGAAGGGAAATAATAGAAAATATCTATAGAAATCATTGACAAGCTTATTTTGTTTGTTCCAACAGGCAGGCAGTTTTCCTGTCAGATACCATAGACAGTGAATACTTTGAATATTTTCCTTTGGATATTGAGAGCAATTTTCAAAAGCAATTATTTAAAATATTTAGAAAAAAAGACCGGATAAATCTGTCATCTGAAATACATGTAGGTAGGCATCAAAATGCCTGTTTCTGGAGCGTGGGTCTCATACCAGAAAGATCCCTCAAAACAATTGGATGGCCTGCATCAAAGCTGTCAGGAAGACCCAGAGAGAAAATGCTCCAGGAATAGCTAAGTGAGGAGAATAGGAGAAGAGCAAGAGAAAAGGAGAAAGTGAAAATGAGGAAGCAGCAGAAGGAGAAAGAGAAGGACATGGAGAGATAGGGAGACGTAGTTGGCCACACACAGCAAGAGACCAGTGATGACAGTGAGGCAGACGTGGGGGTCGTGGAGAGGTGTGGGAGCTGCAGAATGCCTGGCCCTGCTCTGAACAAGGGCTGGGGGACTTTACGTCTCTAATTGCCCAGGAGCCTGAATGTCGATAGACTTTTGTGGAAGGAGAATGAGCTAAGAGTGAGTCTGGATCACTTGCCTTCCATGCGTCATCCAATCACAGCACCTGCAGTGGCTCTGCAACCAGGAGCTGGGAGTGAAACAGAGTCATGCTCTCACCATGCTTACCCAGAGGCCCTGGGCCTGAATGGAAGAGGTTTTCTGTAGGAAAAGGTTATTGACTGATGAGAATTATTTATCCAATTTGTCTTTATTACATGACTCCTATCAGCCTAGCTAGAGAGAAGCCTTGAATAACCAGTCTCCTGTTCCTGGGCTCATATCTTCTTCTAAGCCATATGGTCTTCCAGGTGACGGTATCATCATCCTTCTTCATCACCATCACCATCATCATTCCCGTCATCAGAGCAGCTACTCTTTGTTGAGTGTTTACTATGTGCTGGACCCAGTATTTTATATATATATTATGTTATGTGTGTGTGTGTGTGTGTTTATATATATAAAACTGTGTGGAAAATAACTGTGAGGGAGGTCCTATATACATCCCAGTTTTGCATAACCCAGGCTAAACAAGTTAAGTAACTTGCCCTGGAACAACAGCTGCTATATCAGAAGCAAGCCTCATATCCATAGCTTTTCCAGTCCAAAGACTCTAGAACAAGCTAAGTAAAATGAACAAATGGGGTCTTCTATATCAGCTTGTCCATGACTCTCCACCACTGCAGCACCCCACCTATTTCAGATGCAGGGACATGGTCAAGTGACAATGGGGGCTCCTTCCCTAAGAGATTGATTGGCTTGTAGGAAACTTCGAATGAATCCAATTCTATTGAGTATGTATGTTCTTCACACTAGGAGTCCACATACTTTTTTATCCCCTAATTTACCTGTACCCTCATCCATTCAGCAAATACTTATGTCTACTTTGTGTCTGACGCTACTTTAAGTGTTAAGAATATGGTGTGTACAAAACATACCATGCTTATACTTTAGTGAAGAGAGATCAACATGTAATATAAACACAAAAAAATAATTGTATGAAGAACAAAAGGTGTAAGAGTATAAAAAGCAAAGGGAAGTGGTAAGTGACAGCTCTCCGATGAGCAGAAGCCTGAACACAGTGAGGACTGAGCTATGAATATATATGAGAGAGTTTCAGTTCTGGCTTAAAGAAGAGTAAGTGCAAAGCCCTCAGCCTAACAGGGGCATCCCTGCTGTGCTGGAGGAACAGTGAGGACTCCAACATTGCCGATGAAAAGATGAGGTCAAAGCAGGCACCAGATAATTTAGGACCTTGGAGGGTCTGATGAAGATGTGGAAGTTTACTTTGCCATATCAAGTTATTGGATAAGAGGACCATGTTTAGATTTGCATATTATAATAATCTCCCTGGCTCCAGCAAGAATGCTATGTAAAGAATTGACTCTGGAGACTAAAGCCATACGTAATAACAGGAAGACAAGTTAGGACTCCTCTGGCCACTGACTGGGTAACAAGCCATGGTGCCTTGGAGTAGATGGTAGTAGAGGATCAGGGGGGCAGTTGTCGAACTGGAAATCCTCTGATCAGTTGGATGTGCAGAGTGAGAGAAAAGAAAAGAACGGAGGATTACTTCCAGTGAGGCATGAGGCAGCCAGAGAGTGCAATATCCCAGAAACCAGAAGACAGGCATCAAGGAGTGGGGCACTGAAACTTTCTCAATGCTGTTAAAAGCTGAGGTCTAGTCTCTTTGCCCAGCTGCTGAAATCCCAGCTAAGCAATAGGGTCACAAGACAGGCTAAGAGATAAATGGAGGAGTTCTGGCGACCAGGCTGTTCTGACATCATGTCTTTGAGGTTGACTGAAAAAATGTCAATGCTTAGAGACAACAACGTCATTAATAGCCCATTACAAAATTCTCAAGGCCTTGGATAACTTTCAGGGGAAACACTCCTCCCAGAGAAAAGAGGATGGCTGTATGCCTCATGACTAACTGGACTTCACCACAGATGCTGTGGCCAGAATGGACCACTGAATCTATTTTCACTCCAAGGTGTTTTGAGTTTCAGAATACAAGAAAATCTTGTTGTTATTTAGAAATATGTTGTTTATTAAAAGCTCACATGCAGCCAGAAAAGTGGGCAAAGTCTAAAATCCAGAACACACTTCCTGGTCATGAGCCCAGCCCCGGGTATCACCTCAGCTCTGTAAGTTTCTGGGCAGAGTTCACCAACTTTAGCATGAATGACTAGGACCCACAACTGGCCATAATATGATATAGGTAACTGTGTATTCCTGTTCCTGATTTTAGCTTTTCCTTGAATACGTTTCCTGGTTCTAAACTAACCACAGCATGACATTCAATGAAAATTCTCAAGCATACAATTCCACTCAAGATGATCTCATTTCAAAATACTTTCACCACTTGCAGAGAGTTGATGGTAGGAGAGAGTGGGGGGCTTGCTTTACTAGACCCTAGGCTTGACCAACCTTGAACTGTGACAAGTGAGCTTGTCTGAGTGTCTGTCAACAGGAGTCCAGCCGATCCCTGTGCAGCAAAACCCCTATCTGGCTGACACTGTAGGCCTCAGGACATCTAAGATGTGTCCCTTCCTACAACACAGAGGCCAGCTATCTCTGTTTTCCGTTTTCTATCTTATAAAGCTATTTTTGTTCTCAGCTGGTAGAACTCAGTGACTCTGAGTTTCCCTAAAAATTCCACTCACACAAAGGAATTTGTAAACTAGATGGATTTGCTTGAAGCTGTCCTAGAGGAGGGAAGAAAAGGTTTATACCACATACCTTACAGCAGAGAGCTTTGAAAGTTCCCCTGGATATATCTGTTTTCCCAAGTTTCTGATTTCCTCTAACTTTGGATTCACACCCTGCTGCCCCCACTCCACCCCAGCTAACCTTTCCCAGAACCCAGGCTCCTATCTCTTCCTCAACCTCATCCTTATCTTATACATAACAGTCAAGCAGCCATCTCTTTTTAGGTAACTTGAATATGTTCTTGGTGAGTTTAACCCCCAAATCAAAAGATGTCCTTTAATCCCATTATAACCCCAAACTATTTTGTTGATGTTTTCTTCCATTTCTGGGTCTGTGCTCACCAATATTCAGACCTATATTCTGAACACCATCACCTTTATCTTCCTTCAGAATCCTGCCCTTTGAGGCAACCAATATCTCTGACAATTGTTAAGGCTATTTGGAGTGTAATCTTGGACAATAATAAAAATAGCGACTGTGCATTGAGCACTCATTGTGTGCTAGGCACTCTGGGAATCGCTTGTACTATATCATGTTTTATAATCTGTGTAACAGCTGTAGAATGTAGTTATTATCACTCCACTCTATAGCCAAAGGGGCTGGGATCATATCGGTAGTAAGACACAGAGTCTACTGTGGCCTAAGCATGCTGTTACTGGAAGGAAAAGAATCAAAGGTCTATGCCCTTCTATCCAGAAGAGCCCTTTTACCCCTAGAAGGCCAGTCCTGATATTCAGAGAACAGCTCCTTAGCCCAGGAAAGAGTACTCTTTCCCAGACTGCAGGCTCCTGTCTCTCCCTCAATACCATCCTTGTCTTACATATAATAGTCTAGCAGCCATCTCTTTTTAGGTAACTTGAACATGGTACCTAATTTGCTCCTGGGTTCTATGTAGTGAAGCCAATTTCTTATTTTTTGAGCCAGGTTGCTTTTTTTCTTAATCATAGACTAGGGGTACTGTGTGTTCCACGAACAATCATCTTCCTGACATGTTATTCTGAAGCTTGACTTCATTCACCGTGACACATGCTGGTTATGAAATACGCAACGGAATAGAGTTGTAATGAAGTGAGGCTGGGGAGAGATTCAATTGGAATCTGAACTAATGCCAGCTAAGAGACCCTACCTCCACTTATTATTATTATTATGTTTAATACACAATCATTCATGCTCCGAGGAAAGGGAAACAATCAGAAGCCCGGTAGGGGAGCCATAAAAGAAATGTTTTAAACCTTGAATAAAAACATGTTTGTTCAGACCTCGAGCCACTCTTTTTTTTATTCAAAATGAATGCAGCGAACTCTTTAACACCTAGAGATGTTGAGAGGCATACAAGTGGAGCTTGAGTCGCAGGGAGGATGCTGGGGCTCACCTCTCCCCTCTTCCCAGCCTGGTCCAGCCACTGAGGGAAGATGTTCTGGACTTCAAGGAGGTAGTTGGTGTGTCAGTCCAACACACTTACCACCTGGTTAATTGAATTGAAAGAGGGCTCTTCTCTCTCTCCCAGGTACTTGGAAATACTCTGATTTGCCATGAAGGAAATTTGCAAAATTCATCTATGGAACTAAGGATATTAGCCACACACATGAGGACCTCAAAAATCAGATGTTACCCCAACTAAAGAAGGCAGAAATCGACCTTGACATCAAAGCTAAACATAACTGAAAGTTAAGCTTTTACTGTTGAGATATTATTATATTGGAGACAAATTGTGTGGACAAGAAGACATCTGTCAGCCTGGAAGACAGATCAGGGGAAATCATAAGCAATGACGTGTTGCTGTTTCTCAGCATTGCCGACTTCATGGAGAGATGGGGGCTAGCCCATGAGCTGTCTTTGGCCACTAGAGAGATTGCCTCTCCTGTGGGTAAGCGACACAGAAGCAGACTTAAACAGAGATCACTCCATAGTTCTTTTCCATCCACATCTGAGAGGTGGCTATATCAATCAGAGTCCCAGGAGTGCATAGCACTCGGTGTTATGAAGTGAGTGTTTACAAAGGTGAGGGCAGGGTTTGAGGAAATCACAGGTGATGATTAATATTCCCTTCCCTGTAAGGATTCAAGGGGCAAGGAAGAGCAGCATCCACCAGATGGAAAGAGGAGTGTGGAGAGACACAGCTTGGAGAAACTGTAATCTTCCAACTGGAAACCTAGTTGATTGCATACAACCTGGCATGGAGGGAATGAAAGAAATAACTTCCCTGACCATATCCTTTTTCCTCTCTTTGACCACTTGCTGGTGTTCTCCTTTGTACAACCCCAGACAGAAGTCAGTGGGAAAGAGAGCATTTTGACCAACTCCCTATAGATCATTATCTTGGGGCAGACAGGCCGAAGAGGAAATTTAGAGAGACAATTGTAAGGTAACTAGTCAAGAGCCATGGCAGAGAAGTCACAGGGCACATGCTTTAAAGTTAACCCAAGCCTACATTGCAGTGTTGGCCCTGCCATTTGAGCCTCTAGACCATAAGTGAGTTATTCCTGTAAGCATCCTTTATTCCATCAGTGAGTGACACCAGTATCATCCAACTTGAGGGTCTGCTATGAGGACTGCAGGTTGTGTTAGACATCTCGTATACCCTGTCTCACATCCTCTCAGATTACTTTTTTGTTCTGCTTATTGATGCAGCAGCTTGCTGCACAGCTTCAAAGCACCTTGGCTCAGCTGCACCAAGCATCTCCTGCATCCTGTCCAGATCTTCTGTGCCCCTCACTGTGGGATGCCTACAGGAGTCCAATCAGCCATTTTGGCACATCACACACCAGAAGCTAAAATGAGTTAACACCCCTGGAGTAACATATGATCAATGATAGACAGAAATGAGGAAATTAACATGTCAGTGTGTGTCACAGGCAGACATTTGACAAGTGTCTAGTCAGAGTCTCCAGTGGGAATGATACCCAGTTTTCTACTACAGAAACCAACCCAATAACACATCCTCGGCGTGTCTTCCTTCTTTATTTTATTTTTTCCAGCCCCCTCACTCCTACCTTGTGGGGTCACATACCAAAATAAACTGCATACAAGCGATGGTCTCAAGCCCTGCTTTTAGGGAAACCCACCTTGAGATTAAGATAAATGTTTGTGATGCAGCTAGAGACTATTAACCTAGCCAATTAACACAGAAACACAAAAACAGATTACATGTTCTCTTATAAGTGGGAGCTACACATTGGTACTCATGGACATAAAGATCCCAACAACAGATACTGGGAAATATTAGAGGGTGAAGGGAGAGGAGGCAAAGACATAAAAATTGTCTATTGTATACTGTGCTCACTATCTGGGTAATAGTATCTGTACCCCAAACCTTAGCATCAAACAATATACTCACGTAAAAACCTGCGCATGTGCCCCATGAATCTAAAATAAAATAAAAGTTGACGTTATTTTTTAAAAGATAAATGTTATATTCAGCACATAGTAGACACTCCATAAATAGTGGTTCTTTGGATTATTTTGATGATTCTTAATTGCTCATAGGCTCCTATGATATTTGGTAGGGAGGGAAGGATCTAGGTGGAAGGAGTCAATATTCATCACAACACAAAGTAATTGGGCACCTGGTTTACATGTTAGTGTTTGATGAGATTGGTTATTGTAAGTCTCAAGACTAATCTACAGAAGCCCAGACATTGTTCTGAGGACTCAGCTGAGCTGTAGGAGGCCCACGAGGTCCATCTCCTCCTAAGGCCTGGTTAAGCTGCTAGTCTTCCATAACCTAACATCACAGCCAGTGCTTCTATTTGTCTAATTCTAAGAGAAGACCCCTGTCTCTGGAGGAAACAAAACCCCCATTCCAGAGAGTTTCCCCGGCCAACCCCACAGTTCTGGAAGTCCCTCAGTCTCCTCAGTTGCCAGGGTCACCGGGGGTTAGCTTTCTCTGCGTGAGCCAGCAGTACAAAGTCAGAGCCATTCTCAGAGTGATGCATGGCTTCACAGAGCTTCCGTCAACTTTATGACTGCTTTCAGGGCGGTGCTGCCTTTAAGAAAGCCTGAATCTGTCATCTAATCATGACAAGGGTCAGAACACAAACTTTTACTGAGGGTCTCCTGTGTGCCAAGCACTACACAATAGTGTACTTTGCATGATTTATTTTATTTAAGTCCTACAACAACCCTCTGTGGTAAGAAGTACCGTTCCCATTTCACAGAACAAACAGTGAAGCTCAGAGAAGTCATATAACGTGCCCTCATAACTAAGTGGCAGATGTGGGATATGAGCACAACTCCATGCGACTCTGAAAGCAGTATCTCTTCTCCTGTTGAGAGTGAAAACCGCCATACAAATAGCCCATGTTGTGTCAATCAAGTAATAAAGGATGCTTTGGGAAAAATACAAAGGGAAAAATCAATAAATAACCAAAGGTTTTATTTACCTGACTTGAGGATGCTCGATCCTCTTCTTTGTTTACTTCTATGAAGAAAAGCAGACAGAGCAGTTCAAACAGCAGAAAGGCTAGGAAAAATGAGCTCCCAGCCTTTAGTGTCATGTGCAATGTTATGTGGAGAAGTCAGTTCCCAAGTCTCCCTTGACCTGTAGGCTAGTGTAGGAACCTAACTGTCAGAAGGGGACGTACACCCACACCCTCTTAATGCCGCCCAGACCCGGATTTCCACCCAGCAAGGGCTGGTGAATTGCTCTAATGACAGATGCCCTTCAGACCTCTTTCTGTTCATTAGTGGGAGGCTTAGTGTGGTACTATTAAAGGGTCACGCAATTGCCGTTTTCACTGGCAATGCACACCGTAGCCCATATTTGTCCGTTCTCATTTTATCTCATAAATCACAGCAAGTACCATGATTTGGAAGCAGTGTATAGCATAAACTAAATGTTTATGTGCCATCAGTTTGTTCATAAAACCTTCACTAATTACTAATGAGGCCAATAAATTTGATACTGGGATGCTTTGCACAGTAACCGCTACCAAGCGCCCCCCCCACAAAAAAATTATATATTTTCCAGTGCACAACTTCCAGAAAAGTGTGATGTAGCCAGAAATGTCCATTAACAGCCGGCCACTCTGCAGACTTTCCACCCCAGCTTTGTGAACTGTGGGATGGAGAGGCCACAACAAGATGTTTAAGTGGTGCGACGGGGATTCATGATTCCACTGGGTTTCAATGCTGTGAGCTTTGGGCCCCACCCATGTGAAAACAAAATTTGTATTCTTAAAGAAGGGCATTCTGTAGGGCTTTGGTGTGACTTTGACAGTCAAAAAGCAATGTAGAAAAAAAAAGCTTTAGAAATTTTGGTTTTCTACAAATAATAAAGCATGGTTCCATGGGCTCTTCTGAGAGTAGCTGACTTTAAATACCTCATGATTTTATAATTCAGAATAGTTTAACAGTCGTCATTCTCAAATATCTCTTTTTTTCTTGGCACTCTACAAAGATATTACTTCATGGTTACTGAGACTGAAAGCTTATGGACACTCATTTTCGATCGTATTGTCTCAGAATCTCCATTTGAATCCTCCTTCATACTTTCGCATCGTGACTTTACCTGATGTTAATTGCTGCCACAAGAAGGAGCAATAGAGATCTGTTAGTACATTTAGTAAAGTTTTTGTTGAAGACAGTGCAAGTCCACCATTTAATACCTTCACCTACAACATGACATTATTGACTGTATTTCTCTTTTTAACTTGGACACTATCATTTAGAAATGAGTATCCACCTCATCAGTCAAATATCTGAGATTCTTCAGTACTTCCGGATTCTAATGCTTCTGACTCCATCCCCCACCCAAGGACTTTAACATTGTGTCCAGATTTAAATTTCCCCTGGCTCTGGTATTTATTTCCTTACAGTAAGTCAATTTTATTTTATATACATTTGAAAACCATCTCTTACGCTTTGGGGCATTAAGTAAATAAATATTTTCTAATGAATATTTATTTTGTTATTCCCTTGTAACTATGGCTGATTGAATCAGTTTCCAACTAACTTCTATGTTCCTTTCAACACTTCAAATAACTTAACATCGAGGACTTGAAATTAGACTCTGTTTTATGTTGGAAAGCAAAACCACACCTGAGTAGGTTAAGGAACTTGAAGAAAATCAATAAACTTGGAGATTGTTCCATTATTAAGCTTCCATTTAAAGTTCCAATTTCACCACAGGGAATGTGAGAAAGGCAAGGAGGTTTAGGTGTTCTGATTCCCAGCAAAAGAGTCTCTTTGCTATATTTCTTTCTTGTGTGTGTGTGCCACTGTCAGTTTTAGAGGATTACATAAAATTTTGGAGTGACTGATGCCTGTCATTTTGAGATAGCTTTTGCAAGCTCAGCCTTTCTAATTTGAGTTTTCTTAAGCGTGATTGGCAGCTTAAAGTGGAGTTCTACCAACTAGGACTCTCTAGGAGTCACCCAACTTTCCAAATATTTCTCATGACTAATGGGATTATGCCTGATGTGTGCAAATAAAAATGATTCAACAGAAGATGCTACTGCATATCTTCTGACCAGCATCCCTGGGTTTCCAGTAATGCTGTATTGAACAGCAGGATATAGGAGCCACAGGTGCATATGGCTGATGAAATTCATATTCATACCAGTTTTGAAGAAAACTCCACATAGAAAGGTATGACATGTGTGTCTCCATATAGAAAGCTAGGGAATGTGTGTCTTTGGGTTTTGCAGTGGAAAGAGAAGCAGGCTAGTAATTAAGATTTAGTATCTCCCTGTCCCCCAACATGCTGCAAAAAAAGAAGTCAAATGTACTCAGCCATGCACAGTTGGAAAGATATACCATGCTCTTAGATAGAAGGAATCAATATCACAAAGATCTTCCTTAAGTTGATTTATAAAATCAATAAATTAGCAATGCAAATTCTTTCATATTATTTCCTATAGCTATAAAACTTAATTTTAACATACATTTGTAAGAATAAGTAAGCAAGAATAGCCACAAAAATCCTGGAAGAGTGAGGGCTAGTGGGGATGTGGTGGATAGTCCTTTCAGATAATAAAGTTATACACAAGTTATACACAAGGAAAAAAAACCTCAGTTGACAATCTTGGTTGATTCTGTGTAACCAAATCAAATTTTGATATCTGACAATTAAAGGGAAGCTGTCAAACGTTATTCTGTCTTTCCTGTACAAGATGTATTTCCTTTTTCTTTGACTGCTATTTTTAATTTTTGATTATTTGTTTGTTTTTTTTTTTTGAGATGGAGTTTCGCTAGTGTTACCCAGGCTGGAGTGCAATGGCGCGATCTTGGCTCACCTCAACCTCCGCCTTCTGGGTTCAGGCAATTCTCCTGCCTCAGCCTCCTGAGTAGCTGGGATTACAGGCACGCGCCACCATGCCCAGCTAATTTTTTGTATTTTTAGTAGAGACGGGGTTTCACCATGTTGACCGGGATGGTCTCGATCTCTTGACCTCGTGATCCACCCGCTTCGGCCTCCCAAAGTGCTGGGATTACAGGCATGAGCCACAGCGCCCAGCCTGATTATTTGTTTTAATCATAATCAAATAAGGTCCATATATTCCACGTGCTTCATATGTCTCTTAAGTCTCTTTTAGTTAATTGGTTGTCAAATGTTTTCTGGAAAGGCCCAGATAATACATATCTCAGTCCTTAGGGGCCATATGATCTCGGCTGCAAAGTATAATATGTGAAGTGATTCAAACCATTGAATTAGTTGTGCTTTTATAGACCAGTGGGAACTTCTTCAAGGTGGTTTTCATTCTTTTGGTGAGCCCTCAATGGGTTTTAAGACATTCTTTGCTTCAGGTATTAAAAAAATGTCCAGCACACCTTATACCTTTTTGCTCTAGACCTGAAATCAAGAACCTTTCTTCTTTTTAGTGGAAAGTATTAGAGACTACAATCTGAGCACTGGGATGTTCATTACAATTTATTTTATCTTTATTTCTGTTTTTTTCTGTGAGCAAAGATAGGAAATATTATTTAAAGTTAAAATCATCATGGGTTCGAATATAAGAATACAAGGATTTTAGTGACCCGTGTTTATTTTGCATCCATTCAAATTATTTCTTTTAAAATCATCAAAAATACTTTGTATTATATCACCATGGAGGTTATGACACCAACTCAATATAAAGTTATACTTATTTGATTTATTCAACTTTTATTTAAAAAAATGTTTATGTAGTTTTGTTTACTAATTCTATGAACATTTTACAGAATTCCAGTCAAAGTTATAAACCTAAGAAATGGAATTTTTCTCTTTGATGCCTGCCTTTCTGTTTCTTCATGCTATTTACAGGTAACCATTATGTTTTTGTTGTTGTTTTGGTTTATCCTTTTTTTTTTTTTTTAAAAAAAAGCAGGTAGTCGTAGATCTATATCACAACCTCTTCTTAGATGAATGGTGATATCTTAGAAATACTTTTCCACATTGCCTTTTTACTCAGTAATATATCCTGGAGATTATTCCACAGCAGTACATGAAATATCTTCACATCCTCTTTAGAGACGCATGGTTTTTCATTGTGTGGGTGGACCACAGTTTATTCAACCACTCTTCTCTTAAAAGGTATTTAGGTGATTTTCAATTTTGTTGATCAGATATCTCTATTCATCTCTACTTTGTTAATCAGCTATCTCTACTTTACAAGATAATTTATGTAGTTGTCTTACAGTTTTGCCAATGTACCATCTAGATAGAGTCTTAGAAGTTGGACTGCCAATTGAAAGAGTAGAAGTGCATAAAAATTTGCTAAAGATCACCAACTTACCTTTCACATTGGTTTTTACCTTTGGTATTCCCACCAATGATTTCTAAGAACACCTTTTTATAGACTTCTTAAGAGTATGTTGTCAAGCTTTTTGGAATGTTGGTAATGTGATTATGAAGAGTTATCTGTATAGTTTTAATTATCATATCTCATGATGAGTGAGGCTGAAGATCTTTTCATATGTTTAAGAAACATTTATTTTCTCTGAACTTGCTCTTAGGGTCTCATATGAGGTTTTACCTTGGTCTTTTTTTCTATTTTTAGAAAGTTTTGATATATTAGGCATAATTAAGGATAGTAACCCTTAGCAATATATAAGTTGCAACCTTCTGTGTCATTTATTATCTCTTTTGGAATTCCTTGTGGTTATTTTTGCCCTGTAGTTTGCTTTCATTTTAGTGTTGTCAAATATATAAATCCCTTTTCTTAATGAATTTGAATTTTGTGTCATAGTTAAGAAAATTTTTTCAGTCCTAGATTATGAAGAATTCACCCATGTTTTTTTTTCCTAGTCTGTATAAGATTCATTCAAGTTTTTAACATTTAAATACTTGACTCATTTGGAATATATCTTAGATTCCAATATAAAGAATAGATTCAATCTTACTTATGTACTGATCCAACAAAACTTACTCACTAATCATTTTTCCCCATTGATTTCAGATACTGCCTATATTGTGCACTATATTTTCATATGAAATCACATCTATTTTTGGATTTTTTTATTTTCTATTGATTTTTTTTGTTCGTTCATTAACACTTCACTGTCTTAATTATAAAGGTTTTATAATTAACTTTATTTCCGGATAAGAAAACAGTTGATGAGGGAAAAGTTTTCTTTAGAGATATGTTACATCTAGTAAATGAAGAAGGAATAACCAAGTTTAAAGGCACTATTTTGCAAAGCCCTGATGACACAATGGATCTAGGAAATGGTCATCAATAGCTCCTAGCATCATAAAATGAGAATCAACTTCATATTATGTACCTGGTGACAGAAATACACATCACTTCCTTGAAACTAGTCTTGCGAAAAAAAAAAAAAAAAAACCTGGTTTGATCATGGCCCTAATCTCTTACAAATTAACAGGAAATACAGACAACAGAGGAATGTGGAATCTGCAAAATTGAGAATATAGAAAATGCTATAAAATAAATGATATGATTTCTTCCAAAAATAAACTGCATAGGGGAAATAAGAGAACAAAAGCACCTATAGATTAAAACAGGGGTATGCAAGCTATGGTCAATAGGTCAAATCCGGCCACCATGTTGTTTTTGTAAATAAAGTTTTTTTGAAACATAGCCACATCCATTCATTTATGCATTGTCTATGGCTATTTTTGTATTATAGCGACAGAGTTGAGTAGTTGCAGCCGAGATCATATGGCCCCTAAGGACTGAGATATGTATTATCTGGGCCTTTCCAGAAAACATTTGACAACCAATTAACTAAAAGAGACTTAAGAGACATATGAAGCACGTGGAATATATGGACCTTATTTGATTATGATTAAAACAAATAATCAGGCTGGGCACTGTGGCTCACGCCTGTAATCCCAGCACTTTGGGAGGCCGAAGCGGGTGGATCACCAGGTCAAGAGATCGAGACCATCCTGGTCAACATGGTGAAACCCCATCTCTACTAAAAATACAAAAAATTAGCTGGGCATGGTGGCGCATGCCTGTAATCCCAGCTACTCAGGAGGCTGAGGCAGGAGAATTGCCTGAACCCAGAAGGCGGAGGTTGAGGTGAGCCAAGATCGCGCCATTGCACTCCAGCCTGGGTAACACTAGCGAAACTCCATCTCAAAAAAAAACAAACAAATAATCAAAAATTAAAAATAAAGCAGTCAAAGAAAAAGTTTCAGGAAAAATTGTTAGAACACCATCAAGGGAATGAAAATAGTAAAAAACAGAGGGAAATAATAGACAATGAGATTAAAAGACAGGGAGTACGTGGTCACAGTGTGTATTAGTTCATTCTCGTGCTTTTATAAGAAGAAATATCCAAGACCGGATAATTTATAAAGGAAAGAGGTTGACTTGACTCATAGTTTCGCATGACTGGCAAGGCCTCAGGAAAATTACAATCATGGCAGAAGGGAAAGCAAGTATGTCCCTTATCACAAGGCAGCAGGAGAGAAATGCCGAGCAAAAGGGGAAAAGCCTCTTATAAAACCATCGGATCTTGTGAGAATTCAATCACTATCAGGAGAATAGCGTGAGGGTAACCACTCCTGTGATTAAATTACCTCCCACCAGGTACCTCCCACAACATGTGGGGATTATGGGAACTACAATTCAAAATGAGCTCGGGTGGGGACACAGCCAAACCATGTTACAGTGTGACTGTGCCAGGAAGTCAGCAGGAGACAGATCTAAAATATCTCAGTAGATTAGTGACTAGACACCATGCGTCACCTTAGTGTGAGCACTGTCAGTGGAGCAATAGAACTCAAAGTGTGCAAATACTACATGGACGACTACCACATTGGAAAAGAAGAAATACAGACTGCTCCTGTCAGGGTTTCAGCAGCTGAGAAGGAGAGGGATCATCTACAGCTGGAATGAGAAACCCACCTAAGACTAAGAGGGACTTGAAGCAAATGAATATTACATCAGTAAACTGATTTTACAGCGCCTATTACAGACCCTGAAGCAGGAGAATGCTGCCTACTTTGGTTGTGCCAAAGTCACAACCAATCAAAACACACACATACAAACACTTTTGAATTTCAATCTTTTCAATCACTTTGGGTATCAAAAATAGGCCCTGTCAAAGTATGTGAAGGAGACAAGGGAGCCAGTAGCTAGCACAGACACTAGTACATAGAAGGTTGGTAAATCTGAATTGGAAGGCTAAGTGATGTAATTTAGATATTTGTCTCCAATAAATCTCATGTTGAAATTCGATCCCCAATGTTGGAGGTGGGGCCTGGTGGAAGGTATTTGGGACATGGTAGCAGATCCCTCATAAATGGCTTGGTGCTGTCTCTTGCAGTAATGAATGAGTTTTTGCTCTATTGGTATCCATAGGATCTGATGGTTAAAAAAGAGCTTGGAATCCAGGCAGTGGCTCATGCCTGTAATCCCAACACTTTGAGAGGCTGCGGTGGGCAGATCACAAGGTCAGGAGTTCAAGACCAATCTGGCCAACATAATGAAACCCCGTCTCCACTAAAAATACAAAAAATTGTCTGGGTGTGATGGTGGGCACCTTTAATCCCAGATACCCGGAAGGCTGAGGCAGGAGAATCTCATAAACCCAGGAGGTGGAGGTTGCAGGGAGCCAAGATCATGCCTTTGCACTCCAGCTTGGGTGACAGTGTGAGACTCCATCTCAAAAACAAACAAACACACAAACAGAAGAAGAGCCTGGCATCTTTCTCACCTCTCTCTCACCATGTGATGCCTGCTCCCCTTCCTCTGCCACCATGAGTAGAAGCTTCCTGACACCCTCACCAGAAGCTGGTGTTGGTGCAACACTTCTTGTACAGCCTACAGAACTAAAAGTCACATAAACCTCTTTGCTTTATAAATTGCCCAGCCTCAGCTGTCTCTTTATAGAAATGTAAACAAATGAAGATACCAAGAAACCACATACTTCTACACATATAAGAGAGTAAACAACCTATTTGACACAATTTGGACAAAGACTTCATACAGTGAGAGTCCTCTAAGTTAAAACTTCTGAATTTCAAAATCACAGAGGTGGGCCATCTTCGAGCTTTTTTTTATCCCCTCCAGGGACATCTGATCTTCTCTTTAGACCTCACTAGTAGAGACCTCTCTTTGCATCCCAGCCTTCTTCCTCTACTATCCAGGCCAAACTGCAGCCCAGTACAGTCCCAGAACACCTTCTACCCTACAAAGCTAAAACAGAAAGCAATTTGCAAATGAATGGCTCTGCTTTGATGATTTGGGATCCCTCTCAACATTGCCTTTGATGGGCTTCTTTCTGTCAGCAGCTACAATATCACCTTCTCTAATTAACTCGGATGTTTCCTTTGAGCTTCTCTTTCCTGAGAAGGAAAATCATGTTTAATTCAAAAGGGCTGTCATTGTTTTGATGAATGGAAAGCAGCTATAAGCCACAGGTTTGGAGAGAAGTAATAAAATCAAAATGATTACATCCCTTTAACATGGCTCCATTCCAGAGTCCTTCCTATAGGTAGTTCTCTGAATAAGGAGTAGAAGTATTGGGGTAGGAGGCATAGGTGGGAAGGAAAATGTTAATAAAAGTAGCAGCTTCTGGACCAAGGTTTGGCCTGGAGGTACAGGGCCTCACTAATAAAACAAGTGATTTTCCTTTGTAGTATGGTACCTCTGGAGCAAAGTTGTGACCCAACACTAGATTCAAATCCACACTCTTGCCACATATCTGCACACAAGCGCTTAACCTCACTGTTTCTTTGTCTCAATGAATTCTTTTGGGAATATATAGATAAATAACCTACTTGGTGTAAAGTACTTGACACCAGATAGACACACGATAAATATTATCTCACTGCTCTCTGACTGAGTACCTTTACCCAAGCAAGCCCTGCTGGACCTTCCTTTTCATACACATGGCATGCCAATTCATTGAAGTGTCACATCCAATACAAACCAAATTCATACCTTAGTCATCAGTATTTCCAATTTTAACCAGGCATAAAGGGAGTAGGAGTATACATAATCACAAAATCAGATTACAAGGCATCATCTACATTTGGCTTAACAGACTGTATGAAAAGAACCTTTTCTTAGCCCAGAATTCCTTGACTCATCTTTTGGGTAAGAATTGTAGTCTATTGGAATAATCTGAATAGACTAACTGCCCAAAAGAGATATGCCAAACTCCCACTGAAGTAGCCACCGATGGCTCTGGGAATGTTTGACCATTATCCTATGAAATTAGAAATTTCTTCACCTTGGAGGGTTACTGTTCAAGATGTGAGTAGCAAAATCAAATTTTACTCTCATTCACCAGGCCAAAAGTGTCATCACAGAATTTCTGACAGGACTGGAGACATGAGTAGACTTTCTAGATCAGATTACTGCCAGCATTTCCTTAGGCCTGGAATCCAGACCAGTGTAAAGGGTTTGGCAGACACACCAGAGGCACAGTATGTTTGGTCCCCTGGGGGGAGGGTGCTTTTGCTCTGCAGAATAAATATGTCATTAGAAATATATTATGACATGAAAACTTCAAAATGACCCTTTAAAAAACATCTCTTCCTCCAGTATCTAGTTTTCAATTTGAAACCAAGACCACTACTTCTTGTAATGATCTGCCAGTTGTCCAATCCCTGCAAATTTGTATTTTTTACATTAGAAATTATTTGTCCACTTCCTTCACCAGAAGATTTGACCATACAGCAGGTTCCTAGAGCCACCTGGCTCCCAGAACTCTGCTATAGGGGAGCGGTGTGGTGTCTCGCTATTACTCCCACTCTAACCTTGCTGTTGCTGACACCAAAACCTAGATTCAGATGTGATTTTACAGAACAGAATGAAATTACACCACTCCCTCTCTGTTTCTAATGAGCTGGGATCAGCCTCAGTTCTATGAAGAATAAGTCAGTTCTCTTGCTTTCTGTTCTTAAAGAATCACCCATTGTTGATTTGCTAAATTGTTTAATTTTTAAATTCAATTAACACTCGGCCTCATTTAGCATATTTTTTTAGAGGTACCCAATGAAGCATGGTTTTTTCTGTATATGATTTCCTGAGACACTTTGAGGTTAGTAATAACCTGGGGACACAAATTAGGAAGTAGACTCAACTCTAGTTAACTTTCACTGTATATTCTTTTGTTTAACCTGCAGTCACATAAGTATGAACTCAAGCTGCTCAAAAAGCCACTGTGCAAAGCAGCATATCACTGTTTCACTGTGGAACAAAAGTTCCTCAGAGGACACTGAGCCTATTTTCCTCCATTTCTCCCATGGCTGTGTGATGATTCCTACTATTATCTAGCTAGCTTAGGTCCAGGTCAGCTATTCCGCAAACACGTTCGTTTTATGATTTCTCCGTTTTTTTAGTCACTAATTTTGCTTCATCTTTAAGTCCACTGAGGTGTGTCTTCAAGTATTTTTTCATGAAAATATACATATGTTTTAGATTTTTTGAAACCTTTCATATCTAAAAATATCTTTTGGCTATGTTCACATTGACAGAAAATTTGCTTTGATTTGAAATTCTTGGATTAAAAAAAAAAAATTCTTCCCTCAATCCTCTGCAGACACTGTTCTATTGTATTCTAAATTTCATTGATGTGAAATAGTGCTTTTTGCCAGGGGCTTTCAGACCTTTAACCACAGATTGAAGACTGCTCTGTCGGCTTCCCTGCTTTTGAGGTTTTGAGACTCAGACTGGCTTTCTTGCTCCTCAGCTTGCAGAGAGCCTATTGTTGGACTTTACCTTGTGATCATGTAAGTCAGTACTTCTTAATCAACTCCCCTTTATACACATCTATTCTATTAGTTCTATGCCTCTAAAGAACCCTAACTAATAAAGGTATATGCATTGTTTTTTAGACACAATTCTATTGCACACTTAATAGACTATAGTGTTGTAAAAAACATCATATATATGCACTGAGAAGCCAAAAATATTGTGTGACTCACTTTATTGTGATATTCACTTTATTGGAAAAAGAATTCTGCAATGTCTTTAAGATATGCCTGTACAGTGAAACATAATTCTTCCTTAACAAAGGAATGAAATTTTGACACATTCAAAGTGGATGAACTTTGGGAACATTATGCTAAGTGGTATAAACCAGTCACAGAAAGACAAAATACTGTGTTATTCCAATTATATATGAGGTATCCAGAATTGAGTGGTCAAACTCATGGGAACAGGGTAGAATAGTGACTGCTAGAGACTGAAGGGACAGGGAAACAGGGCTAAATGGGCACATAGTTTCAGTTTTGCAAATGAAAAAGTTCTGGAGATGTGTTACACAACCGCGTGAATGTGCTTCATATTATTGAACCACACCTTTAAAAATAAAGTAGTGAATTTTATGTTATGTATACTTTAACCCTCCACACAAAAAATAATCATTTTAAGATAAAATAAAATTCTGACACAGGCTATTACATGGATGAACCTTGAAGACATTACGCTATGTGGAGTAAGCCAAACAGAAAAAATAGCTATTGCATGATTCCACTTACATGAGGTCTGTAGATTAGACAAAGTCATAGAGACGGAACATAGAATGGTGTTTTCTCGGGGCTGAAGAAGGGGAGGATGGGGAGTTATCATTTAATGGAGTTGGGGAAGAAGAAAAAGTTTTGGAGATGGATGGCAGTGATGATGGCTCAACAGTATGAATGTACTTAATGCCACAGAACTGGACACTTGAAAATGGTTAAGATGGTACCTTTAATGCTATGTATATTTTGCCACAATAAGAAAAGAAGAAATGAATAAAAGAAATAGAATATATTGCCAGCATTTAATAATCAACATATTTAAAGTAAACGAAAGTAGACTATCTGAAAAGAGTGTGCCCATATTCAAAGACAGTGACAACTGGACTGAAGAGTGGCTACCAGACTTGGGCAGGAATCAGGATTTTTTTTAGCATCTTCATTTCTGTTCCTCTCTGCCATACTTGACCCAATATATTGCCTGCCTAGCCCCTGGAGTCAGCTGAGTGTATGGCACTGATACAGAAACATGTAAGTAGGAGGCAATAACTTTTGACTGTTTGACCACGTGGAGTCAGCCTCCTTGCTGGCAGTTGACAGTGACAGCTCAGATGTTTTCAAATTTAGTCAAAACCAGTGTGCGAGTGAAAAAGCAGGGCAGTGAAGGCACTATAAAGAGTCTTCTTACCTTTTATTAAATAGTCACATCCTGAGGCCAAACTGGGATAGTTTTTCAAAATAGTTTTCTTTGCTTTGTGGTTAGTGGCAATTCTCACCAGATTGTGTCTTGCTGTTACAAGTTATTGTCATCCTGTGTATATGGCTGTGAGTTTTGTGTCTGCAATTGACATTTTAAATGTGTTTTTTTCTTGCATATTTCAATTCACTTTTACTATAAATTGAGTACATCTGGATATTATTTCTGTCACCCAAATAAGTTCTATGACTTCTAGTTTTATGTCATAGATAATGTTTATAACATTCTTTTAGACCTTTATTTAACATTACGATAGTCTTCTGAACAGGATGGGAGAGGGGGAAGAGCCCAGGAGCAATTTCTCAGAGGCCTCCCCCAACATTGCCATTTAATGAAATAAAGCCTTGAATATCATTGGATCACCAGTTATGATGCAACTAACCACTGTCTGAGCCTGTTCTTATTTCTCCAAAGTGTCCACAAGAACCATATGGTCATATTTGTCCACTGTAATTTTCTGCTTTCCTAGTGTAGCATTGCTATCAAAGTCAGAGCTTTTAAAAACACAGTAACTTAGCAGCATTCCTGTGGCACCCATGATGTGATGGGTAAGTGTGGACATCAGGAGCAGGTGTGTGGGGCTGTGGCTGATGGAGGAAGTGTACAGAGTTCAGACTCAAGAGTTAAGAGAAGCCAGGTGGAGGGTTTAGCCAGGGAATGGAGATTTTATTATTTTATTTTGTGTTTCGGAGGCTAGAAATATATCTTGGTGGTAATAAAGGAAAGCTTTTAGAAGTTTCTTTAAAGTTTTTTTCAGTGGTTAAAAACTCGGCAATTTTGAATCTATAAGAAACTATGAATAATGCTTTCAGCCAGAACATTAAAGCTGCCTCTGGATGGGATTAGCATTTATTAAATAACAGCATCCTATGAATCTTACCACCAAATACCCAGCCTTATTAGATGCAGCCATCTACTCAAGAAAGAAAAACCAGAATCCCCTCATGCAGGCCTGTTTTCATTCCCTCTGCTGTCAGGCAGCCCCGATAGTTCCACAGACCTGGCAAACATGCAAACAGCCAGAAAATAAACAGAACCTTTGCTCCCCATCCTGGAAGAATTGCACAGAGAGAGAAGTAGAGCTCAAGGGAGTTTCTCAGCTGAGAAAGCAGCTGACATCTCATTCTATGAGTGTTAGAAACCCAGGCACCCACCGCACTAGAGTTGTCCCCAGACCTGGAAGCTGAAAGTTCCTGTTCAGATTAGGACCTTATGTCAAATGGCAAATTAGAGACGTAGCTGAAAAGCAGAGAGTCACAGCCCTAAATGAACGTTTTCATGGCAGAGAGCTGCCCAGGCCTCTGATGGGCCAAATGGGAACATCTTGAGTGAGGCAGTAGTGGACTCTGACCCGTGGTTCCTACAAGGGGGAATGATTAGAAAAGAAACAAACACGTGAGTCTCTCCCACATACACATGTACTGAGTGTGTGTGTGTGTGTGTTTTCAAACCAGACTATGGAATTAGTTCTGAAAACACACTAGTGGCTGTTTCCATCAGCCCAATTCTGGAAGAATAAGATGACATGCCCAGATTAGAATAATTCAGAGTGCTTTACAAAGGGACTGTTTACCAGTATGTTGGTAGAGTGTACAGGAACCACAAGGGGAAGCATAGTATAATACCTTAAGAAAGTGGAGTTACCGATTTTTGGCTGAAGAAGCAAGAGGAAGGAGCAGTTATAGAAACTGAGGGGCAGAAAAGATGCCCTGCAGAGGATCTAGTATCACAGCTGAGACCTGTAGATGAAGGATGTGGCCCCTCTGGCCATCCTGCAGGGAGAGAGCTGAGGAATGCATGCCCTTCTCCTGCCTCTGCCAATGCTCCACATCAGCCCCTACCAGAGGATAAGGGGCTGGTGGTTTGACTCATACGGTCTTTCTGGTCAAGAGCAAAGTGGACAAGGGCAAAGAAGAGATGCTGGGAGCAAAGAGAAGATACCACAGAACTTTTCCTCTCTAGGGAATATTGTGAAACCCCCAAATTCAAGGCAGGTCTTAATTAATTAAGAAAGTTTGGCCCTGCATGGTGGCTTATGCCTATAATACATGTATTTTGGGAGGTTGAGGTGGGCAGATCGTCTGAGGTCAGGAGTTCAATACCAGCCTGATCAACATGGAGAAACCTTGTCTCTACTAAAAATCCAAAATTAGCCGGACGTGGTGGTGCATGCCTGTAAGCCCAGCTACTCGGGAGGCTGAGGCAGAAGAATTGCTAGAACCCAGGAGGCGGAAGTTTCAGTGAGTCAAGATCACGCTATTGCACTCCAGCCCAGGCAACAAGAGCAAAACTCAGTTTAAAAATAAGAATAAATTTTAAAAATTTTTAAAAAGGAAGAAAGAAAATTTATTTTGCCAAAGTTGAGGATAGACATGCCTGTGACACAGCCTGAGCAGGTCCTGTCGACATGTGCCCAAGGTGGTCAGAACACAGCTTGGTTTTATATATTTTAGGGAGACATGAGACATTAATCAACATATTGTAAAATGAACATTGGTTCAGTCCAGAAAGGCAGGACAACTTCAAGCAAAAGTGGGACAACTCAGGGAGGGTCCTTCCAGGTCACAGGTAGGTGAGAGACAAATGGTTGCATTTTTTTGAATTTCTGATTAGCCTTTTTGACTGTCAGATATGCATTTATCTCAGTGAGCAGAGAGATGACTTTGAATAGAATGGGAGGCAGGTTTGCCCTAAGCAGTTCCCAGACTGAATTTTCTTTTTAGCATAGTGATTTTGGGGACCCGAGATATTTTTCTTTCACCATACAAAGGGAAGCAAAAAGGGTGGGGGATAGTACTGAGAGCTTACTCCTAAATTATAAATATCCTGAGATTAATTTTACATAACTTCTAGCAATTTCATTTCTATTTTGTGCCACACACTTTTAGACACTTTACACATTTTATTTCTTTTAATCTTTACAAACATCCTGTGATATAAATATTAGTATTGGCACATTACAAATGAGGAAAATGAAACTCAGAGATGCCAGGAAAACAAGTAGGAAAAGTTGCATGTAAGCCTGAAGCTACTGGACTCCAGGGTCTGTTGACTACTTTTTCCAGTGCTGGTCCATCACAGGCCACCACTGGGAAAGAAAAGAACCAAAGTGGCTATTAGCAGTGTGGTCTGTGTGGCCTCTTTTAATCGAATGAAGGCCATGAACTCTCTACCCAGATGCAGGAAAGTGACCTGGCTCCAGTGAGCTAGTTTTCATCCGCAATTCTGGTTGGTGAGAGTGGCTGGCAGTTCATAGTTGTAAATGGTTGAGTAGCTGGGAAACCGGTGGTGATGTTCTTGGATGGACCACTTGCAGAGCCAACCTTTCTAATCTACTTTCTAGGCATAAGAGAGTTTCATGATGCCTTCGTTTTTAGGAAATGGAACATGTTGCCATGTCATGTGTTATATTAGGTTTAGCCTAAGGTTGCCTTCTTACGTATTTTAAGTTCGACCTGTAGGTTTCTCCGTATATAGTAAACTGTAACCAAACTGGTTGTGTAGATGGACTGTAACCTATGTCTGTACCAATCACTGAATTTTAACCAAAGGTGGCCAACTGTTTAAACCGTGGTCACATAAGGCAAACAAACACTGAGCTGTAACCAATGCAGATGTTTTTGTACCTTACTTTGTTTTTACTATATGTCACTTTCCTTTTTCTGTCTATAAATTTCCTCTGACTATGCACCAGCACCGAGTTGCTCTGAACCTACTTTGGTTTGAGGGGTTGCCCAATTCACTAATCATTCGTTGCTCAATTGAACTTCTGCTAAATTTAATTGGTCTGTTTTTCTTTTAATATATGAGATCCCCCTCACATATTGGTCTCCTTTTTTTTTTTTTTTAGATGGAGCTTCGCTGTTGTTACCCAGACTGGAGTGCAATGGCACGATCCCGGCTCACTGCAACCTCCGCCTTCTGGGTTCAAGCAATTCTCCTGCCTCAGCCTCCCGAGCAGCTGGGACCACAGGCACGCACCACCATGCCTAGCTAATTTTTGCATCTTTAGTAGAGACGGGGTTTCATCCTTTTGACCAGGATGGCCTCGATCTCCTGACCTTGCGATCCACCCGCCTTGGCCTCCCAAAGTGCTGGGACTACAGGCATAAGCCACCGTGCCCGGCCATGGTCTACTTTTTACTGAGTTTACCCTGAACAATGAGCATGGAAATGATTGAAAGCTGGACTGCTCTCATGAGCCTTGCTAATTCAACAAATATTTATTGAACATCACTATGTGCTAGACACTGTCATAGATCTTGGAAATGCAGTGGTTTAAAAACAGAAAAGTTCACTTCCCACCCAGATGTTAGAGTCTAGCTATGAAATATGTGAAAAAAAAAATTCAGATAGAAGTATTAATAGACATTAAGCAGCATGAAATGATAGGCTGAAACTGGAAGGCAACATGGCTACTTTACTCAGATAAGGAAAGATCTCTGCGAAAAAGTTGTGTTTTAACTCAGATCTGGGACAGGTGTGGTGGCTCACGCCTGTAATCCCAGCATGTTGGTAGGCCTAGGTGGGCAGATCACCTGAGGTCAGGAGTTTGAGACTAGTCTAGCCAACATGGTGAAACCTCATATCTAATAAAAATACAAAAATTAGCTAGGCGTGGTGGTGCATGCCTGTAATCCCAGCTATTTGGGAGGCTGAGGCAAGAGAATCTCTTGAACCAGGGAGGCAGCGGTTGCAGTGCACCGAGATCATGCCATTGCACTCCAACCTGGGCAACAAGTGCAAAACTCCATCTCAAAAAAATTAAAAATAAATAAACTCAGATATGCAGGATGGTCAGAGCCAGCCATGCATGGTACTGACAGGGCATCCTGGCCAGTGGCACCAGAAAGCAGTGGGCCAGAAGGGGAACTATGTAAGATGATCATGGAGGTGTAGGGTCTAGGTTGTGTGGTGCTCCAGATGCCTTTTTTGTTTTGTTAATGGAAATCCTTGAAGATTTTAAGTGGGGAAACACATGATATAATTGACATTTTCGAAACGTTCACTTATACTTCTATGTGAGAAATGGGATGAAGAAAGAGAAACCAAACAAGGGAGAGCCTTTAAAAAGCCATCTTTGTGGTCTATGTGAAAAGCAATTTGTATCACAGCCATGGCCAAGCATATTGGGTGAAAATGAGGGATCTGAGGATATTTTGGAGGTAAAACCTCAAGAATTTTGATTGGGTTGGATGGGGTAACATAAAGGAAGAAAGCAAGAATTACATTTAGGTGTTGTGCTTGAAAAACTGTGTGAATAGTGGTGATATTAACTGAAAAGAGGAAAACAGGTTTGAAACTGCAAGAATTCCATTTTGTGAATACTGAGTTTGCAATTGCTTTTTGGGCATCCAAATCGAGTTGTCAAGTCATGTAGATGGTTTACTAGTCTGGAGTGCAAATGAAAGCTGGAGAAACACATTTGGGAGCTGTTTCATTTTATATGATATAGAAAGCATGAGACTGAATGAGATTCCATAAAGAGAAAGGATAGACAGGGGAAAAAATGGACCCACAGCTAAGTTCCGAGGTTCTCCAGTGCTTGAAGCCTAAAGACAGGGAAAGCATGATTGTCATTAAGCTACATTCTCACAGTTTCAAATCCTCCACTTTGTGATGCTGGAGCCAAAACCCTAGAAATAAAATGTCTTCTTGGCTAGCTATTTCCTTTTAGGTTCTGCCAATAGGAGGCATAAGAAGAAAACTATAAAGGTAGAGAAAAGAGAAGGACCCTCTACTGAAATACCTAGTGGGGTGACTGTGTTCCATGACTGATAGGGAGCCAGCAAAGTGCCCTGAAATGATAGGGAAATAGAAAAAACAAGTGCATGTGACTTATAAGCCAAAATAAGTTGGATATCTTAATTTACCTTACTCCAGGAATCATTTTGTTATCTATATGTATCTCATAATATCATGTTGTATACTGTAAATACGCACAATAACATTTATTTAGAAAAGGAAACATCAGGCCGGGCGTGGTGGCTCATGCCTGTAATCCCAGCACTTTGGGAAGCTGAGGCGGGCAGATCACAAGGTCAGGAGATTGAGAGCATCCTGGCTAAAACGGAGAAACCCCATTTCTACTAAAAATACAAAAGTTAGCCAGGTGTGGTGGCACACACCTATAGTGTCAGCTACTCAGGAGGCTGAGTCAGAAGAATTGCTGGAACCTGGGAGGCAGAGGTTGTAGTGAGCTGATATCACACCACTGTACTCCAGCCTGGGTGACAGAGAAAGACTCTGTTTACAACAAAAAAACAAAACAAAACAAAAACAACAACAGAAAAAGGGAAATGTCTCCAAAAATTGAATTAATGTGATTAGGAGGAGAATTTTGCCTCAGAGGTCAGAAAATAATGGGAAAATAAGCAATTTATTGACTAGTGTTGAAGACCTTGACTCTAGATATTCAGTGGATTTGTTTTCTAGGTTAGGGTGGAACATTACACTCCGACTCATACTAGCTGCCTTAAACATTGGCTTAACATGTTTTGCTTTAGCTTTGGAGCAGCTTTTTAAAACAAAACAAAACCTAGAAATGTAATTGACTGAGTCATTTATTTTAATACTTTATTCAAATGTTTTATTTTTAAATAATTTCACACATGGAAGAGATAAAACATAGCAATTAGATACCCATGAACTCACCACCTGATTTAAGAAATAGAACTTTTTTATATGAAAATCTGCAATTATGTACCTACAAGTGACTACATTCTCTAATTCCTAACTTTTGTATTTACCACGCCTTTGTTTTTCTGCATAGTTTTAATACATGTGCATACACCTAATATTTTGCTTACTCTTATTTGTTTTGTTTTTAATTTACAAAAGTTATATTGTTCCACATGGGTTTTTCTGAAGCCTCTTTTTTCTGGAGATACATGTACGTAATATATTTATTTTTTGCTGTCGTATTATAATATTTCTCTGTATAATCATAATATTATGTTTTCATTTTCCTCTGAAGTGATCTTCATTTACAATTTCCTGGTATTACAAATAATACAGCTGGCTCCTCTTGCATGTGCACAAGCTGCTCCCATGTTGTAAGGAATGCTCAGGGCATAGGGAAAGGCTAATCTCCAGTTTCACTAGATAATGCCAAATTTTTTTCCAAAATGGTTTTACCAAATCAACCTTCCTTTCACAGTGTGTAAACATTAGCATTGCTCCTCATTTTTACCAGTTATTTGCATCATTTGATATTAACTTTTGCCATTCAGGAAGATATAAGTTATATTGTATTTAATATGTATTTCCTAGATACTACTGATTTTTTGTATATTTTTATTGGCTATTTGAATTTCCTTTCCTGTAATCTATTCATATCTTTTGTTCATTATTTCACCTTCTGGAATTCTTTGTCTGAATTTTATTGAGTTTGGGGAGTTCTTTGATACTAATATATTGTTAGTTAAACCTATGAAAAATAATTTCTCCTACTTTATAACATATCTTTTCTTCCTCTTTATGGTCTTCTTAATTTTATTGCAATCAAGTTAATCACATTTACAGTTTGTGTCTTTATTTTAAAAATTTTCTCTAACTCAAATTCGTAATATTCTCCTATTTTTTACTAGAAGTTTTTTAAACAATTCCTGTCTGGCTAAAGTGTTTAATTCCCTAGAATTGATTATTGTAAACTGTATAATTAATGAATCTGATTGTATTTGTCATATACATAGTCAATACAATTGTTTTAAGTAGCTATCTTTTTTTTTTAATTGCATTTTAGGTTTTCGGGTACATGTGCAGAACATGCAAGATAGTTGCATAGGTACACACGTGGCAGTGTGATTTGCTGCCTTCCTCCCCTTCACCCACATCTGGCATTTCTCCCCATGCTATCCCTCCCCAGCTCCTCCCACCTGCTGTCCCTCGCCTATTCCTCCAAATAGACCCCAGTGTGTAGTGCTCCCCTCCCTGTGTCCATGTGTTCTCATTGTTAGATTTAGATTCAGGGGTTACACGTGCAGGTTCGTCACAGGGTATATTTTGTGATGCTGAGGTTTGTGTTTTTATTGATCCTGTCAAACAAATAGTGAACATACTGTACCCTTACACAAAAGCTTTGCCCCCCTCCCTCCCTGTACCCTCTATTAGTCCCAAGTGTCGGTTTTTCCCGTTCTTTATGTCCATGGGTGCCCAATGTTTGCTTCCCACTTTTAAGTGAGAACATGAAATATTTGGTTTTCTGGGTTTTTATTTGCTTAGAATCGTGGCCCCCAGCTGCATTCATGTTGCTTCAAGGGCATAATTTTGTCTTTTTTTTATGGCTATGTAGTACTCCATGGTGTATATGTACTTCATTTTCTTTAACCAGTTTACTGTCCATGGCCACCTAGGTTGATTGCATGTCTTTGATGTTGTGAATAGAGCTGAACTGAACATAGGAATGCTTGTGTCCTTTTGGTAGAATAATTTATTTTCCTTTGGGTATCCAGTAACAAAATTACTGAGTCACATGGTAGTTCTATTTTTAATTTTTGAGAAATCTCAAATTACTTTTTCCTCAGAGGCTGAACTAATTTACATTCTCAACAACAGTATATGAGCGTTCTCTTTTCTCTACAGCCTCACTAGTATCTGTTATTTTTTGATATTTTTAAATACGGGCCATTCTGCCTGGTGTGAAGTGGTAGCTCATTGTGCTTATGATTTGCATTTCTCTGCTGATTAGTGATTACAAGCATGTTTTCTTATGTTTGTTTGTTGCTTGTCTTTTGAGAAGTATCCGTGTATGTCTTTTTCCACCTTTTAATGCATTTATTTGGAATATCTATTGTTGATTTGCTTAAGTTTCTTTTAGATTCTGGATATTAGTCCCTTGTTTGATGCATAATTTGCAAATATTATCTCCCATTCTATAGGTTTTCCATTTATTCCACTAATAGTTTTTTTTTTGCTGGGCAGAAGCACTTTAATTTAATTAGGTCCTACTTGTCCATTTTGTTTTTGTTCCATTTTTTTGAGGACTTAGTCAGAAATTCTATCTTAGGCCAGTGTTTAGAAGAATATTTTCTAGGATTACTTCTAGGATTCTTATAGTTTGAGCATTTAATTCTGTAATCCATCTTAAGTTAATTTTTACATATGGTGACAGAGAGGGGTTCAGTCTTATTCATATGGCTAGCCAGTTTTCTCAGCACCATGTATTGAATAGGGAAGTCTTTCCCCATTGCTTATTTTTGTCAGCTTTGTGAAAGATCAGTTGGTTGTAGGTGTGAGGCTTTGTGTCTGGGTTCTCCATTCTGTTCTGTTGTTCACTGTTCTATTGTTCTTGCACCGTGATCATGCTTTCTTTGTTTCTGTAGCCTCCTAGTATAGTTTGAAGTCAGTTAGTACGATACCTCTGGTTCTGTTCTTTTTGCTTGGGATTGCTTTGGCTATTCAAGCTCATTTTTTGTTTTATATGAATTTTAGAATTTTTTTACTAATTCTGAGAAAACTTATGTTGGTAATTTGATAGGAATTGTGTTGAATCTGTAGATTACTTTGGGCAATATGGACATTATAACTGTATTGACTCTTGCAATTCGTGAGCATGAAAGGTTTTTCCATTTGTTTGTGTCACTTCCGATTCCTTTCAGCAGTGTTTCGTAGTTCTCCTTGTAGAGATCTTTTATCTCGTTGGTTAGATGTATTTCTAGGTATTTTATTTTTGTGTGTGTGGGTATTGTAAATGTGATTGACTTCTTAATTTGGCTCTCAGCTTGAATTTTATTGGCATATAGAAATGCTACTGATTTATGGAAGTTGATCCTGTATCCTGAGACTGTATTGAAGACTTTTATAAGGGCTAGGAGTCTTGTGGCAGAACCTTTAGGGTTTTCTATGTATACAATTACATCACCATCAAAGACAGATAATTTGACTTCCTCATCTCTAATTTGGATTCCTTTTATTTCTTTCTCTTGTGTGATTGGTCTGGCTGGGACTCTCAGTACTGTGCAGCATAGGAATGGTGAGAATGAGCATTCTTGTCTTGTTCCAGTTCTTAAGAGAAATGCTTCCAGCTTTTCCCCATTCAGTAATTCAGTATGATGTTGACTGCGGATTTGTCATACAGGGCTCTGATTATTTTTAGGTATATTCCCTCAATGCCTACATAGTTGACGGATTTTGTCATGAAGGGATATTGGATGTCATCAAATACTTTTTCTATGTGCAATGAGATGACCATATGGTTTTTGCTTTCAGTTCTGCTTATGGTGAGTCACATTTATTAATTTGTAAATGTTGAACCAACCTTGCATCCCAGGAATAAGGCCCACTTACTTGTGGTGATTTAACTTTCTAATGTGCTACTAGATTCAATTTGCTAGTAGTACTGTGTCTAGGATTTTTTTTTCTTTTTTCTTTTTTCTTTTTTTGAGACAGAGTCTTGCTTGGTTAACAGGCTAGAATGCAGTGGCACAATCTTGGTTCACTGGAGCTTCTGCCTTCAGAGTTCAAGTGATTCTCCTGTCTTAGCTCTTGAGTAGCTGGGACTATAGGTGCACAACATCACACTGAGCTAAATTTTTGTATTTTTAGTAGAGATGGGGTTTCACCATCTTTTCCAGGATGGTCTCAATCTCTTGACCTTGTCATCTGTCCACCTCAGCCTCCCAAAGTGCTGGGATTATAGGCATGCACCACCATACTGGGCCTGTCAATAATTTTTTACAACTATGTTCATCAGGGATATTAGCCTCTAATGTTTTTGTTTTGTTGTCTTTCCTAAATTTGGGTAGCAGGATGATACTGATTTTAGCTCTTTGTACGTCTGGTAGAATTCAGCCATGAATCCATCTGGTCCAGAGCTTTTTGGGTTGGTAAGTTTTTATTACTGATTCATTTGCAGAGTTCATTATTTGTCTTTTCACAATTTCAATGTCCTTATACAATCTTGGGAGATTGCATATTAGTAGAAATGTATTCATTTTCTCTAGATTTTCTAGTTTGTGTGCATGGAGGTATTTGTAATCGTTTCTGTGGGATCAGTTGTAAGTTGTCACTTTTGTCCTTTCTGATTGTAGTTATTTGGATCTTCTCTCTTTTTTCGTTAATCTAGCTGTCAGTGCTTTCAAATAATCAGTCTTTTGTTTTATTGATCTTTTGTGTATTTTGTGTCTCAATTTTATTTAGCTCTGCTCTTGAGAGAACGTGTTCTCTTTCCAGGTCCACAAGGGGCATAGTTTAAAGGGCAAGAACTTCGCAGGTCCATGCCCCCCATCCATCTCTCTCCATATGGGAGATTTAACGGTTTATGTTTAAATTTCACTGGCACGGGAAGAAACTAAGAGTCAATCACCCCAGCAGAAGTTTAAAGGAACACCTTTCATTGGCCAGAGAAACTTGGGGAGGTGGGAATTTCTCCCATGATAAATTCCCCTGCTCCACCCACACCAGATTTCCAGCTGTCTGGAATCCCTTCCCACATAGTGGGAGCTCTCTTTCCCCTTCTGGATTTCATTTTTCTGGATTCTCTCACTCAATGTGAGGGGAGTTTTCCTTCTCTGGTTTTCTCCCTCTGGGAGCCCTTCTCACTCAGTGTGAGAACAGCTTTTCTTTCTCTCATTCAGTATGAAAACTAGCTCTTTCTCTCTCCTCCTCCTTTTTCTCTTCATTTACCTAAATAAATCACTTTCTACAAACACTTTTGAGTCTGGCATTTACTTTCACGAGTGCACTGCACCGTGTTCTCCTCTCCCGTTCTTGGGGAGTGATAGACCAAGAAACTGAAGAAACTTCTCAGGGGAACTGAAGGCTCCCCTGAACCCCTAAACCCCAACACTCCAATTTTAGTTTTTTCTTTTCTTTTGTAAGCTTTGGTTTCTTCTCATTTTTCTAGTTCTTGTATGTGTGATTTTAGATTGTTATTTTGAGATCTTTCCATCTTCTTGATGTAGATATTTTGCACTATAAACTCTCCTCAGAATATTGCTTTTGCAATTTCTCGGAGGTTTTGGTATGATGTTTCTCTCATAGAGAACTTTTACCTCCTTGGTTAGATGTATTCATTTCAAATAGTTTTTTGCTTTCTGCCTTAATTTTGTTATTTAACCAAAACCAATTCAAGAACAAGTTGGTTAGTTTCCATGTAATTGTCTGATTTTGAGAGTTCCTATTGGTATTGATTCCTATTTTTATTACATTGTGGTCTGAGAACATGCTTGATATAATTTCTTCTTTTTAATCTTTTGAGGCTTGCTTTACAACTAAGCCTGTTGTCAATCATAGAGCATGTTCTGTGTGCAAAGAGAATAATGTATATTCCGTAGTTGTTGTGTGAAGTGTTCTGTAGATGTCTATTAGGTCCAATTGGTCAAGTGTCAAATTTAAGTCCAGAATTTTTTTTGTTAATTTTCCTTTTTTTTTTTTAAATTGTACTTTAGGTTCTTCCGTACATGTGCAGTCATCAGGATTTTTGCATAGGTCCATACATGGCAATGTGGTTTGCTGCCTCCATTCCCCCATCACCTATTATCTGGCATTTCTTCCCATGTTATCCCTCCCCAAACTCCCTATCCCACCACTGTCCCTCCTCTAGCTGCCCCCAACAGACCCCAGTGTGTGATGCTCCCCTCCCTGTGTCCATGTGTTCTCATTGTTCAACACGTGACTCTGAAAGAGAACATGCAGTATTTGATTTTCTGTTCTTGTGTCAGTTTGCTGCAAATGATGGTTTCCAGATTCATCCATGTCCCTGCAAAGGACATGAACTCATCATTTTTTATAGCTGCATAGTATTCCATGGTGAATATGTGCCACATTTTCTTTGTCCAGTCTATTATAAATGGGCATTTGGTTTGGTTCCAGGCCTTTGCTATTGTAAACAGTGCCACAGTGAACATACATGTGCATGTTTCTTTGTAATAGAATGATTTATAATCCTTTGGGTGTATACCCAGTAATGGGATTGCTGGGTCAAATGGAATTTCTATTTCTAGATCCTTGAGGAATCGCCACACTGTCTTCCACAATGGTTGAACTAATTTACACTCCCACCAACAGTGTAAAAGTGTTTCTATTTCTCCACATCCTCTCCAGCATCTGTTGTCTCCAGATTTTTTAATGATCACCATTCTAACTGGCGTGAGATGGTACCTCAATGTGGTTTTGATTTGCATTTCTCTAATGACCAGTGATGATAAGCATTTCTTCATATGCTTGCTGGCCTTATATATGTCTTCTTTTGTAAAGTGTCTGTTCATGTCCTTTGCCCACTTTTGAATGAGTTTGTTTGCTTTTTTCTTATAAATCTGTTTTAGTTCTTTGTAGATTCGGGATATTAGCCCTCTGTCAGATGGATAGATTGCAAAAATTTTTCCCATTCTGTTGGTTGTAGGTTCACTCTAATCACTGTTTCTTTTGCTGTACAGAAGGTCTGGATTTTAATTAGGTCCCATTTGTCTATATTGGCTTTTGTTACCAATGCTTTTGTTGTTTTAGTGATAAAGTCCATGCCTTTGTCTATGTCCTGAATGGTTTTGCCTCAGTTTTCTCCTAGGGTTTTTATGGTGTTAGGTCTTACGCTTAAGTCTTTAATCGATCTGGAGTTAATTTTAGTGTCAGGAAGGGGTTCAGTTTCTGCTTTCTGCACATGGCTAACCAGTTTTCCCAACACCATTTATTAAACAGGGAATCCTTTCCCCATTGCTTGTTTTTGTGATGTTTGTCAAAGATCAGATGGTTGTAGATGTGTGGTATTGTCTCTGAGGCCTCTGTTTTGCTCCATTGGTCTATATTTCTGTTTTGATAGCAGTACCATGGTGTTTTGATTACTGTAGCCTTGTAGTATAGTTTGAAGTCAGGTGGCATGATCCCTCGAGCTTAGTTCTTTTTGCTTAGAATTGACTTTGCTATGCAGGCTCTCTTTTGGTTCCATATAAAGTTTAAGGTGGTTTTTTTCCAGTTCTGTGAAGAAGGTCAATGGTAGTTTGATGGGGATAGCATTAATCTATAAATTACTTTGGGCAGTATGGCCATATTCAGGATAATGATTCTTCCTAACCATGAGCATGGAATGTTTTTCCATCTATTTGTGTCCTCTCTTATTTCCTTGAACAGTGGTTTACAGTTCTCCTTGAAAAGGTCCTTTACATCCTTTGTTAGTTGTATTCCTAGGTATTTTATTCTCTTTGTAGCAATTGTGAATGGTAGTTTGCTCATGATTTGGCTCTCTGTTAGTCTGCTATTGGTGTTTAGGAATGCTTGTGATTTCTGCACATTGATTTTGTATCCTGAGACTTTGCTGAAGTTGCTTATCAGTTTCAGGAGATTTTGGGCTGAGACAATCAGATCTTTTAAATATACAATCATGTAGTCTGCAAATAGAGACAATTTGACTTCCTCCATTCCTAATTGAATACTCTTTTTTTTTTTTCTTGCCTGATTGCTCTGGCCAGTACTTCCAATACTGTATTGAATAGGAGTGGTGAGAGAGGGCATCCTTTTCTATCAAAGGGAATGCATCCAGTATTTGCTCATTCAGTATGATATTGACTGTGGGTTTGTCATAAAGAGCTTTTATTATTTTGAGATACATTTCATCAATACCCTAGTTTATTGAGAGTTTTTAGCACAAAGAGCTGTTGAATTTTGTCAAAGGCCTTTTCTGAATCTAATGAAATAATCATGTGTTTTTTTTTCTTTGTTTCTATGTGGTGAATTACATTTATAGACTTGCATATGTTGAACCAGCCTTGTATCCCCAAGATGAAGCCTACTTGATTGTAATGGATAAGTTTTTTGATGTGCTGTTGCAATCAGTTTGACAGTATATTATTGAAGATTTTTGCATCTATGTTAATCATGGTTATTGACCTGAAGTTTTCTTTTTTTTTGTTGAGTCTCTGCCAGGTTTTGGTATCAGGATGATGTTGGTCTCATAAAATGATTTGGGAAGGATTCCTTCTTTTTTTTTTTTTTTTTTTAAGATGAGGTTTCACTACGTTGGTCAGGATGGTCTTAAACTCCTGACCTCAGGTGATCCTCCTACCTTGGCCTCCAAAGTGCTTGGATTACAAGCATGAGCCACTATGCCCAGCCAGGATTCCCTCTTTTTGTATTGTTTGGAATCATTTCAGAAGGAGTGGTACCAGATCCTCTTTGTATATCTTGTAGAATTCAGCTATAAACTCATCAGGACCTGGACTTTTTTTCATTGATAGGCTATTAATTGCTGCCTCAACTTCCACCCTTGTTATTGGTCTATTCAGGGTTTCAACTTCTTCCTGGTTTAGGCTTGGGAGGGTGCAAATGTCCAGCAATTTATCCATTTCTTCCATGTTTACTGGTTTATGTGCAGAGAGTTCTTTGTAGTAATCTCTGATGGTAGTTTGTATTTCTGTGGAATCAGTGATGATATCTCCTTTGTCTTTTTTATTGTATCTATTTACTTCTTCTCTCTCACTCTTGTTTTTTTTTTTTACTAATCTGGCTAGTGGTCTGTCTATTTTGTTGATCTTTTCAAAAAAACAGCTCTTTGATTTTTTGAAGGATTTTTGTGTCTCTATCTCCTTCAGTTCTGCTCTAAGTTATTTCTTGTCTTATGCTAGCTTTTGAGGTTTTTTTTTTTAACTTGCTACTCTAGCTCTTTCAATTTAGATGATACAGTGTCAATTTTAGATCTTTTCTCACTTTTCATGTGGGCATTTATTGCTATAAATCTCCTTCTAGACACTGCTTTAAATATGTCCCAGAGATTCTGGTACATTGTGTCTTTATTCTCACTGGTTTTGAAGAACATCTTTATTTCTGCCTTCATTTTATTGTTTATCCAGTGGACATTCAGGAGCCAGCTGTTCAGTTTCCATAAAGTTGTGCAGTTCTGAGTTAGTTTCTTACCTGAGTTCTAATTTGATTGCACTGTGGTCTAAGAGACTGGTTGTTATGATTTCTGTTTTTTTGCATTTGCTGAGGAGTGATTTACTTCCAATTATGTGGTCAATTTTGGAGTAGGTGCTGAGAAGAATGTATATTCTGTGGTGAGTTCAAGTCCTGGATATCCTTGTTAATTTTCTGTCTTGTATTGACAGTGGAAAGTTAAAGTCTCCCACTATTATTGTGTGGGAGTCTAAGTCTCTTTGTAGTTTGTTGAGAACTTGCTTTATGTATCTGGGTGCTCCTATATTGGGTGAGTAGATATTTAGGATCATTAGCTCTTCTTGTTACATTGATCCTTCTACCATTATGTAATGCTCTTCTTTGTCTCTTTTGATCTTTGTTCGTTCAAAGTCCATTTTATCAGAGACTAGGTTTTCAACTCCTGCTTTTTTTTCTCTCTCTGTTTGCTTGGTAAATACTCCTCCATCCCTTTATTTTTAGCATGTAAGATGGGTTTCCTGAATACTGCACACAGATGGGTCTTGACTTTTTATCCAATTTGCCAGTCTGTGTCTTTTGATTGGGGCATTTAGCCCATTTACATTTATGGTTAATATTGTTATGTGTGAGTTTGATCCTGCCGCTAGCTAGTGGTTTTGTCCATTAGTTGACGCAGTTTCTTCATTATGTCAATGGTCTTTACCATCTGATACATTTTAGGAGTGGCTGGTACTCGTTGTTCCTTTCCATGTTTAGAGCTTCTTTCAGGAGTTCTTGTAAGGCAGGCCTGGTGGTAACAAAATCTCTCAGCAATTGCTTGTCCATAAAGTATTTTATTTCTCCTTCACTTATGAAGCTTAGTTTGGCTGGATATGAAATTCTGGGTTGAAAGTTCTTTACTTTAAGGATGCTGACTACTGGTCCCTACTCTCTTCTGGCTTGTAGGGTTTCTGCTGAGAGATCTGCTGTGAGTTTGATGGGCTTCCCTTTGTGGGTAACCTGACATTTCTCTCTGGCTACCCTTAGCATTTTTTCCTTCATTTCAACCCTGGTGAATCTGATCATTATATGCCTTGGAGTTGCTCTTCTTGAGGAATATCTTTGTGGTGTTCTCTGTATTTCCTATATTTGAACGATGGCCTGCCTTGCTAGGTTGGGTAAGTTCTCCTGCATAATACCCTGAAGAGTGTTTCAGCTTGGAATTCTTCTCTCCGTCACACTTGGGTACACATATCAAATGTAGATTAGGCCTTTTCACATAATCCCGTATTTCTTGGAGCACTTCTTTTCACTCTTTTTTCTCTAATCTTGCCTTCTTGTTTTATTTCATTGAGTTGATCTTTAATCTCTGATATTCTTTCCTCTGCTTGGTCAATTTGGCTACTGAAACTTGTGTACGCTTTGCAAAGTTCTTGTGCTGTGTTTTTTCAGCTCCTTCAAGTGGTTTATATTCTTCTGTGAGCTGTTTGTCTAGTTAGCATTTCGTCTAACCTTTTTTCAAGGTTCTTAGTTTCTTTGCATTGGGTTAGAACATGTTCTTTTGGCTCAAAGAAGTCTGTGATTACCCACATTCTGAAGCCTGTTTCTGTCAATTCATCAGACTCATTCTCCATCCAGCTTTGTTCCCTTGCTGGTGAGGATTTGTGATCCCTTGGAGGAGGAGAGATGTTCTGGTTTTTGGTGTTTTCATACTTTTTGCACTGGTTTCTTCCCATCTTTTTGGATTTATCTACCTGTGGTCTCTGTAGTTGGTGACTTTCAGATGGGGTCTCTGAATGGACATCAACAAAGTTCTTTCTTTCTGTTTTTTAGTTTTCCTTCTAACAGGCCCTTCTGCTGTAGGACTGCTGGAGGTCCACTCCAGACCCTGCTTGCCTAGGGATCACCCACAGGGGCTACAGAATAGTAAGGGTTGCTGCCAGTTTCTTCTGTTATCTTCATCCCAGAAGGGTGTCTGTCAGATATCAGCCTGAGCTCTTCTTTATGAGGTACCTCTTTGGATATATAGGGGTCAGGGAGCTGCTTGAGGAGACAGTCTGTCCCTTATAGGAGCTCAAGTGCAGTGCTGGGAGCTCTATTGTTCCATTCAGAGCTGCTGGACACGTACGTTTAAGTCTGCTATGGCAGAACTCATAATCGCCTCTTTTCCCAAGTGTGCTGTCCTGGGAAGGTGGAGCTTTATTCATAAGTTCCCGATGTGCTGCTGCTTGTTTTCAGAGATGCCCTGTCCAGCAAGTCTAGTAACAGTCTATCAGCAGAGGTGTTGCTGAGCTGCCACGGACTCTGCCCAGCTGCTGTGTAAACTTCCTTGCCATTTTGTTTACAGAGGTACAGTAAGAACTGCCTTGGTAATGGTGGTCTGCCTCAATAATGGTAGAATGCCTCGGTAATGGTGGACTGACTCAGTAGTGGTGGACTGCCTTAGTAATGGCAGATGTCCTTCCCCCTACCAAGCTGGACCATCCCAGGTCCAGCTGTGCTTGCTGTGAAACTCTCAATCCAGAGTGTTTCTGATTGCTAGACTTGTGGGCTTTGACCCACCAAGCCAGATCACCTGGCTTCCTGTTTCAGCCCCCTTTTGTTCAGTTGAATGGGTGACTCTGTCTCCCGGGTGTTCCAGGCACCAGTTGAAACAGCCACCCAGATTTGTGTGAGATTTTGTGTGGAAACCCATGGCACTGGCTGAAACAACCATGCAGGAAACTCATGGTGCTTTTCGGCCCAGGAATCTCCCTTGGTCTTGTTCTCACTGGGAGCTGCACTCCAGAGCTATTTCTATTTGGCCATCTTGGATCCTCCCTTTTGTGAATTTTCTACCTCAATGATCTGTCTAATGCTGTCATTGGGGTGTTGAAGACCCCACTATTATTGTGTGGCTGTCTAAATCTTTTCCTAAGTCAATAAGTAATTGCTTTTTGAATCTGGGTACTCCAATGGTGGGGACATATATACTCAGAATAGTTAAATCTTTCACTGAACTGAATTCTTTATCATTAAGTAATGTCCTTCTTTGTCCTTTTTTTTTTACTCTTGTTGGTTTAATGTCCATTTTATTTGGTACAAGGGTAGCGACCTCTGCTCTTTTTTATTTTCCATTTGCATGACAGTTTTTTTCCATCCCTTTACTTTAAGCCTATTTGGGTCAATTACATGTGAGATAGGTCTCTTGAAAAGAGTAGAAAGATTAAGTCTTTTTAATTCAATTTGCCACTCTATATTTTTTAAATGTAGTGTGTAGGCCATTTGCATTCAAGGTTAATACTGATATGTGAAGCTTTGTACCTGTTGTAGTGTTGTTAGCTAGTAGCTTCATGGTCTTAATTGTGTAGTTGCTTTATACAACTACACAAGTCATATGGACTGTATGCTTCCGTGTGCTTTTGTGGTGGCAAGTATCATTCTTTTGTTTCCATGTTTAAAACACCCTTAAGCATCTTTTTTCTGGCCAGTTTGGTGGTGACAAATTCCTTTAGCAATTGCTTGGCTAGAAAAGATTTTATTCCACTTTCATTTATGAAGCTTAGTTTGGTGAGATATGAAATAATTGTCTGGCATTTATTCTCTTTAAGAATGCTAAAAATATGCTCTAAATGTCTTCTCATTTGTAAAGTTTCTGCTAAGAAGTCTGCTGTTAGTCTGACAGGCTTTCCTTTATAGGTAATATGGCCCTTTTCTCCAGCCACCTTAAAGACTTTTCCCTTTGCATTTATCTCGGATAGTCTGATGATATGTGCCTTGGGGATGCATCTTGCTTAATATGTTACAGGAGTTCTTGCGATTTCTTGTGTCTGCATGTCAACCTCTCTATCAAAACCAGGGAAATTTTCCTGAATTATATCTTCAAATATGTTTTCCAAGTTGTTAGATTTATCTTATTCTCTCTGGAATGACAATAAGTGGTAGATTTGATCACTTATTTTCCCATATTTCTCAAGAGCTTTGTTCATTCTGTTGTATCTTTTTGTCTCTATTTGTGTCTGAATGGGTTGATACAAAGGACAGGTCTCAGAGCTCTGGAATTCTTTATTCTGCTTCCTCTAGTCTGTTGCTAAGATTTCCAACTGTATTTTGAAATTCCTATAGTAAATTTTTCAATTCCAGAAGTTCTGTTTGATTCTTTCTTAATATAGCTATGTCATCTTTCAAATCCTGAATCATTTTTCTGTTTTCTTTGTGTTGGATTTCAGCTTTCTCTTAGGTCTCATTTTCTTGCCTCCCATGTTCTGAGTTGTGTATCTGTCATTTCGAACATTTCATTTTGATTAGAATCCATTGCTAGGAAGCTATTGTGTTCCTTCAGCGGTGAAATAACACACTGGCTTTTGTATTTTCAGAGTTCTTGCACTGGTCCTTTCTTATCTCAGGGAGCTGACATTTCTTTTTTTGAATTTGCCATCATTTGGATGGGACTTTTTGATTTTTTTTATTCTTTTTTCTCTTGAGAGTATAACTGTGGCATATGTTATATACAATTGATAAGCTTCATTTCTGAGCACTCTCAGAGGCCCACAGCTATGTATGGATTCCTTGGTTTCAGATAGTTTACTATGTTGGCTTTCTCTGACATTGCTTGCTGTAGGAAAATAATTTTGCCTGATGGTGTAATTCAGGCTGCAGTCCAGTGAATGGCAATTAAGAGTAATAGCCAGTTGTAGACTTATGCTGCATGTGATCACCCTTAGTGCAGATGGGGGTGCTACAGGAAAGTAAAAAATCACCCTCCCCAGCACAGCTGGTCTTCAGCAGAGATGGAGCAACTGGAAAAGCCCAGTAAGTGCCTCTTTCAGCTCACATTCCTAGAACTCTAGTGAGAAGAACAGCTGCCATGTCCACGACAGTGCACTTGCCAGGAGGGCTGGGGTCAACGGATGACCCCCACTGCAAGTCTGTTCCTGGCCTTTGGTGTTGCATCTTCAGCAGTTGGTGCTGTGCTCTTGTTTCCTTGGGCTTTGGTGGGTTGTGTCCACCTCCTACCCTTAGAGGCAGTCCTCACAAGGATTAGATTTCAAGAAAAATCGGATATGCCTCCCTCCCTCTCCTGACAGCTGGTGTAGCACTCTCCCCCAAATGACCAAGGGAGCAGGCTGGAGTGGCACATGAAGACTGGCTCCATGTGGCAAAGCTGTCTCTCACTGCAAGTCACACCACCTAGGAGAACCATCCTTTATCATCTCTCCTCCCATTCCAGTCCTGCAACAGGAAAGAGCCTAATTCCACACATACTACTGGGACACTCTCCACACTCGCCACTAAATTCTGATTGTAGGGGTCCTTTTCCTGCTACAGAGCGAGCACTTTAATCTCTGGCCAAAGACTAAAATGTCTGCAGTGGCCACCATTGCCAAACATTGGCTGTATGATCCCCGATTAAAAATGGCATCCTTCTCTCAGTCCATATCTGGGAAAATGCCTGTAGCTTTTTCTGGTATCTTTCCCTCTCTCTGTCTCTCAGCCCTTCCCCATGCTAATTCTCCTAAGCTTGGGCTTAGGAGAAACAGGGTGTTCTCCCTTGGACTGGGTTGCACCAATCCCTAGTGAGACTGGCTACTCCTCTCACGTACTGAGGCTTCACTCACTTTGTCAGCGAAACACTAAACAGTGGCTGCTTTGCCCATCTTCTCTTTACAAGCTTTGAGGCATCCTTCACTATTCTGATGAATTTCCATTGCCTTTCTTGAAATAAGTATTGTAGAGTTTATCTTTACATACTATTTTGCTATTTCCAAGTGGCGGAAGCACACTGAAACCTCTAATCTGGCATCTTGGAAAAAAAAAATACTCACTCTAAACTTTCTTAAAAGTCTGAAATACTGACGCTATCACAATTCAAATTTTTCTGTTTCTGGACTCTAAATTATGTTCTGTTGATTTTGTTGTGTATCTCTTAGCTAGTAATACTTATTGCTCAAGCATACAAGTTGTAATATCTACTAGGGCACTATCCATCAATCTTTTTCTTCCTTTTGAAATATGCTGTAGCTTTATATAACATTGTTCTCTTAAAAAAAAATTTAGAATCAGCTTGTCAGTTTCCAAAAAAACTATCTTAGGATTATTACTTAGGTAAAAATAAAAAAATCTGTATGTCCTTTGGGGGTGAATTGACATTTTAAAAGTATTGAGTCTTTCTTTCCATAAATTTGGTATGTCTCTTCATCAAATTTAATGTGATTTAATATCTTTCCATAAAATTTTATAATTTTCTCAATGCAGATCTGTATAGTCTCTGTTAAATGTATTCTCTTTTCATTACAATTTTGGTGGCTCTTATTAAATCCATCTTTTAAAATAATGACTTTTTTATTCTTTGTGGCTGGCATAAAATATGATTTATTTTTGGATCTAGAATGTATAGCAAATTTTCAAAATCATTCTTATTATTTATAAATATTCACCTATAGAATCTTTAAGGTTAGCAATATTTACATTTATATCATATATAACTGGTAACAATTTTCTTCTGCTTTTATAAATGTTAATTCTATTCTTGTCTTACTGTACTGGCTAGGATCTCCAGAAGACTAAAGCTATGTATATTGCTTCTGATTCTAAAGGAAACTGTTCTAGATTTTTATTACTGAATAACTTACATGCAGTCAGTTATCAATATATATTCTTTATGAGATTCAGGAGCTCCCTTCTATTATTAGTGTTCTAAGGATTTTATTACTGACTACATGTGAACATTATGGGTAGATTCTCGGAATCTATTGATGTGTTTTTCTCCTTTAGTCCTTCATGTGGTGAAATACAGTAACAGGTGCTCTAATGTTAAGTTATCCATGCTTTCCTGGATAACCCATATCAGACATGATACATTATCTTTCTATATAACATGGATTTATTTGACAAATATTTTTAGACTTTTTCTCCCAATTCATGAGTAGGATTGGCCTATAATTTCATTTCTTATACTGTCCTCATATGGCTTTGTTGTTATTCTTATAAAACAAAATTATGTTCTCTAGTGGAATATGTATACTCCTAGAATTGTCTGTTACTTTAGTATTTGGTAGAATTCAAATGAAAAACTGTCAGTCTTTTGTTGCTGTGACTGTTTGTTTTTGTATTTTCAGTGCAGATATTTTTTAGTCACTGGTTTAATTTATATTTTTTCCTTTTTGACTCAATTTTAATGAATTGTACTTTCTAGCAATTTTGCTTTATTTTTTAAGTTTATAAAGTACCCTGTGTGACCTTATTAATTTGTAATCTCTATTATATATTTTGGCATGCCCTCCTTTTTTAAATTCTTAATATTAATTTTATTTCTCCTTTAATCTTTCTGAATATTTTCAAGTGATTTTTTTTAAAAAACTGGGCATTATATTTCTTTTCTTCTTTTTTTGGTCTATAGTTTGACATTTACTTTCAAATTTCTTAAGTTGAATTTTTAGTGTACAGATTTTCACATTTTCTTTTTCCCTAATATGAGCATTTAAACTTTCAAGTTTCTCTTGAAGTACTGCTTCTCTGCATTTGACAGACTTCAATATTTAGTAGTTTTACTTTTCCACTTTAAATATTTTCTAATATTTATTATGATTTTATTTTTGACCTATGTATTATTTAGAAGTGTATATTTTTAATTTCTAAACATGTAGGACTTTTGAAGTAAAAAAAAATGATTTTACTGTTGAAATATAATGTAATTGCATTATTGATAGGAAATACGATTTGTGTGCTAATCATTCTGTTACATTTGTTGAGGTTTGATTAATATCCCAGTACATGGACAATTTTGGTTATTATTAATGTGTGTTTAAAAAAAAATGTAGTTTCTAATTACTGAGTGCATAGTTCTGTTTCTCCATCCGACTGAACTTGTTAAGTGGGCTATTTGCATCTTCTATATTCTTTCTATCTTTGCCCATTTGTCGTCTCTTTGACCTTGTACTATCTGTTTGTACAACACTAGAGGAATTATTTACACAGAGCTTTGTTCTCAACTAGCTATGCATGAAAATCATCCATGAAATTTTATTTTCATTTGTTCACTATTTTTTAGAGACAATATTTCACTTTGCTACCTAGGCTGGAGTGCAATGGCACAATTATAGCTCACTGTAGCTTCAAACTCCTGGACTAAAGCAATTTTCCTGCCTTAGCCTCCTGAGTACCTGGAATGTGTGTGCCACCATGCCCAGACAACCCCCATAAAATGAAAATACTTGTTACCTTCCCCCGTTCTGATTCAATATCTCTGAGTTGAGGCCCAGAAAACTGCATTTGTAAAGGCCCCATATTATTACAAAAATGATCAAGATCAAGAAGCTCTATTTTGGAGAAGCCCTATTTTGGTTCTGGTGCAGTGGCTCATGCCTGTAATGCCAGCACTTTGGGAAGCTGAGGTGGACAGATCACTTGAGCTCGGGAGTTTGACACCAGGCAAAACCCTGTCTCTACAAAAAATACAAAAATTACCTGGGTGTGGTGGTATGTGGCTGTAGTCCCAACTACTCAAGAAGGTGAGACAGGAGAATCACTTGAGCCCAGGAGGCAGAGGTTGCAATGAGGTGAGATCATGCCATTACATTCCTTCCAGCTTGGGTGATGGGAATAAAATTCTATCTCAAAAAAAAAAAAAAGCCCTATTTTTTTTTTTGCTTATTAGATTATTCTTCGTTATACTCCTACTGTTGTCTTGCAAAATAAATCATCCTATACATTAAGAGCCAGCCCTCTCTTAAATCTATGCTGTAAACAAGATCATTGAACACTTCAGGATAGCTATGGGCAAAGGTGATTTGTGACCCCTTGTGAATTCCTAATAATACCAGCAAAGGGAAATCTAGTCTAAAACAATCACAGCAGACAATACCTAGGCCTGGGTCCTCAGAAGAGTAACAGGAGAGTCTCTCCAGTTATGGTACCTTATTACTCTTGTTAGGTATTTATAGAGAAACACAGGACACTTGTTTGCCAGAGGTTATAAGGAAAAAAGTCTTTAACAAATACTCAGGAAGGGAATTGAGCATAAGTAATCTGGTGTGGTACAAGGACCTGCAGGGATGAAATCACCTGAGAGCTTGTTAGAAATACAGAATCTCAGGCCCCACCCTAGACTTCTGAACCAAAATCTGCTTTTTAACAAGATCCCCAGACACTTTGTATGTATATTCAAGTTTGAGACACACTTTAAAAATGCAGACATTCACATTTCTAACAAGCTCCCCAATGACGCCGATTCTTCTAGTACAAGGACACACTTTATATAGTAGGGTTTATAGTACATGAAGTTAAACAGAGGGATTTAGTTAAAACCATTCAGGATTTTACCTGAATATTACCAGCATCAAAAAATGCTATGTGAGCTTTGGATGTTTATGAAATACAAAGAGCACATTCTTCCACAAATTTAATATAATGTGGAAGGGAACGGAATGCTGTCTTTGTCAACCAGTAGAGGGATTCAAATACCCAAGGGAAGAATGCCAAAAACAATTAGAATCTCTCACCTTCTTTGTTGATTTCTCTGTGCAAGACAGTCTGCTCCTGCCTGTCTGCCTGAAATTCACAAATTCTCCTCTGCAGATTTTCATGGACAGGCTGCAGCTTTCTGCCCTCTTCGCTTTTCATTGCTGTCATTGGACTGTCTGTGCAGCCACAGCTGGGAAAGGAATCCACGAAGAACATATTTTCCTATTGAAATGAGCAGTATGTTTTTAGTTTGTTTTTTACAACTGAGCAGCTTGCACAGAGCCTGCACTCACATCCCTGCCTGGTTCATCCTAGGTCTGTCCATTTGGGCTGCATTTCTGAAAGTCAAGCTGGTTTAGAGGTCAAGCAAAGCAGAGCCTGGACCTTCCTAGAGGTTCAATGCTCATGGTCCTCACTGGCCTTTTGCTAAAGTACAACCTATCACTATTGTTAAAGATGAAGCTTATCTCTCACGGTGTGTTCAGGAAGAGTTCTGTGATCATATTCCTGGAGTTTTGAATATTTTTTAAAAATTTTAAAGCTCTGATAACTTGGAGAACAGTGTATGTGGGTATAAAGGCTTTGGCTCTTTCTTTCCTCGTGTTTCTTGAACACATTGTTCCTCTTTGTTATTGCTTTGCAGATTGCTGGAAAGCATTTTGATGCCAACGTGATTCCCATTCCTTCCCTCGCTGTATGATCCCTTTTGCATGGAGGCCCAGAGATATTTTTTATCCTTGTCTTTAAATTGAAAAACTTTCACAAGGATATATCTCAGAGTTGAACATTACTGGTTAATTTTCCAAACATACAATGTAACATTGATATACAGATACAGATCTCTTTCATTGACAAACTTTTTAAATTATAGTTGTAAATATTAGTTGCATTTCATATTTTGTCTTTCTGCTTCAGAGATTCCAATAATAGGTATTCTGGATATTCTTTGCCTGTCTTCCATTTGTATTTTGTTCTGATCCTTTTAACCTCTATTTTAATTGTATTTATTTCTTTTTATTCTGTTTTATTATTTCACTTCATTATCCTATGGAAACATATTATTTATTCTTCATTTCTTAGACTGTCCTTTTCTTACAAATTCTGTCCTGAATTTGATCAGTTCTTAGTTTACATATATATATATATATATGTCATTTTTCTTCTGGTTTTTAATTTTAACTAGAAGTCTTAAATTGTGAATCAAGAAGCTCTTTAATATCTGCAAATTCTTGTTTAATACTATTTCATTTTTGTTAGAGTATTATGTTACAGTTTTTTCTGTTTCCTTTTTTTTTTAGAGAAATATTTTATCATTTATTTAATGATATTGCATCTCACTTTCTATTGATATTTGTTTGTGTGACTTCTGCCTCTTATTTCTTTCCTTTTAAAATGTCTCCTATTTTACTAAATCAGCAATTGATCCCCTCTAGATGAGAAAATTAAAAACTTTTAGAAAGGCTACTAGGTTTCCCAGTTCAAGAGCATCCTTCTCTGTTGGTACAGAGAGAATTTCTTTGGGGATAAAATCATGAATGGAGGAAGCTAAAATGTCTTCTGATTGATTGATTCTCTCTCTCTCTTTTTTTTTTTTATTTTTTTTATTTGATAGAATTGTGAACTCCCTCTACCTTCTTCCTTCTTCATTTACCACCAACCCACCTGGAGATATCTTTCCCTTTCTAGCCACCTCCTCTTCAGCAGAACAGGGTCTTCCAGGATTACTTCTTTGATTCTGCACATTTTCAAGTCTGTTTATTTAAATTATTTAGTAATCAGTGCTCCAATTTATGAGGACTCTGACCTGTTTTATAATTTCTCACCCATGGTGAAATCCTCTTTCTAAAAATAATGTTATCATTGTCCATTGCCACTGCGACCTGCTGCACTCGACTCCTTCCTATTGATTTTCTGCCTGACTATCCATACTGAGCTGGGCTCCAGAGCAAGCTCTAGTGTGGATGTTTATTCCCCCATTTGCATTTAACTCTCTCTCTGAATTGTGCTGCTAAATAATGCATAGGTAAAAAAGAGATTGAAATGGGAAATTGGTAATTTAAAACTGAACAATGATGAAAACACAACATATCAAATTACAGTCTTGATGGAAAACAGTATGGAAGCGCCTAAAGAAATAAAAAATAGAACTACCATAAGACCCAGCAGTCCTTCTTCAGGGTTGATGCCAAACGGAAATGAAATCCTTTTCTGTCATAAAGATATCTGGACTCCGGTACTCATTGCAGCATTATTCACAATAGCCAAGATGTGGAAATAGCCTAAATGTCTATTGGGGAATTAATGGATAAAGAAACTGAAACTGGGCCGGGCACAGTGGCTCACACCTGTAATCCCAGCACTTTGGGAAGCCGAGGCGGGCAGATCACAAGGTCAAGAGATCGAGATTATCCTGGCCAGCATGGTGAAAACCCTGTCTCTACTAAAAATACAAAAATTAGCTGGGCATAGTGGTGCTCACCTGTAGTCCCAGCTACTCTGGAGGCTGAGGCAGGAGAATTGCTTGAACCCAGGAGGCGGAGGTTGCAGTTAGCCAAGATTGTGCCACTGCACTTCAGCCTGGCGCCTGGTGACAGAGAGACTCTGTCTCAAAAAAAAGAAAGAAAGAAAAAGAAACTGAAACTGTAATACATATATAAAGAATGTGATTTGCCATTTGCCACATCATAGATAAACCTGGATGACATTATGCTAAGTGAAATAGTGAAATAAACTGGACAAAGAAAGAAAAATATTGTATGGTCTCATTTATATGTGGAATCTTAAGAAAAATCAAGTATACAGAGATAGAGAACAAAACAGTGGTTACCAAGGGTGGAGAGGGAAGGAGTTTTGAAGGAAATGGGGAGATGAAGGTCAGAAGATACAAAGTAACAAATATGTAGGATGAACAAGTCTTCCTGTCTAATGTACTACATGAGGACTATGGGTAATAAAATTATGCTGTATTTGAGATTCATGCTAAATGAGTGGATTTTTGCTGCTCTTGACACAAAAACAAAAAAAGGCAACTATGTAAGGTGATAGATATGTTACTTTGTTTCAATAGTAACCATTTTACTATCTATAAGTATACCATAACCTTATGTGGAGTATCTTGAAAATACACAGTAAAATTTATATTTAAGGGCAGTTTATCATTAAACACTGATACTTTAAAATAAGAAAGTTATCAATTCAATGATCACAGCTTCTATTTGTTTTTAAAGAACAGATTTAAAAAAATAAAGTAAGGAAATCGTAAAAACTACAGTTAAATCATTGAAATAACTGAACAACAGAGAAAACAACCAGTGAGCATAGTACCCAGTAGTCTTTCAATTCACACTCCTCTTCCTCTGTCCTGTCTCTGACAGTCTTCAGTGTCTATCATTCCCATCTTCATGTCTATGTGTGCTGAATGTTTAGCTCCCACTTATACGTGAGAACATGCCGTATTTGACTTTCTGTGTTAGTTCACTTAGGATTATGCAGTATTTGACTTTCTGTGTTAGTTCACTCGGGATTATGTCCCTCAGCTCAATCCATGTTGCTGCAAACAACATGATTTCATTCTTTTTAATGGCTACATGGTACTTCACGGTGTACATTGGGCACTACGTTTACTACCTGGGTCCAGTATTCCCATGTATCAACCCTACACATGTACTCCCTGCAACTAATATAAAAGCAGCTGAAATTTAAAAAAAAAAATTGAAGAACAAATAATAACTCAAGCTTTCACCTTAGCAAATGACAAAAATAAAAGCACACAAAACTCAAGGCTGGTAGAAGGAAAAAAAAAACTAAAAGCTTATTTGAAAAAGTCAGTGAAATTAATAATCTTCTAGCTAGACTGGCCTGATGGGGATAGAGGAAGAAGACATAAATTACCAATTTTAGAAGCGGAAGGTGATGTCACCATATGTTTTAAAGGGGTACTAAATATTTTGACAAGTTACTGCCAATGAATCCAGTGACTTAGATACAAAAGAGAAATTCCTGGAAAGACACAAGCTGCCAAAACTCACTCAGGAAGAAATAGATCATTTTAAAATTCCTATATTTTTTAGAGAAATTCAATTTTTAGGCTTTTTTTAACATTCACACAGACACAGACACACACACACACACACACACACACAAGCACTGATGATTTCATAAATTTTATCAAACCTTCAAGGATAGAATCATGACAATTTTGCACAAACCCTTCCAGAAAATTGAAGGAAAGGGAATACTTCCTAGTATTCCTATGAGGTCAGCAATACTCTGACCAATGCCAGATAGAGACATTATAAGAAAAACAAAAGTTGCACACCAATATCCTTAATAAATTTATATATAAAACTTATTAACAAAAATTTGAGTAAAGCAAATACAGTAATGCACAACAGAAAAATGTGTTATGACCAAGGAGGCTTTTCACAGGAATGCAAGATCTATTCATATTTAATATCAATTAATGTGATTCACCATAATAACAGAGCTATAAAAATTATCTCAACAGATGCAGAAGGAGCATTTGACGAGAATCAGCATTCATCCCTGATAAAAGTAGGATAGAAATGTTTTCAACAGGACAATGAAGTGTATTAAAAACCTACAGGTAATATCATACTTAATGCTGAAAGACTGAAAACTTTGTCTAAAATTAGAAACAAGGTAAAGATGTCCATTCTCACCACTGTTTTTTAAAATAGTGCTGAAATTTCCAGCCAGTACAATAAGACAGGAAAAGGAAATTAGAGGCACTGAAATTAGAAAGGAACAATTAAAATTATGTCTCTCTGCAGACCTCATCTATTTGACATTATTCAAGTGACTCTAATTAATGCAATAGGTCAAGAAAGAAATTAAATACATCTTGATTACAAAATAAGTAAAAATGTCTTATTTACAAGTGACATTATGATTTATGTAGAAAATTCTGTGGAGTCCATACAAAAGTTTCTAAAATTAATAAAGGAGATAAAAAATATTGCAGCATAAGAAACAATTACTTTACAAAAATCAATATTTCTAGAGATCAGCAGCAAATATTTAGAAATTGAAACAAAATATGGTATAACTTATAATTACATCAAAAATATGGATAAATCTGGAAAAACACATGTAAACTGTGCACTGAAAACTATAAAATTTGGTTGAGAAAATGTAAAAATTTAAATATGGAGATACATATAGTGCCTTGAAATGGAATATTATTTATTCTTGTTATTTTTTTGTTTTTTGAGACAGGGTCTCGCTCTGTCACCCAGCCTGAAGTGCAATGGCACAGTAACCGCCTACTGAAGTATCCGACCTCCTGGGTTCAAGCAATTCTCCCACCTCAGCCCCTTGAGTAGCTGGAACTACAGGTGGGCATCACCACACCCAGCCAAATTTTTGTATTTTTTCATACAGTTAGGAATTTGTCATGTTTTTCAAGCTGGTCTCAAACTCCTGAGTGATCACCTGCCTCATCATTCTTTTTAAGATTTAAATTAGTGTTAAACAAATCTGTAGATTTACTGTGTTCCAAACCAAAATCTCAGTAAACTGTTTAAAAGTATAAATTAAATCCTGAGACTTTGCTGAAGTTTCTTATCATCTTAAGGAGATTTGGGGCTGAGACAATGGGGTCTTCTAAATATACAATCGTGTTGTCTAAAAATAGAGACAATCTGACTTCCTCCTTTCCTAATTGAATACCCTTTATTTCTTTTTCTTGCCTGATTGCTCTGGCCAGAACTTCCAATACTATGTTGAATAGGAGTGGTGAGAGAAGGCATCCTTGTCTAGTGCCAGTTTTCAAACGGAATGCTTCCAGCTTTTGCCCATTTAGTATGATATTGGCTGTTGGTTTGTTGTAAATAGCTTTTATTATCTTGAAATATGTTCCATCAACACCTAGTTTATTGAGAGTTTTTAGCATAAAGGGCTGTTGAATTTTGTCAAAGGCTTTCTCTGCATCTATTGAGATACTAATGTCATTTTTGTCTTTGGTTCTGTATATGTGATGGATTACATTTATAGATTTGCATATATTGAACCAGCCTTGCATCCCTAGGATGAAGCCTACTTGATCGTGATGGATAAGTTTTTTCAATGTGCTGTTGGATTCGGTTTGCCAGTATTTTACTGAAGATTTTCACATCAATGTTCATCATGGATATTGGCCTGAAATTTCCTTTTTTAGTTGTGTCTCTGCTAGGTTTTGGTATCAGGATGATGTTGGTCTCATAAAATGAGTTAGGGAGGATTGCTTCTTTTTGTACTGTTTGGAAGAGTTTCAGAAGGAATGGTACTGAGGGAATGTGTTCTCTTTCCAGGTCTACAAGGGGATGTGGTTTTAAGGACAAGAACTTCCCAGCACCCATGATCCCCCCATCTCTCTCATCCCAGAGATTTAACTGCTTTTGTTTAAATTTTCACGGGCTACGGAAAGGGTCAAAAGTCAATCACCCCAACACAAGTTCTAAAAAACTTCTTTCATTGGCCAGGCATCTTGGAGAAGGTGTGAGTTCCTCCCAGGTTAAAAGTCCCCTTCTTCCACACGCCTTTGGGCTCCATGTTGAAATCCCCTTCCACACACTCTCTCTCTCATGGAAGCTCTCTCTCTTCCTCTTCTTTTTCTCTTTATCTAAATAAATCACTTTCTGCAAACTCTGTTTGGAGTCCAGTGTTTACTTTGCAAGCACACTGCACCATAGTCTCCTCTCCCATTCTTAAGAGAGTAATAAACCAAGAGCTTGAAAAAAAGTCCCCTCAGGGGAGCTAAGGGCACCCCTGAACCCCTAAACCCCTCAACTCCAACATTTTGGTGAGCCAGCCAGGAGAGGGGTACAGCCAAAAGAAAGGTATAGCAGAATAAAAAAGCATTCAAACCGTGAGTAAAACCAGCCCCATTCTATCCTGTTTCTTTAAAAACACTGGAGCAGCAGGGGCCAGCCGAAATTAAAAACACAGTTTTTTCCTCCAAGCATGCTCGCTCACTCTCGTGCTCTCTCTCTCTCTCTCTCTCTCTCTCTCTCTCTCTCTCTCTCTCTCTCTCTCCTCTCTCTCTCTCTCTCTCTCCTCTCTCATTCTCTGTCCTTTGGCTATTATCTCTGGGACAAAGACCTAAGGAAGTCTGTGGAGCAGAAAGGGTGACCACTCCCCCCCCACCCCCACCCTTTCACTCCTTGCTGGCTGGAAACCAGAAACTGGAGCCACCCACAGCCTAGCCCCACAGCAAACTGCAATCTGGGGGGGGAAAAAACAGCAGGAAAGGGGTGGGTTATAGCCCAAGCTTGTGTAAAACTGAAGCCTGCATGGGACCGGGGAGTGTGGTGGCCTGGCTCATGGTTCTGACAAGCCTCTCCGGCATTCTAGTTGCAGACAAAGGTGTAAAAAAGGTTCCCGTGGGGCGTTTGCCCACTGGCTGCAGGTCCCTGTGTGGGCAGTGGCTTAGGGAGTGGCCCAAGTGCACAGGTGGTTCTGGTGGGGTCAACATGGCTACCAAAAGCTGGGGGGCAGGGCACAGTTCCAAAAATGCACAGCAGCTACAAACGTGGCTTTTAAACTAACAGGGGCAAGAAGTCTTTTTTCTCTGGGCCCACCGGCTGAAAAAGGAAGGGCGACTGCTGGCCGTCAGCTCGGCCCAGCTTTCTGCAGGCCACACCACCTCAGGGTGCAGCATTCTCATTCAAAATATGGCTTTAAAAAGCTTTCTGCCTTGCCTTAACGCAAGTGGCCTGTTAGCACAGTTGGTTAAGGTGTAAATCCTACGACTGCAAAGTTGCTGTTCAAATCCCTGGTGAAGTCAGTCTTAAATCGGGAAAACCTTTGGGAAATTCAAAAGCTAAAGACTATGGGACTTTGTGTTTTGTGTATAATTTGTCTTATTTAAAATTGGCGCTCTCTCTCTATGGCAAAACTTTTCCATCTGGAAAATCATAGTTAAACTGGTTACAGGGCCAAATAGTCAACAGCAGGTCTCACAACCTCAAGAGCATTTTCCTACAAAGGAAAGTGGACTGGGGAGAGGAGGCCCAGGTTCTAAGGGCATTTTTCTGGCCTCAGCCACGCCCAGCCTGCCTTCTTTAAATTATGTGTCTAATGGCCCCTCCCTAGAAGTTTACTCTTCTAGGACAATTTTATAAATTGGCTTGTGTAAATTAAACTTTGTGGGGAATATTGGTACCCATCTCCTAAGCCTCACTGGCCTGGTTCAGGGGCACGCTGGTATACACCACTCAACCCAGCAGCCCTTCATGCCTCTATAGTGGTCACTGAAGGTCATGCAAACAGTAAGTCAGTGGTCCCGTAATGCTGGTAGAGCATAATTCAAATCCAATACATGAAAGGCAACCCCCCAGAATAAATAATCACGCATCTTGGGTACCAAAATTTCAAAATACTAACTGAAGAACACTCCAAGTATCTTTACCTGGGGAATGCCTCAGGTCAAGTGGCTGTAATTATTAACCAGGAATGCTGGCATTTCTCGTGTTCAATTTCAAATGGGTGCCAATATTCCCAAGATCAAGTCCCCATTAAAGTGTATACTGGAAAATTGGGACCAATTTAACAAACAATCTTAAAAAAAAAGGTAGCTTATCCTCCTCTGCCAAACAGCATGGTCAAATTACTCCCTGCCAAGTAAAAAAAAAAAACCTGGCATCCAAAAAGCCATAAGGTCACAAATAATCCTGCTGCTAAAACCCCAAATGTCCTTGGCTCATAAGCTCTATTGTAAACTTCTAGATCAACCTGTACCCCAAAAGGCCCCCTTCTGGAGAAAACCTCAACTGCAGGACCCCTCTATGCCCCATTTCAGCAAAAAGTAGTTAAAAAGCAATCAACACCTGTGTTCCAACAGAAGTTAAACTTTCCTGTTCAAAGGGGGAAATGAGGGAATGTGTTCTCTTTCCAGGTCCACAAGGGGGCGTAGTTTTAAGGGCAAGAACTTCGCAGCGCCCATACCCCCCTCCTATCTCTCTCCATCTGAGAGATTTAACTGTCTGTATAAATTTTTGCAGGCACGAGAAAGGATCAAAGCCAATCACCCCAGTGGAAGTTCTAAAAAACTTAAAAGTCCTCTTCTTTCACACCCCTTTAAACTCCACTTTTAAATCCCCTTTCACACACTCTCTCTCTCATGTAAGCTCTCTCTTCCTCTCCTTTTTCTCTTTATCTAAATAAATCACTTTCTGCAAACTGTTTGGGGTTCGGTATTTACAAGTGCACTGTGCCATAGTCTCCTGTCCCATTCTTTAAAAAGTATAAACCAAAAACCTAAAAAAAGTCTTCTCAGGGAGCTAAGGGCTCCCCTAAACCCCTATATCCCTAACCCCCAAAAGTACCAGCTCCTCTTTGTAAGTCTGGTAGAATTTGACTGTGAACTCATCTGTTCCTGAACTTCTTTTGGTTGGTAGGCTATTAATTGCTGCCTCAACTTCAGACCTTGTTATTGGTCTATTCAGGGATTCAGCTTCTTCCTGGTTTAGGCTTGGGTGGATGTAAGTGTCCAGGAATTTATCCATTTCTTCTAGATTTACTGGTTTATGTGCATAAAGGTGTTTGTAGTCATCTCTGATAGTAGTTTGTATCTCTGTGGAATTGGTGGCATTATCCCCTTTATCATTTATTATTGCCTCTATTCAATTCTTATTTCTTTTCTTTTTTATTAGTCTGGCTAGCAGTTTATCTATTTTTTTTTTTTTGATCTTTTCAAAAAACCAGCCTCTAGATTCATTGATTTTTTGAAGGGTTTTTTTGTGTCTCTGTTGCAGCACTGTTTACAATAGCAAAGACTTGGAACCAACCCAAATGCCCATCAAGGATAGACTAGATAAAGAAAATGTGGCACATATACACCATGGAACACTATGCAGCCATAAAAAAAGGATGAGTTCCATCCTTTGCAGGGACACAGATTAATCTGGAAACCATCATTCTGAGCAAATTGACACAAGAACAGAAAATCAAACACCGCATGTTCTCACTTGTAAGTGGGTGTTGAACAATGAGACCACATGGACACAGGGAGGGGAACATCACACACCGGGGCCTGTTTGTGGGTGGGAGGGCTAGGGGTGGGATAGCAGGGGGTGGGAGAATTGGGGAGGGATAACATTAGGGTAAATATCTAATACAGGTGACAGGAGGATGGATGCAGCAAACCATCATGGCATGTATATACCTATGTAACAATCATGCACAATCTGCACATATATCTCAGAACTTAGAGTATAATTTCAAAAAAAAAAAGTAGAAATTGAAAACTTGTTGCTAAAATGTATATGAAAATGCAAAGGACATGGAATAGCACCCCCCAAAAAAACTGTAAGAAAGAGTTATACATGTAGACCAACAAAATATAATGGTGAGCCTATTTTATATATATATATATATGTGTGTGTGTATATATATATATGTATATATATGTGTATATACATATATATGTATATATATGTGTATATACATATATATGTATATATGTGTATATACATATATATGTGTATGTATATATGTGTATATACATATATATGTGTATGTATATATGTGTGTATATATATACATATATGTACATATATATATATGATTTCTTAGATCTAACAAAAAAGCACAATCCAAAATAAAAAAAACATGATAAATTGGATTTCATCAAAAGTAAGAATATCTGCTGTTCAGAGGACACTATTAACATAATAACAGGCTAAATTACACAACTAGGAGAAAAAAATTCAAATCACATAAGGAATCTCCTATATAATATTGAATTGACAAGGTCTGCAGGTAGACATCTGATAAAGAACATGTAACCAAAATATACAAACTCTAGTACAGTGAAAAGAAAAGATTTCTTTAAATCTTTAAAGTAAAAGACATACAAACAAGATTTCACTACACACCTATAGGAAAGTCTAAGATTAAAAAACTGACCATAACAATTGTTATCAAGGATGTGGAGCAACTGGAATTCTCATTCGCTTCTGAATGTAAAACATGCAAACACTTTGTAAAGCAGTTTGGCAGTTTTATTAAAAAGTTAAACATATTCCTACCATTCTACTTCAAGATATGATAATTTCCCAAGAAAAATTAAAGCATATGTTCATAGAAATACTTGTATGTTAGTGTCAATAGTAGCTTTGTTTGTGGTAGTCAACAACTGGAAACAATACAAATATCCGTCCACAGAATAAAGGAATTGTAAGTCTTCATGATGGAATCCTACTCAACAATAAAAATGGGGGGAAAAAACTACTAATATACTATACAATGACACAGATGCATCTCAAGATAATAATGGTAAGTGAAAGAGCCCAGAAAAAAAAACAGTGCATACTATATAATTTCATTTATATTAAATCCCAGAAAATGCAGAGTAATTTACAGTAACAGAAAGCAGATTACTTGCCTGGAGATAGAGAGTTGGAGAGGCAGAGGATGAAATGATTAACAGCTAGAAAATAACCTTTAGGTTTGATGGATATGTTCATTATCCTGATTGCAAAATGGTTTCTCGGTGGTCTCATAGATATATACATATATGCAACTTACCTTTTATACTTTTTGTATATGTATACATTTTATATGTGCAGTTTATTGTAAATCAAATATACTTCAATAAAGCAGTTAAAAAGTTTGAAAATGCAGTAGCACTCATTCTGATGTTGTAAATGTAAATAAAAGAGGCAATTTAAGTTAAGTGATGATATAACTCTATCTGCTGGGACAAGTCAATCTGCACCTACAGTGATTTAGTCAAAGTAGCTAATAAGTAAAATATGGCCAGAAAATACAAAGACAAACAACTGAAATTTGGATTGATTGAACCAAGCACTATTAATTCTAGACCTTAGTGTGTTATTCCACCTCTGGAAATGGGTTTTGAATTTGTGAGCAGAGAACACACATGCATATACTCATATGCCTATATGAATTCCTAGCTTTCATGGCATAGGATACAAACCTTAACAGAAACATAGCAGTGGCCCCAGGTCGGAAAAAGGCACAGCCTGTCATTGTTGGATCCTGACAAAAATATTTACACATTTGATGATTTCCTGCCTTCTGAACCCAATTAAGCAAGAATTGCAATTGCAAAGGCACAACATGTTTATCGAGGATAGAAGGCATAGTCAGCAGCAGCAGTTTCTAGCACACTCCTTTCTCCAGCTCCCCAGGGACCCAGAAATACCATACTACAGCTGTGAGAAAACCTTGTCTAATAGTGGCACAAAGTTGTCAATGTTTTAAGTTCATTTTCAAGGAAGGTACAATGTCTTCTTTGAAAAAAAAAGAATAATGCTTTATGTTCTAAAATTAGTCAAGTGAAACACCTAAGAGACCAAAAGTAAAGAGACATTTTCAAAACCATATATCATATAAAGAAAAAAGATAGAAACCATTCAATTTCTTGATAAGACTCTTGAAATTAACACAGGACACATGCTCAGAAATATCAGAACAGGCTTTTGGTAAATTTTCTATAACAAATAAAATCACAGAATATCAGTCACTATCGTGTACATGAAAAGGGAAATGCCTCATACTATTGGACGGAACTGACAACTTTCAGAGGATGAATGGGCTCTAGGCATATGTGTGTAATATTTATAATGGAGAAATGCTTGACAAATATTTGTGTTCTTTCAGAAGAGACAGTCATTTTATTAAATGATTCTTTTTATGAGACAAAATATAGATAGAAAAATATGTTTGACTTAGCATTGTGAAATTTGAAAGCACAAATCTTCTGTTACTTAAGAAAATTAGAAAATCAAATAATAAAATTGCCTCTCTTTGACCAAGAGAAATATTTTTTTAAATAGTGAATTTCCCTTCTAAGGAGAGAAACAGCATCTGTAATAGGAAAATTGTAAAGAGTCTGAAGTACTTTGTTTGTTCAAACCCCATGTTACGAATTGCTTTTCTTTGCTGATAAGAAAAGCTAAGAATTCAGAATATTCATGATCCAGCAAGCTAAACAAAAACCTGCCTGTGAACTTAATCAGTTTGAGACAAATATGTAAAACTAAAATGTGATTCTGTTCAATCATAAGTGACAAATTCCCTAAGTTGTATTTTCCTGTCATTCAATATAAAGAGATAAGTATTTTCTTGTCAATTTTACTAATTAAGACTGCTACATCTACAATGCAATCTTTATCTTTCAGTCTTGAGAGAATTGTCAGGCATCACAAAAACATTTTCAGAGGAAAAACAGCTCATGAGTTCAGGAAGGGCCTATTCTATTTTTCTCTCCTTTCATTTGTATTGCAAAGCTATCACCAAGTATTTTACTGTCTTCCTTTACTCCAAAAAGATACAAAGAACAGAGCAGATTCTAGTTTAGAGAACCGCCATCGGAATCAATAATCTTCTTTTTGCCAGAGAGTCGAAAATAATTTAAAGCATTCCTAACAATATTAAAACCTAAGTATGTTAAAAAACATTGCTTACTGTTTGAAATTCCCAATGGAGCACACCCTAAGTGTGCAAAGTCATATAAGAATTTGCTCTTAAATACCAGTACAGTCTCACTTTGTTTTACTCTTAGAGCAGAGCTGGGATTCATGTTGTTTCATGATCTCGATTCATCTTGAAGAAACTATGAATCTGATGCTTCCAAGCACTGAGGTACATGCCCTTTTGGTGTTCTATGTGAAGGAATGGGCAAGATAGATGATTCTGTTTTCCAAGGAGAAAGATGCTCACACAAGTCTTTAAAATGAAGGATGTGATAAAGTGGCTTTTTCATGGCACTGATAATGCCAGAGAAGAGGAGTGCTGGGACTTCAGGTGGCTCACTCAACTGGCATACCTCTGTTATCTCAAATAGTCTGAATCTAGCATATCAGGGCTGAAATAGCTTATGTTTAATGTGGAGAATGAAATTTCCACGAATTCCTGAGAGAATCAAAATGTGGTGTAAGTCATTCACTAAGGGGCTGATTCTCTCTGAAATATTTCAGCGTCTTTTTTCCTTGGGTAGGGGAAGAGAATTAGTGATGTCATTTTTGCAAATTACATGGGAATTATGCAGTAGAATATGGCAATATATTCCAGGGCTGAGCAAAAACAACAAGTGGATTAAGAATCCATGACCAATTCCTTCTAAACTGGAACTCTGGATTTTCCAGTATTTGAAAGTAATGCACTTATTATGAAGGCACAGAATTTCTGGATTTACTTATTCAACAAATAATGCTGAGGACCCGCCATTTTCTAAATCCTTCTTAATGCACTTATGACACAACAGTGAACAAAACTAATAAAAATCCCTACCCACGCGGACTTTACATTCTACTGTGACAAGGGGAGAGGAGGATCAAAAGGAGACAAACAATAAGCATGGTAAATAGTGAAGAAATGGGAAGTGAGAAACTGACCATTTTTATGGTTTTAAAGAAAGAAAACTCCAACTGCTGGTCCCCCAAGATGAAACAAGAGAGGTGGAGTTCTCAGAATTCCTGTTGCTGGATTTGTAGACCGCTACAACATACACGGATCACCCACTGCATGGCCTGTGTCATTGATTCCATTCCGGGTAGATTTCACGAAGAAGCTGGCATCGACAACTGTGACTTGCTCCGTTGTTATGTTGACGCCACTCCTTATTAGAATGAACTGGCAAATCGCACATAGAGCACAGATGAGGATAACCCTTCGGTAAGAGTCCGTGGAAGTCTTTAATATTGCTACCTGGAGGAGCACCCCTCAATGAGAGATTTCCCTTGTAAGGGGCCTGGGCCACATCCCATTCTCTCATACTCACTGTTAAATTTATGACAGTTATGTGAGGTCTCACCAAGAAAAGGATCATCCCTACACCTTTCTTCATCTCTTAGATTTGTCATCTTCATAATCCATTCTGTCATAATAACCAGATTGTTGAGAACAACTTCCGTGATCATAATCAAGCACTGGATTGAGACTAGGACCACAATCATCAAAGCTACCTCTTCTAAAGTGCCTTTTTCTTCCCAGTCATCCCTAGGTACGCTGTACGGTGGCTCCTGTGTAGCAGACCTGCCATCTCTACCGTAACTCAAGGTGGGGCCTTCTTCAGTTCTCCTCCTTTTAAGCTGTAGAAGGATTTGGGGCAAATTCTCAGCAGTAATCTTTTCCTCCAAATCACAGTTCAGTTCATTTAAGTCCCTGGCAGGCAGACCAAAGCTGGCCAAAATGTTACTGGCCTGGTCTGTATCTCCATGGTGTTGAAAAGATAAAAGTATAGAATTGGACCATATTAGTCCAACATTCCTGTTGGTATAGACTATGTGATACCTAAAACAGGGTTTTACTCTAAGCTGTGTTAACTCTTTTATACAAATGAAGAAGTTGCAAAGAATACTCATTGCAGCAACCTTCCTCATTATCAGAAATTAAAGAAATTTCTGAATAAATTGACAGAAGAATGAAGACAGAAGAAGGAAACTTAAGATGTACAAGAAGATTAAATGATTTTAATGAAAATAATGGTTCTTTGTTTTTAATGTTACCTTTTAAAAATACAATACAGACAGTTGGAAGAAAATTATTGTACTGTTGTTTTAGTGGAGAAATAATAGATTTCTGTTCATGTGTTAAGTGTCATAGCAAAAAAAAAATACACATAAAGTTGATGAATAGTTTTCATTTTATCAGAATGGCAACAGACTGAAGTACTCTGTAGAGATTGACTTGTAAGCTACATAAGACAACTTGCACCACTAAGAAAAAAATGTAGAAACATTTGGAAAAATGAAATTCAGTAGTTCCAAGTTTCAAAGAAATGTAAACATTTCATTCCATTCAATGAAGAACAAAACCAATAGGGAAAAAAGAAAGAAAGGAAAAGAAAAGAAAGAAGAAGAAAAAAAGTCAAGCAAGGTACCAGCAATCAGGAATATCTGCCAAAGAAGGGTGGCGGGGAGAGGGGATGCAGGTTGCAGTTTACAATAGGGTAATCTAAGCAGGGCATATTAAGAAGGTGACCTCTGAGTAAAGACAAGAAGGAGGTAAGGCAGGGAAGCATGCAGATAATGGGAGAAAAGCAGAGGATATGACCAGTGCATAAATGAGTAGGATGCTGTGTGAGGGCTGCAGGAGCCAGGCAGATGGAGTGGAACCACTCAGCCTGAAAGATTCCGCTTTGAGAGGTCACTAAGACTGGATCATCTAGTCCCTCATAAGGACACTGGTTTTAAATGAGAATGAAATCGTGTCATTGCAAGGTTTTTAATGGGTGGCATGACTGGCTTAGGTGTTATTACAGGATCAACAGGTTTGTACACCTGCTATGCAGTAACAGAAAAATTACACGGAGACAGCAGGATATACAGCAGAGAGAGGGTTTAATAACTGCAGGTACTGAGCAAGGAGATGGGAGGAGACCCTCAAATTCATCTCCCCAAGAAGTCCAGGGCTGGGGTTTTAAGAGGATCATGGAAAGTGAGATAGGCTGAGTAATTGGGGTCATTCATGAATTCATCAGGGAAAGTGGGATGAAATTATCAGGACATGAAAACTGCATTCTTTAGTGAGTCAGCTCCTCGTGAGGTCCTGGAGACCAGGTGAGTCAGTAGTTTCATCAGCATGCAGGACCTGAAGGAATAGCTCAAAGTTAATGTTTTATAACATTCAAATTTTACCCGTAGAACACTGAAGAGGAACTATAATCTAGGTTCTATGTGATTCCAGGCCAGGAGGCACCAAGCAGCCATGAGGAAGCAGGTCAGAGCACAGGCTGACCTAGTGATTACCTCTGAGTGTGCTGTGGGCTGAGTTTAGTTTCATCTCTCCCACTCTCTTCTTTGCTGATTAATTTTAGAAAGTTTATAGGGATAGTTTCAGTATTATATGAATAATTCTGGCTATAGGATTGAAATTTATGTAGGAGGGGCAGAGCAAGAGGCAACTAGGAAGTTACTGGCATAATCCAGGCCAGAGATGTGGACAATTCACCCGAAGGTGATATCAGAAGAGGTGGTGAAAAGTGTTGAACTCTGAACATATTACAAAGGTGGAGCCAACAGCATTTCCTGACAGATTGGATGTCTGTGTAAGAGAAAGAGTGGAATCAACATGGCTTCATGGCTTCTTTCCCTGAGCAACTGGAAGATCAGATTTGGTATCAACTGCGACACGGAAGGTTGCGGAAGGAATAGGTGGAAAGGAGTCCTACGTGAGCCTGTTGAGTTTGAGACACCCCTGTGGGATTCTGAGTAGGCTGCAGGCTAAGTGAGTCTGCAGTTCAGGACAGAAGCCTCAGTTAGAAATGGACGTTTGACAGCTGTCAAGATATAGATGCCCTTCACTGCCAAGAGACTGAATAAAGAGGTGAGTGGCAACAAGGAGGAGAGAATCAAGTACTGAGCTCGGGGTACTCCAGCATTAAAAAGTTAAGAGGGAATGAGGAACCAGTAAGGGAGAATAGGAAGAATAACTATTGAGGCAGAAAAAAAAAAAAGGAACTCAAGGCATTTGTTGTCCCTGAAACCAAGTGAAGTATATATATGAAAGAGGATAGAGTGATCACTGCAACAAAACCATGCCCCAATCCCTACTTGTTTGAACTGGATGCTCAAAGTGACATTAACATATAATCTACATTGGTCCTTGTTTCAGGAAACAGATTCGTGGCTCACTAACCCTAACTAGTAGCAGGGGCCATGTCTACATAAACAAATCATGTATTTCAAGGTATTCCCATACATAGAACATCAGGGATCAGCGTGGCTTAGAGTTACATTCACTTGAATACTAAGTACAAGGTATTGGAACACCTTCCATGCAATATAATGCATTGGTGGGCACCTATTTAGGGAGGAATATCCCACAGCAAGTTCATGTCCATAATTTTAGCCTTGACTCGCTTCCTTTCCCCCATTATGACTCTCTCCCTTTCTCCACATGCCACTAAGTCCCAGCATGTCTCAAATCAAATCCATTCAAGTTATGACAACTCACAGGGACTGTCTTATCTCTTAATTATCTCTCCAATCCCAGTACAGCAGAGTCTTAATGAGTGTTTTGTCAAATTAGACTGAATGGTACTTTGATTATCATTTTTCTCTCTACTGCTATGACAAGGGGAAAAATAAATTGTACAGAAGAAATCTGCATTTCATATATATGACCTTGCATGGATAAAGTAAATTTTGCACTTCTATATTGGCCTGTGATCAGTGAACTTCCCTATATAGAGGCAAGCAATTGAGAAGAAGCAGAAATGCCCCCAAAGCATGCCAGCAGCCCACTTTGGTATAAGGTCATTCAGCACCACTGTCTCCTTGACAGCAAGGAGTGTCAGTTTCATCTGGAAACGTAAAGGGAGGCAGCCGCATCTCTGAGATTGCTGCCCTTCACACATCCTGAATGACATTCCTGCTGAGTCACCTCATAGCCACGATGGAGCCACAGCAAAGCCATGTTCCTTAACAGCTTGGAAGCTTGACTCACTCTCAATCCAAAACCTCACTTTCATTTTCATGGAGACAGCACAAAGGTACTTGGAGTGCAGCATTTTTCAAAAGTATCAGCCTCAGTTACCTAAGAGAAGCATTTCTGGTCTGTGATTTAGGGACAGGTTGTAAATGTCATTTGCATGGAACAGAAAAAAATTGCCTTTCTTTCATCTCTAACAAAAGTCAATGAAGAATATCGGTGTTAGGAAAACTGGTTGGTCAGAGGATATGGCTGAATTCTAATTTAGTAAAAGGTATATGATCCTTTTACTAAAGGATTCTAGCAAAGGCAAAAAGGAGACAAGGCCATAGTAAAGAAAAATGTCACTTGTGTTTCTCTCAACTAATAGGATCATATAAAAATGAAATAGAGAATAAAAACACTGTGATGTTGATGGATTATGATAAGAATTGAGTTGAAAAAAATAAATGCTCTAAGTCATCCTATTCTCTAAATAATATTGGAAACCAGGGAGTCAAATGTGTTCAAGCTTATCTGCACCAAATCTGGAAAATATTGGCAAGATTACCTAATTGCAGTTTCACGATGACAAGATGGGGCCCCAAAAGCAATTCTGAAGACAGCTGGTCTTCCTGCAGAGATAACAGATTCAGACACAATCCAGGTTCCTTCAAAGGGTCAATTCAGGGGTCACAGCCAAGATCAAGTTTGTAATTATTGTAATTTCACCTTCTGCTGCAGAGAGCATCAAGTCAGATGAAGCATTACCTAAAGAGGAGCAATTTTCTCTATAAAATTATTGTCATTAATAGAGCTTATAGGTAAGGTGACCAAGCCTGTATTCTTTTTGAAGTTCTAATTTTGTGCTACCATATCAAGTAGTAAATCACAAAATTTAAGAGAGTCTAAGCTATTACCACGTTGCCAGCTTTACGACTTTGCAGTCCTACAAATACCAACTGAAAGACCCACTCATGGCAACATGTCTCTTCTTTTCACACAAGAATATTTAGGGGAGTATGCTAGTGAGAGCCCTTCCTGAACAACTCTTGCTGTTGGTTTGAGAGAGAGGTGTTCAAACTCTTGCCAATGTTGTGTAGAAGCAGAGCAAATGTTCTAGTCCTCATGTATCCTCATGGTTAGGTGGGGAGGCTACAGCACAATTCTTGCTGACAAGGGACTGGCAAGGGTCTTTCTTGTCCATCTATAAAGGAGGCATTTGCTGTGGTCCTGAAGGCAAAATGGGAAACTTGCCACCTGGAAAATCAAAAAGAAAACTTGTGATCAATTAGTTCAGCTTTCTCATAATATAGGTGGTAAAACTGAAAGCCAGGCAGTACAAATGACTTTCCCAAGATTAGACAGTTAATTAGTGGCTGGGTCTATATTAAGTCTTACATTCTGACCATTTTGCAATGCTTCCCACTTTAATACATACGATGTGTATAATTATTCTGCCAACCACCATTTGCAGTGTGTGATATTAGAGGAGAGAGCTGTGTGGGGACAGATATCTGACTAGGGCTTGATGTTTCCTGTTTTTACTGTGCTAATTACCACAATTGCTGTAACTATACCAAGAAGGGGTTTCTTAGAATAATCTTTATCCAGGGCCATGAAATATACATACTTTGGGAATCTGTGTAATTATTGCTCCGCAATTCAGTCAGTAAGGCAGAGCAATATCCGTGCCTTTCCATATCGGTATTGTCCTTTGCCACAAGTAAAGATATGATAATTAGCAGATGCAATCAGATCCAAACCATAAAATGCAATTTTCAAATATTGCAGAAAATCAAATGTAGTAAAGTTTGCTACATGCTTATGAGCCAAACTGAACTGGAGAAGTAACAACACTATGGTTTCTGCTGACCTACTTATGATTTGACATTTAAAAGAAAAGTAAAAAGAGTAGGATGCCCTGAGCCCAGAAGTGAAGGAGACACCAGTCTTTGATTTGCAACATGGGGAACTGGATTTTCAACTGTCATTTGACTGCCTAATGGGTTAGGTAAAGGCAGACTTGATTGGAATGGGCTTTCAGCTCTTTGTATGTGTCTGACATTTTTCATGAACACTGGAGCCTCAGTTCCCAATCTAGTTTGAACCGGTGTTCCTGACTGGGCACAGTGGCTCAGGCCTGTAATCCCAGCACTTTGGGAGGTCAAGACAGGTGGATCACAAGGTCAGGAGTTTGAGACCAGCCTGACCAATATGGTGAAACCTCGTCTCTACAAAAAATACAAAAATTGGCTGGGTATAGTGGCATATGCCTGTAATCTCAGCTACTCAGGAGGCTGAGGCAAGAGAATTGCTTGAATCCAGGAGGCAGAAGTTGCAGTGAGCCGAGATCATGCCACTATACTCCAGCCCGGGTGACAGAACAAAACTCTGTCTCAAAAAAATAAAAGAAAAAGTAAAAGTGTTCCCATCTCTCAGTCAGTCATATCTATGATACAAGATATATATGTTTCTTCTGCAAAAGACAACTGAAAAATGTTACGTTTAGGTACAAATAAACAAATACATAAACACGTACCTATCTATATACATACATTCAATTGAAAGCAAATAGCAACAGCCAATCTTGAAACCAGCTTCTCTTTAGAGTGTGGTTTCTGTGTTAACTATTGATTTGTGTTCTTGGGGAGAGTCAGATGCCAGCAACAGGCCTCAGATGGCAAGTCGGTCTAAGGAAAAAAAATTATGATTCCTTATTCTTCAGCATGTGACATTGAAGACACTGATGTCTAATGAAGGTTTCTTTTCTAAGCTGCCCCATTAAAAGTACCTACCAGCCAGTCAGTGTAGGTGCACAATTCCTAAGAACTCTCAGGGATCTAGTTTGAGAGGCAAAAACATGAAGGGGCAGTAGGACCATCCACCCACACTGTGATGAAAATAAGAGCTGGAGGACTGAAGCGCCTCTTGAACAGCCTGAATGAACCACCATCGGTGACTCTCCTAATTGTGTTTCTGCTAAACACTGGAGGGCCTCACTTTTCTCCTTTAATGTGGAGAAAGAGAGAAAAAAAATCTGCCCTGTCAAAGCCACACAAGGGAGTTCTCTTAAAATAAACAGCTAAACTTAACCACAGGCTTTTCTTTCCATGGAAATATTCTAAATGTATGTAATGTTAGATGGCTGCTAAAAAAATGACAAGTGTCTGTTTTCATTAAACTCCTCAAGAGTATGGATCTAATTGACAGCCTTTCGGAGGCCCCGAGGAGCTTCCACCTTCAGGGTTTCCATAGCAACGTGTCCCCATTGCTAGAGCTCTGCTGCTCACAGTCACCATTCACAGGGACCCACATTTTAGACACTCCTTTAAGTTATCCAGGAATTTCACTATCCCAAAGGGTAACAAATTCAATTGTCCAAGCAGGTAAAATTTCCCACTTTGGGGTCTAAGCTTCCACTTCCAATTTCTAAGAATTCTTTGTTCAATTTGTGATTGAAGATCAGTTTGATTTTTTGATTTACGCATTTCTTTCTTCCAGTCTGGCTCTGTAGCATACTTACTGTACACTTTAGGCTATAAGTCTTAAATTTCATGGTTAACTTTCATCTTCTTCCAAAAGAGTAACATTGCACCAGGACCTGTCCTCTTGGGAAGTAATGCTTGCCATGCCTAGTCATCTAAGTCACAACAAACTCCAGGTTCACCAGTCCTCAGGTAAGGTAGGGAGAGGCTATAGGCAGGACTTCTACCTGAGTGCCTGGCCCATAGGCTTTTAGGGGCTGCATTCCAGCCCATTCTCCACTCACAGGTCAGTCTGAGGGGCTGTGTCAGCACAGAATGATGCCCTATTCTAATGCAAAGGGGACATGTGCAGACCCGACGATATGTAATGTACTCAGCGTACATTATTTCATTTAGTCTTCAGAGCCTGATGACAGAGTTCTTATTAATCCTGAATTATATTGAGCAAAACCAAGGTTAAGTATTACACTCAGGGCCACACAGCTTGTAAATGGCAAAGTAAGCTTTTCAAATGAAGAAGGCCGACTCCCATACTCGAGTTCTCCCCATCGCACTGGGCAATAGAGAAAAATATGCAGACTGTGAATGCCCTGACCTTTCCAAAGCGGAAGGCTTGCCGGACACAGAAAAAGTGGGCTCTGCTCTTAAAGCCGTCCAATTAGAGGATTTTTTCTCACAGATTGCTACCTGCATAGGGCTCAGTGGCATTTAAACGTCGATTGTCCCTTGTATGTGTATGGCGCCACCTTCTGGGCTTTGGCGCACACAGGAGCCTCAGATTTCTCCAGTAAGAAGTGACAGCCACCCTGGTGGTTATTTTTATACACTGCTCTGTGTTCAGACAAGATGGCCTGGATCTGCTAATGGATTCTTATCAGTTAATTGAATCAGCTGCTGCTCATTTACCTGGACACCTCTGATGGGGTCTACAAACAGCCCTTCACAATCAAGATCTTCCCGAAATCACAGGGAGGACTGGATGGCTTCCCTCACACTGTTGCCCAACTACAGTGGGAAAGGAAAGTTCAGGTCTCATATTCCCATGTGGGAAAACAAACAAATAAACAAAAACTTGGAATCACAGGGCAAGTGCAAGTTTGGGATTTGTTCCGTTTCATTCTGTAAATTGAAATATTTTCTTACAAGGGCTTTGTATTCATTGTTTTAATAAAGGAGGATTTTTAAACATTCGAGAAATATGTAAGTCGGAATTCAGTGACTCAGTGAATTGGGGAGATTCACCAGTAAGTAACTGGTCCTCCAAAGTGAGGGTGTGTAATCCTATGACCAAGCAAAGGGCTGCTAATCACTGTGAGTGACAGTTCAGCCTCTCTTTGTAATTTACACATAATTGACAGTGATGAGGTTAAAGGCAAAAGGGCTGTAGTCACAGAGATCAGTGTCCAATGCTTTGATATATGACAGCTCAAATATAGCAGAGGAAAAGTTTTCTTTAAAAAAAATTTAAAAGGAACAATCCAGAAGATTATTTCCCCCTCTCTCCTGGGAACATGGGCTTTGTCCAGACATTCTTCCAAAAGTCCTATCTCCCCCACTTCTCCCAGGCAACTAAACCAGCAAGTCAAGAACATACTACAGGGTATGCTGTCTCCAATTGGAAATCCCAGCCATCAACTACAGCCAAATGGAGAAAAGTATGGAAAGAGAAAGTACTTGCAGATGTAAAGCAGGAAAGCAAATAGAATTCTCTCATTATTCATTCTTCCAACAGATATTCATTTGTTTTTACGCTGCGCCAGACACTGGGGATAGGGTAATAGGCCAAATATTTCCATGGGACATACATACTGGTCGGGAAAGACATGGTAAAACAGAAAATCTTTGTGTCAGATGCTCACATAGGTTCATGGGAAATGAAATAAGGTAATGAGCAAAGGGTTTTCCTTTTACACAGGGAGGCCTCAAAGGCCTGCTTAATGAGGTAGCATTTGACCAGAGGCTTGAAGTGAGAAAGCCGGCCACCATCCTATGCAAAGGGAGAGCAAGACTGCAAAAGACAGAGCTCATGCAAAGGCCCTGAGGTGCTCTCATGCCTGGCATCATTTGAGCCAAGCAAGGGGGCCAAGGACTGAGGGAAGTGATCAATTATGTTGCCCAGGATCCCTAAGAGGCAGAATCTGAGAGTGACATTATCATGCCAGCAGTTTAATTAGGGGGTACTCTCAGGGTCAATACATATAAAGAGAAAAGGAAGAAACAGGACTGAACAAAAGAAATTGGGCCATGATATTATTTCAACAGAGGATTCAGCTCCTCAGGGAGCTCTCAAAGTAGGATGGTTCTCCAGCGTTGTTCTGATTTTCAGCAAATAGGCCGGGCTCCATGCCCTTTCATTCACCATTTACTGGATATATCTGGGATATTCCTGGGGGCACATACGTGGAAGAAGCAACTTTCTCCATCTGTGGGCAATTTTCATAGGGGCCTAATAGCCACAGGAAATAATTATTTCAGTCTTGAAGTGGGATTTGGGCCACACATCACCGCATCCACTACACCAAGCGGGGACATGTTGGCAGGTAAGGACAGAAATACATCAGGTACCATATTATTTCAAAATTGGAGTTAGTTTGGGCGTATCATGTGTTGTCATTGGAGAGTTTGAGGAGACAGATTTTCAAAGGATTGTTCTAGCTGTTGGTTTGAGACTAGACTGCATGGGTGGGGAGTGGGGGTAGAAGGTTAAGAATAATAACATCAATGGCACAGAGCTTAAAGGAAACAAAAATTGCAAAAAAAAAGAATAATTTTTCAATAAGAGCAGCCAAGTCACCACAGTATGCCAAGTGTCATTGGGGAGACCCTGCCAGCAGCACACAGATATGGGAAGAGAAAGCTGAGAGCAGACCTAGACAGAGAAGACACAAGAACAGGACTCAGCCATTCACATCTGGAAAGACATAAAAACAAGTTGACTCTTTGATGCCGATGAATCAGAGTATCAAACTTCTAAGGATGTTTGTGGCAAGAAAAATCAAGAGGAGTAGAGTCTTTGAGGGTTCTCAGGAGAGCTTACAAGGTAGATCATGGCGGTGTTCTGGAGAGGTGAAATTCATCAGAGAGTTGATAAAAGAGAATGGGACATCCTTATGATTTAGCAGAGCTTCTCAGACTTCAGATGCATCACAACCACCTGGGGAACTTAATACTAAACACAGAGGTCTGGGTACACTAACATAGATAGGTCCAGTGCTTTGTATATTTACTGAGCTTTCCCAGTGATGCTGACACCCACTAGAGTAAGAGAACGGCTAACTCCGAGAGTGCCGCCAAGTACACCAGGACCCAATGGACTCCCTACCTGGGAAGACAATCCAGGGGTGCCATTCTCCTTTTGTTTCCATTCAAAATTGGTGCGCGTTGGTGCCCAGATATTACATGCAGCATTTCTGCCCTCTACCTGAAGGTGGATCATTATTTACAAGATCCTGAGCCAAACGGGTAATCTCCTTGGTGAAAGGAGCAGATGAGAGAAGAGTTGCCAAGGCTTGGCAGTAGAGCGTTCATTGACACAACCCAGGGACCCAGGGATTACACTCAGGGAAGGGACGGCAAAGCATATGTTGCGAAACTTTCTAACAATTTCTTGGGGCAAAAAGTTAAATTAAATTAAATGGACCACAGATGCCCTCCAATCATGAAACTAACTGGGGGCATGAAGTGAAAATTTCTCCTTATTCTTTGATAGAAAAATAAAGCTCAAGCACCATGATTCCTAAGCAGAGGGACTCATGGCAGGTCATACAAGCTTTTCGCACATTTTACAGTTGTAGCAACTTTAAAGAACGGGAAGGTGGGCAATAGCCCACTCATTGTACTTATTCCTATGAAAAAGTAACACTCCTACCTGGTGGTGCCATGGGTCTCAGGCTGCATAAATAAATGTTCCTGATAGGTTTCCCATAGTAGGAATGCACCTTGATTTTTTTAATTGACAAAGGTGGGTGGCCGGGCGCGGTGGCTCACGCCTATAAACCCAGCACTTTGGGAGGCCGAGGTGGGTGGATCACGAGGTCAAGAGATTGAGACCATCCTGGTCAACATGGTGAAACCCCGTCTCTACTAAAAATACAAAAAATTAGCTGGGCACGGTGGCGCATGCCTGTAATCCCAGCTACTCAGGAGGCTGAGGCAGGAGAATTGCCTGAACCCAGGAGGTGGAGGTTGCGGTGAGCCAAGATCGCACCATTGCACTCCAGCCTGGGTAACAAGAGCAAAACTCTGTCTCAAAAAAAAAAAAAACCAAAGGTGGGCATGTATTAGTCAGGGTTCTCTGGAGAAACAGAAACAATAGGATATTTGTCTTTATAATAGGCCCGCAGATACCCAAAGATTCAACCAACTGTGAACTAAAAATATTCAGAAGAAATAACAATAAAAATAACAACAATAAAATAATACATACAAAAAACAATAGAGTATAACAACTATTTATATAGCATTGATAGTGGATTAGGTATTACAGGTAGTTGGAGATGATTTAAAGCATGCAGAAGGATGTGGGTAGGTTATGTGAAAATAATACACCATTTTATATAAGGGACTTGAGCACCACAGATTTTGGCATCAGAGGGGAATTCTGGAACCAATCGTGCATAGATACCAAGGATAATTCCGTGTGTGTGTGTGTGTGTATGTGTGTGTGTATAAAAAGAGGTTTATTATCACAAATTGGCTCACATGATTCTAGAGGCTGAGTCCCATAATCTTCTCTCTGCTAGGTGGAGACCCAGAAAAGCCCATTAGGTAGTTTGAAGACAGAGGGAAAGTTGATAGTCTGATAACAGAAATTTCAGTCTGAAGCTTAAGGCCTCAGAATGAGGAGCAGTGAGAGGAGAAGATAGTTGTTCCAGCTCAAGCATCAAACCTTTTTTTACATTTTTGCCCTAATCAGGCCCTCAATGGATTGGATCATGCCCATCACATCAGTGGAGGCCATTTGCTTTTCTCTGTCCACTAATTCAAATGCTGATCTCTTCCAGAAACATCCTCACAGACATCTAGAAATAATGTTTAACCAGATATGTAGGTACTCCATTGGCCCATTCAAACTGACACATAGACCATAAAATATACCATCACAGGGGGCTGCAAAAGTTCATAACCGATCTAATTTAATTTTCAGAAAACCTAAAGGGGGAAAGCTTTGACCCAATGGCTACATTGTGGAATCAAAGTAGCATTGGTAAGTAAAGCTTGCAGAGAAGAAAGTGTTTGCATTAACTTCAAAAATATGTCAACCAATTATCCAGAAGGCTATGGGCTAAATTAAAGCAATGTTGTCTTGGAGACTATTTTGATAAGCAGGTAAAGAATCCAGTACAGACCAAAATCAAGACGAACATAAACAGAAGACAAGGGTTTTTGCCAAGGGGTTTATGATTTTAAAACAAAAATATCATACAAGAAAAAAATTCAACAATTTAAGCCAAGTTAAATGAGCAAAGAATGGGAAAGAATCAGGAATTACAGAAATAAGCTAAAAAGCAAGAGCTTCTAATATTCAATAAAGGGGAGTATAAAATTATTGTGTTTTAATCACACCTGGCTGATTATATAAGAAGGCTCATTACTGTGAAATAATCGTTTTAATTCTTAAAAACAAGCATATTATGTTTCAACCTTTCCTATGAATTCTTTAAAAAGTACCACACAACAGAAGACAGACTAGAAGAAAGAAAGACCATTAAATAAATGTGAGATGGCTTATGGGATGTAAAATTTATGCCATGTGTGGAAAGATGGAGCTGTCTAGGTAGGGGGAGGTTGTGCTCCATAAAGAAGACATCTGAACAAATGCACAACACAAAGAAAATTCTAAAGACAGCAGCAGGGGATGGAGGAGCCTAGCACGAAGTGCAATACCTCTGTAGAGACTCCTGCATTCATAGGCAGTACCTCTGCCACCCCAAATTCTCAGAGATCCTTCAGTGTGCCCAAAGGAACTTCAGTATGAACACACATAGACTGGTTTAAACAAAACACTTCCCATGGATCAGCTACCTAGTCCTTACTTTACACTTCCAAGCAAGGTCACATGCTGGTTAGTATAGAAACGGGACTCTAACCCAGCCAGTCTTCTGATAAAGCCACACTTTTAACTTTCATGCTATACTGCGTAGTATAGTGCAGAAAAAAATACAGTAACTGTAAAGTTATAACTAAAATAATTTTTAAAATAGCAAAATGTGTGGGATCCTGATACAGCAAATCTTATTTGTGAAACTAGAGCATTAGATTCTTCAAAATTTAAAGAAAACATCAAATATGATGGTTCTAAGCATTCCACTTAAAAAATATTAGGGAAGCCAAGACGGCGCGGTAGGAACAAATCAGGATTGCAGCTCTCAGTGAAGACACAGAGGGTGAGTTCAATCCACATTTCCAGACAGATCTTTGTTGCCCACAGAATGGGGAAATTCCCAGGTGTAGGAGAGACACGGGACGCCAGCGCAGCTGTTAAGGCTCGAGCGGCCACTTTGGCCGGCGCCACAGCACAACTGCACTGCTCCCAGAAGGCACTGGTCTGGGTGCCCTGTTAAACCGGCAATCTGAGATGTGGGAGGGCAGATTAGCATATCCATCTGATTAAACAGGACTTGGACAGCTAGCCAGACCAGGAGATTACTGGGAAGAGACGTTTGAGCCAGCGCGGTGGGTCACTGCATGGGAAATCACACAGATCCCAGTGCCGTATCAGCAGCAGACTGAAACACCTGGGAGAGTCAACCATTCTACTTAAAATAACAACAAAAAAAGACGGCTCTGAGGCAGGGAGCCAGGTGATCAGGCTCGGCGGGTCCCACCCCCACAGGGACAAACAAAACGGCGATTTGAAACGCTCAGTGTTGAGAGTTTCACTGCAGGCACAGCTGAACCCAGGATGGTGCAGCTCAGGATGGTGCAGCTTGGTGGGGAAGGGGCTTCCGCCATTACCAAGGCATACCGCCCCTACTGAGGTACACTCCCATTGCTGATGCAGCCTGCCGTTGCTGAGGCAACCCGCCATAACAGAGAGACTCCGCCAACAAGGCGGAGCCCGCAGAAGCAGGGCAAAGCCTCGACAGGCAAATAGTGATTAGACTGCCTCCTAGCTGGGCAGGAAGGTGCAACAGATACTCAAAAAGAAAGCCTTAACTCCCTGAGACAGAGCATCTGAGGAAAAAAAGGGGTTTTGTGAGTTTTACTGCAGCAGACTTAAACGTACTGGCCTAACTGCCCTGAATGATCAACGGAGCTCATATCTCAGCAATTGAGCTCCTATAAAGTATAGACCGCCTCCTCAAGCAGCTCCCTGACCCCTGTATATCCAAAGATTCACCTCAAAAAGGACTAATCAGACTGACATTTGGCAGGCATCATTCGGGGACAAAGATAGCAGAAGAAGAAGCTGGTAGCATCCCTCACCGTTCCGCAGCTGCTACAGGTGTACCCCAGAAAAGCAGGGCCTTGAGTGGACCTCGGCAGTCCTACAACAGAGGGGCTAGACTGTTAGAAGGAAAACTAAGTAACAGAAATACTTCATCATCAACAATCTGGGTGCCCACTCAGAGACCCAATTGAAAAGTCAGCAACTACTCAGAAGACAGGTGGATAAACCTGCAAAGATGGGAAGAAACCAGTGCAAAAAGGAGGAAAACACCCAAAACCAAAACACTTCGCCTCCTACAAAGGACCAAAACTCCTCAACAGCAACGGAACAAAACTGGACGGAGAATGAGCGTGATGAAATGACGGAATCAGACTTCAGAAGGTGGGTAATGAGAAACTTCCGTGAGCTAAAAGAACATGTTTTAATCAATGCAAAGAAACTAAGAACCTTGAAAAAAGATTCAAGAAAATGATAACAAGAATGGATAACTTAGAGAGGAATATGAATGAATTAAAGGAGCTGAAAAACACAATACGAGAACTTCGCGAAGCATGCACAAGTTTCAACAGCCGAATTGACCAAGCAGAAGAAAGAATATCAGAAGTCGAAGATCAACTCAATGAAATAAAACGAGAAACCAAGATTAGAGAAAAAAGCGCAAAAAGGAATGAACAAAGTCTCCAAGAAATGTGGGACTATGTGAAGAGACCTAACCTACGTTTGATAGGTATACCAGAATGTGATGAAGAGAATGAATCCAAGCTGGAAAATACTCTTCAGGATATTATCCAGGAAAATTTCCCCAACCTAGCAAGGCAGGCCAATAGCCAAGTCCAGGAAATACAGAGAACACCTCAAAGATATTCCACAAGAACAGCAACCCCAAAGCACATAATCGTCAGATTCACCAGGGTTGAAATAAAGGAGAAAATACTAAGGGCAGCCAGAGAGAAATGTCAGGTCACCCACAAAGGGAAGCCCATCAGACTCACAGCAGATTTCTCGGCAGAAACGCTACATGCCAGAAGAGAGTGGGGGCCAATATTCAACATCCTTAAAGAAAAGAACGTTCAACCCAGAATTTCATATCCAGCCAAACTGAGCTTCATAAGTGAAGGAAAAATAAAATCCTTTGCAAACAAGCAAGTACTCAGAGATTTTTGTCACCACCAGACCTGTTTTACAAGAGCTCCAAAAAGGGCGCTACACATAGAATGGAACAACCAGTACCAGCTGCTCCAAAAACATACCAAATGCTAAAGAGCATCAACAAAATGAAGAATCTGCATCAACTAACAGGGAAAACAGCCAGCTAGCATCAAAATGGCAGTATCAAATTCACACATAACAATATTAACCCTAAATGTAAATGGGCTAAATGCGCCAATCAAAAGACACAGACTGGCAAATTGGATAAAAAACCAAAACCCATCAGTGTGCTGTATCCAGGAAACCCATCTCACATGCAAGGATACACAAAGGCTCAAAATAAAGGGATGGAGGAATATTTACCAAGCTAATGGACAGCAAAAAAAAAGCAGGAGTTGCAATTCTCATCTCTGATAAAATAGAATTTAAAGCAACAAAGATCAAAAGAGACAAAGAAGGTCATTACATAATGGTAAAAGAATCGATACAACAAGAAGAGCTAACGATCCTAAATATATATGGACCCAATCCAGGAGTACCCAGATATATAAGGCAAGTTCTTAACGACTTACAAAGAGACTTAGACTCCCACACAATAATCGTGGGAGACTATAACACTCCACTGTCAATATTAGACAGATCAACCAGACAGAAAATTAACAAGGATATCCAGGGCTTGAACTCAGACCGGGAACAAGCAAACCTGATAGACATTTACAGAACTCTCCACCCCAAATTCACAGAATATACATTCTTCTCAGCACCACATCACACCAACTCTAAAATTGACTACATAATTGGAAGTAAAGCACTCCTCAGCAAATGCAAAACAACTGAAATCATAACAAACAGTCTCTCAGACCATAGTGCAATCAAGCTAGAACTCAGAATTCAGAAACTAACTCAGAACCGCACAGCTTCATGGAAACTGAACAACTGGCTCTTGAATGTTGACTGGATAAACAATGAAATGAAGGCAGAAATAAAGAAGTTCTTTGAAACCAACGAGAATGAAGACACAACATACCAGCATCTCTGGGACACATTTAAAGTAGTCCCCAGAGGAAAATATATAGCAATAAGTGCCCACATGAGAAGAGTGGAGAGATCCAAAATGAACACCCTATCATCATAATTGAAAGAGCTAGAGAAGCAAGATCAAAAAAACTGAAAACCTAGCAGAAGACAAGAAATAACGAAGATCGGAGCAGAACTGAAGGAGATAGAGACACGAAAAATCCTTCAAAAAATCAATAAATCCAAGAGCTGGTTTTTGGAAAAGATCAACAAAATAGACAGACCACTAGACAGACTGATAAAAAAGAAAAGAGAGAATAACCAAATAGATGCAATAAAAAACGATAAAGGGGAAATCACCACAGATTCCACAGAAATTCAAACCATCATCAGAGAATATTACAAACAACTCTATGCACATAAACTAGTAAACCTGGAAGAAATGGATAAATTCCTGGACACCTGTGTCCTCCCAAGCCTAAACCAGGAGGAAGCTGAAACTATGAATAGACCAATAACAAGGTCTGAAGTTGAGGCAACAATTAAGAGCCTACCACACAGAAAAAGCCCAGGTCCAGATGGGTTCATAGCCTAATTCTACCAGACACACAAAGAGGAGCTGGTACCATTCCCTCTGAAACAATTCCACATAATCCAAAAAGAGGGAATCCTTCCCAAATCATTTTATGAGACCAACATCATCCTGATACCAAAACCCGGCAGAGACTCAACAAGAAAAGAAAACTTCAGGCCAATATCCATGATGAACATAGATGCAAAAATCTTCAATAAAATAATGACAAACCGATTGCAACAGCGCATCAAAAAACTTATCCATCATGATCAAGTAGGATTCATTCCGGAGATGCAAGGCTGGTTCAACATACGCAAGTCTATCAACGTAATTCACCACATAAACAGAACCAAAAACAAAAACCACATGATTATCTCAATTGACGCAGAGAAGGCATTTGACAAAATTCAATAGCCGTTTATGCTAAAAACCCTCAATAAACTCGGTATTGATGGAACATATCTCTAAGTAATAAAAGCTATTTATGACAAACCAACAGCCAATATCATACTGAATGGGCAAAAGCTGGAAGCATTCCCTTTGCAATCCGGCACTAGAAAAGGATGCCCTCTTTCACCACTCCTATTCAATATAGTGCTGGAAGTTCTAGCCAGAGCAATCAGGCAAGAAAAAGAAATAAAGGGTATTCAAATAAAAAAGGTGGAAGCCAAATTGTCTGTATTTGCAGACGACATAATAGTATACCTAGAAGACCCCATCATCTTAGCCCAAAAACTCCTGAAACTGATAAGCAACTTCAGCAAAGTCTCAGGATATAAAATCAATGTGCAAAAATCACAAGTATTCCTATACACCAATAACAGACTTAAAGAGAGCCAAATCAGGGGCAAACTGCCATTCACAATTGCTACAAAAAGAATAAAATACCTAGGAATACAACTTATAAGGAAGGTAAGGGACGTCTTCAAGGAAAACTACAAACCACTGCTCAACAAAATAAGAGAGGACACAAACAGATGGAGAAACATTTCATGTTCATGGTTAGGAAGAATCAATACTGTGAAAATGGCTATACTTCCCAAAGTAATCTACAGAATCAACGCTATCCCCATCAAGCTACCAATGACCTTCTTCACAGAACTGGGAAAAACCACCATGAACTTCATATGGAACCAAAAGAGAGCCCACATAGCCAAGTCAATTCTAAGCAAAAAGAACACAGCGGGAGGCATCACACTACCAGACTTCAAACTATACTACAAGCCTACAGTAATCAAAACAGCGTGGTACTGATACCAAAACAGAGATATAGACCAATGGAACAGAACAGAGGCATCAGAGCCAACAGAACATATCTACAACCATACAATCTTGGATAAACCTGACAAAAACAAGCAATGGGAAAAGGATTCCCTGTTTAATCAATGGTGTTGGGAAAACTGGCTAGCCATGTGCAGAAAGCAGAAACTGGACCCCTTCCTGACACCTTACACTAAAATTAACTCCAGATGGATTAAAGACTTAAACATAAGACATGGCACCATAAAAACCCTAGAAGAAAATCTAGGCAAAACCATTCAGGACATAGGAGTAGGCAGGGAATTCATGACCAAAACACCAAAAGCATTGGCAACAAAAGCCAAAATAGACAAACGGGACCTAATCAAACTCCACAGCTTCTGCAAGGCAAAAGAAACAGTCACTAGAGTGAATCGGCAACCAACAGAATGGGAAAACATTTTTGCCGTTTACCCATCTGACAAAGGGCTGATATCCAGAATTTACAAAGAACTCAAATGGATTTACAGGAAAAAAACAAACAAGCCCATTCAAAAATGGGCAAAGGATATGAACAGACACTTTACAAAAGAAGACATACATGAGGCCAACAAACATGAAAAAATGCTCATCATCACTGGTCATTAGAGAGATGCAAATCAAAACCACATTGAGATACCATCTCACGCCAGTTAGAATGGCGATCATTAAAAAATCTGGAGACAACAGATGCTGGAGAGGATGTGGAGAAATAGGAACACTTTTACACTGCTGGTGGGAGTGTAAATTAGTTCAACCATTGTGAAAGACAGTGTGGCAATTCCTCAAGGCCTTAGAAATAGAAATTCCATTTGACCCGGCAATCCCATTACTGGGTATATATCCAAAGGATTACAAATCGTTCTACTATAAGGATACATGTACACAAATGTTCATTGCAGCACTGTTTACAATAGCAAAGACCTGGAACCAACCCAAATGCCCATCGATGATAGACTGGACTGGGAAAATGTGGCACATATACACCATGGAATATTATGCAGCAATCAAAAATGATGAGTTTGTGTCCTTTGTAGGGACATGGATGAATCTGGAGAACATCATTCTCAGCAAACTGACACAAGAGCAGAAAATGAAATACCACATATTCTCACTCATAGGCGGGTGATGAAAAATGAGAACACATGGTCATAGGGAGGGGAGCACTACACACTGGGGTCTATTGGGGGGACTAGGGGAGGAACAGCAGGTGGGGGGGAGCTGGGGAGGGATAGCCTGGGGAGAAATGCCAAATGTGGGTGAAGGGGAGGAAGGCAGCAGAACACACTGTCATGTGTGTACCTATGCAACTGTCTTGCATGTTCTGCACATGTACCCCAAAACCTAAAATGCAATTAAAAAAAAAAACTCTAAAAAAAAATTAGGGAAAAATAACACAGAATTACAACATAAACAATAGTAAACATAAATGAAGAGCAAGAGAAGAAATCACAGCGGGGTACAATCTGCTCTGCTGCTTAGCCCTGGAACCCTAAGGTCTCTCTGGGCTTTTCTTCAACACAGGAACCTACCTGCCAAGAAAGGGACAGTGGGAGCTGCCTGGATTTGTAGCATGATGGTCTGACAGTTACTGGGTGGAGAGGTGCATGCTGGACTCTGCCAATCCCAGACTCTGAACAGAAAAGCAGCAGGAGACATGAATAGCAGGCAACCATTTTTCTCAGCTCTTACAAAATGTAGACAAAGAAAGACTCCCAAATTAGATTTTCAGTCAAATTTCTGAGTTGTATACAGTGGGAAGCTTTTTCTGGAATTAAAAAATAATTATCTACTCTTTGGAAAGGCAGCGACAACAGGCACTAGGTGAAACTGTCAGGATTATCACGTAAAACCACAGTGGTTCCGGTACATACGTTGCTGCTGCAGGAACCCACAACCATGTTGCATTTGACCACACTCCCACCACAAAGTGGGTGTCACAGAGCCTGCCTGGCCTCCCAGATGGCTAGCATCTAACTGGTAGAATCTAAGTCATACACTTGCACCCTGGCATCAAGGAAGTCTGGGATGGTAAGGGATTGACGGTGGTGGTTTGAAGACTCTTGTGTTGGAAACGCAGGATCTACAAAAGAGGTGATTGTCTAACAGGGAGGGGAGTACAAAAGATTTAGACCACCATGAATAACCAACATCAATGTCGGTGGCTGCAGGCAAGTCACCGCAGTCTCCTGTCCCATAAAAGGAAGGATGAAATCATAATTTCTTTTAGGTGCTGTAAGAATTAAATTTAAAAAACGTATGCACATCACAGAGGCTGGCACATAATTCCTCCTAAGCGTCAATTCACAAATATACCTGCTTAAATATGTAGGTAAGACTGTTTGCCACATCCTGAATATGTTCTCATTACAAGGATGCTGAATTTGAAAATGTGGATTCATATCCTGTCCAGGTGTGGGACCAAATAATTACCAAAATATTTGCAGCATGTCTGTCTCAAAAATCAAAATATCCAACTAGTGACTCAAGAGAACACCAGGAGCTGAATGAGGAGCCAAATCTCTTCTCCTTTAAGAGCAAGAAGAGAGTATGAAGCCAAATCTCTTTTCCTTTGAAGAGCAAGAAGACAGTGTGCTGAGATGCTCCATTGTTAGCTTATGTCTGGTAAAGACACCAGAACAGCACCGTGACAGCAATGACAAAGACCCAAGCAGTCGGCCTGTGCTGAGACTGTCTGTCTGCCAAGCACATGGGCACTTTTTTTTTTTAGACAAAGTTTTACTCTTGTTGTTCAGGCTAGGGTGCAATGGCGTGATCTCAGGTCTGCAACCTCCACCTCCCGGGTTCAAGCAATTCTTCTGCCTCCACCTCTCGAGTAGCTGAGATTACAGGTATGCACCACCACTCCCAGCTAATTCTGTATTTTTAATAGAGATGGGGTTTCTCCATGTTGGTCATGCTGATCTCGAACTCCCAACCTCAAATGATTGACCTGCTTCAGCCTCCCAAAGTGCTGGGTTTACAGGTGTGAGCCACCACACCTGGCCCACATTTTTAACAATATTACATTTTTGTGGCACCAATCATATGGAGTGGGCATTATGGTTCCACCTTTGACACATAAAAAGAGAACCACTAAGCAGAGGATCATCACACTTGAGGATCGACCAAATGAATTCATTTAAGTCATGCTGTGGTCAACCTGCCCCCAAGCCTCTCTTTTTCTCCTATGCCCAAAGCCTTCTGGTCCCAGGCTCCTGGCCAACCTCATGCCTTTCTATTGTTGGACTGTCCCTACCTTTGCCTTGTCCACGTTCTACTTGTGGCTTAGCAGGGCCTGTGTGCTGGCCCATTCCTTCAGCTCCCACTTCTTCAAAACCCCACTCGTATTCATTTTTCTGTTTTTCAGTGTCGGTGTGAGCATGATATAGTGAGCCTGCCCCTTCCTTGAAGTTGATCTCAGTCACCCTTCTTCTGAGTTCTATCAGGGCTCCACTTTTGGCCTGGACCCTGGATGCAGGAACGCCCTTAGCTGGGAGCTGACAGTTTAAAAAAAAAGCGGGGGATGGATTAAAACATAAAAGGGGCAAAGTCCCCAGGTGTTCTGATTCCAGGGCATCTGCATGTAAAACAGTTAAGGACACTGAGCAGAACCTGTTGGTGCATTTCCAGGTTCAATCACTCCCCCACCAGGCAAATGTTCAGTGCTTTTTCTCCTTGTGATTTCCACCTTATTAGGGCTGTTGTGATAGCAGTCTGTGCTTCAGATCATTAGCTACTTGCTCTTTAAACGAAATCCATTAGCTAAATATAACCAGGAGCCTTTGGTAGTTTGCACTAATTGTGTTGAGTTGCTTTGTTAAGGTAAATAGCAGAAGAAACTATCAGTGTATAAATATGAAAGCCATAATTTTCCTGCTTGCCCCAGACAGTAAGTGCTTTGGGCATTGTTTTATAGGCTTATTCAGCTTTCAGATAAATGGGATGATTGATCAGGGGTTCCTGCTCCAATCAGAAGCCCACAGCTGGGCAGCATTCAATCACACCCTCCCCTCCTGCTGAGCGATGAGGAGCTGGCCTTCATCAATGCACATATTTCAAGTTGAGAATCCAGCCACATGCTTCTCCTGAGTGAGGCCATGCAGTAGGAGACTGGTCTGACTGTCACAGCTCTACCCAGTACTGGAAAAGCCCAGACCCCATAGAAAAGGAAAGGGACACAGGCCCTCAGCTCTCAGCTCTTCTGTGAAGGGAAACAATTGAAGAATTGCCTTGGAGAGCTCTCTTTTCACCAGACCAGTGGTTTTTCAACCTCCTTTGAGCCATAGAATCATGGGGTGTCATGAACTCATAAATGAAAGAACAGAATGTAAAGAGACAAACTGCACAGGGCGAGGTGTGGGTGCCACATCAATCTACAGGTCTTCTCCACTTTGTCACTGAGTAGACTCCACAGGGCAACCAGTTTAAAAACTAGCATTTCATCCAGTAGTTTGTGTGAAAAGAGAAAACTTGAGTCAAGCTTTCCCCAAATTTACACAGAGGTCAAAAACTGTGACACTACACAAGCCATCAAATATTTTGCCAGTTTATTTCACTGGCCTCATATTTCAAACATACACAGTGTCTCAGAAAGCAATGTCTTAGGTTGGTGCACAAGTAATTGGGATTTTTGCAATTGAAAGTAATGGCAAAAACCTTAATTACTTGTGCACCAACTTAATACTTAGCTGGTTTATGTTCAGTCACAATGCAATCAGCTCAATCATGTATTACTGATTTGCGTTGTACCTGTTTAGATCAGTCACATTTTCTATCTGTCCCTGAATCCTGTGGGAATAAGAATAGCCCCTATATCTCCCTCAGAGCCTCCTCTCCTGCTTCCGTTTGGCCCACGATTGCTGAATAACTCCTCTTTTCCAAATCTGCAATAGATATAAGGATATAAGAGATACTAAGGTGCTATGAGAATTTTTTGTTTTTGTTTTTGAGATGGAGTCTCACTCTGTTGCCCAGGCTGGAGTTCAGTGGCATCATCTCTCCTCACTGCAATCTCCACCTCCTGGGTTCAAGCCACCCTCCTATGTCAGCCTCCCAAGTAGGAGTTATTACCGGCATGTGCCACTACACCCAGCTAATTTTTTGTATTTTTAGTAGAGACTGAGTTTCACCATGTTGGCCAGTCTGGTCTCGAACTTCTGATCTCAAGTGGTCTGCCTACCTTAGCCTCCCAAAGTGCTGGCAATACAGGCATGAGCTAATGTGCCCAGCCCACTGAGAATTTGAAGAGTGGTTTTACATGGACAGAAAAATGAGTGAGAAAACTACATCCTATGTCCCACCAGAGGCCAACATTGTACCTAATTCTAAAGCAGACTGTAGGCCTTGCTGAGCACTTCATTCTCAGTGGATGACACCAACAAATTAAAATTGCTATTTTTTTAATAGACTTAACATGGTTTGTCATTATGTAAGAAAAACTGGGTAATTTTTAGAGACACATACAAAAGGAAATGGGGTGAAGTGATATGATATCTGGAATTCACTTCAAAATATTTCAGCCACAGGTAAAAACATCAGGGGATACATTAAGTAAGTGTGGGCAAATCTTGATAATTGTTAGATCTTGGAGATGGATAGGGAGGGGTTCTTTTTAAATTTTTAATTTCTTTTTAAATATAAAATTTTAAAATCTTCCTTCAATGACCACATGTATGTATCTCAGCAATTCTTGGAAAGGTTAATCTCACTTTTAGAAGTGAAGACTGAGTGATCTGAAATGCACATGGGCAAAATACTTTGTGAAATTCTTGTGAACATTTGCGCATCTCAAAACTCAAATGGTTTTGAGGTGGATTTCAGACCAGGCAACCAGTGTGTGGTGAAGAGAGCAATGTGATAAAGCAGCATTTCCCTAAAGCTCTTCTGCACATCAGGCTAGTACATGACATTGGAACCAAGCAAGAAATGGTCCCAGTGTCATGTACACTTAAGAAACAGCTACACACATGGGATCCCTGCTCAGCAAGTCAGCACGTACATTAGCACTTTAAAGTCTCTGTTGAATCTTACAAAAAAAAAAAAAAAAGGAAAACATCCTATTACCTTACCCTGTTAGTTTGGAATAATAGGGGGAGATCCAGGCATGAGAAAGGGAAGAGAATTGACATCAATCCATCCTAAATGGTCTTCTATATATTACTAGACATTGTGTAAGTGACTTTCCTGATATCTACAATAGGTCCTCATATTATGCAGTCTTACAGCACTCTGTACTTCCCCAACTTTAACATGCATGCTCCACTGTGGCTCCTGGTTCAATAATTTATCATTCCTGTCATACTGTGAATTCTGCATGGGAAAGTCTGTATCATCATTTATTCATCTCTGATACCTACCACCTGTATCTTTTTCACTTAATATGATTCTTAGCAAATTATAGATAAATATTTGTCATGTAAATAGATTGGCTATCTCATTTAATCATCAGAACAGTCATAGAATTATAACTCTCCCAATTTTACAGATAAGGACATGAGACAAATAGAAATCAAATAATTTTTCCCACTTTTTAAAACTAAAAAGTGGCATATTTGGCATTCAAAATTAATTTTGTCGACTCAAAATTCTTACATCCCTTCAGTAATGAAGACTGTGAAATAAAAATTGCAGCAATTCTGAAGAATAGAGTTTAGAAACGTAAATATAAGAAATTTACAGTGGAGAAACTTACAGACACTATCCTATCCAAAATAGAACATGTTGACATTGTGTAATATCCTCTGATATGATGTGATGAGATGGGCACATCACCTCTGTGGTTTTCTTCCTCCAGATCCACACTTCACTCTAACCACGAGAAAACATCAGACAAACCTAAACTGATATATACTCTAAAAAACACCTGACATGTATTCTTCAAAAGAACCAAGGTCATAAAAGCAAAAGACTGAGAAACTCTTAGAAATAGCATAGACTAAAGAGACCTAACAATTGAATACAATGCAGTATCCTGACTGGATCACAGAATAAAGAAGGAACGTTTAGTGGGAAAACTGAGGAATCTGCAAAAAGTTTTCAGTAACAATATTGCACCAATGTTAATTTCTTGATTTTAGTAATTGTATCATGTTTATGTAAGATTTTAACACTAGGGAAAGGTGAGTGAAGGGCATTATTTTAGTTTCCTGTTAGTGTTGTAACAAATTAACACAAATTGCTTAAACAATAAAAACGTATCTTACAGTTCTGGAGATCAGGAAATATTACTGGGCTAAAATCAAGATGTTGGCAGGTGTCTTAGTCTACTTTGTGCTGGTATAACAAAATCCCTGAGGCTGAGTAACTTATAGAGGACGGTTTGGTTTCTTATAGTTCTGGGGGATGGGAAATCCAAGGTTGAGGAGCCCACATCTGGTAAGGGCCTTCTTGCTGCATCATCCCATCCTATCCCAAAGCAGAAGGGTAAGAGAGCAGCTGCAGGAAAGAGAGAGAGGAAGGGGGTCAAAGTCATACTTTTATCAGGAACCCACTCCCACAATAGCAGCATTAATCCATTCATGAGGGTAGAGCCCTCACGACCTAATCACCTCATATAGGTCTCACCTCTCAACATGGTTGCATTGGGGATTAAGCTTCCAGCACACAAACTTTGGGGCACACATTCAAACCCCCAAATTTATATCTTTCTTACATGCAAGATACATTTATTCCATCCCAATAGGTGTAAAGTCTTAACTCATTTCAGCACCAACTCAAAACTCCAAAGTCCACCGTCTCATCTAAATCAGATATGAATGACACCCAGGTGAGATTCATCCTGAGACAAATTCCTCTCCAGATGTGAGCCCATGAAATTAACAAGTTATGTGCTTTCAAAATCCAGTGGTGGGACTGGAATAGGATAGGCATTCTCATTCCAAAAGTGATAGATAAATAGGCAAGAAGATAGGGGTAACTGGTCCTAAGTAAGTTCAAAACCCAACAAAGAAAACAACCTTAAGTCTTCAAGCTGGAGGATAATATCCTTTGACTCTATGTCCCAATTTCTGGACACATTGGGGCAGGGCTGGACTCTCAAGGCTTCATTCAGGCAGCCTCACCCCTAAGGCACTGCTCTCAGGTTGAAGTCACATGCCTGCAGCTTTCCCAGGCTAGAGTTGCAGGTTTTTTAATTCTTGACATGATCAGGCTAAGAGTTTTCCAGATCTTCCCATTCTGCTTCCATTTTAATTATAAATTCTATCTTTATGTAATTTTTCTCTTCTCCCTTTTTACTATTAACAGCCAGAAGACATCATGCAGAACCTCGAATGCTTTGCCACTTAGATCTTTCTTCCGGGTGATATACTGAATTATTGCACTTAAATTTTGCCTTTTATGAAGTCCTAGGACATGGACACAACTCCACCAAGTTCTTTGTAACTTTATAACAGTGATGATCTTTACTCTAGTTTCCAATCTATGTCTACAGGTACACAGAACTCCTCATATTATCTTTGCAATTTTTCTATAAATCTAAAATTATTTTGAAATAAAATGTTAAAAATAAGAAATCAGCTGGGCATGGTGGCTCACGCCTGTAATCCCAGCACATTGGGAGGCCAGGCGGGCAGATCATGAGGTCAAGAGATCGACACCATCTTGGCCAACATGGTGAAACCCCATCTCTACTAAAAATACAAAACTTAGGTGGGTGTGGTGGCATTTGCCTATGGTCCCAGCTACTCAAGAGGCTGAGGCAGGAGAATTGCTTGAACCCGGGAGGCAGAGGTTGCAGTGAGCCAAGATGGCGCCACTGCACTCCAGCCTGGCACCCGGCAACAGAGCAAGACTCTGTCTCAAAAAAAAAAATAAGAAATCAATAACTGCATATTAACCTATAACAGACACACATTGCATGAAAATCACAAACCATAGATTCCTAAAGTCGAAAGAGAACTTAAGGACATGACTCTTATTGATGAAATTTTAGAGGCTTTTATGAGTTATAATCTGTTACATACTAGATAACTTTGTCTGAAAATATACCTGGAGATATTTCTGGAAAATGCTTGACATTGAGCTAGCTGAGAACAAGATCCCCTCCAGCACACCAGTGGTAGGTGCTTGGCCTGAATCCAATTGTCCATCTCCTCTCAGTAATAAGCTTTCCACAGGCTCCCAGTATCTCCAGATTTATATCCCAACTCTCCCCTAAACAAATGGTAGCTAACCTCAGATTTCGTGACACTAGCACCCAAACATCTTATTCCTGTAGTAACAAGGCTACTATCAAAGCTCATTAGAAGCGTTAGCAACAAGAAGGTGGTGACTCTGCTGAAGCCTCTCCTGCAGCCAAGATGTATCCTGAATGCCCTGAGCCAAGGGTGTCTTGCTACAGGACATAGAGATTAGGGACAAAGAACCTTATATTCCTGATCTTTATCTTATAACCTTCCCTAGTAATATCTTTTTCTTACCTAATACCCTATCACCTTGTAACATTTACTCTCACTTCATCCTATAAACATTATGAGAAAGACACTATGGAGAAAAGTTATACCTGTTCACTACCTAAATCATGCATTCATTTGCTAACAATGAAGAAAAACATGACTCAGTAGTTATATTTATGCTTCTTTTAGACTCAAACACCATCATTTGAAGACCATCCCTTGCTGAAGGCTTTAAAAAGGGCACTAGGGGGTGTCTTGCAATCTACGATGAATTAAACTCTGATGAAAATGACAGATTCAGGAAATTCATGTGTCACCTTTTTTGCCAAAGGGTGTTCTTTTTATGACCTGCACCTGGACAAAAATGAACTGAATGTTTTCTTGGCAAATGCTGGGACTGAATAAATGGCTTTGCAGTGAAGAATAAGTAAATAGAGAGAAAAGGCAAGGAGGGAGGTGAGGTGGGGGAGGGGTACAAAGGCCTTTGTAAATCGTACGAGAATTCAAGGAAAACCAAACTGTCTAAAAATAATACTCTATGAGAAGGAAAAGCTTTTAAATTATCTGGTGTATGTTCCCAAAAGAATCCCAAATATATGGTTCTTAAGAAATGATCACAAGCTTCCATAAAGAGAAGGATGAGAATCTACCTTTTTCACAAGAGATTTGTCAGTATAATGAAACAAGAAGAATGTTTGAATAATTTTTGGGTCATTGAAGGCAATTTCTTCATGCCCCAAAACTTATTTTTAAAATTTCAAGAATATAGACACTAGCTAAAAATTGGACTGACAGAGAAATCAAAGTAGTAAAAATAGATCAAAACAACAGAGATAAACAAAATTTGTTCTAAGATAACCCAGAGGAAATTCAAAGCTCAAGACTAAACAAACACACACACACACACACACACACACACACACACACACAGCCAGAGTAGGCCAAGGTGCCATCAAGATAATTGATTTAAAACATAGATCTTGCCCATCTGCTGAGACCATTCTCTCCCAGTAAACCCTTAAAACAACAGAGCCTCTGGAAGCAGAGGACTTTGACCTCAGGCCGAATCCGAAGAAGAACTCTCTTTAAAAAGGTAGTCTGCCAGAGACACCTCCTAATACAAGGGTGATATATTAGAGAAAGAAGCTGAGCAGAGGGAACCCACCCCAGAGCTCTCCAGGAGATTTTGAGAAAAGAAAGAAAATGAAAGCCCCAGAACAGCTACATTGAAGGAACTTCACCTTCCAAGCAATGCCCATTTTATTATTTTGGCAGTTGAGGGCTTGTGCCCAGCCTGCCAGCCCTCTCTACTCCCACAGACCCAGCAAGGTAGCCAGCCTAGGCAATGGCCTCTCCTGCTTCTACAGAAGCCATCATCAGTGCTTCCACGTTTAAAAAAAAAAAAGATGCTTGCCAAAAAAAACAGATCCACCTTTCCTCATAAACCTGTATCAATATGGCTGTGTGGTAATACAAATGAAGAAGGTAAGGAAGATGAGGGAATATTAGTTTCAGGGAAGTGGTAAGATTTGGGGAAATAGACGGAGGAAATCCAAACTATATTTTAGACCATTTAATATGGGTATGAGGCAACACCATATGTCCACTGTGGAGAAAATGCAACGGTTTTAAGCTCTTCTCTTGAAATCAAAATCTCTCAGATTAAGTTGCAAACCAAATATAGATATGTGCTGCTTTTATAAGACATAGCCAAAACCAAATGACACTGAAACATTAAAATAAAAAGGTTACTCAAAGTTGTAGCAGCTGCCCACAAATATAAGTTAATCCAGCCATTTTAGTAACAAGATAGAATCCAAGGCAAAATGCATTAAGTAGAGAGAAAGTTACTTTACATAGATAGAAAGTATAACCCATAATGAAGACCTTAACCATCATGATCCTTTGGAAATGAATTACATGGCATCAAAGTGCAGGGCACAGACCATTTAGCACACAGGAGAAAACTGACAGCAATTACTACGGTAGAAGGCTCTTAGTGCTATGAATTGTCAAATACAGATTACGTAGGCCAACAATAAATGAGGAAGAAAGTAAATAAACAAGCAGACAAATAAGAACACGGAGGTTTTAAGCAATATAATGAATATGTACAGAACATTTATATGGCATGCACTTTGGATATTAATCTTAACCCAGCTCCTTCTCTTTTCTCTCATCCTGTTTAACCCTGACCCTCTTTCTCTTTCACTTCTAGTTTTCTCACTTACTTTTTTTACTCCACTTACTTAACTAGAGTGTATAGATATGTATTCAAGTCACCTCACATCCCTTTAGAATAATGAATAGTGTAAATAAATAATCAAGTCGGAAGAATGTCCTGAGGTTGTGCAGGAAGTCGTTCTCACTGCAGGAGGTGTGAGCTGCAGACCCTCAGGAGCGCCTCTGTCCTTGCTGGAGGCAAAGCCCCGAGCCTTCGGGTAATGGTTTTAGAACTTGTCTGTGACCCCATTATTTTTATTCAAGTGGCACAGCCTGCCTTGCCCACTGATGAAGATTCACAGCTCATCAGCCTTTGACTCTGGCATAGTTTGTTAATATTTTAGACTTGATTCCCCTTTTTTCCTCTTATTTTTCTGTTTGGTATGTATTTTATAAGAATTCTGGACAGTTCTTCTCAATCTAGTGTCATCCCAAATGAGACCTGGGAAGGTATATTTGGGGAGTTTTAAAGTAAGACAACTGGAAAATTTGAGAGAAGAGTTCACAGGGCCATACTCATTTCTGACACCAGTTGCTAGTTGGAGGCGTTCTCAAAACAACTCTTAGGTTTGATAATTTACCAGAAGAACTTAGAGAATTCGCTGAAAGTTATTATAGTCATAGTTAGGGATTATTACAGAAAAAGGATGCAGACTAAGTCAGCCAAGGGAGGAGGCACGTAGAAGAGAGTCCAGGAAAATTTCCGAACACAGAGCTTCTAATTGTCCTCCACCTGCAGTGCTAGGATGCTGTTACTCTCTGAGCAATCCAGTGCAGCGATGATCATGAAGTATCATCAACCAAGGAGGTTCACTTGAATTCCAGGGTTCGGGGTTTCTATGGGGGCCCCAGCATGCAGACATGATGACTAATTGCCTGCATGGTTGATCTCAGCCTCCCATCCCCCACCAGAGGCTGACTATACTGCATGACCCAAAGCCCCCACACATCGCATTGTGGGTCTTTCTAACATGGCCATTTCCCAACCTAAATCATACTGTTAGACTTTCTGGCATAACCTAAGGCCCCCAATAAACAAAGAAACTCCTATCAGTCATGACCTTCCAAGAGCTTAGAGTTCACCTCCCACAAACCAATGACAAATGCCAGACTTCCTTTTGGGTAAAGTTAAATTCTTTACTACACAGAGACACTGAGCCTTAGGCTCAGGAAATTTTTATGGAGAGGTGAAAGAGATCAGGGCCAGATGATAATGAAGTGAATATTAATAGAACTAGCTGTCTTACTAAGATCTTCTGGGTGTCAGGCACGGTGCTACACCCTTAATTAACTACCACACTGAGAAGTAGAACCCCCAGTGGAACAGGTACAGATGGCAGTCAGGACACCATGTGTTCTGTGTATGACAGTGTGGAAAAGTGACTCCTCCCTCTATTGCCGCCAATTTTAAGGAAGGCAGACTGAAAGTGATGAAAAGCTTGGATCAGCCTCAAAATTCCACTACAGGCCACTTTGGGAAGTTGCTAATAGAATGAAAATCCACAAAAGCAAGTAGTTTAATCTGTTTTGTTCATCACTGTATCTTCAGCACTGAACTGTTGAATAAATGAAATCTCTTCAATAAACCCCATTCCCTCATATTAAAACAGTAGAAAATATATCTACCTCCCAGGGATGTTGTAAAGATTAAAAAGCTGATGCAGCAAGGCCACTGGTTCCTAGTAAGTGCTCAGTAAATACAGCAATTACTGTCATTTACTATCATTATTATTCTCAAGCTCAGCAGGACAGCAGTCTTAGACACCGACAGAAGCCCTGTTCAGAAATAGAATATGTATCATATTAAATGGGTCTATCTTCGTGGCCCTCAGGGCCTGCACTTGAAAGTTTTGGCAGGGCCCTGGCAAGGCGCTCCAGGAATGCAGAGGACAAACCACCCCCCACACAGCACAGGCTTTGTTCCTCCTTTGTAAACTGTGCTGCATGCAACTTCCATTTGGTTTCTCTTTCATTCATTTCTGCTAATATCTTAGTGCTTCCTTCCATTTTACCTTGACTTATCATGTGGTTCTTCTTTGAATTTTAGATGCATAATCAGTTTATTGTTAGCTTCACTTTTAAAACAATGTAGATGTTGGAGGCTATACCATTTTCTCAAAGCATAGCCTTAGCAAGTCACCACAGGTTTTATCGTGATATGTTTCCATTGCTTTCTAGCTTAACTGCATATTTTATTTCCCATCTTATACTGTGATTGACTGGATTAATTTTTTGAACTAAAAACTCCTATTTCCTGATGATACGGCATTTGAAAGTATTGACTGAGCTGGATTCCTGGTATAAAATGTAAGTCTTATGAAATCTAAATATCCGAAATTAAGTTTAAGAAAAATGAGGCTTGCCATATTCAGAAGCATAGCCTCTGGTTTTGCAGTCTGAAAAGCCCATGTAACAAGGTTGGCAAATGCTTTGCGTGGATTCCTCCTCCAATCCCCTTCTTTCACGGCACAGACACCAGGCTCAGCACCCCTTTCTAAAGTGCTCCCACATTGCATGCAACCTTCCCCACCACCAGCATTCTGAGACTGATATCTCAGCTCACCCTGGTGCATCTGTTAGTATTCACAGTTTGCCACTGGCTGTGAGAGAGCCAGAGAGGCAGCCGAGAGCCACTCTACTAAAAAACCTCAAGAACATTCTTACCTTATGACTTTGCCACTGTAAGTTATCATGTTTTAAATGCAAGAAAGTTGTGACTTCATTGTTACTTGTTTTAAAAAAAAATGTTTAGGAGAGATTCTACTAATCTACCTTCTCTATGATATTTCATTTCTGGGTTAGTTGTAAAACAAGTTATTTCCTTTTTCTGCAAGCCTTCACTGCACCACACCAACCCTAGGTGGGCATGGACTCTCTGTTAGAGGAAAGAGCAGCCTTGCAGGTACAAGGCCACTCAGGAACCATGCCCCATGAAATCAGCACAGCTCATCTTGGCAAGATCTTCTAATTTCCAAAGCACGTGGACCTAGGAGTGGAACCGTGAAATGATTCCATCATTGCCTCACACTGAGAATATCCCTTACCTCCACAGCCACCCCAGTTACTCACTGTGTGAGCCTGAGTAAGTCATATAACTCTCCAGATCCCAGTTACCTCATCTGGGAACTAGGGAAAATACTAATCCCACTGAATTTCTGGGACAATCAAGTGGGAAAATGGATGTCAACACTCAGCCCAGTATATGGCATATAGTAAACAATAAACACGAGCTTCTTTTGTTGTTATTGTGCTGGTGATGGCTATGAGGTTGCTAGACATTCCTCAGTGCTTTCTCAGATACTGACCATTGGGAACAGGCCTGATAAATAATGTAATAGAAGAAAATGGAAGCATTAGCTGTGCCTTCCAGGAAAAGAAAAAGAAAAAGAAAGGTACCTTATATTTCTCTCTCTAAATGTATAAATATTATATATTATATATATGTATTATACACATCCTATATAAAACCCACAATGATAGCATATATAATATAATTAAATATGTATTAATATATAAGATATTAAAGCTCTCTCTAACATATTTTTACTTTCTAAGCTTTATATCTAAGTGATTATCTCACTGAGGAACTAGGGATAATTGGTGTTCTTTAAGCTGGTATCATGTGTAAGCCTCTGGCAAGCTGGGAGTTAACGTAGATGACATCTCTTCACCTTGCGTCTGTTCTTATGGGCAGCAAGCTCTGTTTCTGACCCTCAGATCCCATACTTCTGTGGGTGACAGCGGAGGGTCCATGCTACAGCACCAGCTCTCTGCCAGACAAGGCAGCTTCTGTTAGCTTGTGACTCACAAAAACATTCCATTCCCAAGTGTATTTGACCTCAGAATGTACTTGAAGAATGTTTTATTCATTTGCCAAAATAAAAATCAGATTTCACATAATTAGTAAAGCTTGTTGTTGTGATTGTGGTACTGATTATTTAATGCAAAATATAAAATTTAAGAAAATAGGTTTGGATCTATAAGTATGTAGGACCCTTTTAGAAAACAATTTGGTTACACACACACACACACACTCCTCTTGTTATGTCAAGAATACTTAGTGAAAGACAACAAAGTTACAATTATATAAGATGAATAAGTCTAGAGAGCTGATGTAAAGCATGAGAAATATAGTTAATAATATAATATTGTATACTGGAAATTTGCTACAAGAGTAGATTTCAGGTGCTTTCACCACACACACACGCACACACACACACACACACGTTAACCATGGAAGAAAATAGATATAATTAGCTTGAATGTAGTGATCAGTTCACTATGCATATGTACTTTGTGTTTATATATATATGATTAGTATGTATATATGATATATATTATATCAAACATACCCTTAAATATACAGAATTTTTGTTGAAAAGAAGAGAAAGGAAGAAAGGAGAAAAGAAAAGAAAGAAAGAGGGAAAGAAAGAAAAAGGAAGAAAGGAAGGGTGGAAGGGAAGGAGGGAAAGGAAGAAAGAAAGGGGAAGGAGGGAGGGGAAGGAAGAAAAAAAGGAAGGAAGGAAGGGGGAAAGAGAGAAAGAAGAATGAAAGAAAGAAAGAAAAAGAAAGGGCAGGAGGGAGAGAAGAAGAGAAGAAGGGAGAGGGAAGGAAGGAGGAAGAGAGAAAGGGAGGAAGGGGGAGGGAGGGAGGAGGAGAGGAAGGGAGGAAATAAAATGGAAGGAAAAGGGAGAGCAGTAACTATATTTATATACTTAAGCAGAGTAATTGTATGTTTAGCAGTCCATCCTCAGGGAATATTTTTAAATACAGTGAAGTATTTATTTGCAAAGATATCTGTTGTACTCTTATTTATTTATGAAAATGAATGTTGAAAATCCCTAAATGTTCAACAATAAGAGAATTACTAAGTAATTTATATTATTCCCATCTGTTGGACTATTATGTAGCCATTAAAGTTGTTTATAAAGAATTCATAATAACATATAATGTGCAATAAAAATCAGGTAAAAAATATAATTAGGAAAAAGTAGGCAGAGCAGAAAACTGAAAAAGGATCAAATATTATTATTGCTTGTCTTTGTATAGTGAGAATATGAGTAACATTTCTCCACTTCCTTTTTTCTAAATTTTATAAAATACTTAAAAAAATTAAACAATAGCTTTAATTTTTAAAAAAATGAAAGAAAAAAGCATAAAAACTGAAGAAGAAAAGATGAGAAAAGGAAGAAAAAAGAGAGGACATTTATTTTCTTCTCTCTTCTCTTCTTGACCCTTAGACTTATCCCGAGCAAGGTAAATTATGCCTTGCTGGCCTATTTTCTGTCGCCAACAGTGTTCCCTCCACCTCTAGCTACTAAACTCTTAGCATTTGGACAGGGAAAGCAGAATTTCACTGCCTACCAGACCGAGTGCTGAATACTCAATAAATGTCAGACTAAACTGAGCAAGACCAAACAACACTGGCCACATCCAAATCATTTCTTTCCAAGGGTATCTTTAGTTTCAATCTTCATCGCACATCCCTCTTGCAAGACAGGATCAAAATTTCTCTCTGCTTCTTAAACTTCAGCCTTATTCATCAAAGAACTCCAAAGAGATTTCTGAAGTGGTCCAGTGTCCTAAGACTGCAAACCTATCCAATCAGTTGGAGCATACTGTCAAAACTACAAACTATGGTTTGAGGAGGCTTAATGTAAACTCGGGAATTCAAAAAAGGGAGCAATTCACTGTATTTCACAGTGGACTCTGCTGCTCTCTCACAAGATAAACTTAAATTCCTTCTCTCCAAATCTGATAGTCATCATACTTTTGCCTCTGCTCCCCAAGTCAAAAGCTTCCCTTGGACTGCTCACATTCTGCAAAGTGGTGTCTATTTGTAGCAATCTGGTTTATTATCACTGGTTCAGGGACGATTTAGAGCAGACCTTGGCAAGCTCTTACAATAACAATCTGCCCCGTTGTGCTCCTTATGGAGACACCTTCTTTGCCAGGAAGTTGCATTAGCTGTGGGTGACTGAGTAAGAACACAATTAAGCTGTTAAAGCTTCCACTGGCCCCTGCTGGGCCTGGACACAGTAAATCTCAGGCCTGCACATCTTGCGTGATGGCCACCGTGCCAAACAGGCACAGTGGTCAGAGGGCCCTAGTGCCTTCCTTCCTGCATTTGGTATCATAAAATGTCAATGACCTATGACATAGATCACTTATGAAAGACACCAGGGCTTGAGAGCCACACTAATAGTCTCTAGGTTGGTTATTTTGCCCCCATCCTTTCCAGAATTATTCTAACCCAAAAGAACCCTGGAGTCAACCTGTAGCCAAAACAGTTCCCAGAAGGCTCAGCACTGCCAGAATAGAATGGTCTTCATGAGGATCTAGCTGTGCTCCAACTTGGGTCTTTATCTATTGATGGTCAAAATGATAAAATAGAAATGTTCATCTATCTCCTCAATAGAGGATGACTATCCTGGAGGTAGAGGAGATAACAGGTAAGACTTTATATACCAATAAATTATGTTTCTCTATTCACTAGGCCAGTCCTTCCCACCAAGAGCCATTGCAATTATAATTATAGAGAACTTTAGATTAAAAGTCAGGGGACAACTGTGGTCATTGGTTTTATCCTCTCTCACCAGTGCCAAACTCCCCAACCACTGCAGCTGCTCTGCCCCTGGTCTATCAGCCCTCTTTCACAGATGATTATGAGATTTGATGGAAAGAGCACAGGCTTTGAACATGCACCCACCTGTCCACAAATTTGGTTCTGATTCTTACAAGCTGCAAGACCCTGGGCAACTTACTTAATCCCTGTGAGTATCAGGTACCACCTTACACCTTGTAATGTGGGTTAAATAAAATCATATCCATGAAGTACCTGATAATGTCTCCATAGATACTAATTCCTTCCTTATTCCTCTACCCAGTCATTTACAAAGTCATTCAGGTCATTCAGGTCTCCAGCATGATCTTCTACAAAGAGACTTCACTGACCACTCACTCTACAGCACCTGCCAATTCAGTCACTCATGAGGACATCACTTTTCAGATCTTATTTACCCACTCATTTACTTGATCACTTGTTTTTCTTCCTTGCCAATTTCTAGGAGCTCTGTGAGGGCAGGGAGCTTGTCTGTTCTTGCTGACCACTATCTGCAGTGCCTAAAGCAGTTCCTGAAACACCATAGGAACTTAGAAACATCTGTTGGATTAATAAATTCTTAGCACAGGCACTAGCTGAGAGGGCCTCACAGTGTGGAGAGGGCAGCAATGACTCAGCTTTTCTGTGGGTCAAGGGCTTCAGGGAGGAATCACAGGCAGACCACGAACTTCCGGCTCCACAGGTGGCTCAAAGTGCAGGGGGAAAAGCTTTTTAAGCACTGAATTCATTTCATGTGTATCCACAATCTCTCGGGTCTCTGGTGGGCAGCTGAGCAAGGTAAGATGCTTCCATCAGGGCAAATCATGCTGGGCATCCTCCCCCTGTGGGTTCCTCATAGGACACACTCTGGACTCCCTGAGAAGCTCAGAAGTGACATGGAAGAGCAGGGGGAGTCCTCAGAAGGAAAGGTGAAAAACATGCAGATCAAATTACATGTTTTTCCAGCGACAGAGACTGAAAGCACAAGTCTTGGGCATGTGCCATGAAACACCTTCTGTCTAGCTCGGAGCCAGATCTGGCCTTAGTTATCCACTTCTGCTTAGTATCTCTTTGTTGAAAAAAGAAATAATCCTATCTCTGCTACAAGTAAAGTGTTTTATCCTTAGAGAAAGCTGCAACAAGTACATTGACTACTTTAAACTTCATTAATAATCTAGCTAAATATAAATTAAGATAAAGTGCCATTGCCCTTATAAAATGAGAATAATTAATATAATTCTCCATATGAATTAAGATGAGATAAAATGGCATACTCACAGATTCCATTACGAGAATAAATTACTATAAAAATTTTGGAACGAAATTTGGAATCTTAGAAATATTTACATTAGGTCTGCCACTTACAGTTGTACAAGTTGTGTTTTGTACAACTCCAAGAGGCACCATTCACCTCCCAGGAAGTGTAAGCAAAATTATGGAGGCAATTTTCCTGTAGATGGCGGTTGAGTGTCTAGTGGAAAGGGTGCCTCTTTCTAATTTGCACAGTTGCTTTATCAGCTGCTGGCAAGGGTGATTTACATACATGAACAGAGTGGCTCCCGTTCCACTGATATGTACACTGAGCAAACACTCCCCAATGTGGGAAAAGTTTATTTACAAAGATGTTCATCACAGCATTTTTCAAAAAGTACAAACAACCTATATGTCCAACAGTAAGGAAATGATTCAATCAAGTGTGCTAAATACAGTTGATATTTATGAACTGCTTATAATGATATGGGAAAAGCTTCAGCTGTGTTATTATAATTTTATACTTAGGGATACAAAAGTGTGGATACAGCATGATTACTACTAAGTAAAGCAAACAAAAAATGTAAAAGCTATTCATAATAAAATTGCAGGATGATAATAAGCCAAAATATTAGCAGAAATTGTTTTGTGGTATAGGATTACTAATGCTATTTTTGCCTCTCTAATTTAGTGTATTTTCCAAATATTTTAATAAGCATGTCATCATTTTTCATTGAAATTTCCACCATTAAATTTTTAGAAGTAGAGAATGGTTAGAAATGAGAAGCAGTACTCAAACCTTTTAAAATTCTGTTGCTGAGACACGAAATCATTGAAAAACCTGATGTGGTAATTCAGTATTTGTGGAAGATGTTTCAGTATCTGAGCCAAAATTTTTTTTCACACCACCTGCTCCAGAAACTCTCATCAGGAGCAGGAGCCAGGGGCACGGAAAGTTCTAAAGAAGGAAAGAGAAGGATCTCTGTCACCAAGAGTGAGTCTTATTATTGCCTACAGAAATGCCTTATTATCTCCAGACCCTCAAACATCTCAGGGACAGTCTTTGGCAGGGCAGAAAGGCCTCCTCCCAGTCAACATGGAATGGTTATGTTATAAACATTCATAAATATCTCCATTTCATGTCTATAAGGAATAGATAGCAATCATGAATTTATCACAAGTTTCTTTGAAATCATTGGTCTTCATATGTCTTCTGTCTCTACTTTTACTACCCCTAACAGACAGTAAGATATTAGTTACTTGGAGCTAAAATGATTTACTATGTTTTCCTAGGGCTCTATTCCCAGTGAGAAGGGTGACTTTGAGAAGGCTTAAAGGTTGGGAGAGAGGATTCTTGGCAAGATGGCCAGCTATAGGCAGCCAGGAGGGGAGCATCTGCCACCCAGGGAGGAGGACGTTGGAAAGACTGGTGCACTCCTAGCAGATCATTGGAAGGAAGATATTGACAGGGTTCAGAGGGAGGACACAGACGCTGGTCTGAAGGAGGAGGAAGCTAGGAACCCTGCCCAGGGCTACCATGCACTGGGACTCATTCCTGATCCTCAACCACTCATGGGGAAGAGGTCAGTTGGACAGGCAAAGAGTGCCCTGCTCTAGCCATAGACCTCTGGAATCCTGGCATCAGGAGACCCAATGATCCCCATGCACATTTGAGCTGGCATGAACAGCTGCTTGGAGAGATGGTAGGAGCAGGAATCCAGCCTGTGCAGAGCCCAAAGAGCTTGGTGTGAGAATGTCTGCAGTGGAGCATGGCCAAGGACACTCCTTCCCCAAAGCTCTCTATTGTCTCCTAGGAGGCTTTAGCCTTAGGGGAACTGCTGGGTCCGAACAGAGCAGGGAAGTCTTGCTGGTAAGATGGTGCCAGTCCAATCTGGGACTCTCCTATCTGCTGACCTCCCCCAGGGCCCAATTCTGTCCATGCCCACTTGCAGTGAAGCCTCAGGTGCCCAACTGGAGTGACTCCTTGAGGCCTGCATACTAGCCAACTGCACCTGGCTGTCAGAGAACTCCAACAGAAGAGCCCCTGCCAACACACACCACCCCACCCACACCCTTTCCCCATTGTACCTGCCCCCATTCTATGGCCAACCCCTACCACCACAATCCCACCATCTTGCTGGTGAGTATGTACTTGCATGGATCTTGCCTCTACTTCCCCACTGGTACACATGTGCATGTGCACCCCACTGCACCACTGCTGCTGGCCTGAGTGTGTCTCCTTCTCCTTGTCCCATGCTATCATGAACGTGCACATGGAGGCCAACGGCCCTGCACCCCACCCCATGCCACAACTGCTGCCAGTACAAACACATGCAAAGAGGCTAGTGCCCTGCACATGCCAGCACCTTGTACATGCCAGCGCCCTGCACATGCCAGCACCCTTCCCCTATGCCAACACCATAACTGGTGCAAACAAGCACATGAATGCCAGCAGCCCTGTCTCCTGCCCCAGACCTTGCACTGCCACTGCCACTTGTGTGATAGATGCATGGAGACCAGCAGCACCACACTTACCAGCACCCCACCCCACCTCCATGCTTGCTCCCCCCATGCTGCTGCTGCTGCTGCTGCCGCTGCTGGCAACGGAATGAACATGGATCCTGCTGCCACTGCCCTGATGAAGAACTTTGGCTGGCACTACCCATCAGAGTGTTGTGGCCAATGGTCCAGGAGCACATAGGCTTCTCGAATGTAGCAGATGCTTAAATTCCAGAGGCCAGAGAAAAAAACCCCGGGCCTGATACCAGCCCCCAGAGTTATAGCATGGATCCCAGAGCAGCTGAGCTGAGCCTTGGGTCCCTAAAATCTTCAATAAATGAACCCAGTTGACTGAACCCACTTTGTACCACAATCAAACCCCCAACAACATCAGAGCAGATAAAGGAGAAAAACCCACTCAAAGGACAGCAACTTTATGGGCTGAAAGAACATAAGCCCACACAGATAAGGAGGAGCCAGTACAATAACTCTGGCAGCTCAAAAAGCCAGAGTGTCTTCTTACCGCCAAACAACCACACTAGTTCCCCCACAAAGTTCTTAACCAGGCTGAAATAGCAATAATAAAGTTCAGAATATAGATAGGAATGAAGATCATTGAGATTCAGGAGAAAGTTGAAACCCAATCAAAGGATTCTAAGGAATATAACAAAACAATACAGGAGATTAAAGATAAAATGGCCATTTTAAGAAAGAACCATACTTAACTGATAGAGCTGAAAAACTTGCTTTAAGAATATAAGAATCCAATCGCAAATATCAACATCAGAATTGACCAAACCGAGGAAAGAATCTCAGACTTCAAAGGCTAGTCCTCTGAAATAACTGACTTAGACAAAAATGCAGCAAAAATAGTTAAGAAGAATAAACAAAATCTTTAAAAATGTAAGATTATATAAAGAGACAAAATATATGACTTACTGGTGTTCCTAAAAGAGAGAAAGATAAAACAAGCAACTCACCCATAAAAACCAGGCTGCATAGCAGGAGGTAAGTGGCAAACAAGTGAGAATGACCACCTGAGCTCCACCTCCTGTCAGATCAGTCATCACTTAAGTTTCTCAGGAGCATGAACCCTATTGTGAACTGCACATGCAAGAAATCTAGGTTGCCCACTCCTTATGAGAATCGAGCTAATGCATGATGATCTGAGGTGGAACAATTTCATCCCAAAGCCATCCATGCACCTGCATTCATGAAAAAATTGTCTTCCACAAAACCAGTCCCTGGTGCCAAAAGGTTGGGGACAACTGAACTAGGTAACCAAGAGTAAACCAACCCTAAAACTAGCAGAAAACAAGAAATAACCAAAATCAGAGCTGAACTGAAGGAAATTGAGATGTGAAAAATCATACAAAAGATCAACGAATCTTTTGTTGGTTCTTTGAAAAGATAAATTAGATATAGACCACTAGCTACACTAATGCTTTAAATAAAAGTGAAAAGAACCAAATAAACAAACAGTAAGGACAAAGGGAATGTTACCACCAATTCCACAGATACACAAAAACTACTCAGAGACTATTATGAATACCTCTATGCAGACAAGCTAGGAAACCTAGAAGAAATGGATATATTACTGGAAACATACAGTCTCCCAAGATTGAACCAGGAAGAGACTGAAACCATGAACAGACCAATAATGAGTTTCAAAATTGAATTCACAATAAAAAATAAAACAGAAAAAACTCTGGACCTGACAAATTTACAGCCAAATTTTACCAGACATATAAAGAAGAGCTGGTACCATTCCTACTGAAACTATTCCAAAATATTGAGGAGGAAGGAATCCTCCTCAATGTAACTTATTCTGTGAGGCCAGCATTATCCTGATACCTAAAACTGGCAGAAACACACACACACACACACAAACAACTTCAGGCCAATATCCTTGATGAACATATACATAGAAGTCCTCAACAAAATTTAGCAAACCAAATCCAGAAGCACATCAAAAAGTTAATCCACCATGATGAAGTAGGCTGTATACCTGGGATTCAAGGTTGATTCAACATACATCAATAAATGTGATTCATTACATAAACAAAACTAAAAACAAAAACCACATAATTATGTCAATAGATTGTAGAAAAGGCTTTTAGTAGAATTCAACATCCCTTCATGTTAAAAACCCTCAGCAAACTTGACAATGAAGAAACATACCTCAAAATAAGAAGAGACATCTATGGCAAACCCACAGCCAACATCATACTGAATGGGCAAAAACTAGAAGCAGCATTCCCCTTAGAAACCAGAATAAAACAAGATGCCTTCTCTCACCACTCCTATTCATCATAGTACTGAAAGTCCTAGCCAGAGTAATCAGGCAAAAGAAAGAAATAAAAGTCATCTAAATAGAAAAATAAGAAGTTAAACTATTTCTGTTTGCAGATAATATAATTCTATACTTAGAAAACAGCAAAATCTCTGTCAAAAAGGTTCTTTATCTAATAAACAACTTCAGCAAAGTTTCAGGATACAAAATTCAATATAAAAATCAGTAACATTCTTATATATCAACAACATGCAAGCTGAGAGCCAAATCAAGAATGCAATTCCATTCACAATTGCACAGAAAAAATAAAATACCTAGGAATACAGCTAACAAGGATGGCAAAAGAGCTCTACAATGAGAATTTAAAAACATTGCTCAAAAAAAAATCAGAGATGACACAAACAAATGGAAAAACATTCCATGCTCATGGATAGGAAAAATCAGTATTGGTAAAATGGCCATACTGCCCAAAACAATTTACAGATTCAATACTCTTCCTGTCAAACTAGCAATGACATTCTTCAGAGAATTAGAAAATACTATTTTAAAACTCATATGGAACCACAGGAGTCTCTATAGCTAAGACAATTCTAAGGAAAAAGAATAAAGTGAAGCACACCAAGCATGATCAAGCTAAGCATGCTGATCTATTGAGATGATCATATGGTTTTCATTTTTAGCTAGAAAGAATAAATCCTAAGCAAAAAGAATAAATAAAAAGAATAAAGAGGCATCATGTTACTCAACTTTTAACTACACTGCAAGGCCACAGTCATCAAAATAGCATAGTACTAGTATAAAAACAGACACATAGATAAATGGAACAAAATGGAGAGCCCAGAGATAATGCCACACACCTACGACCATCTGATCATTGACAAAATTGACAAAAAGAAGCAATGGAGACAGGACTCACTATTGAATAAATGGTGCTGGAATAACCACAGCCATTGCAGAAGGTTGAAGCTAGACCCCTTCCTTGCACCAAATAGAAAACATCAATTCAGATGAATTAAAGTCCTAAAGCTATAAAAATCCTCAAAGACAACCTATAAGATACCGTTCTAGGCACAGGACCTGGCAAAGACTTTGTGAAAAAGATGCAAAAAGCAACTGCACAAAACAGAAATAAACAAGTGGAACCAAATTAAACTAAGGAGCTTCTACACAGCAAAGGAAAATATCAACAGAGTAAACAGGGGAAAATATTTTCAAACTATGCATCTGACATCGGTGTAACATTCAGAATCTATAAGAAACTTAAACCAGTCAACAAGCAAAAATACCAACCAACAACTCAATTAAAAAGTGGACAAAGGACATGAATAGGTACTTCTCAAAAGAAGACATACACATATCCAACAAGCATATAAAAAATGCTCAACATCACTCATCACTAGAGAAATGGATATCAAAACCATGATGAGATACCATTTCATGCCAGTCAGAATAGCTATTATCTAAAAGTCAAAAAAACAACATGCTGATGAGGTTGTGGAAAAAAGGGAATCCTTATACCCTGCTAGTGGGAATGTACATTAGTTCCATCATTGTGCAAAGCAGTTTGGTGATTTCTCAAATAATTTAAAACAGAATTACCATTCAACCCAGCAATTCCATTCTGGGGTATATACCTCCAAAAATATAAATCATTCTACCATCAAGACAGCTGCAAGTTTATGCTCATCACAGAACTATTCTCAATAGCAAAGACATGGAGTCAACCTAAATGCCCATCAACAATAGAATGGATAATAAAAATGTGGTACGTAAACACCATTGAATACCACACAGTCAAAAACACAATGAGATCATGCCTTTTGCAGCAATAAGGATGGAGCTGGAGGCCATTATACTAAGCAAATAACACAGGAACAGAAAACCAAATTACCTCATGTTCTCACCTATAAGTGGGAACTAAACATTGAGTACATCTAGACACAAAGAAGGGAGTAACAGACCTACCTGAAGGTGGAGGGTGGGGCAGGGATAAGATGAAAAAACTATTTATCAGGTGCTATGCTTACTCGAGTGATGAAATAATCTGTACTCCAAACCACCATGACTCTCAACTTACCTGTATAACGAATCTACACATGTACACCTGAAACCTCCTTTGCTTCTTTTTTTTTATTTTTTTTCTATTTTGCTTCTAACCTCCAAGCTGTCTTTATTCATTCATGTGCATAAGATTAAACTAATTTTGGGAGAAACTTAGTTTGTAGTATGTAGTTTAAACAAAGACGGTAAAAGCCCTTTCCCAAGGCAGATCTTCTTCTAGCATAAGGACTAGGCTAACATTAGCTACAGGATTAGAAATTACATTTTAGGAGTCATCCAGTTGGAGGTTACAAGATTCTGACCCTCCCTAAACTGCTCCTAAGATCAGTGTTTGAGATATTTTGCAGACCCTGCACTTCATGTATCAGCTGGCACCACCTAGATGGATAAACTGGCTCAAGTGATCTTGTGGCCCCCACCCAGGAACTGACTCAGTGCAAGAAAATAGCTTCAACTCCCTATGATTTCATCCCTGACCAATTAGCACTCCTAGCTTACTGGCTTGCCCCCCACCCTCACACCCATCTACCAAGTTATTCTTAAAAACTCTGCTCCATGAATGCTCCGAGAGACTGATTTGAGTAATAATAAAACTCTGGTCTCAGCTCAGGGTGGTGGCTGACACCTGTAATCACAGCGCTTTGGGAGGCTGAGCTGGGTGGATCACGAGGTCAAGAGATCGAGACTATCCTGGCCAATATGGTGAAACGTCATCTCGACTAAAAATACAAATATTAGCCAGGCTTGGTGGTGTGTGCCTGTAGTCCCAGCTATTCAGGAGGCTGAGGCAGGAGAATTGCTTGAACCCAGGAGGCTGAAGTTGCAGTGAGCTGAGATCGTGCCATTGCACTGCAGCCTGGCAACAGAACTAGACTTTGTCTCAAAAACAAAAAAGCAAATCAAAAGACACACACAAAAACACTCTGGTCTCCTACACAGCTGGCTCTGCGTGAATTATTCTTTCTCAACTGCAATTTTTCTATCTTGATTAACTGGCTCTGTCTAGGCAGCAGGCAAGGTGAATTACAAATTAGTGGCTACCTGCCCATAGTTCAGTGGCCCGTCTTCAGTGATGAATCCAGAAGTCAGCCCAAGTTGCTGGCTGCCTAGTTCTCTCAGACTGGGGGCTGACTCTGTTACGCTCTCTAATGGCAGGGCACTGCCGATCCAATGTGCATGTGTTTACTTGCAATGGAGAAATAGTCATGGGGAGACGTCCTTTAACTAGCCCTATCACAGGGTGTCTGTCTGTAGCCACACGGGGGTTGGTGCTGCCAACAACTCCTTCCTTCTCCTGACTGGTTCTGTAGCCCCATTGCAAGGTGTCTGTTTGTAGCTCCACCACAGTGCCTGTTACCCAATTGTGGGGTGCCTGTTCAGCTCCTGGGGGGGCAGGGGCTCAACTGGTTCTTTCTAACTAGTAGGAAGAGTCTTGGTTTGGGAGACTTGGCCTCAATCAGGAAGATTCTGAGGAGGTTTCTCAGATGGAGAATAGTTTGGAAGGGATACTCTTGAAGTTCTTGGTTAGGGATCTGATTGGAAGACCTTCTGTCCATCTCATCTTTGTGTGTGTTTGTTTATGTGGAAAGGATCTCAGAAGGGATTGCTAACAGAAGTCCAACAGGCCTAACTCAGAGAATCCTCCTCATCTGTCTGGTTACATTCGGCGAGCCCTAAAGAAAGCTCAACAGGCCTGTCTCTTTCAGGGTGACTCTTGGCTATTCACCTTGCCCAGAGACTCCATTGTGAATTACTGTTCAGAGGTCATCCCTCCCCGCCTGGAGTGGATCAATAACAGGGACCAACAAGAAAAAATTTGAGCTTTACCAGGTTGATATTGGGTCCTGAATGAGGTGACTCATGTTTGTTTTGTTATATGTATTTTGCTGGGATAAAAAAATGTTCATCTGGTTCCCCGTGGAGACTGTTGGGCAGCATCCTGCAAATTAAGAACTTTGCCTATGGTTCCATAAAACAGGAAAGGGTGATTTTCCCTTGTAAAGTGGCTTGAACCCCACAGCTATGATATGATGAGCAGGGTCATCGGAATCCACTCTGTTCTTCTGGAAGCTTCAGAGAGAGGGAGCCCAGAAACCTGGCATGCCAGCAAAACGGGTAAGAAATTCTTACCAGCCAACTTTCTGGTCTCTCTCTCTCTTTCTTTCTCTGTCTGTGTAAACAGTAAATGTTACCATTTGTCTATCTGCAAGGGTTTGATTAATAGAAAAAAGATTCATATGACTAGTATATATATATATATATATATATATTTTTTTTTTTTTTTTTTTTTTTTTTTTTGAGACGGAGTTTCGCTCTTGTTACCCGGGCTGGAGTGCAATGGCGCGATCTCGGCTCACTGCAACCTCTGCCTCCTGGGTTCAGGCAATTCTCCTGCCTCAGCCTCCTGAGTAGCTGGGATTACAGGCACAAGCCACCATGCCCAACTAATTTTTTGTATTTTTAGTAGAGATAGGGTTTCACCATGTTGACCAGGATGGTCTCAATCTCTTGACCTCGTATCCACCCGCCTCGGCCACCCAAAGTGCTGGGATTACAGGCTTGAGCCACCGCGCCCGGCCTATCATATGACTAGTCTTATGGAGTAGCAAAGCTGTTGTACTTTGTGCTAGGAACTTGTCTTTCTCTGCTCTGTAATTTAAAAAAGGAGTATCACAGGGTAGAATGTGGGTTTAGGACCCCTATAAGCCTGCTTTTCAAGCCAGCCTGGCACTCTGGTCAGTTACAAACTTTGCTATGGTTCCCTGAAACCAATACTGGATGAAATTTCTCTGCCTTTTTTTATGTCCTTTAGAGCTTAACCTCGTGACGATGTGGAGATACTTTCTCTTCGTTTCTGCCATCTAAAAAACAGGAATTTGGGGGATTCATGTCATAGCCCTAAAAATGTTGTTCAGCAGTTAAAAGCCTTTGCAAGCTTGAAATTGGCTTTTCTAGGCTCCTTCTGGGGAGAACAATAAAAATTGCTCACTGCTGTAACTCACTAGCTAAGGCCTTGCCTTTTAACAATAGCACCCTGGGTTCTGTTCTTGACTTCTGCAATGATTCCTTTCTGGTTATTTCTTTATGTAACTTTGCCATTTATTAAGATTCCTCCGCCTGTCCCCCAGCATAGCTAGCTTCTGATTTTACATGCTGAATTTTCCTTTCTCTAAACTACCCTGGGAGAGATTCTAAATCTTGTATAAAAAAAAAAAACAAAACACAGAAACTGCTTATCATCTCTTTGAGACACCTATGTGACCGTGGTTAAATTATAACCTTAGTTAAAACTTATAAATTTCATGTGGGAAGTTACCTGTAGTAAAATTCAAAAACCAAATATACTGGCAGCTTGGCATGGCTAAAGTCAGATAATAAAAAATTTGAAAGTACTTTTTAAAAGAAAACTATGGTTAAAAGTCAGCTAAATTAAAAGTGAATAAACAAGATAGAGACATATTTAAAAGGCTTTTATGTTTTTCGATTCTTGGATCTTGTTTTTTCTGAAAAAAGGTTTTTTTCTTCTCAATCAACTGAATATTTTTCTCCATTTTCCTGTCTTGCCAATCTTAATGCACACATGAGAGGCCCTAAGACAACTTTTCTGGTGCCTGGGACTCCTTGGAAAAAACAGGAGGCACCACAGACCCTGTTTTGGGAAAAACAAACAAACAAAGAAAAGCCTCTATTTTTCTCATAAAACCCCAGGAATTAAAAGCAGGTCCATCCCTTTCATAATCAAAGTCTCAGTTCTGTTTCGCATTGTGTTATCTGACAGTTTTGAGTTTTAGGGGTATCAGAAATTACTTCTTAAGAGAGCTTTGGTGTGTAATAACTAGTGTAAAATATACTTTAGAAGATGATTAATATTAGTTATGAAGGAATCTTGACTCTTTGCACACTTGGATCAGAGAAGCATGCTCTTGGCCATCTGGAAGATATGGAAACATCCCCAACCCCCACTGAGAGATGAGACCCCAAATGGGGTGGTCTAATTACAAAACGGGCTGACTGACTTTAGGTTGCCTTGCAGTAAAATGCACAGCTGGTAAAAGCACTGCCCTGTCTTCTCCTGAAGTATTTCCCTCCTTTTGGGGATCCAGCATCCAGTGTAAAATGGCACACTTAATTTTGGGGCTCTGTCTTTGCCTTCAGGTCTGATTAGGCCCTAGAAACGCATGCTTTCCAGCTCCTATTCCTCCAAGGGCTCCACCATGGGCCAGTCGTCCAACTAGGAAACTAAATGAAAAATCTTGCAAGTGCTAAATCTTCTCTGTCTGTGTTTATATGTGTTGTGTGTGTATAATGTTGATATATTAAAAAGTTCTGATTAATTGGCTTAAAAAGCACTTAAATTAAACATTTTGCCAAAAAAATAGAAACTTTTTTGCTTTTTGTTCACATGACTTTAGTAATCTTTTGGAAATAAAGACAGTTTTAAAGATTATTATAAAATGTCTTGAAAATATAGACATCTGGTCTAAATTAAGGTCGGATATCAGATTTGATAAATGCTTTAAGGTCAAACAGTTTCCTTAAATTTTGAAAATGGTTCAGTTTACCTACTTTAAAGCATTAGACTACAGATAGGACCTGGGGACATGTGGAAAGCCATGCTCCTAGCTATGCTGAAAAGAAGTCAGACTTATTTTCACTTCTGTCTGACGTCCTAGGCTCCACCCTAGTATGTAATTAATATAGCTTACTTATCAGGTTTCTCACTAAAAATAAAAGTTGCTAAGAGTTAACATTATAACATGAAGTTAAAGTTACTAAAGAAACAGTTTTACATACAAGGTGTATAGGAATGTGTTTTGAGTAATAGATTATAAAAAGGCATAGGAATATGGTTTTTGTTAGGGTGGATATAATTTTGTCTAGTTTGGAGGATTTTAAAGACTGCCTTAAACAAAGTAACAGAACAAAACTGAAGATTTAAGCAAAGTAAAAGGGTTTATAAAGGGTTAATCTTGAAAAAAATTCTATGGGTATAAACAAGTAGGCTAAGATTTAAAAAAAAAAAAATAGGGTTTTCCACAGGTTAAAACACTAAAATAATACTGATATGGGCCAGAATCTGGGCCCGTGTATCCAAATAATAGGGTTTTCTTAAAAAACTGATCTGCTATTTGATGGAAAATCATAAAGGGTTCTAAAAAGTTTATGAAAATCTTACCTTATAGGCAAACTAATTAAAACTGAATAAAGATATAAAATTTTATTTTAGAAAACTACCTTTAACACCGAAGACACCTAATGTAAGCATAAAATTTTGTTTTCTCTTTGGAAGACAATTTTTATGTAATATTAAAAAAATAATGAAAGGGATTTGTTTTCTCCTGTGGATAAATGGCAGAGGGGACAGGAAGAAGAAAAAAGAGACAAATTCAGGTAGCTTCATGTTATCTTTGTTGGGTCTTGTTTGGAAAGCGAAGTCTCCACTCTCAGAGTAAAGGTTTTTCTTTTTAAGATTTTGAAATTATCATTTTGGTCCAATGACTTATGGTGACCTGAGATTCTATTTCATGATATCCAGTGTTTTAAACCTTTGATATTGACAAACTTTCCAAAATCAAATTATAAATTATAACTCTTTCTAGCCTAATCTTTTAAATATTAGGTCCTCTAAAACCCAAAAATAACATCTGGCTTATTTCATATAAAAATCATACAGGAAACATTGGCAAATATAAAATGATGTTTAGCTTTCTTTGGGCTTTATTTGTATAAATGTATTATTGGCATATGTTCCAAAATTATGTAAAACTCCTTTAATTCTAATATGACTTAGTATATGTTATCAGTAATAATTATAATTATGTTAAATGGCTATGTGCCACAGAGGTAACAAATTTCCATGTTAATCCTGTCCTTAACTGTGGCTGCCCTAAAGTATTTTTGTCTCTTTTGTTGTCTTATTTTTGTCCTCTTAAAAAATGGTTTTATAATCAGCTATAAAATTTAACAGGTGCTCTTAAATGCAAGTTTTTGATTAATAACTCTGGAGATTGTGACATTAAAATAAAAGGAAAACTTTCAAATAAAAAAGTGAATGGTGTTTGGTTTTCTTTAAACTGTATTTGTATAAATATGTTATTAGTATTTATTCTACAAATTATGGGAAACTTCTATAATTTTAATATACTTTAGTGTACATTATTAATAATTGTAATAAATTGTTGTATGCCACAAAATTAGCCAAAATTTCTAGTCAATTATAGCTTTAATAGTGGCTATAGACTTTTGTCATCCGCAGACCTTTTATCTTGCTTTGGTCCTTTTCAAAAGGCAGTTTACAATCACATATAAAACTCTGAATTCAAGTGTCCAATAACTTTAAAAATTGTGCTATTGAAATAAAGAAAAAAGAAAAACTTCTAGAACTCTCGTGGAGAGCTAACATGGTAAACATTGCTCATCCTTTGGTTTTCAGAGTCAAGATAACTTATTTCTTTAAAGTTATTTGCAACTTTTAACAAGTGAGTACTATATACTCCTGTGAAAAATTTTGAAGCACTTTTTTTCTCTCTACTTAATTTCTATACAATTTGGAAATCATTTATGAGTATTCCAAATTAATAGCAGTATAGTTACTTGCATAAATGCAATAAGAATCTGTTTGTTTGTTTGCTTGCTTGTTTTTTGTAGCAGGACACCATTAAAAACATTGGTAATTTTACCCAGGCTTTGACTAAAATGGCATGCACCCTTTAAAGAATCAAAGTTGACTTATAAAGCTAATTAAAGCCCACTGAGAAATCTGGCCTTATACTCCACACAGAGTCCCTGCACAAGGTTCCTGACTTGTGGTAAGTAAAAAATGTCACTTTCTAACAGGCCCAGGAACCCTAAGTTATCTTGGGACCTCAAAAGAAAAAGACTTTGCTCAACTCCTAGTTATTTAAGGATACAAACACATGTCTGGGCTTGGCTTTTAGAAAGTCTTATCTAAAATTCTTTATGGAATAGAGTTCCATCAAAGCCAATTTTAAAAGCTTAGGCTGCAATTCCCCTGTCTTGATGAATCAGCTCTGTCTAGGCACTAGGCAAGGTGAACTCCTTGGGCAGTACATGCCTCAACCAAAAATAAAAGATTTTTTTAAAAAGGTAGGGAGAATTTTCTTATGGTTCCACACTGACAACTATATATTTCAGGCTTTGGCCTATGCATTTTTTAATCGACTCAGCCAAATAGAATATGTAGGTACAGCCTATGCTAGTCATATGCACAATGACATCTTACCTAAATGCAGCATCTAGCATGCCATGGGCCAGTCCAGTTTATTTTTCCCATAATCTCTATTACATTTCTTCAATGGTCTCTGACTTGGTTCAGACCTCTGCTTGGCTCAGAGCTCTACCCTGGATCCTACCCACTCAGCTATTCTAAGTGGTGCCTGGACACTGTTCTGATTTTTTCACGTTTGCTGAGGCTTAACTTCAAACGATATAAAGAATTTCAATCAACCCAAATGCCCATTGATGGTAGACTGGATTGGGAAAATGTGGCACATATACACCATGGAATATTATGCAGCAATCAAAAATAATGAGTTTGTGTCCTTTGTAGGGACATGGATGAATCTGGAGAACATCATTCTCAGCAAACTGACACAAGAACAGAAAATGAAATACCGCATATTCTCACTCATAGGTGGGTGATGAAAAATAAGAACACATGGACACAGGGAGGGGAGTACTACACACTGGGGTCTATTTGGGGGAAAAGGGGAGGGCCAGCAGGAGGGGGAGCTGGGGAGGGATAGCCTGGGGAGAAATGCCAAATGTGGGTGAAGGGGAGAAAGGAAGCAAAACACACTGCCATGTGTGTACCTATGCAACTGTCTTGCATGTTCTGCACATGTACCCCCAAACTTAAAATGCAATAAAAATAAATAAATAAAAGAATTTCAATCCACAAAACCAACTGGTGTCAGCCTTTAGGTCCTTATCAGAAGGTTGCTATAGACATGCCTCTTCTACTAGATTATTGTGCATTTTTTGGCAAATATTTTTGAATATCTGTAAGATTACAGATGTGTGTTCGACTCTGTGAATGTCATGGTGACTTTCCTCAGCAGAGTCAAAGCCCTTCTCCTCGTGGAATTTAGCTTCTAATTGGATAAGCAGACATTTAACACATCAAGCAAATAAATAAATAAATACAGATTTGAATAAATACTATGAAGGAAATAATGATGATGATGAAGTAAACTAGAGCAAACTACATAAAAACTGAAGGATGGGAATGGGTCAGTCATGCCGATTGCTGTGCTAAGTTAGAGCTTTTCTAAATGAGCTTGAGTTTCTCACACACTATAAACACAAGGTAGAACTTCACATATTGCTTCTCCTTAGCCATGCCTGTTCCTAGATTCTTCCTTCTCCACTGAATCTCCTTTGATTTCACCATATGCTATACTGTTTAGCCTATAAAAATTATGGCTGTTGTAAGAACAATAAGGAAATGACCAAAGAGAAGACAAACACGAAGATGGGAAATCCTCCTATCCCCTGAACAATGATTCTCAGAGTTTAGTGAGAGACGTATGAGTCAATTCTACTTCCAAAGTTTCTGATTCAGTAGTTCTGGATAAAGCTCAAGAATCTGAATTTTTACCATACAACCCCAAACAATGTTGTCATCAGTGGTCCTCAAACTATATGTTGAATAACAATGCTCTAAGAACAGAAAAAATGGCTTTAATATTTAATACTTGGTAAATTATTAGTGTTAAAGTGCTTTGGGAGTCAGGTAAATCCAATTCAAATCTTGGCTCTGCATACAATAACCTCAGCCTCATGATTTTCATTTGTAAAAGAAAAAAAAAAGCAAGAAAATACAGAAACCTGCCCCATTGTGAAGATAAAACGAGATAATGTTTTATTATTAAGATAAAATGAGACAATGTTTAGAGGCATTTTCCTAGGGCCTGACACATGTTAAGTACTCAAGAAATGAGTGGATGATGATGATGATGATGATGATGTTTACAACAGTGATAGTGATGATGGTGGAGGAGATGGCGATGATGATGAAGATAATGATGCTGTTGATATGCGAGAGGAATGCATAAAGCTACATTTACTACATTTGGTCCCAAACAAGTATTGTGCATTCTAAATGTATTACACTTTTCCCAGAAGAGGCACAGTTCTTCTGAAGTTTGCAATCTGGGGACAAGAAAGACATAAATAAAAGAAACAAGAAAGCACAGAAAACAAAGACTTGGCATTAGGTATAGTGCTCAGATGACTCCAAACATTGCCCTGGAAGACAAATTGGTCAAAGCTGGATAGAATCATTACACTTGTTATCTGTTGTTTTGTCTGCTAGTCATTAAGTGTCTTCTTTTGTAGTGTAAGAGAACCTTCATTTTCTTTTGAAAATTCTTCATCTCCCACATTCTTGTTCTACACGTTTTAATGGCACCAAGCACACTTCCAGATCAAAGTGAGGGTCTTCAAGTCAGTCCTGATTTATCTGAGTCAAAGGTCAGGGCTGGCCAGGAAACCTAAACCAAAGGTTTTCTAGATCAAGCTTCAGCCCTCTTGATGATATTTTAAGAAAATAGAATTTCTGCTATCTGCGGTTGGATTAGATTATAATAAGCCTAAAGATACAGGAGCCCATCTCTTGCCACAAAGCAGAATATGCCTTCCTGAGTAGGGCAACAAGTATAGAAACAGAAAGGTGGAAAAAACACAACTTGGCTCATTTTGAGCTTTTGATTTCTTTCCTACTGATATGTTAATATTTTGTTACTATTTCCATCCCAGTCAATTCTATCCCTTGATTTCCCACATGCAAAAGCTACTAAATCCCACTCCCTATTTGTTTTTAACGTAAACTGGTCTAGGGAGCATCTATTTTACTTAAAACTAAGTATTCCTGCCAAATACTGAAGTTATAAAGGAGAATAAAGACAACTGAGGATAGAATGGATAAGAATGATAAAAGCCTGCATGTTGCAGATTATATATAGAGTTATTCATCGCTTAATGATAGGAATACATTCTGAGAAATGCATTGTTAGGTGATTTAGTTGTGCAAACATCATAAATAAACCTAGATGGTATAGCCTAATACGCACATAGAATATATAGTATGGCCTACTGCTCCTAGGCTACAAACCTGCACAGCATGTTTCTGCACTGAATACTGCAGACAATTGTAATACAGTGATAAATATTTTTTTACCTAAACAAACATAGAAAAATACAGTAAAAATATGGTATAAATGATAAAAAGTGGTAAACCTGTATAGGGCACTTACCATGAATGGAGCTTGTAAGACTGGAGATTGCTCTGGATGAGTCAGTGAGTGGTGAGCGAATGTGAGGGGTTAGGACATTACTGTACATTATGTTAGATTTTAAAAGCACTGTACACTAGGGCTACTGTACATTTATTTGGAAAAAAATATTTAATAATACATTAGCCAACTATAAATTTTTGGTTTATAAACTTTCTTTAACTTTTGACTCCTTTGTAATAACACTTAGCTTAAAATACACATTTTACAGCTATACAAAAAATATTTTTTCTTTATATGCTTATTCTATAAGCTTTTTCCTTTCTATTTTTATTTTTTTTTTTCACTTTTTAACATTTTTGGTTGAAAACTAAGACACACACACACAGATTTGCCTAGGCCTACACAGGTTCAGGATCATCAGTATCACTGTTTTCACCCCCAATCCTATCCTGCGTGAAGAGCTTCAGGGGCAATTACATGCATGGAGCTGGCATCTCCCACGATGGCAATGCCTTCTTCTGGAATACCTCCTGAAGGACCTGTCTGAGGCTGATTTACGGTTAACTTTCTTTTTTATAAATAGAAAGAGTACACTCTAGAATAATAATTAAAGGTATAACATAGTAAATGCATAAAGCAGAACACAGTCATTTATTATCATTACCAATTACTGTGCACTAGACATACTTATGCTCTCTTTTTGTTCTCTACTTTTATAAGACTCGCAGTGCGGCAAGTTTGTCAGCACCAGCATCACCATGAACACGTGAGTAATGCCTCGCAACATGTGGCTAACACATCACTAGGTGATATGAACTTTTCAGCTCTATTATAATCTTATGGGACCACTATCGTATATAAAGTCCATTATTGACCAAAACATCATTTTGTGGCCACTGTCTATGGATGAAATTCAAACCCACTTGACTAGGCTTCAACACTCACATTTTGACCCTTGCTCAGACAATTTCACCCTCTGAGCATTAGAGAAAGTTGGTCAGTGGGCTGGAGTGATGAGGAATTGTGACATGAACAGGGGTGTGATAAATGGGTAGGGTTTCGATGGACAAGTAGTGCTAGAGTGGACAATGTAAGTGACACATCCCAGGGTTAGAAATGGAACACTGGACTTGCACTTTTTGAAAGGGAGTCTCAGATGGACAGGAGACTGAGTTAGACAGAACATGTTTCAGCTCATACTTTAATTCAATACACATTTGAAACTTTTAAGAACTCATTAGATGTCTCTCTATAGGGATTGCAAAACAATCTTTAATAATACTTCAACCTATCAGAGATCAGATATATTCTAGAGAATAAGAAGAAATACATTCAATATAATGTAATGAAAGTCTACTAGATCAGAGTTTTGCTTTTTACAATAGAATAAAATCATTTTAAAGGATTTTAAAGGATTAAGCTCAAAAAGGAAAATTGGCAGTGTAGTGACAAATAAAAACTCAGTGTAGTTCTGCAGTAAATATCTCAGCCTTTTATTTGCACCTGTGTTGAGGGTCATTACCTCCATTCAGTTCATTCCCTGACCCGACCACAATGCTGGCCAAGACAGAGCAACAAAAGAAATCCCATAAAGAGAGATGAGCCAACACTCTGGAATGTCTGTTCTGGTGCTGACTCAGCCAGAGAAACAAGTTATTCTTCCTTACATCTAACCTAAATCCTAGTCTTTGCAGTTTAAACTGTAGCTCTTCTCCTTGACCTTGTACTCCTGGATTCAACAAAATGACCACTGCATCTGACCAGAGCAACTACGGACCCCACTGCAGCTCTTGTTCAGTGCTGCTGAAGACAAAAGCACATGCATGTACATGAACCTCCATGAAAGGTGGGCAGTGACCACCAAACATGCTGAGCAGCCCTTGTAAGAACAGTGTAAACCACCTCTCAGAAAGAACCAAGTCACCTGCCGTGAATGGGTCATCAGGAGGGGCCTCATGCTGGCTTTTATCAAGGTGGGAAGCATCATGAGAGCCTCTCCCATCTGCTCCAGCACCCCTATTCTACCTGGCATGAAGCAACAGGCTGGTAATTGCTTCAATCTAGAGGGAATGGAAATTCAATATTCACAATTCCAATTTAGGGTACCATGGCAAGACTTCGGTTCAATGGATCAGTTGCAGCCAAACACAAAGAAAGGGGACAGGCACTTTATCTGCATGTGACTGTCACTGTACATGGGGCAGGCTTATGTTCCTCTGGCCAGGTCAGAGTGCTTCAAATCCATGAAACAGGAATTGCAATCTGTGTTAAAGCTCCTCTGCACCTTCCCACTTTTCTTGGGAAGGCGCAACTAAGACGATTTTGACTGCTTTACTTTAGCTAATGAATATCATGAAGACAGCAACTATGTGAACACACTTTCACAAAACTCCATAAATTGCCTACTATTCAAGCTATTGATATGCCTGTTTTGAGGGCCATTTGCTCCTCCATCAATTGAGAATAATGACACAAAATTTGAGTTATGCCTTTCTGTGTTCAGGGAGAGGGAGCAGTGTATAATGAAGGAGAGCTGAAATATTTGTTAATTGCCTTTTCTGTACCAGACATCTGCCAGATGCCTTATATTAATTACTACACATAATCCTCACAAAGATGCCTGTGAAATAGGATTAATTATTTCTATTTGCAGATGAGAAAACTGTGCCTGAAAGATCTAATGTTGATTGCTCTGCTCAAGATCACAGGGCTAATAAAAAGAACTTTCTGGCAGGGTTTGGTGGTTCATGCCTATATACCCAGAACTTTGGGAGGCTGAGGTGGGCAGATCACATGCAGTCAGGAGTTCAAGACCAGCCTGGCCAACATGGTGAAACTCTACTAAAAATAAATAATACAAAAAGAATTAGCCAAGTGTGGTGACAGGAACCTGTAATCCCAGCTACTCAGGAGGCTGAGGCAGGAGAATCTCTTGAACCCAGGAGGCAGAGGTTGCAGAGAGCCAAGATTACACCACTGCACTCTAGCCTGGGTGACAAAGTGAAACTCCATCTCAAAAATATATATTTATTTAACACTAAAATCCAGAAGTCTTTTCCCTATATACGTGCACACACACACAATTTGCACTTATGAACACATGCAGGCACCCACTTAGATTTATACACAGAACACATGAACAGAAGTCTACATCGCTTTGTGTATACACATTAGTTAGTGTATACATTCTCTTCAAACTGACCAATGGGAACACGGACGACTCAAGTTCTTCATCTCTCAAAGTATTCATATTAGCAAGTGGTTCCAGTTAATTTATCCAGTACCAGAAAAACAAGTTAAGAGTGGACAAAGTAGCCCCTTCATCTACACAGTCCTGGACTCTTGGCTGGCTGAGTAGGCAATTGGCACAGGGGCTCCAAAGAGCCCTTGAACATCTGCCTGCTTGAAGGCAGAGACTAGATCAACAGCCAATCAGAGACTTTCCAGGACTCTGGGTTTTTCATTCTCTGATATTGTGCAACCCAATTCCTGTCCTTAGGGAAGGTATGCTTAGCTTTTGAGTGTGGATGCTGATTTAAGGTGAGGATACTGAGGCTGAACAGAAGAATAGCATTTTAGATATACCATCTCATATTAATCAGAAAGATATTATTTAAAAGTCAAAAAACAACAGATACTGGTGAAGCTGCAGAGGAAAGGGAATGCTTGACACTTTTGGTGGAGATGTAAACTAGCTCAGCCACTGTGAAAAGCAATTTGGAGATTTTCCAAAGAACTTCAACAGAACTACCACTTGACTCAGCAATCCTATTATGAGTATATACTAAAAAGAAAATAAATTATACTACCAAAAAGACACATGCACACACACATGTTCAGTGCAGCACTATTCACAATAGCAAACATATTGAATCAACCTACGTGCCAATCAGTGGTGGACTGGATAAAGAAAATGTGGTACATACATATCATGGAATACTACGCAGCCATAAAAAGAACAAAACTATGTCCTTTGCAGCAACATAGATGTAGCTGGAGGCCATTATTCTAAGTGAATTAACACAGGAACAGAAAAACAAATACCGCATGTTCTCACTTATAAGTGGGAGCTAAGTATTGGGTGCTATGAACATAAAGATGGCAAAAGCAGACACTGGGGGCTATAGAGGGGGAGGGAGGAGGTGAGGGTGGAAAAACTACTAGGTTCTAAGATCATTACTTGGGTGAGAGGATCAATTGTTCACACCTCAGCATTACACAATATACTCATGTAACAAGCCTGCACATGTACCCCCAAAACTAAAATAAAAGTTGAAGTTAGCAAAAATTAAAAATTTTTAAAAAGCATCTCAACCCTTAGGCACCTTTAGCCCTTTAGCACTGACAGAAAGTGAAAACTTAGTAGATATTTTTGACTGACTGACTGATTGGCTAACCAAAAAGGAAAACCAGAAGATCGAATGACAATTCCACTTCTGTGAATGAAGACATTTTACATACATCAAGCCTGTTACTGATCAGAAGAAAACCTTTGCAACCAATTTATCCTTAAACACATCATTTCCCTCTGGATGGGAATAAGCCCCAGCTCAGCAGCCTGACTGGCTCTTCCACTTCCCAGATGACGAAGGGATTCCTTGGAGAATCAAGAGATTCAAAGGCATCCTTGAACTATATTTCCCCTAGTAAATGAATTCCACCAGCTCAAGCAGGCACCACTCCCAAGAAGCAGGCTGCAAACATGAGTCTCTTCTGGAGGTAAGGCTCTAATCTGCACACCATATACTGCTCCTATCTTCCTCGTGCTCAGACTGCTGACTCCCTCTCTGTCACATCATTGCCAGCTCCTTACATTTGGCAACCCTTCCCATTTCCTTTAGGCTTTGCAGATTTGGCTTTCAATTCAGATCAGACTATGGTTTGATGTAACTTGCAGCATCTGTTGAGAAACTTGTAATTCAACCCTGACCTCTCAAAATCTCACTGGAAAAGGCTCTTTTTCTGCTCCCCACCAGAATCTCAGTCCTCTGAATATGTTACAGGCTGATTCCACACCCTCTCATCCCCATTACACACACACAAACATTGAGAAAGGGCAGGAGGCAGGAGTCTTCCCAACATCCCACTTGCAAAGGGAACACATGTTCATCCATTCTCCCGCAGCCGTTCTTCATTGTGATGCCTCCAATCTAAATGTCAGTACAATTTTCCCTTATAAAAATACAGCTCCCTCCCCTTCCTCCACCAGGGACTGCATCTGTAACCACGGTAACAAAATCCAGGTGCAGCAGCACAACCACAGTTTCTATGTGAGAGCACAGAGAGGCAAAAGGGAAAAAATGGTGCTGCAGTGTTCACATGCAGCCTGGGGTCTGCCGAGGGTCCACGTCTTAGTTCTACCGAGAAAAGGCTCCACTCACATCTATTTTATAAGACAAAATTACCCCTTACCAGCAGTTATACTATTCTATCTATTCTTGTACCTAATGTCAAAGCCTCTGCTTTATACAGTCAGTTCAGCAAAAATAAATTGTCACTTTCAGGAACAAAATTGTCAAGGCTATAGGTTGAAATGTCTAAAGCCAAGGCAATCCCTGTTTTTGGGATTTGTGTTTTGTGTTTTGGGTTTTTTTCTTTTTAGGTTTCTTTTTCCATTGAATGAGTTACTACTCTCTCTCTCTCTCTCTCTCTCTTTCTCTCTCTCACACACACACACACACACACACTCGCATGCACACATACACACAAAAGCAGAAGGGAAGGAAGAGGGAGAAAATACTAAGAGGCTCTCATTCTTTGAACATCACAGTGCTAGTTCTTTACAAATAATGTATTTGATAACTGCATCAGTCACCCTCCAGTGTATATGTGCCAGTATATGCATCTATGTGTAGGTGCTTACATGGCTAGTGTACATGCATACATGCATATGTACACACATAGAAGTTTAATGACTTGCCTAAATTTCAGCAACTTTTAGAGCTAGGTGTGCTCAGAGTTTAGGAATCCAATGCCTTCTTTTTATTATATCACATTGTACCCCAGGTGGAATCTCAAGGACTGCCTAAAGGCAATACATGCATGCATGCATACATAAATTTCCAAGCAATTTGGCTGGCATACAAGATATACAACAACCTGAGAAGAACAAACAGGAAGGTACCTTAGTTGAGTCTCTTCTATGAGCTGGAGGCAGTGCCAGACGCTCAGCCAACTTGGGCCCCACGGGTTCGGTGCAGCCAAACACAGGCATTCACTTTCTGCAGGCACCCAGGGAACTCCATGATTGTTAAAAGTCCTAGGTACTTTTAAAGAGATAGAAGCATCCTCTTGAGGACAGAGCATAAATAAAAGCAGCCCAAAATAAGGTATTGGGAAGGACTCTGCCAAAATCAAGGTGCACTCCCAGAAAGAATCATTTGCTTTGCCTTGGGGGATTTCCTGACCTCCACTTTGACAACTACCCAATTTATCTTTGACACAGTGATATTCATTATCCCCACTTAGTTCTTAATTTTCAACCCCACCTGGACTACACTGACCACGCTGACCTCAACAAGTCCAATTTCGTGACCTATAATTGAGATCCAGTCAGCAGACATTGATACCTAATCAATGATGTAATTGGACAATACCCCCTAGATTGACTCAGTCATGCCCAGAGCCCAGCTGCTGCTTCTTTCTCTGCCTGCTGTCATCCGATTCATCATGACGCTTCAGTAACAGGATGTTAAATGAGAGCTTTCCTTTTGACTTAGCACCTTAGCTAAGGCTCTCAAGTTGAGAATAATGAAGGGGAGAAATGTCCCCAACAATTGAAACCAAGCAAAGAGCCAGTAAGGGAGTTCCCAGAATTGAAAAACTGTCTAGTTTTTAAAAATTTAACTTATTTTGTTTTGAGATAATTGTACATTCTCATACAGTTGTAAAAGATAATACATACCAAAAATAACAGTCAGAGATATCAATACCTCCACTTTCCATAATGGATAGAACAACTACACAGAAAAATAACAAGAAAAGGGAAGGCTTGAATAGTGCTATATACCAATTAGACCTAACAGACATGTGCAGAGCAGAGTCCCTTATCCAATATTAGCAAAATACACATTCTACTCAAGTAGGCATGGACAATCTCAAGGATAGATTCTATGTTAGGTGATGAAACAAGTCTTAGTAAATTTAAAGGATTAAAACAATACAAAATATATTCTCCAAACACAATGAAGAAGTTAGAAGTTAATACCAAATGACACCACAGAAATTCGGAAATATACAGAAATTGCATGAAACAACCTTAACTAACCAGAGGGCCAAAGAAAAAATCTAAAGGAAAATTGAAAAACATTTTGAGATAGATGAAAATATAGCATACCAAAACCTATGAGATTCAGCAAAACTGGTACTCAGTGGAAATTTTATAGCTGTAAATGCATATATTAAAAAAAGAAATCTTAAATTAATAAACTAAACTTTTACCTCAAGGAGTCAGAAAAGCAAACTACATGTAAAGCAAGCAGAAGGAAGGAAAAACAAAGATTGGAGCTGAAATAAGTAAAACAGAATAGAAAAGCATTACAGAAAGCCAGTGAAACGAAAGTTGGTTTCGTAAAAAGATTAGCAATGTTGAAAAACGTTCAGCTAGAATAAACAAGAAAAAAGAAGAAAAACGTCAAATTGCCAAGAATCAGAAATGAAAAGAAGGGAAATTATTAGCAACCTTCTATAAATAAAAAGGATTTTAAAGGAATACTATGAAAAAATATGTGCCAATGAATTAGAACCTAGATAAAAATAGATTTTTTAAAAGTCTTATGAAGAAAAGTACAAGAATGCTACATGGCTTCATTGATTAGTTCTTTCAAACATTTAAAAGATAATTAAAACTAATCCTTTTCAAACTGCTCCAAAAAATAAATGAAGAAAAAGAACGCTCCATCTTACTCCACTTAATCCTTGAATGCCAAAACTAGACAAACACATTATGAGTAAAGAAAATTTCAAATGAATATCTCTCATGAATATAGATGCAAAAATTCTCAACAAACATTACCGAATTGAATATAGCAGTATACTAAAAGGATTCTACACCACGACACGACCCACTAGGATTTATCCCGGAATTTAACACACAAAAATCAAACAAGGTAATAACATTAATAGAATAAGGGCAAAAAAAATCACAAATTCTCTCTATAGACATGGAAAAGGCATTTGACAAAACTTTCTTCCCTTTATGATTAAATAAAAACAAAACTCCACAAAGATAGAAATAGAATTCTTTATCTATTTATACAGTGAGAGCATGTAAATGATAAAGTACTTGGTGTAAAAAGTTAACAGTAGGTGAATCTGGGTAAAGAGTCTACAGGTGTTCTGTTACTACACTATGCAGGTGTCCTATTATACATGTGTAGCGCTTTTATCCTAGCAATCTCTTTGTTTTTTTTTTTTTAAGGAAGAATAAAAAGAGATCCAAGGCTGTACTTCCATGAAAAGTAAGTTATCATCTTATTCTCTGGTTAAACAATACTTTCTGAGCTGCAGAAACATAGCAGTTTGACTGGATCAAGCCTGGAAAATTCTTGGAAGGACTTAACATGTATCCCCTAAAGTGTGGGTTGCCACAAGACAGTTTGCGGACTCTGACCTGGAGAGGTCTGAATCAGCCACAAGGGTTGAACAAGGAGAGGGGAAAACAGGGGTCAGCTCTGTCTCCACCAAGCACAGGAAAGAATGCAAAATTCCCAAGAGGCATGTGAATGCTCTGGGAAGTGTAAACAAAATAAAATCTCAAGATACTTTTACAGAATCCTGGGCAAGGTGTTGTCCTGCCAAGATGCAAGATCCCAGAATTGTTTTGTCTCATAGGGACTGACAAGAGTCACAAAGGGGATGAGTTACATTAGATGTCCCCATACAGGAGTCTCCAGAGAACCCATAAAATTGTGTTCTGGAAAAACTGTTCTGCACTCAGGCAGCAGAATGCCACCTAAATAAAACCAAATCAACTTGTTTTTGTTTGAATTCATGACCACTGCCTCAAGGGGCCACTAGGACTGCTGCAATTCTGTAACCACACTTCCCTAGTTCTCTCCCTTCCCTACTCTCCTCCTTCACGTTTTCTCCCTGGTCCTTAAACCTTCACCCTCTTGTTTACCTTCAGAAGATAGTCTATAATGGACCATACCAAGCTCTGTGCAGATCGCCTCATGTTCCTAGGTTACTGCAATAATCCCTCAACTGGCCTCTCCACTTTGGACCTTGACATCTACCTGACATTGCCCCATCTCATCGTCACCGCTTCTCTGCCTCAATGTTCACACCTTGTGTTCTTTGCATACGAGGTCTCCTCTGCTTCAGTTTTCTTCCCCATATTTTTCCATGGCCCACTCACTCATTTCCCTTAGATTTTTTTCCCAGATGTCATTTAACCAGAAAATCCTTCATTGATCACTCTATATAAAATGTCAACCCCGTTCCCAGAAATCCCTCTTCCCCTTTTCTGCTTTACTTTCTCCCATACCTCCTATTGTCTTAAGATTCAATATATTTTTACGAATACATTTTGCCTCACCCTGCTTGAAAAAAGTTCCATGAAGCAGGACATTGTCACCCAGGTTGATATCCAGAACCCTGAGCAGTACCTGACATAAATTTAAAACACAATGAATATTTGTTGAATGAGGGAATGACTCCCTCCTCCAAGCCTGAATCCAACAGGATGCAGAGGCACTCAGACCACGTGAAGGAGGTAAGACAATGATTGTGTAGAGCGAAGGAGCAGACCCAGCCCAACCCCAACTCTGATCCATGAGCAGAGCCAGGCCTGAGCAGGTAGGGAGGAGAAGCTATCCTCTGTATCTGGGAAGGAAGCCTTAATTTAAATATATCTCAACTTGCTAATACCTGAAGACATGACTATTATAGTATCTAAAACAGATCAGAAATGCTGCGAGACCATCTCTAGATTCAGTCCTGTGGTGGGGAAGGGAGAGTAAACAGAATGGAATTGAATGTAGTGAAAGAAAATAATAAAGCCATTTCCTGGTCTCCCTGCATAATTAAGTCTGTTTAATAAACCCTTAAATGAGATGCCCTTAGTCACTGCTGGCACAGATGGCTATTCCAGAGGAAAGTTGTGTAGCCAATTGGGGTACAAGCAAGTCCTCGCTAGAGTGAGAAGATCCCTTTTCTTCACAAGGTCAACAGCATCTTGCTCAGTGTGAAATAAAGGTATGTGTGTGAACTGAGCTCATGGGGACAGATGCCTGCCCTCATCTTCCATCCAAGGCAAAGCTGGGATTTGCCCACAAAGCCCTGGATCTCTCTTGAGCCTCCAAGAGCTACAGGCCATTTCCCGGGTTATGATTAAAGTATCATGGCCTTAAAGGTGCCCAGAGAGGAATGGCTTCATTCTGCTGATGACTCAGGAAAATCATTCCCCAAACATGTGGGAAGAAAGAAGGGTACAAGGAAAGGGAGTACAGTGTGCACAGAAACACCCAAGCGGTGTAGCCTAACATTAAAAAGAGAGCAGTGTTAGGAGCTGCGGTGAGACAAGGGAGAAAAGTTTAAGCTGAACGACACCTTTTGGGATCTGAATTGTTTTAAACAAACATGTACTGTATATACATACATGTTTGTATATACATGTTTGTATATACATACAACAAACATGTATGAGCACACCCTTTATATCTTCACCCTGGTCCCTGAAGAGCTTGTGTGGTAGGAGAGCAGCTGTCAGAGACTGCAAAGAACCCCTGGAAAGTCTTCTCCAAGCTGATCTCAATTAGTTATTACAGACCACGTGGAGTGGATGATCTACATGATTCCCTTGCAACTTTAAGTTGTAGCATTTTGCCGAGTATTGCACTTTTGAAATCTCCTCGGCGATAGGACCAAACTACATCTACACAGGTGCATCAGGCACCTCCATACTCATGAAATAGTTCAAAGCAAACAATCCACAACGATGTAAAATAACATTCATATACTTGATAGTGCTGACAACTTGACAACATGCCAGGCAGTTTTCTAAGAGCATTATAGGTATGAAATAATTTAATTTGTATAATAACTCTAAGAACAGATTAGTTAAATAACCTGCCCCACGCTAAACAGCTAGTAAGTGGAAAAACTGGGTTGAATTCTCAGCATTCTGGCTCCTGAGGATATATTGCTAAGGATAACTAGGCACAAGATACAGAATCAAACCTCAGATTGTTTCTCTCTCTTCTTTTTCCTTCTGAATTACCTTCCTCTGAAGGTGATGTAGGTCCAATTCACTTCCAAGCTTGTACCAACACTGAGCTTTTTTTAATCCTCTGCCACAAGCCATGCCTTGTTTTCTTACCTTTATTCATTCCTCTTTTGCAAGATATCTGCCATTCCCTTCCACTCAAAGTCAATGCAATGCCTTCTCTTTTTGCTATTTAATTGTTCAAGGCTCTTGGATACTTAATACTATATTTAACAAATAATTGAAGCTCTGAGCAAAAAGGCTAGAGTTAGACTGGGTAAAGATGCAGCTTGGATCTTATAACTGGATTCCTGGGATCCTTGGAGGGCCAAGCACTGAATAACAATTGCTAATCTTTTTAAGTTCTGCATTTACACAAGACAGTACACCATGGTAACCGAGATTCTAAGGACATATGTTTGTCTCAGTGTTAACAGTATCACCCATTTGATAAGGCACACACCTGTGATCAGTGTCTAGGCTGTTATGGCTCCACCATTAGACAATGTGATGGCCTCCACAGAGGCATGGCTCTGGCATTGCCATTTCAAAAGCTAAGATTGCTGACTCACTAGGCTGCAGCAGTTACTTCTGAATAACATCCCACTAAAGCCAAAAAAAGGAGACCTTATATGTTCATTCTGTCTACAGCAAGATCCCTGTGAAAATTAATGAAGACTTAAATGGTCCACAAGAGTATAAGCAAAGCATATTAAAAACAATGGAAAGCAATGCCCTAAACTCTAACATATCAAGTGAAGGGAAACATAGTAGCTTCCAGTCTGTCTCCTATACAGTTGTATCAGCACTTGGTAAGTGAGTAAATCATCCTCACATGTGAGTTCAAGTAGTGACCTTCAGAGGGGATCCCTGAGAGCCAAGCCATCCTATGTTCGCCCTATTGTTAACACAAATAAAATGTACCATAAGCTCATAAAAGGTTCTTTCTTTTGGAGGGGATGGATGTGTTTATGCACAGATTGTGGTGATGATTTCACTGGTATATACTTATCTTCAAACTTGATCTTATCATCAAGTTGTGTACATTATATAGGTATAGTTTCTTGTATGTCAGTCATTCGTCAGTAAAATGTTTTTTTAAATAAGAGATTATTTGACAAAAGAAAAAAGAATGTCTTCCTGATTCATTATGTAAAAGGTCTGGGACAGGCTCCAATATGATCATCAAAATGATTCCAACACAATGCACCTGTCTGGTATACCAGTACAGCCAGCCTAAAAGGGGATGGGCCACTTTTCCCCTAGCAGAAATACCAATACTGACATGCCTGAACCAGAGAAGAAATCTCCCCAACTCTTAACACAAGGAAAGAAAAGAACAAGATGAAAGGAGAAGGAGAGACGAAATAAAGGAAGATGAGAGTAAAGAGAAGGAAGAGGCAAGAGGAAGAGAAAGAGGGAAAGAAAATAGATTTGTATTTTTGATTAGGTCAAAATATAATTCTAAGCCATCATCAAAATATGAGAATTTCCTTTCTTTATTTCCCTTTACTCATCCCATTGATCATCTTCCTTCTGTCTTTTTAACAAGGATTTTTTTTGTATTAATTTCTCTCCTTTGCTTTCTTTGGGGATAAGTGTATCATGATCTGAATAATTTCCCGTTGAAAGACCCTTAGACCCTTATTTCTAATCCAGCATGCAAAGAGCATGGAAGTCGCCACTTCCATCTTTGCAAGAAAACCTGAAAAATCAACAAATCTTTGGCCAATTGAGGGAACAGGGCAAATTGCTTCCCACAAACCTGGAAATACAGGTGAATACAGAAAACTGGAGCTTCTTAGGGGCAGAAACCACATGTGGAGCCTGTGGGTAGGAGCACTTAAAGAGTAATTGACTAATTTCTTGAGGCTCAGTATGGAGTAACTTGAGAGAGAAAACCTCTTGGGAAGCCATGGGGTGGGGATATGTTCTTGAGTATTATCTCCAGGAACCCCATCAAGTTATCAGGGCAAAGATAAGAAGAAAAATGCCCTATGCATTAGACAGAGAAAGGGGAAATGTAACCATTTTTAAATACACTCAAATCTTTCTGTTCTTGTTAACTAAGGCCTGACCTCAAAAGAACCTATTTCACCAGAGTCAAAGCCTCATGAGTTTTACCTAAACTGAACCAACAATAGAAGTGGAAAATACCCAGCCATTCTGTACCAACTAAGAAAGGAAGGGAGGGAGCTGAGAAGCACTTAGGAAGGTCACAGCATAGAGGCACACGCCATCAAAAGACTGATACTTGGGACTTCTGCCATGATGTCCTAATAGGAGCAACTGGAGAGCACAGTTCCCAGTGAGAGAGATGAAGAGGCGAGTGATCTCCGCATTTCCAACTGAGGTACCAGGTTCATCTCAATGGGACTGGTTGGACAGTGGATGTAGCCCAAGGAGGGCAAACTGAGGCAGGGTGGGGTGCTGCCTCACCCAGGAAGTACAATGGGCTGGGGGGCACTCTCTCCTACCCAACGGAGACCACCAGGGATGTCTGGCTACTCCGGAGCTCTGGTTCCAATGCTGCGCTCCTCTTGAGATCTTTGCAACCCACGGACCAGAAGATCGCTACATGCCTGGAGGTGCCACTGGTTTCCAGGGCAAATCTGGGTGGCTGATTCAGCTGGTGACATGAGTTCCCAGCACAAATCAGAGGAATCATTTTGACAGGCGCCTGGAGCCCCTGTGAGATAGAGTCACCCAAACACCTGAAAGAAAGCAGGATAAAGGCAGGGAGCTAGTTGATCTGGCTCCGTGGGTCCCATCCCCATGGAGACCAGCAAACTGAATACCACTGGCTTGGGATTTTCACAGCCAGCATAGCAGTTTAAGTTCAACCCTGGATGGTCAAGCTCCGTGTGGGTAGGGGCGTCCACCATTACCAAGGCAGCTCTAACCTTACCTGTGTAATCAAAAGCACAAATAAGTTTACACAGCAGCTGAGGGGAGTCTATGGCAGCTCAACAATGCCTCTGCAGGCAGATTGTGACTAGAATCCCTCCTTGCTGGGCAGAGTATGTCTGAAAAAAGGCAGCAGCCTGTCAGGGACTTATAAATAAAGCCATACCTTCCCAAGACAGAGTACCTGGGAAAGGAGCAGTTGTGAGTTCCACTGCAGCAGACTTAAACTCCCTGCCTAGCAGCTCTGAAGACAGCAATGGAGCTCACAGCACAACAGTAGAGCTCTGACAAGGAATAGACTGCCTACTCAAGTGGCTCCCTGACCTCCATATATCCAAAGAATCACCTCATACAGGAGAACTCTGGCTGACATCTGGCAGGTACCCTTCTGAGACAAAGCTACCAGAGGAAGGAACAGGCAGCAGTCCTTATTATTCTGCACCTACCACATGTGGTTCCTAGGCAAGCAGGGTCTGGAGTAAACCTCCAGCAGTCCTGCAGCAGAGGGGCCTGTCAGAAGGAAGACTAAAAAACAGAAAAAAATAGCCTCAATATCAACAAAAAGGATGCCCATGCAGAGACACCATCCAAAAATCACCAACTTCAAAGACCAAAGATAGATAAATCTATGAATATGGGAAGAAACCAGTGCAAAAAGGATGAAAGCACCAAAAACTAAAATGCCTCTTCTCTTCCAAGGGATTACAACTCCTCACCAGAAAGGGAACAAACTTGGATGGAGAATGAGTTTGATAAATTGACAGAAGCAGGCTTCAGAAGGTGGGTAATAAAAAACTCTGAGCTAAAGGAACATATTCTAACCCAATGCAAAGAAACTAAAAATGCTGAAAAAAGTTAGATAAAATGTTAACTAGAATAACCACCTTAGAGAAGAAATAAATGACTTGATGGAGTTAAAAAACAACATGAGAACTTCATGAAGCATACACAACTTTCAACAGCTGACTCAATCAAGCAGAAGAAAGGATATCAGAGATTGAAGATCAACTCAATGAAATAAAATGAGAAGGCAAGATTTGAGAAAAAAGAGTGAAAATAAGTGAACTAAGCCTCTAAGAAATATGGGATTATGTGAAAAGACCTAATCTATGTTTGATCAGTGTACCTGAATGTGATGGGGAGAACGAATCCAAGCTGGAAAACACTCTTCAGGATATTATTCAGAATTTCCCCAACCTGGCAAGCCAGGCCACCATTCCAGGAAATACAGAGAACACCACAAAGATATTCCTCAAGAAGAGCAACCCCAAGGCACATAATTGTCAGATTCACCAGGGTTGAAATCAAGGAAAAAATGCTGAGGGCAGCCAGAGAGAAAGGTCAGGTCACCCATAAAGGGAAGCCCATCAAACTCAGAGTGGATCTCTCAGCAGAAACCCTATAAGCCAGAAGAGAATGGGGGCCAATATTCAACATCTTTAAAGAAAAGAACTTTCAACCCAGAATTTCATTTCCAGCCAAATCAAGCTTCATAAGCAAAGGAGAAATAAAATCCTTTATGAGCAAGCAATTGCTCAGAGATTTCATCACAACCAGGCCTGCCTTACAAGAGCTCCTGAAAGAAGCACTAGACATGGAAAGGAACAACCAACCAGTACCAACCACTGCAAAAATGTACCAAATGGTAAAGACCATCAAAATAATGAATAAACTGTGTCAACTAATGGGCAAAACAACCAGCTAGTATCAAAATAGCAGGATCAAATTCACACATAACAATATTAACCTTAAACGTAAATGAGCTAAATGCCCCAATAAAAAGACACAGACTGGAAAATTAGATAAAAAGTCAAGACCCATCAATGTGCTGCATCCAGGAAACATATCTCAAATGCAAAGAAACACATAGACTCAAAATAAATGGATGGAGGAAGATTTACTAAGCAAAAGGAGAGGAAAAGCAAAGCAGGGGTTCCAGTCCTAGTTTCTGAAAAAATGGACATTAAATTAACAACGATCAAAAAAGACAAGGGAATTACATAATGGCAAATGGGGCAATGCAACAAGAAGAGCTAACTATCCTAAATATATATGCACCCAATACAGGAGCACCCAGATACATAAAGCAAGTTCTTAATAACCTACAAAGAGACTTAGACTCCCACACAATAACAGTGGAGACTTTAACACCCCACTGTCAGTATTAGATCAACAAGACAGAAAATTAACAAGGATATCCTGGACTTGAACTCAGATCTGAACCAAGCAGATAGGCATCTATAGAACTCTTCACCCCCAAATCTGCAGAATATACATTCTTCTCAGCATGACATCACATTTACTCTAAAATTGACCACATAATTGGAAGTAAATCACTCCTTGGCAAAGGCAAAATAATAGAAATCATAACAACCAGTCTCTCAGATTGCAATGCAATCAAATTAGAACTCAGGACTAAGAAACTAACACAAAACTTCACAACTATATGGAAACTGAACAACCTGCTACCATTTATGACTACTGGATAAATAATGAAATGAAGGCAGAAATAAAGATGTTCTTTGAAACCAATTAAAACAAAGACACAACCTACCAGAATCTCTGGGACAAATTTAAGGCAGTGTCTAGAGGGAGATTTATAGCAATAAATGCCCATGTGAGAAAGAAGGAAAGATCTAAAATCAACACCCTATTATGAAAATTAAAAGAACTAGAGGAGCAAGATGAAAAAAATTCAAAAGCTAGCATAAGACAAGAAATAACTAAGATCAGAGCAGAACTGAAGGAGATAGACGCACAAAAAAAAACTTCAAAAAAATCAATAAATCAAGGAGCTGGTTTTTCGAAAAGATCAACCAAACAGAGAGACCACTAGGCAGACTAATAAAAAAGAACAGAGAGAAGAATCAAATAGATGCAATAAAAAATTATAATGGGATATCACCACTGATTCCACAGAAATACAAACTACCAACAGAGATTACTAGAAACAACTCTTTGCACATAAACCACTAAATCTAGAAGAAATGGATAAATTCCTGGACATGTACACCTTCCCAAGACTAAACTAGAAAGAAGTTTAATCCCTGAATAGACTAATAACAATGTGTGAAGTTGAGGCAGCAATTAATAGCCTGCCAACCAAAAAAGTCCAGGTCCAGACGGGTTCACAGCTCAATTCTACAAGACATACAAAGAGGAGCTGTTATCATTCCTTCTGAAACTATTCCAAACTATACAAAAAGAGGGAATACTCTCTAACTCATTTTATGAGACCAACATCATCTTGATACCAAACCTAGCAGAGACACAATTAAAAAAGAAAATGTCAGACCAATATACATGATGAACATTGATGTAAAAATCTTCAATAAAATACTGGCAAACCGAATGCAACCAAAAAGATTATCCATCGCTATCAGGTTCATCCCATGGATGCAAAGCTGAATCAACATATGCAAATCTATAAACACAATTCATCACATAAACAGAACCAAAGACAAAAACCGTATGATTATCTCAATTGATTCAGAGAAGGCCTTCAACAAAATTCAACAGCCCTTTATGCTAAAAACTCTCAATAAACTAGGTACTGATGGAAGGTATCTCAAAATAATAAAAGCTATCTACCACAAACCTACAGCCAATATCATACTGAATGGGCAAAAACTGGAAGCATTTTCTTTGAAAACTAGCACTAGATAAGGGTGCCCTCTCTCACCATTCCTATTAACAAAGTATTGGAAGTTCTAGCCAGAGCAATCAGGCAAGAAAAGGAAATAAAGGGTATTCAATTAGGAAAAGAGGAAATCAAATTGTTTCTATTTGCAGATGACAAGATTGTATATTTAGAAGACCCCATCGTCTCAGCCCAAAATCTCCTTAAACTGATAAGCAACTTCAACAAAGTCTCAGGATACAAAATCAATATACAGGAATCACAGGCATTTTTATATGCCAATAACAGACTTAAAGAGAGCCAAATCAAGAACAAACTACCATTCACAATTGTTACAAAGAGAATAAAATAGCTAGGAATACAACTAACAAAGGATGTGAAGGACCTCTTCAAGGAGGTCCTTGATCTACAAACCACTGATCAAGGAAATAAGAGAGGACACAAACAGATGAAAAAACAGTCTATGCTCATGGTTAGGAAGAATCAATATTGTGAAAATGGCCATACTGCCCAAAGTAACTCATGGATTCAATGCTATCCCCATCAAGCTACCATTGACCTTCTTCACAGAAATGGAAAAAAACACCTTAAACTTCATACAGAACCAAAAAAGAGCCTGCATAGCCAAGACAATCCTAAACAAAAAGAACAAAGCTGGAGGCATCACACTACCTGACTTGAAACTATACTACAAGGCTACAATAATTAAAACAGCCTGGTACTGGTACCAAAACAGAGATATAGACCAATGTAACCGAACAGAGGCATCGGAAATAATGCCACACATCTACAACCATCTGATCTTTGACAAACCTGACAAAAACAAGCAATGGGGAAAGGGTTCCCTGTTTAATAAACAGTGTCGGGAAAACTGGCTAACCATGTGCAAAAATCTGAAACTGGAGCCATACCTTATACCTTATATAAAAATTAACTCCAGATGGATTAAAGATTTAAACATAAGACCTAACACCATTAAAATCCTAGAAGAAAACCTGGGCAATACCATTCAGAATATAGGCATAGGCAAGGACTTCATGACTAAAACAACAAAAGCCAAAATAGACAAATGGGATCTAATTAAACTTCAGAGCTTCTGCATAGCAAAAAAAAACAATCATCAGAGTGAACTAGCAACCAACAGAATGGGAAAAACTTTTTGCAAGCTAACCATCTGGCACAGGGCTAATATCCAGAAACTACAAAGAACTAAAACATATTTACAAGAGATAAACAAACAACCCTATCAGAAAGTAGGCAAAGACTATGAACAGACACTTTTCAAAAGAAGACATTTATGTGGCCAACAAACATGTGAAAAAATGCTCATCATCACTGGTCATTAGAGAAATGCAAATCTAAGCCACACTGTGATACCATCTCATGCCAGTTAGAATGGCAATCATTAAAAAATCTGGAGACAACAGATGCTGGAGAGGATATGGAGAAATAAGAATGTTGTAACACTGTTGGTGGGAGTGTAAATTAGTTCAGCCATTTTGGAAGACAGTGTGGTTATTCCTTAAGGACCTAGAAATAGAAATACCATTTGACACAACAATCCCATTACTGGGTATATAACCAAATCATTCTATTATAAAGACACATGCACATGTATGTTCATCACAGCACTGTTTACAATAGGAAAGACTTGGAACCAAATTAAATACCCATCAATGATAGACTGGAAAAAGAAAATGTAGCACATATATACCATGGAATACTATGCAGCCATAAAAAGATGAGTTCACGTCCTTTGCAGGGACATGGATGAAGCTGGAAACCATCATTCTCAGCAAACTGACACAAGAACAGAAAACCAAACACTGCATGTTCTCACTCTTAAGTGGGTGTTGAACAATAAGAACGCATGGACAGAGGGAGGGGAACATCACACATTGGGGTCTGTTGAGGAATGGGGGGCTAGAGGAGTGATAGCAGGGTGTGGGGAGGTTGGGGAGGGATAACATTAGAAGAAATTTTTAATGTAGGTGGAGGGGGGATGGAAGCAGCAAGCCACCATGGTATATGTATACCTATGTAACAATCTTGCAAGATCTGCACATGTACCCCAGAACTTAAAGTATAAAAAAAAGATTGATACTTGATCGTAAGCTCTTTCCCAATACCTTACCACATTCTATATTCTCCTATATAATAACAGAATACTGCTGAAAAGAACTGCAAGGCTCAGACTCTATTCAAGAAAGAGTCTCCAGGGAAATTTGAAGACAACAGTGGAGATAAAAAAAAAAAAAAAAAAGACAGAGAGAACACTAGAGGAAATGTTTGCCTCTGACACGTATAACTATAACAAACAGCCTAACTGCTAGCCATATAAACATAAAATCTCATACTAATAGTTTATTTACCTTAATTCCTTTTACCTAATACATCAGTGCAGCTTTCAAAAAAAAATTATAGGGCATGCTAAAAGGAAAAAAAAAAAAGAAAAAAAGGTTCCAGTTCAATATGGTTGACTACAAGTAGCTAGTGCATGACTCTCTCACAGAGAGAAAGCAAAGTAACAAGTAAATACTAACTCTTCAAGTGGATCTTCTACGAGATCACACTGGGATTCACCAGGGAAATAACAGGACCCACGGAGAGCAGAGAGGAGTGAAGCAGGACAGCTACTTACCCAGGACCACAAGGGAGGCTCCCTAATGTGGAAAAAGAATGAGCAAATGAGAGACTCCCAGGGATATACACCTTCATCATGGTCCTTTATAATCCTGGGCCCAGATCTCCTGGGCCTGCTGCAGCAGGTCACTGCTGTCCAGCCTCACGTCCACTGCCCAGTAGCCCAGCTCTCCCAGGGCCAGCAAGACTGCCAGGAAGTTGGGGAGACTGCTCCTCCGCACACTGTAGGAGTCCAGGAGGCCCTGGAAGGCCCAGGGGAAGGCCAGGGCATAGACCACAAAGGCTGCCCACTTGCCTGGGTGTGGCTCCTGCACCCCCAGCCCCAGGTGGGCACACACATACTCCAGCCACACCTAGGCTTTGGCCACCGGGGCCCTCACCAGCCACTGGCATCAGCATTGGGTTGGGGGCAGCTCGCTGCCAGAAAAGGAAGTGACGAAGGAGTGGGCCAGGATCCCGGCCACCGGCAAACCTCAAAGCTGGCCCACTAGCACGTTGCTGCTACTGTCAAAGCCACCCAGCTAGCTGTAGGTGGAGGCTGTCAGGCCCCCATCCAGGCCCTGAGCCGGCCGCAGGCCCATCTCTAGCAGCTGCTTCTCTGGCCCTGCAATCAAGCAGCGTTAGTGGCCACCAGGCTGGCATAGCTGACCAGGCAGAGCAGCGTCCTCTCCAGCAGCTGCACCACCGGGAGCAGCCCAGCCACCTGCAGCAGCAGCATGGCTGGGAAGGCAAGGGAGCCCTCGGGCAGGGCCTGCACCATCACCTTGGAGCAGTCAAGGGCCCGAAGGTGCTCGAAGAACACGGGTCCATGTCTAGAGGCAGCACCGAGGTTCTCAGCATGCTGATTTCTAGAGATAGGCTGCAGTGTGCATCTGAACTGAAAGTCATGAACCCTGAGACACAGACGTGATAGAGATACCGATTGCATTCCTGCCTACCTAGGAGATTGAGCCAGTGAGACCACCTCACTCCCCTCCCTCTCCCTCTGTGGTGTGGCAGACCTCACCACATTTCACCAGGGTCTTCCCCCAGCCACCCTCCTTAGGGCTGGTGACTGCACTCGTCATTGGGGAATTTGTGGCCAAGCCAAAGGGGTCCAGCTCCACCCAGCTGTGTCCTCTGCTGTGCTGAACAGGAAGCTCAGAACACCAGGCACTCCATCGTCAAGCCCATCACATGAAACAACAGAAAGCACCTCACAGTAAACAAAGATTCCATACATACCCATCTACTTGTGGTGCAGCACTTGGCTCTGATTTTTGTCAATCAGACAAAAATAAGGGAAAAAGAATTTTAAAGAATAAACAAAGCCTTTAGGAAACATGGTATTATGTAAAGTGACCAATCCTGTGACTTATTGGCATTCCTGAGAGAGAATAAAACATAAGCAACTTGGAAAACATATTTAAGAGATTAATTCCAGAAAATATTCTTAATATTGCTAGAGCGGTAGACATCCAGATACAAGAAACCCATAGAACACCTGGGAGACACTATACAAAATGAAAATTACCAAGGCATATAGTCATCAGACTATCCAAGGTCAATACTAAAGAAAAAAATCTCAAAGCCAGCTGGAGAAAAGAGTCACATCACCTACAAAGTAATACCAATAAGACTAACAGTAGAGTTTTCAACAGAAACTCTGCATCCAGATAATATTGGAGGCCTATTTTTCGCCTCTTTAAAGAAAAAAAAAAGTGTCACCCAATAATTTTGCATCCTACCAAACTAAGCTTCATAAATAAAGGAGAAATAATGTCTTTCCCAGACAAGTAATTGCTAGGGAATTTGTTACCACCAGACCAGTCCTACAAGAAATGCTCAAAGAAATGTTGCTTCTTTAAAAAAAAAAAAAAAAAAAAAAAGCAAAATTGACTGATAACTAGCTAGACTAACCCACTCCTCCCCCCCAAAAAAGAGAAAAAATTTAAATGAGTACAATCAGGGGTGATAAAGACAACATCACAACTGACACCTGACACACTGTGATGATCAGAGACTATTATGAACACCTCTATGCACAAAAACTAGAAAATCTAGAAGAATTGAAAAAAATCCTAGAAACATACAACTTCCCATGATGGAACCAGGAAAAAACAAAAGCCCTGAACAGACCAATAATGAGTAATGAAATCAAATCATGAATTTTAAAAAGTCCTTAAAAAATTCCAGGACCAGATATATTCACAGCCAAAATTTTATCAGATATACAAAGAACACCTGGTACCAATCTTACTGAAACGATTCCAAATAATCAAAGAGGTTAAATTCTTTCCTAACTCTTTCTACCCAGTGTCACCCTGATACAAAATCTGATAAGAACACAATGCAAAAAAGAAAATTACAGGCCAGTATCCGTAATGAACACAGATACAAAAATCCTCATCAAAAAACTAGCAAACTGAATCCAACAGCATATCAAAAAGATAATTCTCCATAATCAGGTGTGCCTAATTCCAGCAATGCAGTGCCTCCCAACAGTTGATTGGATAAAGAAAATTTTATATATTTTTATATATATAATGATTTCTGTCTATTCTTTCAGAATGATGAAATATACAAATCTGGAATAATACAGATAAAACTCAGGCCTTCACCTCAATGATTGGATCCTGGTGGCATGGGACAAGGTAGCATTGGGGCATAAGGAAACATAGAAGGACACTGACCCAATCCTACTCGCTGCACTTGGAGCTAAGAGAATAAATGACTGCAGATTTAGCCACATTCACACTTTCTGCACTCATACTTCCTAAGTTAAACCGAAGCAATCAGAAGGCATCTTGAATAAAAGCCAACATCTCTATGCCTTACCAGAATCAGGGTGTAAGTACTTAGTCTTCCCTGCTGATACCAGGAATTAACTGCTCTAATTCCCAGCTAGTGACAACCCCTTTACTTTTGCACCAGATCGCTGCCCTTCTCACCTGTTCACTAATGGAGCTCAGTGCTTCTCCTCCTCTTCTGTGTCATTGCTTTCTCCCTCTCTAGTGGATCATTCATAAACTTGATATTATTTCTTTCATATTAAAAAATAAATAACAAATAAAATCAAAGCACTCTCTTCACACTGATTCCCCTTCCAACCACTATTCGATTTTTTTCTGCTCATCCTTTAACATGCAGTTAACAAAAATAATTGTATTTGCTTGCTCTTTCAAATTTCTGTCCTCCTATTTTCTTTTGGACCCTCTGCAATCAGTTCTGCCATGCCCACCACTCTTGTCAAACTCACTGGTGACCTCTCGGTTGCTAAAACCAATAGTCAATTATTGCTTTTTACTTGACCTTTTAAAAAAAAATCTACACACATTCCTTTAGTGTTCTCATTCCACATCATGAATTTAGATACTATCAGTATGCTGATAACACTGACAGTTAGAGCTCCAGCCTCGATCTCTTCTTTGACTTCAAGACTCATATCTGGTTGCCACAAGACCTCTACTTGGATGCCCAAGAGGCAGCTCAAAGTCAGCAGGTAAAAAGCTGAAGTGGGGACTCCATGTTTGGGTCCCCTTCCACAAACACTCTCTCGTGGATGCTGCTTTCCCTCTCCTAAACTCCATCTCTCTCTCTCAGTTCCCTACCACTCAGTGTGGAAGCTGTCTTTCCTCTCCTGAATTCCATCTTTCTGGATTCTCTCATTCAGTGTGAGAGGAGCTTTCCTTCTCTGGTTTTCCCCCTCTGGGAACCCTCCTCACTCAGTGTGAGAGTTAGCTGTTTCTTTCTCTCTCCTTCTCCTGTTTCTTTCTCTCTCTCTCTCTCTCTCTCTCTCTCTCTCTCTCTCTCTCTCTCTCTCTAAATAAGTCACTTTCTACAAACAAAGCAAAACAAAAGAGCTGACGTGCTTTTCCCTATCACCCACAACTTGCCAGTTTTCTCTAGTCAATGAATGGCAGTTCCGCTCTTCTAGTGGTTCAGACCCAAAAGTTCAGCCTCATCTTTAATTTCTCTGCTTCTCTCACTTCTCATCCCCATCTGTCAGCAAATGCTCATAGATTTCCTCAAAAATATACCCAGAATCTTATCCCTTTACCCATCTTCATTGTTACCACCTTAGTCCAAAGCAATGATCATTTCTCACCCGGAACCTTTCCGTAGCTCCTTAGTAGGTCTTCTTACTTGCACTCCTGCTGGCTTACAACCTAATTGAGATATTTTATCCAGAATAAACCTATCGAAAGAAAAGTCAGCTTAAGCCACTCCATCCGAGTTAGAGAAGCCATGAGCGTTTTACAATGACTTGCAAGGTACAAGGCTCAGTACATGCTGCTCCCACACTCTCTCTGTCCTCTTCTCTGACTGCTCCCACCTCAGTGTCCACCAAGCACAGTGTCCCCTTGCTGGTCTGCAGACGCACACAGCATGCTGCAGGGTGACAGCTTTTGCAACCTCTATTCTCTCTGCCTGGACCATCCATTCTTCAATATCACTTACTCCCTTGCATTGTGACATCATTGCTCAAATGCTATTTCCTAGAGTCACTTTTCCTTGCTTCCCTATTAAAAACTGACTCTTTGCCCACATCATTCAGTATCCACGTTTCCACTTAGCTCTTATCTACCCAATCTGTGATTTTCTTCTTTATATATATTTTTCACAATCCATCTCTACTCACTTAAATGTAAGCTCCACGAGGACAGAGATTTCTGTCTTAAATCACTGCTTTGCCCCAACTCCTGGAATAATGCATGACACATGGATAAGAATAAGAAGAAATTCATTTAAAAGTAGTAAGTAGTGGATAAATTAATGCCTCAATCCATTGCCATTTACTTCTGTATTCCTAGCCTTCTATTCTAACATTTTTTCCTAAAAATCTCTTAACATTTTCCTGGAAATTTCTGGCATCTTTTGAAATGCAAACCATTAGAAACTGATAATTGCTTAAAATCCAGGTATTGATTCCTGCTCTTTGCAGGAAACTGATCACTGGTGTCAGTTCCCATTTTAAATGGAAATTATTTTGCCTCTACAAAGATGGTGCTATTGATGGGGACCTAGGAAGATGCAGAACAGCCTGCTTACCTCTGCAGTTCTAGAAGTGTCCCCACATTCCAGTGCCTTCAGACACACCCCAAAATTATTTGAGAATCACCCAAAAGGTGATTCTCAGTCACCTTTGGAACAACTCTGAAATCTTTTCCAAATATAGCAAACACACATATACACACAGAGAGAAAATTACAGAATCAAAATGACATCGTACTTCTCAAGAAATTCCAACAGAATCTGGTAGCAGGTGTTTCCAATGGAGCCTGCGGCTTTGCATCCACAGTTTTAAGTTCTATTGTTCCTTCACTCACAGCCCATGAAAGAGTCTATAAAATTTCACAGTGATTGCCCATAAAAACTTTCCCCACCCAAATTAAGAGCAAGTAAGGCAATTGCCCCACTTACTAATGTAATTATAAAGTTGAAATTTTATTAATATAGCCTAATTTCCATTCCCCAATGGTCACATATCATTTTATTACATGGTGTTTTTCTTCTTTCTTTTCCTTTTTGTTGGCAAAGGAAATGCCAAGTTTAAATACACCCATTTATGGGAACAGCAAACCCAGCTCTCACCTCCCACAGTGCCCTTAGCTGCAGCTTGTTATTGAGCATCCCTCCCCTTGTGGCATAAGCTGCTGGATTTACCAGAGACTTGCTCTGCCCGTGGAAGAGAAAAACCTCCAGGAATCAAGCTCTAACACTGCCCCTCATTTTAGTACAAAGACATTTCTAGAATGTGTTCTGCTGTGTAAACACAGAATTTCCCCCAGAGAAGTCTATCCTGCCACTTCTCTCCATTTGGCCAGGTGTCGCTGTCAGCATCTAGTCTGACTTCACCCGCATCAAAGCTAGGAAATCTGCTGCAGGTTGGAAATCCTTCAACCCCCTTCCAGAAATGTAATGAGAAGACATTATCCTGAATGTGAGTACATAAACACATTTTAATTAAATGTGAAATCTTAAAAAGTTTCTTCATAAGTTATAAACAAAGTTCCAGTCATACCAATTAAAATTTCTGAACAGATGTAATTTGGTCAGTGTATTTGCTGTAATGAAAGAAAATGGAAATTATGAGAGGTGCAATAGTCGAGGCACAGAAAGACAAACACTACATCATCTCACTTACATGTGAAATGTAAAAAGCAAATCTCATAGAAGCAGAGAATAGAATAGCTGTCACCGGGGACTGGGGTGGGAGAAGGAACGGAGTCAGGGGAGACGCTGCTCAAGGGGCACAAAGTTTCAATTAGTCCGAAGGAATAAGTTTTAGTGAGCTATTGCTCTGCACAGTGACTACAGTTAAAAACAATCTACTACTACATGTTTCAAAATTGCTAAAAGATTTTTGACATTCTCACCACCAACAATAAGTTGGTAGGGAGTGGATACATTAATTAGGTTGGTTGTTTTGGTGTATACATAGACCAAAACATTACACTCTACCATATAAATACACACAAAATTTGTCAATTAAAATCAATCATCAATCAAGTCTACTAAAAGCGCACTGAAAAAAACTCTATCTCGACATACCATAGAAGGGACAGTTGAGCAGAGGCCAACTACCTTGTTCTCCTGACTGCTGCTCTGCCCACCCTGCTGCCCCCTACATAGAGGAAAACGGCCAACACCAAGGGGTGCTCAACCACCAGGCACTCTCAGCGGCCACAGCTCCTCCAGCTTAGGGAACAGCCTCTGTGACCACAATAGCTCATCCTCCCATCATTGCTAAATTCTCAGGCTTTGGCCTTTGGCTGGACTTTTCTTTCCTTGATTCAGTGGAATATGTCGTTTGCCTACTGTGGCCACCTTTCTCTTCACAGCCTGTATGCTCTGCTTGGAGGTGGGGTCAGGATCCTTTATTCTCCCCATTGACTCACCCTCTTTCCTCTCTCATAAACCTCCATTCTTTTGAAGTTCAAGTCGTTGGACTTTACCCTCAATGCCCTTTATAGTTATGGTCAACTGCTGACCTCATAGTCACTCTTCCTCAGGACCTGGATCACTGTCTTCCTTTTCCTCCCCAATTACTTAATCATTATTGTCATACACACAGGCAATCCAACCAACAACCTAATCTTCCCTTCCAAAGCATTTCAATCAGACACCCTCCAGACCTGATTGCCACCAGTAACTACCCCACCTTCGAACAATCTCTCCTTTATGCACCGCTCTCTAACTTGCCTTCCCCTCCCATCTTTCCAGCTCACTGATTTGGTATTGCCACTACTGACATTCTCTCATCTTGTTGAAACCTAGAATCCTTGTTCATCACTGCCCTTCTGTGTTCACCTCCCTCCTTGCCCAACTTGAAGCCTGTAGTAAAACACATTTATCAAAATCTTTGGTAAGCCTTCTGAATCTCCCGGTGACCCAGGAGTGCTGAGAAGGGAAGAGCATGGCCCCTTTAAATGACAGGGAAGACAGAAAGGAAGTGTTGGGTAGAGAAATTTGGGTCCCTGGCTAGGGCTCCACCCATACAAACCTAGGTGAGGACAGGTACCTTTATGCCCAAATGTTGCATTTTCCAAGACCACCCTGGCCTGCCACACCCCCATCCTGAGCCTACAGTAACCCGAGCAAGGCAGAAACAGAAGCAGCTGGAGTTCTTGAGGAACACATCAGCGGAAGAAGACACAAGTGCCTAGTCATTGAGAGCACAGTGGCAGAAGAACATGTCCACAGGCACCAGCGGGCCCACAGGCCATCAACAGGTGGAATGACGCAGAGTTTGACCCCAGCCGCAGAGTTTGAATGGAGCTATCAGAGAAGAGCAGGGGCACTAAGTGGCCTGACCACAGGAGAAAACCATCTCCCTTCTGGCTTCCCCCATCTACTAAGAGATATTTCTACTCAATAAGACATTGTACTCATTTTCCAAGCCCACATGTGATCTGATTCTTCTGGTATACCAAGGCAAGAAATCCTGGGATACAGAAATCCTTCTGTCTGTGTGACAAGGATGGGGGGTCTAACTGAGCTGGTTAACACAAGCCGCCAACAGACGTATAAACCCAAAAAAGCACCCTGTAACACACACACACTGGGGCTTCAGCAGTAAACATTCACACCTAGACACTGCCGTGGGGTCGGAGCCACACAGACTGCCCATCTGTATGCTCCTCTAGAGGTTTCAGCAGCAAGGCACTGAAGAAGCGAGCCACACCTCATCCCACACCCTGTGAGGAGGACAAGGAGACCTTTCCCATTTCACTGGCACACTTCTCTCAATCCATATACCCACTTGGAGAAAAGACCATTGCTATCCACATATCTTCCTCCTTCACATGCACACCCACACAGCTAAACCAGGAGTCAGCAAGCTATACCCTTTGACCAAATGTGAAACACTGCCTGCTTTTATAAATGTTTTCATTGGAATACAGCCACATTTATTAATTTCTGTGTTATCTATTGCTACTTTCATGCTACAATGGCAGAGTTGAGTAGTGAGATGAAAACTGAACGGTTCAAAAAGCCTAAAATACTTTACTATAACCCTTTACAGAAGAAATTTGCCTGAGCTATTTATGCCCAAATGTTTTAATCAGTCTTTAAAAACAAAAGTCTGCAACCATGTTACTGCCCTCACTTTTCGTTTATGTCCTCAAGACTCAACGCCCAGCTTCTGTCATGACTACTTCATTTTCTAATAAGATATGTTCCCTCTCTCACCTAAGGACCTCACCTCAAAATAAAGAAAAATAGAATATTTATCATCAAGTAAAACTAATCTCATCTTTGCATCATCTAATCCCCCTCCTCACCTACATGCCTATATCCTTTCTCTTTCTCTGTCTTCTCCAACTTTGCAGATCATGCATTAATATTGCTCATCTTTAAAAAAAAAAAAAACTTCATTTGACCATGCATCCTTTTCCAGCTCTCTCTCACTTCTCTGTTTATCTTCATAGGAAATTTTGACACTTACTGTGTCCACTTTCCATCTTCTATTACCTCTCCACCACTCCACTGAGATGGTTTCTATCAGGGTCACCTAAACCATTCATACCATAAACCCAAGAGTTAATGCTGAGTTCTCATTTTATAAGGCTTCTAAGCAGCACTGGATGAAGTTGACAATAAAGTCCTTCAAACGCTTTCTTCTGGATCCTAGGACTCCTCACTCTCCTGGATTTCCTCCTACCTCAAGTAGAGCTCCATCTGTCTCTCTGTGGTCTAGATCTCTAAATATTAACACTTTTCTCCTTCTCTCTTCTCTCCCTAGGTGATCTCATCCAGTCTTGTTGTTCTAAGTCCCATCTCTAGGCTGCTGACTCCCAAGTCTATAACTTCAGCCTCAATTTCCAACTTCAGCCAAATATCCAAGTGTCAAATCAGCACCTTCATTTAGACATGTAAAGGTCTCTCTGAACCAGCCTAGACAAACATTAACTTCCATACCCACCCTCTTCATTCCAGTCTTTCCAGAGAATGTTATGACCATAAACTCAGTTCCTGGAGCTAAAAAACTAATAGGTATCCTTGATCTTTCTTTCCCCCACAATTCACATTCAAACCATGTGGTAAATCCTACTGGTTTAACTTAACAGCATAGCAGAAGTCATATCACTATTCACCATCTCCATTGCTACATCTTAGAATCAGCCACCAGTATCTTCTATCTGGACTAAGGCAGCAGTCTCCTGATTCCACACTTGTTTCTCTACAGCCCATTCTTCATGCACAGCCAGAATGACATTTCTAAATTCTAAGATAGCACCGCTCTCACATTGAAACACTCCAGTAGCTTTTAATTGTTATTAAAATGAAACCAATCTCTTCACTATACACAGCCAAAAGATAATGTGGTACTGCCACCCTATTTACCTCTCCAAAATCCTCCCTCTCCCCTCACTCCCTTGTTCATTGTTCACAGCCAGTGGCCTTATGCCTATCCTTCCAAGCTGCCACATTCATCTCACCAAGATCTTCTCCATGAAATGCTTCTCAGTCAGGTCTCCCAATGGCTATTTCTTTCTCAGATGCCACTCTTCAGAGAAGCCCGCCTGATGGCCTGAGTTCTCTTCTATTATACCACTAATTTTTGTTTCCTTCACAGCACTTATCAGTTTCTTAATTTATTTAATTTATATGCATATAAATGTTTGCACATATTTGCATGTTTATTTTCTCACCAAATTAGTCTGTAGCTTCTCAAGGGCAGAGACTTGGTTATTCTTCCACCATCTGTCCCACATCTAAACTAGCATCTGAAACAGAGAAAGCTCTCAATAAATACTCGTCTGACTGCCTGACAAGTATAATTAAATAAAAGGTAAAGTTTGTAATTTAGGACCTGATCCTAAGGAAGCTACTATTAATACTATTTTATGTTGAAGAGATGCTTGAATTTTCTAATTTTTTTGGCCAACATGTAGAGATTTTGCAGCTTTGAAAACGCACAGAATCATACTCTCTCAGGTTGTTAAGATCCAAGAGGAAAATCACATATCTAAAGTGAAATTTACTCAGCATATCCACATATTCATCCCAACCAGGGCCAGGCTCTCACAGGTACAGATACACTTAACACCCCTGAAAGCTGATTTTTCCCACTGAGCCACAGTAGCTGTTTAAGACGTACCAGTTTCTTAAACAAATGGACCATGTAATTACTGATTCGCAAGGCATTTATCATTCCCATGGCTGTGAACTTCCCTAACCCAATATTCTTCTCCATATTACTTTTTCTCCTGAACTTAAAAGCAAAAACAAAAATTACGTTTATGGATATAAAAGTTAACAGTTTAAAAAGGTCTTAACTTGCCCTCATCTCCATTTTACTAGAGCCGTGGCTTCCCAAGAGACAAGGGGAAACAGCTGTCACCTGAAGCTTCTTCCTGCTCATAATAGACCTCATCAGGCTCAAAGGCATGGATGAACTTCTCTATGGCTCTATCTACAGCATCATTTTTGTTCTGTGGGCTCTAGGGCCTGAACTTTTCTGTCTCAGCATCTGGGCAATGCCCAGATCTTCCCACATTGTTGAATCGGTCCCAACAGGTTACAGTTTGTAGCAATTCCTGGCCTTTATATACTCCAACAGATCTGTGGTTAGTATCACTCACTTTCTGGAAGGCATGGGTGCAGACACACACAGACACACATACACACACACACACTCATGATATTCTACACAAATTCTTTTTTAAAAAAACAGAGTTGGGGTCTCCCTCTGCTGCCCTGGCTAGAGTGCAGTGGTATTATCACTGCAGCCTGGCACTCCTGGGCTCAAACGAAACTCCCACCTCAGCTTCTGGGACTACAGACATGCGCTGCCATGCCTGGCTAATCTACACAAATTCTTTAGGCCTTCTTCTGCCATTTCTCCAATTGAAAGAGTGTGGGTAACCCCCTATATAGGCACCAAGGAATGAGAGCTAAGCAGAACCCTGGCACAGTTAGGGCTTGAGGAATATCTCACTTTATAGTGTACTACTCAGCTATTTCCTTTATATAATCCTTTACATAATCATATATTAGTTTATAGAAATAGGGCTTGATGAATCTCTTTATATAATCCTCTATATATAATCATATAATAGTTGATAGTATGAGTGCCTAAAGAATATTTCCCTACATATATACTTATAATCATATCTTAGTTCATAATCAGAGGAATGCCTAGAGTGGACACAGTACAGAGTATGAATTAAGGAATAAGCAGCTTATAATCAGAGGAATGCTTAGAGCAGACACAATACAGAGCATGATTTAAGGGAAAAACAGTTATGCCGGGACAAGAATCCATGGCCCAGGCAGCAGCGTTCAGTATCATATAGATACCTGCTGTATGGCAAGCTTGGGGCGAGAGCCACTCCTCCTGATAAAGTAGTTGTAGGACCTTGCTCTAGTTCTTGTGGAAGGCTGCCCTCAGAACAGCAATCCACCTTGGTACTGTGAATTTTATCAGCTCTTGCTACTGTGCTGCTTGAAAAGCATCTTCCCCAGAGCAAACAGGCAAGAAAAAGAAATAAAGGGTATTCAAATAGGAAAGGTGGAAGCCAAATTGTCTCTATTTGCAGACAACATGATAGTATACCTAGAAGACCCCATCACCTCAGCCCAAAAACTCCTGAAACTGATAAGCAACTTCAGCAAAGTCTCAGGATATAAAATCAATGTGCAAAAATCACAAGCATTCCTATACACCAATAACAGGCTTAAAGAGAGCCAAATCAAAAACAAACTGCCATTCACAATTGCTACAAAAAGAATAAAATACCTAGGAATACAACTTACAAGGAACGTAAGGGACCTCTTCAAGGAAAACTACAAACCACTGCTCAACAAAATAAGAGAGGACACAAACAGATAGAGAAACATTCCATGTTCATGGTTAGGAAGAATCAATATCGTGAAAATGGCTATACTGCCCAAAGTAATTTACAGAATCAACGCTATCCCCATCAAGCTACCATTGGCTTTCTTTACAGAACTGGAAAAAACCACCATGAACTTCATATGGAACCAAAAGAGAGCCCACATAACCAAGTCAATTCTAAGCAAAAAGAACACAGCGGGAGGCATCACACTACCAGACTTCAAACTATACTACAAGGCTACAGTAATCAAAACAGCATGGTACTGGTACCAAAACAGAGATATAGACCAATGCAACAGAACAGAGGCATCGGAGGCAACACAACATATCTACTACCATACAATCTTGGATAAACCTGACAAAAACAAGCAATGGGGACAGGATTTCCTGTTTAATAAATGGTGTTGGGAAAACTGGCTAGCCATGTGCAGAAAGCAGAAACTGGATGCCTTCCTGACACCTTACACTAAAATTAACTCCAGATGGATTAAAGACTTAAACATAAGACCTGGCACCATAAAAACCCTAGAAGAAAATCTAGGCAAAACAATTCAGGACATAGGAATAGGCAAGGACTTCATGACCAAAACACCAAAAGCATTGGCAACAAAAGCCAAAATAGACAAATGGGACCTAATCAAACTCCACAGCTTCTGCACGGCAAAAGAAACAGTCACTAGAGTGAATCGGCAACCAACAGAATGGGAAAAAATTTTTGCAGTTTACCCATCTGACAAAGGGCTGATATTCAGAATTTACAAAGAACTCAAACAGATTTACAGGACAAAAACAAACAAGCCCATTCAAAAATGGGCAAAGGATATGAACCGACACTTTACAGAAGAAGACATACATGAGGCCAACAAACCTATGAAAAAATGCTCATCATCACTGGTCATCAGAGAGATGCAAATCAAAACCACATTGAGATACCATCTCAGGCCAGTTAGAATAGCGATCATTAAAAAATCTGGAGACAGCAGCTGCTGGAGAAGATGTGGAGAAATAGGAACACTTTTACACTGTTGGTGGGAGTGAAAATTTGTTCAACCATTGTGGAAGACAGTGTGGCAATTCCTCAAGGCCTTAGAAATAGAAATTCCATTTGACCCAGCAATCCCATTACTGGGTATATATCCAAAGACTATAAATCATTCTACTATAAGGACACATGCACACGAATGTTCATTGCCGCACTGTTTACAATAGCAAAGACCTGGAACCAACCCAAATGCCCACTGATGATAGACTGGACTGGGAAAATGTGGCACATATACACCATGGAATATTATGCAGCAATCAAAAATGATGAGTTTGTGTCGTTTGTAGGGACATGAATGAATCTGGAGAACATCATTCTCAGCAAACTGACACAAGAACAGAAAATGAAATACCGCATATTCTCACTCATAGGCGGGTGATGAAAAATGAGAACACATGGACACAGGGAAGGGGTACTACACACTGGGGTCTATTGGGGGGAATAGTGGAGGGACAGCAGGGGAGGGGAGTTGGGGAGGGATAGCCCGGGAAGAAATGCCAAATGTGGGTGAAAGGGAGGAAGGCAGCAAAACACACTGCCATGTGTGTACCTATACAACTATCTTGCATGTTCTGCACATGTACCCCAAAACCTAAAATGCAATTAAATAAATAAATACATAAATAAATAAATTTTGACACAGTAAAAAAAAAAGAAAAGCATCTTTCCATAGAACCCACTGGAAGGTGGCAGTAACCCTGACAGCTCTGTCACTGCTATGTGACTTAAGCATCCTCCTATAAATCTTCTTAGAAATAGTTTGCCCATAGATGGAAGTATTGCACACTGCACCCTCTTCACTGCTCACGGCCCACCTTCAAACCTCGGTGACCTAATGGGGGTGGACCCCTTACTGCACACGGCCCTTGCTTTCATGGGAATGGGCCCCTTGTACTGTCCACCTCCTGGCCTAGGTGACCTAATGGAGGTGGACCCCATGTTTTATTGCTCACGACCCTATCGCTATCCTTAAAGATGATTTCACTCACTGCCTTGCCCCCTAACCTATATACAATAAATACTCATGCTTCTGGACATTTGGGGCCTCACCTGACTCTGCTGATAGGTGGTGTGGCCCCCAGAGCCCAGCTGCATTTTTCTTGTACTTCTGTGTCATGTCTCTTTATTTCTCAGATCCTGCACCTCAGCACAGCACAAGGCTCACCCCACAACCCTGTGGGGCACTCAGCCCTACATCTGGCTCTCAACGTGCCCTACAGAAGAGGCTTCCAGTTCACTCAGACCAGACCAGAATAAAGACAAATTCCAGAATTGTACCAAAACGGGAAGGGGACGGCAATAAGCCATTAATTGGGCTACCTCTCTCCCCAAAAGTTTCACAGCTCTTAGCACAAACCATGCTACGTTTTCTGCGAGCTTTTCCAACATCAATTAATCAGCTCGTGGGAATAACAATCCATTCAAGACAGAGCAGAGATCCTGAAGCCAAAGTCCAGGAATGCATTTTGCAGCTCCTTCTCTCCTTTGGACTCTCTCTGTCAGCTCTGCTGGCAGACTATTTTCTAAATATGGCCACAACAGTGTCTTCCATTCCACATGCTCTTCTTACCATGTGATTCTGACACCACTCCCACCAAGAACTGAGATCTATGTTCCCTCTCCTTGAATGAAGTTGGGCCCCTGTGACTTACTCCACAAGTCAAATGTGGCAAAATTGACGTTGCAGAGGCAAAGTCACCAAAGGTGATGAAGCTATGCCAGGTTCTTTGGGACACCCACTCTTGTAACCCAACCACCATGCTGTGAGGAAACCAAAGCAGCCTGTGGAGGTGCCTATGAAAAGAGGCCTACAGAGAAAGGACGTGAGGCCCCTGCCCTGAGCACCACTGAGCTCCCAGCTGACAGCCAGCAGCAGCTCACCAGCCATGAGGGAGCCACCTCAGAGGTGGAAATTCCAGCTGTGGTCCAACCCAAATGGGTGATGATTCAACAAACACAAGCCTTCCCCCACTATCTCCATCCACTCAAGCTGCAGGTTTTTGAGCTACATTAATTATCATTATTTTGAGCCACTATACTTGGGGCTGACTTGCTACCCAGTGACAGCCGAAACAGCTGCTGCCTCTCCCACATTCTCTTCCTCACACAGCTGAGCTGGCGCCTTCTTTATCCCCACTCTCAGTCACACATGGGGATGTTTCAGCCAGCTCGCTTACCCAGTCAGTACGTCACTTACCCTTTCACTGATGAAGCTTGGCTCTGCTGCCTACTCATTTCCATTCCTGCCCTGCATTTCTACATCCACGACCGCTCTACTCCCTTCTCAGGAACCCGCCCTTGTCTATTTACACACTCAAAGTAGTTGTCAGGTTTATGTAAGAACTTACAACTGATGCCATCCTCAGCAGAGGCTGGAAGAGAGAGCAGCCTTCAAAACGGGAAGGGTTCTTGACAGTTACAAATGCAGAAGAGAAACCAAAAAAAAAAAAAAAATGTCGGGGAGGAAGCAGTGTTAGTCATGAGCAATGCATCAGGAGCTGGGAACATAACACAGACTGAAACTGATTCCAAGCAATCAAATCTAAGCTGGGTCACCAGCAGGAGTTCAGGGTCAAATGAAGTGAGGAAATGCTTGCAAAGGGTGGAGGGATCAGAATAACGTTCTCCTGGTAATCTGCTCATCAGAAGCAATCTACACTGACAATTGCTATGTGCGCTAACAATGATTAGGGTCACTTCTCACAACTTGTTATATTCAGTAACCTTACCAACAACAACAATAAAAAAAAAAAGGTTAATCAAAAAAGATTTGTTCTCAATTGATCCGTCTATGTCCTAGTAATCACACTTCCTCTACAGATGTTCACAAGTCATTGTTTGTTTATGTGTATGTCTGTGTGTGTGTGTGAGAGAGAGAGAGAGAGAGAGAGCGAGCGAGCGTATCCTATACGGAGGGTTACCATTTGGTTAAGATTAAAGCGATAAGACACACTGATCTGGCCCCTCCAAAGCACCGGCCATGATGCCAGACCCAGGTTCTGCCACTCATCAGCTCTGTGATCTTGAGCTACTTACTGAGTCTTTCTGAGATTCTGTAACTTAGTTTATGAAATTTGAGTAATAATAGCAGTTCTCATTCTCAAAGGGTTTTAAAAGAGTAAATAAAATAACAGGATTCAAGTACTAAGCCCCTCTAGGAGGTGATTAATACATTTGAATTCCCTCCTTCTTTCCATGGGTAAGATGTAGGCGAGCCTGCCCAGAGCTGTGGAACTAAGCCATTGTCCTTAGACATTATTTGGAGCTTAACCCAGGCATGTCCTGACTTACGGGTTTGATCCAATTAGTTACTTAAAGGCTGTAGCTTTAGGGGTCCTGACACCATGCTAAAAACTCTCATCAGAAATTTCTCTCCATTCCTACTTTCCCTGATGGCTGCAATCTTATTCTATCACCAAACAAAACCACATTCTCCTTCTTGGCCATGTCTAAAACAATGGGTTTGCTACAAAGCCTCTTGAAATACATTCCTGCAAAAGCAATCCCACGCCAAAGTCAGGGGCCTGATTTGACTCGATGACAGGGACGTTCTTAATGAAAGTCAAGCCGCAACGCCTTCAGAGAGTCTTTTTCAGCAGCAGCACAGCAGGAAAGAGATTGGGTTAATCCTCTATATGGCTCCTGATTTTCTGAGCTTTAAAGCATAGCAAAGTTAAAAATAGCCCATTTCCTCATATTCTCACATAGGCATTCCCTTTTAAACCAGCTCTTTTCCATAAATGTTTCATCTCTAGGGACATGTATGGAAGGTAAGTCAGGAACACTCTGATATAATCTTGACCTTCTTTACCTCCTGAGTCTTAAGCCACATTCTGCAGGTATTAGGACAGGACCATCCTAAACAAGTTCTCTTCTAGAAAGAGAGCAATTATATCTTAAAGTAAACATCATATAAAATGGAAAATAGAAATGTGATTTGTCCCTGGCGGTGTGCAGGACTCAAGCCTGGACCTTAATAAGGAATCTCTTTAACCCCTGCCTTACGTAAGAATGAAATCCAAAGGTCAGTTCAGATGGTGCTTTGCATTCAGGGAAACCCTCCACAATGGGAGACTGACTTTCTGGAGAAAGTGACAGCTTGTACTCCATGGAACAATGATAAGACCCTCCAACAGGAAAGCTGCACGAGGTTGTAAAAACAACAGCCCTTTGGTGTAAATTTCTCCTAGATTGAAACTCTAGCTTCTTCAGCGACTAGCTAGGTCATTGGAGGAAACTCAAAATTCACATCAATAGAATGAAGAGTACTTGAGTAGGATCCTGAGATCTAAAGACAGAAATGAGACTCCAAATCACTAGGAAGGCATGCTCAGAAAACTCCCTCCAGAAACTGTGAGAGCCTTAAGAAAAGAAACTGGAAATAACAACAACCTATGGGTCAGTAAGGTCTACAGTAAGAAGGCAGGTGGTCTAGAAGCCTGGTTTGAAGCTGGAAAGGAGAGAATAACACAGGAACTGTATTAATGAATAAAATTTGGATTTCTGGAACAAAACTTAAGATAATAAAACTGTAAGCTCTTAGCCAGGGTGATACTTAACTTCCAAGCCAGCTGGTCTCCGCAAGAGAATGTTAAGCTGAAAAAGGAGGAAATGGCTTCAATGATGAGAGAACCTTGTCTTTGCTAATGTACCTGTGTGTGTGTGCATGCACACATAGACACACACACACAGACACACACACACACATAGACACACACAAACATAGACACACACACATAGACACACACACACATAGACACACACACACACACACAAGCACACACACCATGAAAATGTTCAGGTTTTTTTCTCTCATAAACACAACTGTGCTACCCTTTCCTTCCCTGTTGCTGAATTCAGATAATAAAGATGATAGCCTTATCCCATGTTTGAGAATATTTTAAAGCCCATGAACCTTAAATCCCAATGTTTATGTATCTTTTTCACATTTCTCTATGTCAATATGAAAAAAATTAAATTTAAAATTGAAAAAAAACCTGCAATGAAGGATAAACTTGTGATAACCATTTGGACTGCCCTCTAGCATCCAGCATCTTGCAAACCCACCCCCACCTTAGAGGAGGAAACAGGGAATCATCCATGTAAAGCCTTGATTCTGAGCTGGTGTTAAACACTATTCTTTCCATCTCGGATTGTTTTAGTTATAGGTAATGGGATTGTTGTTTTTGGTCATCCCAAAGGCAGAACGTTCAATTTAAAAATCCAAGTACACTATGGGGAGATAAGTCTTTTAAATGGTTATTGGTCTAAGACTGAAAGAGAAATATCTAAAAAAAAAAAAAACTCATGAAACAAGCATCTACAGAAGAAAGCAGCTAGGACTTTTAAACATTGGCCATGATTTATTCAAATAAATCCACTGATTCAGGTAATAAACAATATTGCTATCAACATCCATAAAGCAAAACACATAACATGTTAGGAGAACTTAAACTAGTACAGGAAATATGCTTACATGGTATCCCAAAGTCTAGCAGTCAGGAATATTGAGATAGAACTGTATGACCCACACGAAAGATACTGACTTGGAAAGAGGGGTGGCAGATGGTGAAGGAAGTGATCCAAAGTGTCCCCTTAGACTTTCTTCTGACCACCAAGTAGAAATGGTTAGTGAAGTGGAAATTACAAGAACTTAAAAGAATATTATCATATTACTCCGTGGTAGCAAAAAGAGAAAGAACTGGGCAAAAGTGAATGTATATGCTATTTTGGAGGGCAAATGTCAGACATTTAAGAGAAAAAGTAGTCAGGATTATAAACCGTGATATTTTGGGAAGAAAGATATTTTTTTTTCTTTTTTTTTTTTTGAGATGGAGTTTCACTCTTGTTACTCAGGCTGGAGTGCAATGGCATGATCTCAGCTCACCGCTGCCTCCGCCTCCTGGGTTCAGGTAATTCTCCTGCCTCCTGTCTCAATTCTCCTGTCTCCTGAGTAGCTAGGATTACAGGCATGCGCCACCATGCCCAGCTAATTTTTTGTATTTTTAGTAGAGACGGGGTTTCACCATGTTGACCAGGATGGTCTCGAGCTCTTGACTTCGTGATCCACCCTCCTCGGCCTCCCAAAGTGCTGGGATTACAGGTGTGAGTCACTGTACCCGGCCAGGAAGATAATTTTCAAAACTGCAATTCTGTGTTGCATTTGTAAATGACCCTGGTGAGAAAGAGGGGTTGGGTGCTCAACATGACGGTATACTTAAGATCCCGCAGTGAGTAAGACAGAATAGCATAGTGTCTAGGAGCCTGGTCCTGGACTCTAGCCAATAGCATTTAACCCCAGCCCCACCACTTCACAGTTGGGATCTTGAGCCTGTTTACTAACCTCCCTGCATTAGAGATGTTTAATCCATAAAAATGGAGAGGTAACAGGATTTATTCCATGGGACTACTGTGATGATTCAATAAGAAAATATACTTAAAGTGCCTGGCACCTAGTGAAAGCTCAGTAAAATGGTGCCTATCATTATCTTTAAGTAACAGGCTTCATTCTAGGTAAAGGAGATATATGAATGAGTCTTGGTACCTGCCCTCAAGCAACTGTCTGCTATTTTAAATAACTAAAATGCAATAAGTAATGATTAGTACAATATAGCTATAGCTGCTTCAAACTCTACACAGAATCAGATATGGAACAAGTAAATCATTTCACCAGTTAACTAACAAAATTGTTATCTAAAGGAAATATTGGTCCTGCCCACTGAGCAGTAATCAATTCAAACTGTAAAAGAAAACACTCAAAAATGGAAAGGAGGCACATGGTGGACAGAGACATGAAAGACGAGAACCATGGTGAGCTGTGGTTTACAAAAACACTAAGACTCCCAGGAAAGGAAAGCTGGAGACGTCCAAGAGTTAAACTTGGGATCAACTGTGTAATATTGATGGAGAAAGGAAAGTGAATTCCCTTACACTCCATTGGCTTCTTTAAGAGCCTGGTATTTGGACTCAAGAGAATAGGACTGAACCACTGTGAGGAATTAGAGCCTTAAATTTATTAGGAGATGGTAAAAACATCCATTTTCTCTTAGTGTTTTCAGTTCTCTTGGCTGAGACATCAGAGCTCAAGGCACAATGAGAATTTGCAAATAAAATCAACAAGCTTGTGTCAATGGTCTTTGAGAAGCTAATGCAAAATGGAAAGTTTTTGATAGACTGCAAATGCACAAATGCTATTCCAATTTTCAAGGAGCAGAATTCTTCAAACCAGACAGGGGCTTGGCAAAGGCAGTGTGCTACTGAAAAAAATAATAAAGAAAGGAAGCCAGGAAGAAGAAAAATAGTTCTAAGGACGAGGGATAAATCAGTGTCCAGTGCAAGAATATAATAGACTATGGCTCAAAATTATTTGAGTGTGTGCCATATGACAGGTGCAATTCTGGGTACTTTTATATATATTATCTTATTTAATTTCCCCATAGCCGGAGGTATCATTATGTCCATTTGTTAGAGATAAGGAAATTGACATGCAGGAAGAAGGATTAAAGAATGAAGAATCTGTGACCTATTTTAAAGCTAAAAACCACATATTCAAGAGTCTGCCCTTGGATGATGAGAACATTCTGGAAAAATAGAAACAGTTCAAATTCTAAGAAGGAGTTGGGTGAATAAACTAGAGAGAAAATTACACTTGCCATGTCCAAGACAGCTTGGTAGTCAGTGAAGTTCTAAAAAGGATACATTGTGGCAGATCCGTTTCGTGATTTCTTTCCAGCCTACATACTTCTATTTCTAAGAACTACCACCCTACTCAGAGATGCACCTTTGAACTCCTATTTGATATAACTGATTGGACCCAATCTAGGCCAATAGACTTTTCCTCCCAGGAGTTGGGAATTGGTATTCTTAGTCAATTTCTGCTGTTCATTTGAACTAGAAATTGACGAGAACCTCAGCTGGAAATGGCCACTTCGGGGCCTTACTCTTATGCACAAATGAGAGGGAAATGTCTGGTTAATAGACAAGCACAGAGGTGAGGCTATACAGTCCTAAAGAGAAGAGAGAAGAACCCTGGCTGCAGATCAGGTCTTGATTCTAGTCTCCTGTGGGGTTATACAAATATTTCTTACTCTTGGATGCTCCTGAGATATTATTATAAATCCTCTTACAACTTTACCTTCAGTGCTTAAAGTAACCTGGTCAAGTTTGGGGAAATAGCAACTGAAATGCCTGATTTAGATGATCATATATTGCTGTGACAGACATGCTTTCCTCTTGAAAAGTGAGTCTGGTACATGATGGAAAGTCTGATGCTGTGACATCAGCACGTGGACCATGAATTTCTCCCACATCACCTGGGAGCAAGTTAAATCAAAATGAAATGAACAGCACATATAGAAATTTTAGAGAGCTAAGAAAAAACTGAAGAGCATAGCAATGTTTGTTATATTTCAATTATTGTCTACCTAAAGATCATAACTTTATAAAAGAAAGGGGTATGGAATGTCAAGAAAGGAGAAACTAACATAAGACTCAATCTCCCAACCCTCAGTGACTTTACATAGAGAAGAGCAAAAGGCAAAGGGGATTTTATAAGGATAGGAAAGAATGTGAGACAGTAGACTCACACTCGAAAACAGAATCAAAAAAGATCATGGGGAGTATTGTCCAAAAAATGAAAACATCATCAAAAAAGTATGAAACTGAAAACTAAGAAGCCATCAGACATGACACAGAAAGCATTCTCAGATAAAAATAAGAGGCATGGAAGCTAAGATAGAAATATATTATCATTCCAAAAAGATGGCTCTGAGAGGGAATTTATATACAGCCTTTTTTCTCTTAAAATATCCATGACATTTCTGTCAAAGGGTAGGAAAAAATCCACATTAACACCCAAAACGTTTGACAAGATTTTGAGCATATTTCATATTCTGCAGTAAATGTATAATCTCTCTGACAAGATTGGAGAGAATTAAAAGTTGGTATCAGCAGCCTACCCAAGCCTAGAACCCTGTACAGAAGGGACAGTAGACCAAAAGAAAATCTTCTCGGCCACTCCTGCGGCCAGCTCAGGGCGTACATTCTACGTACAGAGAAACGACAAGGCCAGAGCTTACTGGACACTCACAAGGATGAGCTCCAACTCAGACCCTGATCCAGTAGGGACCTGTTTTGTCTCAGCTGAGAGGCTGGAGGGGCAAATGTGCCAACTGGCCTGAGCCCCAATCCCAGCCCTAATACGAGGGTAGGAAGGACTTTGACAATTTGATAACAAAAGACAAATGCTTTTTGACCCTCACTCCAATAGAGCTCTTTCTCATGAGTTCTATTCTGTGTTTGCAAATATATGATACCTGAAAAGTGGGAAGATAGAAATAACAAACTTCTTCCATTTGGCACAGATATCAAACCTCAAATTTAGAAGCAATATTGATGATCATTTCTTTCTGATTATGAAGGAAACTGAAACCAGAGAAGCCAACATCACTCAACCCCAGTTGGACATGAAAGTTAAGAATGTTCCGTCAAGAATGTCCCAATCACAAATCCTGGACTTAGACAATTTAAGCTCTTACCATAGATAAGCAATGAAAACAGTACTGCAAAACAGCCTGTCAGGAAACCTGATCTCTCAGAAAATTTGAACAAACATGAAAAATCTTAAAACCACAAGGAATTATTTATTTGGCACCTTTGAAAGAGGAACAGAATAAACTTGAATCTCACTACGGAACCATTTAAATTAGTATGGGAAGTGGTTAAAAATACAACTGATATTGCAGAAAAATCAATTAGTAAGATAGAAAATAGATTTGAGAAACATACAGAATGTCAAAGAAATTAACACAGCAGAAAATAATATGAATAAGTATTTTTGTATCCACATTCTGCCTGGTTGTTCTGGCTGCTGACAATATAAACACGAAGAAGCTATTTCCACCTGCTTCAAGGTGGTCACAGCTCAGTAAAGAAGATAGAAAAATAAATACATAGCAATCTAGATGTCATTAATTGATACCAACTCACTATCCCAAAGTCACAAAAATATAATTTTTATAGTAGCCACAGATGGTATATAAAAGGAAAGATAAAAAACAAGACATATTAAGAATATTCTATTGCTTTAAAAAAGAAAAAATGTATAGGCTTTATTCTCATGATACTCACTAGTACATCCAAAAATCTGGATACATTAGCATTAGTCTCCTAAATAAAAGTATAAAAATTAGAATTGTTAGCAATCTATTTTGAAAGAAAAGATGAAATGTATAAAACTACATATCACCATTTGTGAGATAAAGCACAGCTACACACAGAGGGAAACATAGGTGCCTTCGATGTTTTTGCCATTTCAAATACTATGGTCCCATTAGGATATGGGGTAGTCAATAAAGTACTGGAAAACAGAAACACAGAAAATACTACAATGTGAATAAAAAGACCCTAGCAAATATAGTCAGGAGAAAAAGAAAAATTATTTTTAAAATTATAAAGACTTCTTTCATGTCTTGGTTGCAAAAGTAAGTCTTTACCTGGTTGAAAGGTAATATCATTTATATTAATATTATAAACTGTTAAAGAAAAGTAAAGAAACCGAAATGTCTTGGAACAAATGAATATCTTGAAAATATACAAAATGTTGAATTGTTGTACTAAAAATTCAATAGAAGAATTATGGTTTGGGGTACGATAGACTAAGTTTAGTACCCCTGTCTCTCCTACTGAATGCAACTATAAAATCTAAACAAAGACTAAAAAAAAAATTCTGAAATGCAGAATTAAGCACCAGCATGTAAAAATAACTACAGGAAACACCCTCTAGTTCTGGTTCAATAAGCAGAAAAGGGATTTCTTAATGCCTAGAGAAAATATGGAAATCTTCTTGGGTTAATTTTTTTTTCTTCCACCTTCTTGGATCCCTGGCCCCATGCAATCTCTTGGTCATGGCAGCAGAGATGGAAATGAGAGCCCACAGAATCCAAGCTCTGTAGGAGGAAAACGGCCTTTTGCAATCCATGGAGATCTGATCCCAAGAAGGGTAGTCAACCCCCTATTGATTTTATTTCTCCTTCTATCTTTTTGCTGTTTGTCTCTGGATACAGAAGCATATGTGGAGAAGCAACTAAATCCCCAGTTTTTTGGCACAATGATTAAGAATCAGAGGCCCAGGAAACTACATGAAAAATAATAGGCAGAAATAGCCTGGGAAAGAGACACCATAAAGTTGTTAATGCATTTCTACTCTCACCCCAAAGATGGCCATGGGTGGATCTGATTTAATCAATATAGCAAAGAATTCCAGGATGGAACTCACATATTATTGTTCAGGTCTCAGACTGGCCACTGGGTGGTACACACACACAGGACAACTATAAATAGCATTGCAAAGACTTTGAAAACAGAATTAGCTTTGCGATGGCAGTCCGCAGAAGGCAGGCTGGACTGTGTGTCCTCAACCTAAATGGGTCGATTGCTTGCTGAAACAAAAATAACATTTTCCATAAAAGTTTTTAAAGACTCAGAGCCTCATGACATAATATTCATGCCCAGGAAAAAATCCAAAACTACTCGGTACATGAAGAACCAGAAAAATATCACTTCACACAGGGCAAAAAAAAAAAAAAAAAAATCAACAGATGCTAATGTTAAGATAACATATATTAAAAATATCTGACAAAAACCTTAAAGCAATTGGCCAGGCATAGTGACTCACACCTGTAATCTCAACAGTTTGGAAGGTTAAGGTGTGAGGATTGCTTGAGGCCAAAAATTTGTGACCAGCCTGGACAACATAGCAAGACCCCATCTTAATTTTTAAAAAATCAACTGGATATGGTGGTATATACCTATTGCCTTAGCTACTAGGAAGTCTGGGGCAAGAGGATCCCCTGAGCCCAGACATTTGACGTGACAGTGAGCTATGAACACAGCACTGCAGTCTAGTCCAAGCATCAGAGGGAGACCCTGTCTCAAAAAATAAAAAAGAACTTAAAGCACCTATTATAAAAATGTTCCACCAAGTAATTTCTAATATGCATGAAACAAATAAAAAATAGATATTTACAGCAAGAAATAGAATTGGACAGAAATATTAGAACAATACAATACTGTAATTAGGGGAAAAAATCTCACTAAAAGTTCTCAATATTTAAATGGATATGACAGAAGGAATCCATGAACTCAAAGATATTTTAATTAAAAAACCATCCAGTCAGAGTAACAGAGAAAAAATAGTTTGAGAAAAATTAACAGGGCCTTCAGAACACCTGTTGGATAATAAAAAGGTCTAACATTGTATCATTAGCATTCTGAAAGGGATGAGAAAATAATGTAGACCTGAAAAAAAAAGTTTGAAGAATTAATAGCTGAAAATTTCCTGTTTAGCAAAAGACATAAACTTACTTAAAGATTCAAAATGTTCAATGAATCCCCAAGAGGGCAAACCCAAAGAAATCCATACTCTGTGACATATATGCAATCTGCTAAGAACAAAAGGCAATTAAAACCCTTTAAAAAGAGACAAGCAATGCATTACCTGCTGGAAAACAATTATTCAAATGACAATGAATTTTTTTCAGAAAGCATGGAGTGCAGAAGAAAGTAACACACATTTTTTTAGGTGCTGAAAGGAAAGAACCATCAGCCTACATTTCTTTATTCAGTGAAAATATTCCTCAAAAAATAAAAGAAAAATAAGATATTCTCAGATAAACAAAACCTAAGAGAATTCTTTGCCAGCAAACCTGATTTAGAAAAATATTGTTAATTCAACTTTTTCAGATAGAAGCAAAATAATACCAGAAAGAAAAATGGAACATAAGGAATGAAAGAAGAAAACTAAATGGTAAATATCTACATAAATATGATAGACTATTTCCTCTTGGGATCCTTAAGATGTGTTTCATGTCGAAAGTTAAAATTGTAACATTCAAAGTAGACTAAATATTTTATAATAAAGTTAAGTAATTCTCTAGAACAATTACTAAAAAAATTTCAAGGAGTTATAGTCAAAAACTCAGTGGGCCAGTAAAATAGAACACCAAAAAATGCTCAAGAAGTACAAAAGAATGCAGAAAATAGAGAATGGAGATACAAAGCTGAAGGGAGCAAACAAAACCAAATAATAAAATGGTAAAGTTGGGTACAAATATATCAATAATCGTATTAAATGTAAATGATCTGAGCGAACCAATTAAAATACAGAGCTTATTAGAATGGATAGCAAAGCATAATGCAACTATATGTTGTCCATGTAAAACTCACTTCAAATCTAATGCTTCAGATAGGCTAAAAGGAAAAGGATAGAAAAAGGTATACCATGCAAACTCTTACAAAAGAAGTTGGAGTTGCTATATTCATATCAATGTCGATTTCAGCACAAAGAAAATTACCGGAAATAAAGAGAAACTTTACATAATTATGCAATGGTCAGTTCACCTTGAAGATATAATAACCCTAATGTGTGTGCACCTAACAACAAGCTCCAAAATACAAAGCATAAAAACTGAGAAAACTGAAGGAGAAATTGACAAATTTACTGTTACAGATAGAGATTGTCATAGATTGACGATCAGAAAAAAAAATAAAAGCAATACCATAAATCAATAGGATCTAACCAACATTTATTGAACACTTCATTCAACAATAGTAGAAGTCACATTCTTTTCAAGTTCAGAAGAAACATTCACCAAAATATACTATATCCTGGATAGTAAAACAAATCTTAGCAATCAGTTTTCTTTTTTTTTAAGAGTCAGAGGTCTAGCTATGTTGCCTACTCTGGTCTTGATCTCCTGTGCCCAGGCGATCCTCTTGCCTCAGCCTCCCAAACTGCTGGGATTACAGGAATGAGCCACTGCACCTGGCCAAACCTTAACAAGTTTTAAAGAACTAGACTCATACAAAGTATATTCTGTAATTATAATGTAATTAAAGTAGAAGTCAAAATAGGGAAAATTCTCCCTGTTTTTGAAAATTCTCCCTGTGTTTCAATAAACACTTGAAAATTAAAAAGTACACTTGTAAAACCAGTCAGGCAACGAAAGAGTAAAAAGCAGTAAGAATTTACTAGAGGGGTATGGTAGAGGGCACAGAGGGATCCTCTCTGTGCACAGATGCATAGGGAAGGCCTAAAACCAAAGGTGAAGCTGCAACAATGATGATATTTTTCTAGTATCCCAGTTTCCACTCTATGCACAGGATAAGATCGAAGCAATTTCAAGACAGTGGTACATTGAAGGTAACCAGAGCAAGTCAAACATACCTCAGTTCCTAAACATAACCGAACTGTTTACACTTCCATGAAAATATTAATCAAAAGAAAGCTGGATAAGCTCCATTTCTATTAGGCAACACAGACTTAAGAACAAGGAATGTCACCAGGAATAAAGAGAAGCATTTCATAATAAGAAAGGGATCAGTCACAAAGACAACAGAACAATCCTAAATATCTTTGTGGCTAAAAACAGAGTATCAAAATAAATAAAGCAAGAATTGATGGAACTAAAGGCTAAATTTTAAAATCCACAATTTTAGTGGCAGACATCAAAATCTTCTCTTACCGATCAATAGAAACAAAATCAGAATATACATTAGACTTGAAAACATTACAAATTAACTCGACCTAACTGACATTTAGAGCAATCGTTCATGAACAACTACAACATACACATTTTTTTCAAGTGCAGATGGAACATTTACCATGATAAATTATATTCCAGGTCATAAAACATACCTCAGCAAACTTAAAATGATTAATATCATATAAAATACATTCTCTTGTAAAAACAAAACTACAGTAGAAATAAATAGCAGAAGAATAGCTTGAGATATCCAAATATTGAGAAATTTCAAAACATACTTTTACATAACCTGTAGGCCAAAGACCAAGGCATAAGAGAAATTAGAAAATATAACTTGAAAGAAAATGAAAACACAGCATACATAAGTTTGTGAGATGCAATACTTGGAAATAACTTTAGCATTAAATGCTAATATTACAAAGAACGTATGCCATTTATTCCATTTATTTATTTATTGAATCTCATCTTCACATTGATTTTCAATGTATGTTCAGTGATAACAGAAATAATTAATTTAAGCATCTTTTCTTTAAATTCAGCACATTATACTTCCTCATTAGAGGGCGCTGGAGAGACATTGCAGCAGGAAGTCCCTCTCCTGGGAGGAAGACACTCTCCCGCTGCTGCAAGGGAGAAAGTAGGGGAGTGGGTCAAGGGTGTAACCGAAATGTACAGAGTTTACCAAGTCGAGTGTATTACAGCAAAAAATAATAATGATGAAATAGAGACCGAAGGGAAAAAAATCTCAATTTGCTGAAGACATGATTGTCTACATAGAAAATCCAAAAGAATCTACCACAAAACTACTAGGAATAAAAAAGGAGTCTAACAAGATCATGGGGAAAAAGAGCAATGTAAAAAACTTAATTGAATTTCAATATGCTAATAATGAACAAATGGAATTTGAAATAACATTTAAAATAACATGAAACATCAGGTATAAATCTAAATAAGGACAAAATACATAGGCTGAACATGTAAGACAATAATGAGAAAATTTGAAAAGATATAAGTAAATAAGTGAAAAAAAAGAACATACTATGTGCAGGATTGGTAGACTCGATATTGTTAAAATATTATTTTTTTCAAACTGATCTATGGATTGAAAGCAATAACAAGAAATTCCAGCAGGATTTTTTATTCAGAAGTCAACAACATAATTATTAGATGGAAAAACTAAGACACGATAATAGTCAAGCTGATTATGAAAAAGAACAAAGTTGGTGAAAATACACTATCTGACATCAAAACTTACAATGACTTTACAGTAACCAAGACAGCTTCTATTAGTGAAAGAACAGATACACATGTCAATGAATGGGAACAATGAGTCCAGAAATAAAAGTCAGGTGAAAACACATAAGGCAGCAATTGCTAGAACCACAAAGAGAAATAGATACATTACTATATTTGTAGGCTTCAACACACCTCTGTGATTAATTGAAAGATCAGCAGGTAGAAAAATCAGTAAAGAAATACAGTCATGAGCCTCATTATACTGTTTTGGTCAATGACAGACCACATATACAACGAAGGTCCCATAAGATTATTTATAATGAAACTAAAAATTCCTATTGTCTATTCATAGCCATAATGTCATTAATGTCATAGTGCAGCATATTACTCTTGTGTCTGTGGTGATGCTGGTGTAAACAAACTTACCACACTACCAGTCATACATGAACTTTTAAAAATATAATTCTCTGTTTTTTTTGTTTGTTTTTTTTTTAATTTTTTATTGGATTTTAGGTTTTGGGGTACATGAGCAGAGCATGCAAGACAGTTGCGTAGGTACACACATGGCAGTGTGCTTTGCTTTTCTTCTCCCCTTCACCCACATTTGGCATTTCTCCCCAGGCTATCCCTCCCCACCTCCCCCTCCCACTGGCCCTCCCCTTTTCCCCCCAATAGACCCCAGTGTTTAGTACTCCCCTTTCTGTGTCCATGTGTTCTCATTTTTCATCACCCACCTATGAGTGAGAATATGCGGTGTTTCATTTTCTGTTCTTGTGAATTCTCTGTTTTTTAAAAAAAGTCCTTGCCTCTCTTTCCTTGTCCTTTTCTATTTCTAATATTGTGTATGTGAGCTTCATCCTTTTTATTGCAGTTTATTTTTTATTTTTATATTTGTATTTTATAGTTTTATTCTTATTTCTCCCTTTAAATTTACTTATTATTTCTGCTACTTTCTGTTTTATAAATATAGTTATCCCTTGATATCCACAGTGGATTGGTTCCAGGAGCTCCTGTGATACTAAACCCTGCAGATGTTCAAATGGCATAGCATTTGTATATAACCTACACACTTCCTCCCATATTCAGTACTTTAAATCTCTAGATTACTTATAACACCAAATAATATGTAAATGCTATGTAAATAGTTGTTATGCTATATTGTATTATAGTTGTATTATTTTCATTGTTGTCATTTTTTCATTTTTTTAGAATATTTTAGCTCCACAGTTGGTTGAATCCACTCATGTGGAACCCACAGATATGAAGGGCCAACTGTAGTTTCAATCATTAGCCACATAACAATCTTTTGGTTACTGTTAGACCACATATGTTATGGTGATCTCATAAAACTATAATATAGCTAAAACTTCCTCTTACTCACGTTTGTCATATAAAAATATAGCATATATAATTATGTATGGAATATATTATTTGATAATGATATTAAAATACTATGTCATTTATTTATGTATTTATTTTACCATATTTTTTATCATTAAAGTGTACTCCTTCTACTTACATATAATAAGAAATTAACTGTAAATCAGCCTTAGGTAGCTCATTCAGGAGGTATTCCAGAAGGTATTGTTATCATAGAAGGTTACAGCTCCATGTATGATATTGTCTTGGAAGATCTTCCAGTGGAACAAGAAGTGGAGATGGAAAATGATAATATTGATTATCCTGACCCTCTGTAGGCCTAAGGTAATGTGTATGTTTGTGTCTTAGTTTTTAACAAAAAAAGCTTAAAAAGTAAAATAATTAAATGGGAAAAGGCATACAGAACAAGGATATCAGGAAGAAAATATTTTTGTACAGCTGTACAAGGTGTTTGTGCTTTAGCCAAGTTTAATTATAGAAGAGTAAAAAAGTTAAAAAATACTAAAAGTTTATAAAGTTAAAAAATTACATCAAGTTAAGGTCAATTTAATATTGAACAATGAAAAATATTTTTACAAACGTATTGTAGCCTGAGTACAGTATTTATAAAATCTACAGTAGTTTACAACAATGTCCTAGACGTGCATATTCACTCACTTTTCATTCACTGACTCACCCAAAGTAACTTCCAGTCCTGCAGGCTTCATTCATGGTAAGTGTCCTATACAACTATACAATTTTTTGTCTATTATATTGTATTTTTGCTGTACCTTGTCTGTTTAGATGCACAAATTCTTACCATTATGTTACAATTTCCTACAGTATTCAGTATAATAACATGCTATACAGGTTTGTAGCCTAGGAGTAATAGGCTATACTGTATAGCCTAGGTGTGTAGTAGGCCACACCATTCAGCTTTGTGTAAGTACATTCTGTAATATTTGCACAACAAAATCACCTAACAATGCATTTTTCAGAATGCATTTTCGTGATTAAGGAACACATAACTGTAGTTGAACTGAAAAGCACCATCAATCAACTGGATCTAATTGACATTTGTAGAATGCTTCACCCAACAACCGTAGAGTACTTACTCGTCTCAAGCTCACCATGTACCTTCACCCAGATTGACCACATTCTTGGCCATAAAACATACAACAACAAATACAAAAGAAGAGAATCACATAACGTTTGCACTCAGACCACAATGCAATTAAATCAGAAATCAATAACAGAAAGATAGCTGGAAATTCCCAAATGCTTGGAGGTCAAACAACAAACTACTAAATAAAACACACTTACAGAAGAAACTTCAAAATACGTGTAAAAATATTTTGAACTAAATAAAAATGAAAATACAACTTATCAAAACATATAAGCAGAGAAAGCAGTGCTTAGAAGAAAATTTATACTGTTGAATGCATATGTTAGAAAAGAATGAAAAACTAAAATCAATAAGCTATTCTTTCACCTTAGAAAACTAGAGGAAAAACAATGTAAGCTTTAAACAGGCTAAAGCAGAGAAGTAATAAAAATTAGAAGCAGAAATCAATGGAATTGAAAACAGTAAAAATTATAGAGAAATTAACAAAGCTAAAACCTGATTCTTTGAAAATATCTAAAAAATTTATAAACCTGTATTCAGACTAACCAAGAATAAAAAGATATAAATTACTAATATCATAAATGAAAGTGGTACCATCATTACTGATCCTCTGGAAAACAAAATGATAATAAAGAAATATTACCAACAATTCTATGCCCACAAATTTGATAACGTAAATGAAATGGACCAATTTCTTAAAAGGCATAATCTAGCAAAATTCACACAAGAAGAAATAGATAATCTGAATAGTTCTATAACTATTAAATTGATTCAATAATTAATAACCTTCCAGAATAGAAAGTGCTAAGCCTAAATGGTTTTACTGGTGACTTCTGCCAACCATTTGAGGACAAAATGATACCAATTCTCTATAATACCTTTCCAAAAACAAAAGCAGAAAGAATACTCATTCAGTGAAGCCAGCATTACCCTAATACTAAAACCATGTAAAGACATTAAAAGAAAGGAAAACTGCAGAACAGTGTCTTTCATGAACATATATGCGAACATTGTTAACAAAATCTTATCAAATTATTAATAAAATCTTAGAAAAATCAAAATCAAATTTAACTACATGTAAAGCAAATAATACACCACAACCAAGTAGAATTTATTTCAGGTATGCAAGGCTAGATCAAGATTTCAATTATCAGTTTATAGAATTTATCAACAAGCTACAGAAGAAAAATTATATGATTACATAGATACAGAAACTCATTTACCAAAGTCTAACATCCTTTCAAAGTGAAAATTCTCAGCAAATGAGGAATAGAGAACTTCCCCAACTTAAAGAACAAAAGCCTACAGCTAACATCATACTTAACGGTAACAAACCCAATAACTTCTCACTAAAATCCAGAAAAAGGTAAAGATGTTCCTTCTCACTACCCCTATTGAATATCATACTGGAAGTCCTAGCTAATGCAATATGACCAGAAAAAGAAAGAAAATTTGTACAGATTAGGGAGGGAAAATAAAATTGTCTTTTTCACAGGTAGAAAAATCTCAATCAATGGAAAAAAAAAACTCCTGGAATTAATATGTAGTTAAAGGAAAGTTGTAATTACCAAGTTAATATGTAAAAGTCAATTACTTTTCTACATAAAAGCAATAAACAATTTTTACATTAAAAGCATAATATCATTTATATTAGCACCAAACAAAATGAAGGGCTTTGGAAATACATCTACCAAAATATATGTAAGTTCTATACAAGCAAATTTACAAAACTCTGATGAAAGAAATCAAAGAAGACATAAATAAATGATATTTTATGTTCATACATACGATGAATCTATTTTGTTAAGATGTCAGTTCATTTCCAACTTGACCTATAAATTCAAAGCACTCTCAATCCTAATATCAGCAACTAATTTTGTGGATATTAACAAAGTGATTCTAAAATTTATATGGACAAGAGATCCAGAATAGCCCACAACTTACTGAAAAAGAAGAAAGGCCAAGGACTGACACTACCCAACTTCAAAACTTAATATAAATTACATTAATCATGACAGTGTGGTATTGGTAAAATAATAGACAAATAGATCAATGGAACAGAAGAGACAGCCGTCCCCACTCCCTACCTCCATCCCATGCACACACAAACATGCAAATAGAGTCAAATTAGTTTTGGCAAAAAGTTAATTGGATGGGAAAATGGTAAAGGGTCTACCCTGTCTTCAGTTCACAGAAGCCAGATTTAAGGTGGGTTCTGGGTTCCACGGATGCCCATGGACAGGCAGTGGCACAACAATCCAGCTGGCCTAACAGAAAACAGATGCTTGGTCTACCATGGTTTTCTCAAATATGTACATGCATCAGAATCATCTGGAGTAACAGATTCAGTAGGTCTGAAGTAGAACCCAAGAATTCAGATGTCTAACAAGTTCCCTGGATATAATGATGGTACCAGGACAAATGGTGCTGAGATAACTGGATATTCACATGCAAAAAAATAAATCTAGACACTAAACATTTTTAATTCACAAAAATTAATTCCAAATGGATTATAGACCTCAGCATAAAATATAAAACCTTAAATTTCCAGAATATAACATAGGAAAAAATCTAGGTGACTTGGGTTTGGTGGTGAGTTTTTAGATAAAACACCAAAGGAACAATCCATGAAAGAAAAAATAGATAACTTGGACTTTGTTAACCTTAAAGACTTCTGCCTTGCAGGAGAGACTGTTAGAAGGAAAAAAGCAAGCCACCAACTGGGATAAAATACTTGTAAAACACATCTGAAAATATGTTTTAAACATATTGTATCCAAAATATGCAAAGAAAAACTATACAGAGAGAGGGGGGGAGAGCTGTTAAAACTCAATGATAAGAAAACAGGCTGGGCGCAGTGGCTCACGCCTGTAATCCCAGCACTTTGGGAGGCCAAGGCAGGTGAATCACGAGGTCAAGAGATCGAGACCATCCTGGTCAACATGGTGAAACCCCGTTTCTACTAAAAATACAAAAATTAGCTGGGCATGGTGGCGCGTTCCTGTAATCCCAGCTACTTGGGAGGCTGAGGCAGGAGAATTGCCTGAACCCAGGAGGTGGAGGTTGTGGTGAGCCGAGATCACTCCATTGCACTCCAGCCTGGGTAACAAGAGTGAAACTCAGTCTTAAAAAAAAAAAGAAGAAGAAGAAGAAGAAGAAAAGAAAAAGAAAAAATCTCTTTTTTTTTTCCTTTTTTTTTTTTTTTTTAGACATGGAGTCTTACTCTGTCACTTAGGCTGGAGGAGTGTAGTGGCATGATCTCAGCTCACTGCACCCTGTGCCTCTTGGGTTCAAGTGATTCTCCTGCCTAATTTTAAAAATGGAAAAATGATATGAATAGGTATTTTACAAAAGATGATATACAGATGGCAAATAAGTATATAAAAAGATGTATAATATCTTATATGATTAGGTAATTGCAATGACATATCACTACACACCTATAAAGATGGCTAAAGTTTGAAAAAAAATACCAATACCAAATGATGGTATCAATGTGAAGCAATAGGAACAGAAACTTCTCATTCATTTGGTGGGAATCCAAAATGGTATAATCACACTGGAAGACAGTTTGGCAGTGTCTTACAAAGCTCAAAGTCTTACCACACAATTTAGTCTTTCCACTCTGAGGTATTTCCCCTAACGAATTGAAAATTTATATTCACATAAAAACCTGCACATGAACATTTATAGTAGCTTTATTCATCATTCTCAAAATCTAGAAGCAATCAAATGGTTCTTAGGAAGATGAATGGGATATATACACATTATATACCACAGTAATTTAAAATTAATATTTTCAAAGATGAATGGATAAACAAACTGTTATACATTCATACAACAGAATCTGATTCAGTGATAAAAGAAATGAACTATCTAATCACATAAAGACCTAGAGGAAACGTAAATGCATATTGCTTGGTGAAAGAATCAATTTGAAAAGACTATATATTATGTTTCCAACTATATGGAATTCTAGAAAAGGCAAAAATTATAGGCACAGAGATCAGTAAATACCAAGGACTGGAGGAAAGAGGGAGAAGGATGAATAGGTAGAGTGTAGGGAATTTTTAGGGTGCTGAAACTATCGTGTATAACACTATCATGGTGGATTCATGACATCGTGTATTTGTCACAACCTGTAGAATGTGCAACACAGAGTGAACCCTAATATAACCCATAGGCTTTATTTAATAATAATGTATCAATATTGGCTAATCAGTTGTAACAGATGTATCACTCTGACGCAATATGCTAATACCAGGAGCAACTGTGAGGTGGGATAGGAGTATATGGAAACTCTCTGTATTACTTGCTCAATTTTCTATATACTTAAAACTGTTCTGAAAAAGCTTCTATTAATTTTTGTAAGTCAAAAATTATTTGTAAGTCAAATATTTGTTAGTCAAAGATTTGATAAAGGAACTGAATCTAGAAAACATAAAGAATTCCTGAAACTCAATAATAAGAAATTATAGAGCACAATAAAAAGGGAGGAGGTATTTAAACAGATAAGTCACTAAAATGGATAATCAAATGGTAAATGAAAACATGGAAGGATGTTAGTATTAGTCATCATTAGAAAAAACTGATTAAAGCAACAATAAGACCCCCACTACATACCTATAAGGATCGCTAGTATTTCCCAGAAATAAAATGACAATACAAAATTCTGGGAAGATTATAAAGCAACTAGAACATACATACGCCATTAGTGGAAATTCAGAAGGACAAAGCCATTTTAGAAAAGGGTTTGGCAATTTCTCTTAAAATGAAACACATTTGGTAAACAATCTTGCAGTTTCATCCCTAGATGTTTACCTAAGAGAAATGAAAACCTATTCATAGAAAAACTGGTAGCAAGGGTTTATACTGGCTTTACTCACAATCACCAAAACCAGGAAATGCCCAAAAGTCTCTAAACAGGAAAATGCATAAACAAGCTGTAGTTTATTATATAATGGAATGCATCAATTAAATGGAATACAATACATAATTAAAAAGATTCTTCTATTTCTGATAAACAGGATGAAGATGAATCTCAAGTGTATTATGCTACATGATAAAAACCCAGGCTCAAAAGGTTATATACAGAATGATTCTATTTATTACACTTTTTAAAGTCAAAAATACCTACAGAAAACAGATCACTGGTTTTCAGGATATGGAGGTATGGAGAGAAGGTGACTATGTATGGGCCCAGGATAGCTTCTTAAGGTGACGCATTTTATCTTGATTTTATTGAGCACAGGATAACTTCTTGAGGTGACAAAAATGTTCCTTATCTTGGTTTTATTGGTGGCTACCACAACCACGTGCATTTTCATCCTTTAGTAAACCTGATTTGAAAATATATGCTTAGGCAAATCCTAACGGAGACTACATCTGCCCATCTAGATGAAAGTCCTCTCTTTACAGGCATTCTGAGTGGCAGACCTCCATGTCTACCAATATCCACCTTTTGTGCATTGCACTTTCACTTTTCCATACATGTCCAGACAATCATTCCTTCAGCGTTCTAGTGAGCCTCTCTTCTTTAGAAGAAACTTAGGAGAGGGAAGGAAGTAAGATGAACCACAGACTTCATTGCTAAAGCTAGGCTTCAGATTGCAATTGGTACTCATCAGCTCCCTTCTGTATCATCCATTCTAAATTCTCTTTGCCCTCAGTTATTACTCCTCTTGGCTTCTGGATAACCTTGCAGATCAGAATCAATTACAAGACAAGGACTCCCTTCTAGCCTGCTGATTTCTGCACACAGTTAACCCAGAGGTTCCAGACATCATCCATAGATTTTAGTTCAATTGTACCCTCCCTTGTGACATGTATCTTTTTGGTGGACAGAGGTCTCTAACTGTAAAACTCTGAGGTACCCATAGAAATCACAAATTCCTCCACTGAGTCATTAGCAATGGTGTCATGTAGGGCCTCTACTTCTTCCACCCCTTATTTCTCTGACTTATCTGTTGCTCCTATTGAGGTCACAACATTGCATAAAATTCTCTGTTTCAATGCATGAACCACTTTCTGGAGAATGGTACTCCATCTCTTCAGAGTATTTTTCTTGAATAGCGCTTCACCTGTGGCTTCAGCAGGTCATTCCAACAATCTATCAAAATGAAAGCTTCTGAGTGGTGATGTATGAAATACAACTGGTGGATCCCAAGGTCAGTGGTCTACTTCCAAACATCTAGACTAGAAAGTTGGTTCCCTGGTCAAATGCTATGTTATATAAAATTCTATGGATAATTATCTGACAAATACTTGTGGGTTGTAAAGATTCTCCTTAGATATCCACTCTTGAGAGGTTAAAACTCCAGCTCTTCCAGAATAGAAGGGAACAATGTAGTCAACTTACCACCAAGTGGTAAGTTGGTGATCTCTTCAAATACCATCATCTCAGGAGCAGGGAATAGGTTCTCTTGCTTGCAGGTAGGACATCCAGAGAAGAGTTTCTTGACTGGCCGTTTGAAATCGTAGTCCATGACACCTTATATAGCCTCCATGTCTCTGTCATTGTGGCCACCTCATTTGTGTTTTCATTGTGCCAGCATTGTGGTCAGCTGCAAATAAAACTACATCAGCTGGCTGAGTAATTTTGCCTAATTAGCGACCTAGTGCCTTTTCCAAGGTTGAATATCCTGTTTTAAAGAGGAGCTATGTTGAGATTTTGGATATATCAATGGCCACTCAGACCATTTTTAGACCCTTGGTAGACTCAGACAGTCTACCACGGAGACTGCCTAGCTCTAACATTTAATATTCAATTGCTTGTTAATTGTTTAGTCTTTCATTATCTATCTGTTGGGCATCCATAAAACTTAGTAACAATGACTCAATTCCTTACCCTAATAGTTATCATTTCTGAATCATAGCACTGATATTGGTGCATGCTTGTACACTGGGGCAATTCTCCCAGGTCACCATGTTGAAGTTTTAACAATGGGTCTGTCATTGTTCTGCTTACCACCCAGGATGGAGCATCAGTGGTTTGGTCACAAAACTCCATCTACTGCTTCATTTCTAGTAGGCAACAGGGTCAGTTAGAAAGCAGATACTGAGACGGAGATAGAATAGAAAACAATGTGTTGGGCAATCACACTTAAGGAAAAATAAAAGAGAGACTGCAAAGATGGCATGGTAGGAGCAAATCAGGATTGCAGCTCTCAGTGAAGATGCAGAGGGTGAGTTCAACCCGCATTTCCAGATGGATCTTTGTTGCCCACAGAACGGGGAAATTCCCAATTTCAGCCACTGCCCCAGCTCAGCGGCATTCCACACAGAACACACTGGTCTGGGTGCCCTGTTAAACTGGCAATCTGAGATTTGGGAGGGCAGATTAGCATATCCATCTGATTAAACAGGACTTGGACAGTGAGCCACACCAGGAGATTTTCAGGAAGAAACATTTGAGCCAGCTCAGTGGGTCGCTGAATGGGAAATCACACAGATCCAGTGCCCAATCAGCTGCGGACTGAAACACCTGCAAGAGAGTCAACCATTCAACTTAAAAAAAAAAAAAAAAAGAGGGCTCTGAGGAAGGGAGCCAGGTGATCAGGCTTGGCAGATCCCCCCCATACAGGGACAAACAAAATGGTGATTTGAAACACTCGGGGTTGAGAGTTTCACTGTGGGCACAGCTGAACCCAGGACAGTGCAGCTTGGTGGGGGAGGGGCGTCCACCATTACCGAGGCATACTGCCCCTACAGTGGTACACACCCATTGCTGACGCAGCCTGCCGTGGCCAAGGCAACCCACCATAACAGAGAGACTCCGCCAACAGGGTGGAGCCCGTGGCAGCAGGGCGGAGCCCACGGCAGCAGGGTGGAGCCTCGGCAGGCAAATAGTGACTAGACTGCCTCCTAGCTGGGCAGGAAGGTGCAACGGATACTCATAAAGAAAGCCCTAACTCCCTGAGACAGAGCATATGAGGAAAAAAAGGCGTTTTATGAGTTCTGCTGCAGCAGACTTAAACATACTGGCCTAACAGCCCTGAATAATCAATGAAGCTCACAGCTCAGCACTTGAGCTCCTATAAAGTACAGACCACCTCCTCAAGCAGCTCCCTGACCCCTGTATATCCAAAGAGTCACCTCAAAAAGGACTGATCAGACTGACATTTGGCAGGCATCATTCCGGGACAAAGATAGCAGAAGAAGAAACTGGTAGCATCCCTCACTGTTCCGTAGCTGCTACAGGTGTACCCCAGACAAGCAGGGCCTGGAGTGGACCTCAGCAGTCATACAGCAGAGGGGCTAAACTGTTAGAAGGAAAACTAAGTAACAGAAATACTTCATCATCAACAATCTGGGCGTCCACTCAGAGACCCAAGCGAAAAGTATGCAACTACTCAGACGACAGGTGGATAAACCCACAAAGATGGGAAGAAACTAGTGCAAAAAGGAGGAAAACACCTGAAACACAAATACCTCACATCCTAAAAAGGTCCAAAACTCCTCAACAGCAAGGGAACAAAGCTGGTTGGAGAACATGTGTGATGAAATGACAGAATCAGACTTCAGAAGGTGGGTAATGGGAACTTCTGTGAGCTAAAAGAACATGTTCTAAATCAATGCAAAGAAACTAAGAACCTTGAAAACAAATTTGAAAAAAGATTCGAGGAAATGATAAGAATGAACAACTTAGAGAGAAATATGAATGAATTGAAGAAGCTGAAAAACACAACACAAGAACTTTGTGAAGCATGAACAAGATTCAACAGCCGAATTGACCAAGCAGAAAAAAGAATATCAGAAGTCAAAGACCAACTCAATGAAATAAAATGAGAAACCAAGATTAGAGAAAAAAGCGCAAAAAGGAATGAGCAAATCTCCAAGAAATGTGGGACTATGTGAAGAGACCTAACCTATGTTTGATAGGTGTACCAGAATGTGACCAAAAAAAAAAAAATGAATCCAAGCTGGAAAATACTCTTCAGGATATTATTCAGGAAAATTTCTCCAACCTAGCAAGGCAGGCCAATATTCAAGTCCAGGAAATACAGAGAACACCTCAAAGATATTCCACAAGAAGAGCAACCCCAAGGCACATAATCATCAGATTCACCAAAGTTGAAATGAAGGAGAAAATACTAAGGGCAGCCAGAGAGAAAGGTCAGGTCACCCACAAAGGGAAGCCCATCAGACTCACAGCAGATCTCTTGGCAGAAACGCTACAAGCCAGAAGAGAGTGGGGGCCAATATTCGACATCCTTAAAGAAAAGAACTTTCAACCCAGAATTTCATATCTAGCCAAAGTGAGCTTCATAAGTGAAGGAAAAATAAAATTTTTTGCTAACAAGCAAGTACTCAGAGATTTTGTCTCCACCAGGTCTGCTTTACAAGAGCTCCTGAAAGAGGCACTACACATAGAAAGGAAAAACCAGTACCAGCCACTCCAAAAACATACAAAATGCTAAACAGCATCAACAAAATGAAGAATATGCATCAACTAATGGGAAAAACAGCAAGCTAGCATCAAAATGGCAGTAGCAAATTCACACATAAAAATATTAACCCTAAATGTAAATGGGCTAAATGCACCAATCAAAAGACACAGACTGGCAAATTGGATAAAAAACCACAACCCATTGGTGTGCTGTATCCAGGAAACCCATCTCACATACAAGGATACACAAAGACTCAAAATAAAGAGATGGAGAAAGATTTACCAAGCAAATGGACAGCAAAAAAAAAAAGAAGGAGTTACAATTCTCGTCTCTGATAAAATAGACTTTAAAGCAACAAAGAGACAAAGAGAGTCATTACTTAATGGTCAAAGGATCAATACAACGAGAAGAGCTAATGATCCTAAACATATATGGACCGAATACAGGAGCACCCATATATATAAGGCAAGTTCTTAATGACTTACAAAAAGACTTAGACTCCTACACAATAATAGTGGGAGACTTTAACACTCCACTGTCAATATTAGACAGATCAACCAGACAGAAAATTAACAGGGATATCCAGAGCTTAAACTCAGTCCTGGAACAAGCAAACCTGATAGACATTTACAGAACTCTCCACCCCAAATCCACAGAATATACATTCTTCTCAGCACCACATCACATCTACTCTAAAATTGACCACATAGTTGGAAGTAAAGCACTCCTCAGCAAATGCAAAACAACTGAAATCATAACAAACAGTCTCTCAGACCATAGTGCAATCAAGCTAGAACTCAGAATTCAGAAACAAACTCAGAACGGCACAGCTTCATGGAAACTGAACAACTGGCTCTTGAATGTTGACTGGATAAACAATGAAATGAAGGCAGAAATAAAGAAGTTCTTTGAAACCAATGAGAATGAAGACACAACATACCAGAATCTCTGGGACACATTTAAAGCAGTCTCCAGTGGAAAATATATAGCAATAAGTGCCCAGATGAGAAGAGTGGAGAGATCCAAAATTGACACCCTATCGTCAAAATTGAAAGAGCTAGAGGAGCAAGATCAAAAAACCTCAAAACCTAGCAGAAGACAAGAAATAACTAAGATCAGAGCAGAACTGAAGGAGATAGAGACACAAAAAAACCTTCAAAAAATTAATAAATCCAACAGCTAGTTTTTTGAAAAGATCAACAAAATAGACCGCTAGCCAGATTGATTAAAAAGAAAAGAGAGAACAACCAAATAGATGCAATAAAAAATGATAAAGGGGAAATCATCACAGATTCCACAGAAATTCAAACCATCATCAGAGAATATTATAAACAACTCTATTCACATAAACTAATAAGCCTGGAAGAAATAAATAAATTCCTGGACACCTGTGTCCTCCCAAGCCAAGACCAGGAGGAAGCCAAAACTATGAATAGACCAATAACAAGGTCTGAAGTCGAGGCAGCAATTAAGAGGCTACCACTCAAAAAAAGCCCAGGTTCAGAGGGGTTCACAGCCGAATTCTATCAGACACACAAAAAGGAGCTGGTACCATTCCTTCTGAAACTGTTCCAAGTAATCCAAAAAGAGGGAATCCTTCCCAAATCATTTTATGAGACCAACATCATCCTGATACCAAAACCCGGCAGAGACTCAACAAGAAAAGAAAACTTCAGGCCAATATCCATGATGAACATAGATGCAAAAATCTTCAATTAAATACTGACAAACCAATTGCAACAGCACATCAAAAAACTTATCCACCATGATCAAGTAGGATTCATCCTGGGGATGCAAGGCTGGTTCAACATACGCAAGTCTATAAACGTAATTCACCACATAAACAGAACCAAAAACAAAAACCACATGATTATCTCAATTGACGCAGAGAAGGCATTTGACAAAATTCAACAGCCCTTTATGCTAAAAAAAAAACCCTCAATAAACTCGGTATTGATGGAACGTATCTCTAAGTAATAAAAGCTATTTACAACAAACCAATAGCCAATATCATACTGAATGGGCAAAAACTGGAAGCATTCCCTTTGAAGTCTGGCACTAGACAAGGATGCCCTCTGTCACCACTCCTATTCAATATAGTACTGGAAGTTCTAGCCAGAGCAATCAGGCAATAAAAAGAAATAATGGGTATTCAAATAGGAAAGGTGGAAGCCAAATTGTCTCTATTTGCAGACGACATGATAGTATACCTAGAAGACCCCATCGTCTCAGCCCAAAAACTCTGAAACTGATAAGCAACTTGAGCAAAGTCTCAGGATATAAAATCAATGTGCAAAAATCACAAGCATTCCTATACACCAATAACAGACTTAGAGCCAAATCAAGGACAAACTGCCATTCACAATTGCCACAAAAAGAATAAAATACCTAGGAATACAACTTATAAGAAACGTAAGGGACCTCTTCAAGGAAAACTACAAACCACTGCTCAACGAAATCAGAGAGGACACAAACAGATGGAGAAACATTCCATGTTCATGGTTAGGAAGAATCAATATTGTGAAAATGACTATACTGCCCAAAGTAATTTACAGAATCAATGATATCCCCATCAAGTACTGGTGACTTTCTTCACAGAACTGGAAAAAACCACCATGAAATTCATATGGAACCAAAGGAGAGCCCACATAGCCAAGTCAATTCTAAGCAAAAAGAACACAGTGGGAGGCATCACACTACTGGACTTCAAACTATACTACAAGGCTACAGTAATTAAAACAGCATGGTACTGCTACGAAAACAGAGATATAGACCAATGGAACAGAACAGAGGCATCGGAGGCAACACAACATATCTACTACCATACAATCTTTGATAAACCTGACAAAAACAAGCAGTGGGGAAAGGATTCCCTGTTTAATAAATGGTGTTGGGAAAACTGGCTAGCCATGGGCAGAAAACAGAAACTGGGCCCCTTCCTGACACCTTACACTAAAATTAACTCCAGATGGATTAAAGACTTAAACATAAGACGTGGCACCATAAAAACCCTAGGAGAAAATCTAGGCAAAACCATTCAGGACATAGGAGTAGGCAAGGACTTCATGACCAAAACACCAAAAGCATTGGCAACAAAAGCCGAAATAGACAAATGGGACCTAATCAAACTCCACAGCTTCTACATGGCAAAAGAAATAGTCACTAGAGTGAATTGGCAACCAACAGAATGGGAAAACATTTTTGCAGTTTACCCATCTGACAATTGGATGATATCTAGAATTTACAAAGAACTCAAACAGATTTACAGGAAAAAAACAAACATGCCCTTTCAAAAATGAGCAAAGGATATGATCAGACACTTTATAAAAGAAGACATACATGAGGCCAACAAACATATGAAAAAATGCTCATCATCACTGGTCATTAGAGAGATGCAAATCAAAACCACATTGAGATACCATCTCACGCCAGTTAGAATGGTGATCATTAAAAAATCTGGAGAAAACAGACACTGGAGAGGATGTGGTGAAATAGGAACACTTTTACACTCCTGGTGGGAGTATAAATTAGTTCAACCATTGTGGAAGACAGTGCGGCAATTCCTCATGGACCTAGAAATAGAAATTCCATTTGACCCAGCAATCCCATTACTGGGTATATATGCAAAGAACTATAAATCATTCTACTATAAGGACACATGCACACGAATGTTCATTGCAGCACTGTTTACAATAGCAAAGACCTGGAACCAACCCAAATGCCCATCGATGATAGACTGGACTGGGAAAATGTGGCACATATACACCATGGAATATTATGCAGCAATCAAAAATGATGAGTTTGTGTCCTTTGTAGGGACATGGATGAATCTGGAGAACATCATTCTCAGCAAACTGACACAAGAACAGAAAATGAAATACCGCATATTCTCACTCATAGGCGGGTGATGAAAAATAATAACACATGGACACAGAGAAGGGAGTACTACACACTGGGGTCTATTTGGGGGAATAGGGGAGGGACAGCGGGGGAGGGGAGCTGGGGAGGGATAGCCTGGGGAGAAATGCCAAATGTGGGTGAAGAAGTGGAAGGCAGCAGAACACACCGCCATGTGTGTACCTATGCAACTATCTTGCGTGTTCTGCACATGTACCCCAAAACCTAAAATGCAATAAATAAATAAATAAATAAAATAAGAGAGAAAAAGTGAGATTGGGCCTGGGGATTAGGCAAGTGGCAAAGCTGAGGTGAGGAAGTCCCCACCAGTCCATTAAGAAGTTGCAGAGCAAAGGTGCATTAGAGGAGTCCCAGGCTAGGCAGAAATTTCCAGGCTCTTGTACAAATGTCTTGCTTAGTCATTGGCCAAAAGTTACCCTAAGAACAGCATGATCTCAGCTACCACTGCCTTTTCCATTTTTTGGCTGAGGCTATGTTAAGAAGAGTATGATTTCAGTTCAAAAGCTTGGTGGGACCTAACAGAGCTAATGGCTGGTGGTTGTCTGTTCACCACACTCCTCCCAGCTAAGCAATGAATCCTTTACAGCAGATCTGAGCAGCACATTTCCATGTCTATCATAGCTGAAAATTTTTTAAATGTAAAGAACAAGAATAAAGCTGTAAGACTTAGAACACTGAATTTGCCTATTATTGTTAATAGATTTGTTATCAAGACCCACAATAAATCTATAAAATAAGAGAGGGTAACATAGAGACAATAGTAGTCAAATAGATTAGTGAAACAAAATAAGTTCACTTATACTGACAATTGATTTATTTAAATGCACTAATGTCTAGCAGATGAGAAAAGAAATTTTTTTCATCACATGATGATGGAAGAGTAGATAGTAGATATCCATTTAGAAAAAAAGAAGTCTAATCTCTACCTCAAGCTTACACAAAAATTATTTTGAAATAGACTGAAAACCTAAACTTAAAATCTAAAGCCATAAAGCTTCTAGAAGAAAGTATAAGAGAATGTCTTTGCAACTTGAGATAAAGCAAAGATTTCTTATACAAGATCCAGAAAGCAATAAACCATAAAACGAAATCTTGATAAATTATACTATATTAAAAATTTAAAATTTCTGCTCATCACAAACACTGTAAAGAAGAAGAGAAAACTGACACGCTGGGATAAAATGTTGCAACATATATGCCTGATAAATCGCTCATATCCAGAGAATACAGATATGTAGATATACCAATTAAAAGAAAAAATAATTAAAAATGGACAAAAGTCTTAGACACCTCATGATGGAATATATGTAAATGACCAGTAAGCACAATAAAAAGCTATCAGCATCAATAGTCATTAGGGGAAATGCAAATTATAATCACAATGAGATACTATTACATACCCACTAAAATGGCTAAAATAAAAGAGAGTGATGATATTGAATTTTGGCAAGAAGGTAGAGCAACCAGAATTCTCATACATGACTGGAAGAAGTGTAAAATGGTACCACTTTGTAAAACAATTTGGCAGTTTCTTGAAAGTAAAATATACACCTACTCTAAGATTAAGACTCACTGAAGCAACTAGGTTCACCAGCCTCTTACAGAACTAGTTGCATTAGGAAGAAAGAATGCTTTAATTGGCTAGGTCTCCAGCATGTGCTCACCCATGGCATCTCATCCAAACTGCATGAGCTGAGAGTGAAGGAGAAATAATTTTCCAAAAGGTAACAGAGATGCTATTACCAAACACATAAGAAATGGGATATCAAAGACTAGAGTCTACTATTACCCAAGAGCAGGTATGAGTCTGACGAAATTCCAGAGACTGGGTGCAGCTTGTCTTGCTTTATTTGGTTTTATAAAAATTATTTATGTATTTGTTTATCTACTTATTTTAATTGACAAACAAAAGTTGTGTATAAGTATGCTATAACATGATATTTTGAAATGTGCATACATTGTGAAATAGCTAAATCAGACTAATAAACAGGCATTACCTCACGTGCTTATCATTTTTTTATTGTGATGGAAACACTTAAAATCTACTCTTAGCAAATTTTATGTATACAATACATTGTTGTTAACTACAGTCATTGTGTTGTATAATAGAATTTGTTCTGCTATCAAACTGAAATTTTGTATCATTTGACCAACTTCTCCCTAACTCACTCCCCAACTCCAGTCCCTAGTAACAACCATTCTACTCTATTTCTATGAGTTCAATTTTTTTTAGGTTCTACATGTGAGTGAGTGATGCAGTACTTGTCTTTATGTACCTGGTTTATTTCATTTACCATAATGTCCTCTAGGTTTATCTACATTGTCACAAATGACAGTTTCCTTTTTTAAAGGTTGAAGGGCATTCTGCTGTGAATATATACCACATCATCTTCATTCATTTATTTATTTGTGAATACTTAGATTGGTTCCATATCTTGGTTATTGTGAACCAGGAAGGTAGATACCTCTTTGACATACTAATTCTCTTTCCTTTGCGTATATACCCAGTAATGGGATTGCTGGATCATATGGTAGTTTTATTTTTAATTGTTGAGAAATTGCCACAGTTTTTCATAATACCTGTACTAACTTGTATTCCCTTCAATGATGTACAAAGGTTTCAATTTCCCCACATCTTTGCCAACACTTATCCTTCATCATTTTGATAATAGCCATCCTACCAGGTGTGAGGTGATATTTTATTGTGGTTTTAGTTTACATTTCTCTGATGATTAGTGAGTTGAGCATTTTTTAAATATATCCTTGCCATTTGTATGTCTCCTTTTGAAAATTTTCCCTTGCTTCTTTGCCCATTTTTAACTGGGTTGTTTTCTTACTATTGAGTTTGAGTTCCTCATATATTTTGGATATTAACCCCTTATCAGATATATAGTTTGCAAATATTTTCTCCAATTTTTAGGTTGTCTCTTCACTCTCTTGATTATTTCTTTGGCTTTGCAGAAGGTTTTTTTTTCCCCCATCTTCCCAAGACATATATAGAAGGTTGGTGATAAGACGGAGAAATAAAGGGACTAAGTATCTCATGATCACTGATATGACAATGAGATTTCCCATTGTATTTTTGATGTACAGAATTACAGATTTTGGCTGGGTGCAGTCACTCAGGCCTGTGATCCCAGCTCTTCGAGAGGCTGAGGTAGGAGAATTGCTTGAGCCTAGGAGTTCAAGACCAACCTGGGAAACATAATGAGACCCCATCTCTATAAAAAATAAAAAACTAGCCAGGCTTGGTGGTGTACCCTCTAGTCCCAGCTACTTGGGAGGCTGAGGTGAGGGGATCCTTTGAGCACAGGAAGTCAGTACTGCAGTGAGCTGTCTTTGCCCCACTGCACTCCAGCCTATATGGAGAGGCTGGACCCTGTCTCAAGCAAGACCGTGTCTCAAAAATAAAAAAAATAAAATAAACAGTTATAGATTTTACAGGCAGACTTTCATGTTCACCTGGTCATTGTCATCATTGCCACAATCTAATGAAAGAAGAGGGGAGAAAGGAATTTTGCATGTGTCCATCCACCTCTTTCCTCAAATCACTCAAAGGGAAGGAGAAGAGTAACAGGCCCTACCCCCTAGTCTCAGTATTTGTGACTGCTGATGCACTCTTTCTCAAGTGCATATACATATAGAGACAAGCTTCCCATGCAGAATCCAGCTTGCTGATGGTGAAAAGCACAGTAGGCTTAAAAGGTATGGGAGATTTTAATTCTGGTGCTGGCTGTTCCCAAAACTTGCTGAATAATCAGGGATAAATTATTCGAGTGCTTGGCTTTCACAAAGGTAAAATAAGCATCTGGCGATAATAAGCATGATGCTATCTTGACTGCAAAACCAGAAAAACAGGCTGGAGCCAGATTATGAAAGAATTTTTTTTAATTTAAAAAATATCCCAAACCTTCTTTAGTCTCAAGAGCCTATCCATGTGCAGCCTTATTAGTTCCTGCTTCTTAATACTTTTAGAAGTTTGAATTTAGTTGGTACTTTGAATGAATGTCCTAACATTAAATATTCTATATTATACCATGCTTGGAATCTGAAACTTTTATTCCAAAATGAGATCTGACATTACTCCTAGTGCAGAGAACATCTCACCAGCAAACCTTGTGCCTTGTATTTATATTGTGGAATATCTTAGAAACCAGACCGCTGGTACTGCTCACTAATTCTTTTTTTTTTTTGGAAGAAAATAACAAATAAGTAGCCAACCAATATTTCATTTAAACCTGTGAGTGGGTGTGATGTGGCACTGATAAGAGTGTATATTTTGTGTATTTAAAGTGGAGAGTTCTATAAATGTTTGTTAAGTTTACTTGTTCCGGATCTGAGTTCAAGTCTCGGATATCATTGTTAATTTTCTGTCTCGTTGATCTATCTAATATTGATGTTGAAGTCTCCCAGTATTATTGTGGTGGGAATCTAAGTCTCTTTATAAGTCTTATGTATCTGGGTCTTCCTGTATTGGGTGTGTATATATTTAGGATCGTTAGCTCTTCTTGTTGCATTCATCCTTTATCGTTATGTAATGACCTTCTTTGCCTCTTTTGATCTTTATTGCTTTAAAATCTATTTCATCAGAGGCGAGACTTGCAACTCCTGCTTTTTATTTATTTATTTATTTTTGCTCTCCATTTGGTTGGTAAATCTTTCTCCATCCCTTTGTTTTGAGTCTTTGTGTATCCTTACATGTGAAATGGGTCTGGATGCAGCATACCGACAGGTTTTGGCTGTGTCTTTTGATTGGGGGATTTAGTTGATTTAAATTTAGGATTAATAATAATATATATGAGTTTGTTACCGCCATTTGATTGACATTAGCTGGCTGTTTTGCCCATTAGTTGATGTAAATTCTTCATTATGTTGATGCTCTTTACTTTTTGGTATATTTTTGAAAAGGCTAATACTGGTTGCTCCTTTCTATGTGTAATGCAGAAGGTTTTTATGAGATGGAGTCTCTCTCTGTTGCCCAGGTTGAAGTGCAGTGGTGTCACCTCTGCTCACTTCAGTCTCTACCTCCTGGGTTCAAGCAACTCTCCTGCCTCAGCCTCCTGAGTAGCTGGAACTACAGACAAGTCCCACCACGCCCGGCTAATTTTTGTATTTTTTGTAGAGATGGGATTTCACCATGTTGGCTAGGCTGGTCTCAAACGCCTGACCTCAGGTGATCCACCTGCCTCGGCCTCTCAAAAGTGCTGGTATCACAGGTATGAGCCACCGTGCCCAGCTGCCTGTATTTTTTGGTTCATAGTCAAAAGTCACTGCCCAGACGAATGTCATGGCACATTTTCTTATGTTTTCTTCTGGTAGTTTTACAGTTTCAGGTCTTACATTTAAATCTTCAATTCATTTTGAGTTGATTTTTTTTATCTAGAGTGAGATAAGTGTCTAATTTCATTCTGTGTGTGAATATCCAGTTTTCTCAACACCATTTGTTGAAGAGAATATCCTTTCCCTATTACGAGTTCCTGGCAACTTTGACAAAAATCAATTACCATAATTTTGTGGATTTATTTCTGGACTCTCTATTCTGTCCACTGTGTATATTGCTATGCCAGTACCATTCTATTTTGATCATTATTGCATTTTAGTTTATTTTGAAATTAGGTGATGTGAGGTATTTCTCTTTCTACTCAAGATTGTTTTGGTTATTTGGGGTCTTTTATGGTTTCATACACACTTTAGAATTGTTTTTTCTATTTCTGTGAAAAATGTCATTGGAATTTTGATAAGCATTGCATTGAAACTATGGATAATTTGGGATACTACAAACATTTTAACAGTATTCATTCTTCTAATCCATAAATACATGACATCTTTCAATTAACTTGTGTCTTCTTCAATTTCTTTCATCAATGTTTTATAACTGTCATTGTCCAGGTCTTTCACCAACAAGGTTAAATATATTCCCAAGTATTGTATTTTTATATTTTGTAGGTTTTGTAAATGGAATCACTTTCTTGATTTTTTTTCAGATAGTTTATTGTCAATGTACAGAAGTGCTACTGGTTTTTGTCATTCATTCTATCTACTTCAACTTTATTGAATTTATTTATTAGTTCTAACAGTTTTTTGTGGGAGTCATCATTGTTTTATATACATATATAAAAGTTAGGTTATTTGTTTGATCATATATGTATATGATCAGTTTGTCTTCAAACAGGGACAATTCAACTTCTTTCTTTCCAATTTGAATGGCTGTTATTTCTTTCTCTTTCCTGATTGCTCTGGCTGGGACTTTCAGTACCGTGTTGAACAGGAGTGGTGAGAGTTGAGATTCTTTTTTTGTTTGTTTATTTTAACTGTACTATAGGTTCTCAGGTACATGTGCAGGTCATGCATTATTGTTGCATAGTTACATACATGGCAATGTGGTTTGTTGCCTCCATCCCCCCATCACCTATATCTGGCATTTCTCCCCATGTTATCCCCCCCCAACATCCTCATCCCTCCACTGTGCCTCCCTGCCCCCACCAACAGACCCCAGTGTGGGATGCTCCCCTCAGTGTCCAGGTGTTCTCATTGTTCAATACCTGCCTATGAGTGAGAACATGTGGTGTTTGATTTTCTGTTCTTGTGTCACTTTGCTGAGAATGATGGCTTCCGGATTCAGCCATGTCCCTACAAAGAACACAAACTCATCCTTTCTTATGGCTGCATAGTATTGCATGGTGTATATGTGCCACACTTTCCATGTCCAGTTCATCACCAATGGGCATTAGGGTTGGTTCCAGGTCTTTGCTATTGTAAACAGTGCTGCATGAACATACATATGCATGTGTCTTTATAATAAAATGATTTATGATCCTTTGGGTATATATCCAGTAATGGGATTGCTGGGTAAAATGAAATTTCCATTTCTGGGTCCTTGAGGAATCGCCACACTATCTTCCACAATGAGTGAACTAATTTACACCCCCACCAACAGTGTAAAAGTGTTCCTATTTCTCCACATCCTCTCCAGCATCTGCTGTCTCCAGATTTTTTAATGAACACCATTTTACCTGGCATGAGATGGTATCTCAATGTGGTTTTGATTTGCATTTCTCTAACAACCAGTGATGATGAGCATTTTTTCATGTTTGTTGGCCTCATGTATGTCTTCTTTTGAAAAGTGTCTGTTCATATCCTTCACCCACTTTTGGATGGGTTTGGTTTTTTCTTGTAAATCTGTTTTAGTTCTTTAAAGATTTTGGATGTTAGTCCTTTGTCAGATGGGAAAGTGCAAAAATTTATTCCCATTCTATTGGTTGCTGGTTCACTCTAATCGTTGTTTCTTTTGCTGTACAGAAGCTCTGAAGCTTAATTAGGTCCCATTTGTCTATTTTGGCTTTTGTTGCCACTGCTTGTGGTGTTTTAGTCATGAAGTCTTTGCCTTTGCCTATGTCCTGAATGGTTTTGCCTAGGTTTTCTTCCAGGGTTTTTATGATGTTAGATCTTATGTTTAAGTCTTTAATCCATCTGGAGTTAATTTTAGCGTAAGGTGCCAGGAAGGGGTCCAGTTTCTGCTTCCTGCACATGGCTAGCCAGTTTTCCCAACACCATTTATTAAATAGGGAGTCCTTTCCATTGCTTGTTTTTGTCCAGTTTGTCAAAGATCAGATGGTTGTAGATGTGTTGCATTGCCTTAAAGGCCTCTATTCTGTTTCATTGGTCTATATCTCTGTTTTGGTACCAGTACCATGCATTTTGATTACTGTAGCCTTGTAGTATAGTTGGAAGTCAGGTAGCATGATGCATCTGGCTTTGTTCTTTTTGCTTAGGATTGTGTTGGCTATATAGGCTCTCTTTTGGTTCCATGTGAGGTATAAGGTGGTTTTTTCCAGTTCTGTGGAGAAGGTCAGCTTGACGGGGATAGCACTGAATCTATAAATTACTTTAGGCAGTATGGTCATTTTCACAATATTGATTCTTCCTAACCATGAGCATGGAACGGTTCTTCATCTGTTTGTGTCCTCTCTTATTTCCTTGAGCAGTGGTTTGTAGTTCTCCTTTAGGAGGTCCTTTACATCCTTTTTTACTTGTATTCCTGAGTATTTTATTCTCTGTGTAGCAATTGTGAATGGAAGTTCACTCATGATTTGTCTCTGTTAGTCTGTTATTGGTGTATAGGAATGCTTGTGATTTCTGCACATTGATTTTGTATCCTGAGACTGCTGAAGTTGCTTATCAGTTTCAGGAAATTTGGGGCTGAGACAATAGAGTCTTCTAAATATACAAGCATGTCATCTGCAAATAGAGACAATTTGACTTCCTTCTTTCCTAATTGAATATACTTTTTTTTCTTGCCTACTTGCTCTGGCTAGAACTTCCAATAACATATTGAATAGTAATGGTGAGAGAGGGCCTCCTTGTCTAGTGCCAGATTTCAAAGGGAATGCTTCCAGTTTTTGACCATTCAGTATGATATTGGCTGTGGGTTTGTCATAAATAGCTTTTATTATTTTGAGATATGTTCCTTTGATACCTAGTTAATTGAGAGTTTTTAGCATAAAGGCTGTTGAATTTTGTCAAAGGCCTTCTGTGCATCTATTGAGATAATCATGTGGTTTTTGTCTTTGGTTCTGTTTATGTGGTGGATTATGTTTATAGACTTGTGTATGTTGAACCAGCCTTGCATCCCTGGGATGAAGCCTACTTGATCATGATGGATAAGCTTTTGAATGTGCTGTTGCAATCGGTTTGCCAGTATTGTCTTGAAGACTTTTACATCTATTTTCATCATGGATGTTGGCCTGAAGTTTTCTTTTTTTGTTGAGTCTCTGCCTGGTTTGGGTATCAGGATGATGTTTGTATCATAGAATGATTTGGGAAGGATTCCCTCTTTTTGGATTGTTTGGAATGGTTTCAGAAGGAATGGTACCAGCTCCTCTTTGTATATCTGGTAGAATTTGGCTGTGAACCCATCTGGACCTGGAATTTTTTTGGTTGGTAGGCCATTAATTGCTGCCTCAACTTTAGCCCTTGTTATTGGTCTATTCAGGGTTTCAACTTCTTCCTGGTTTAGGCTTGGGAAGGTGCAAGTGTCCAGAAATTTATCCATTTTTTTTCCAGTTTTACTGGTTTATGTGCATAGAGTTGTTTGTAGTGATCTCTGATGATAGTTTGTATTACTGTGGAATCAGTGGTGATGTCCTCTTTATCATTTTTATTGCATCTATTTGATTCTTCTCCCTTTTCTTTTTTATTACTCTGGGTAGCAGTCTATTTTGTTGACCTTTTCAAAGAAAAAAAACAGCTCCTGGATTTCTTGATTTTTTTAAGGTTTTTTGTGTCTCTATCTCCTTCAGTCCTACTCTGATCTTAGTTATTTCTTGTATTCTGCTAGCTTTTGAGTTTTCTTGATTTTGCTCTTCTGGGTCTTTCATTTTTGATGCTAGGGTGTCAATTTTAGATCTTTCCTCACTTCTCATGTGGGCATTTATTGCTATAAATTTCCCACCAGTCACTGCTTTAATGTGTCCCCGAGATTCTGGTACATTGTGTCTTTGTTCTCATTGGTTTCAAAGAACATCTTTATTTCTGCCTTCATGTCATTGTTTATCCAGTTGACTTTCCAGAGCCAGTTGTTCAGTTTCCTTGAAGTTGTGCAGTTCTGAGTTAGTTTCTTAATCCTGAGTTGTAATTTGATTGCCCTGTGGTCTGAAAGACTGTTTGTTATGATATCCATTCTTCTGCATTTGCTGAGGAATGATTTACTTCCAATTATGTGGTCAATTTTGGAGTAGGTCCAATGTGGTGCTGAGAAGAATGTGTATTCTGTGGATTTGGGGTGGAGAGTTCTGTGGATGACTATTAGGTTTGCTTGGTCCAGATCTGAGTTCAAGTCCTGGATATCCTTGTTAATTTTCCATCTAATTGATCTGTCTAATATTGACAGTGGAGTGTTAAACTCTCCGACTATTATTGTGTGGAAGTCTAAGTCTCTTTGTAGGTCCTTAAGAACTTGCTTTATGTATCTGGGTGCTCCTGTATTGGGTGCATATATACTACAATTGTTAGCTCTTCTTCTTGCATTGATCCTTTTACCATTATGTAATGCCCTTCTTTGTCTCTTTTGATCTTTGCTGGTTTAAAGTCAATTTTATAAGAGACTAGGATTTCCACTCCAATTTTTTTTTTTTTTTTGCTCTCCATTTGCTTGATAAATCTACCTCCATTCCTTTATTTTGAGCCTATGTGTGGCCTTCCATGTGAGATGGGTTTCCTGAATACAACACACTGATAAGTCTTGACTTTTAATCCAATTTGCCAGTCTGTGTCTTTTGATTGGGGCACTTAGCCTATTTACATTTAAGGTTAATATTGTTATGTGTGAATTTGATCCTGCCATTTTCATGCTAGCTGGATGTTTTGCCTGATAGTTGATGCATTTTCTTCATTGTGTGAATGGTCTTTATCATTTGGTACGTTTCTGGAATGGCTGGTACTGGTTGTTCCTTTCTATGTTTAGTGCTTCTTTCAGGAGCTCTTGTAAGGCAGGCCTGGTGGTGACAAAATCTCTCAGCAATCCCTTGTCCATAAAGGATTTTATTTCTCCTTCACTTACGAAGCTTAGTTGGCTGGATATGAGATTCTGGGTTGAACGTTCTTTTCTTTAAGGATGTTGAATATTGGCCCCCAACTCTCTTCTGGCTTGTAGGGTTTCTGCAGAGAGAAACACTGTGAGTCTGATGGGCTTCCCTTTGTGGGTAATCCAAGCTTTCCCTTTAGCTGCCCTTAGCATTTTTTTTCCTTCATTTCAACCCTGGTGAATCTGACGATTATGTGCCTTGGGGTTGCTCTTCTTGAGGAATATCTTTGTGGTGTTCTCTGTATTTTCTGGACTTGAATGATGGCCTGACTTGCCAGGTTGGGGAAGTTCTCCTGGATAATATGCTGAAGAGTGTTTTCCAGCTTGGATTCATTCTCTCCATCACATTCAGGTACACCTATCAAATGCAGATTAGGTCTTTTCACATAATCCCATATTTCTTGGAGGCTTTGTTGATTTCTTTTCATTCTTTTTTCTCTCTTCTTGCCTTCTCATTTTATTTCATTGAGTTGATCTTCAATCTCTGATATCCTTTCTTCTGCTTGGTCGATTTGGCTATTGAAACTTGTGTATGCTTCACAAAGTTCTCATGCTGTGTTTTTCAGCTCCACCAAGTTGTTTATATCTTCTCTAAGCTGTGTATTCTAGTTTGCATTTTGTCTAACCTTTTTTCAAGGTTCTTAGTTTCTTTGCATTGGATTAAAACATGTTCTTTTGGCTCAAAGAAGTCTGTGATTACCCACCTTCTGAAGCCCATTTCTGTCAATTCATCAGATTCATTCTCCATTCACCTTTGTTCCCTTGCTGGTTAGGAGTTGTAATCCCTTGGAGGAGGAGAGGCATTCTGATTTTTGGTGTTTTAATCATTTTTTCACTGGTTTCTTCCCATCTTCATGGCTTTATCTACCTGTGGTCTTTGTAGTTGGTGACTTTTGGATGGGGTCTCTGAGTGGACGTCCTTTTTGTTGATGTTGAAGCTATTTCTTTCTGTTTCTTAGTTTTCCTTCTAACTGTCAGGCCCCTCTGCTGCACGATTGCTGGAGGTCCACTTCAGACACTGCTTGCCTGGGTATCACCCACAGGGGCTGCAGAACAGGAAGGGTCACTTCCAGTTTCTTCTTCTGTTATCGTTGTCCCAGAAGGGTACCTGCCAGATGTCAGCCTGAGCTCTCCTTTATGAGGTATCTCTTTGTGTATATGGATGTCAGGGAGCTGCTTGAGTAGATAGTCTGTTTCTTATAAGAGCTCAGATGCTGTGCTGGGACCTCCATTGTTCTGTGCAGAGCTGCTGAGCAGGTATATATAAGTCTGCTGCAGCAGAACTCATAACCACCTCTTTTCCCAGGTGCTCTGTCCTAGGAATGTTGGGCTTCATTTATAAGTTCCTGATGTGATGCTGCCTTTTTTCATAGATTCCCTGCCCCACACGGAGATAGTCTAATCATGGTCTGCCAGCAGAGGCATTGCTCAGTTGCAGGCTCTGCCTAGCTGCTGTGTGAACTTCCTTGAGGCAGTTAGAACTGCCTTGGTAATGGTGGACAGCCTCTATATTGGTGGACACCCTTACCTGCACCAAGCTGAAGCAGCTTGGGTCCAGCCGCACTTGCTGCAAAACTCTCAATCCAGAGCGTTTCAGATTGCTTGTTTTGTGGGGATGGTACCTGCTGAGCCAGATCACCTGGATCACTGTCTCAGCCTCCTCCCTTTCAGTTGAATAGGCACCTCTGTCTCCCAGGCCTTCCAGGCACCAGTTGAAATGGCCACCCAGATTTATGTGAGTTTCTGTGCACCAACTGGCGGCACTGGCTGAAGCAGCCATGCTGGAAACTCATGGCGCTTTTCACTCCAGGAACCTCCTGGTCTGTGGGCAGTGAAAACTCTTTTGGAAATGCAGTGATCACTCACCCTCTGTGCTGTTCTTTCTGGGAACTGCACTCCAGAACTCTTCCTATTCGGCCATCTTGGATCCTCCTCCTAGGGTGGACATTCTTATCTTGTTCCTGATCTTAGAAGAAAAGCTCTCAACTTTCCACCATTGAATATTTTAGTTGTGGGTTTCTCATATATGCCCTATATTATGTGTAGTACAACATAATATAGGGCATATATGCTTCTATATAACTAATTAGTTGAGAGGTTTTTATTATAAAAGGCTGCTGAATTTTTCAAATGCTTTTTCTGCATCTATTGAGATAATATTGTTTTTGTTCTTCATTCTGTTAATGTGTATCACATTTATAGAATTGCATATGTTGAACCATTCTTGCATCCTTGGGATAAATTCCAGTTGGTTATGACAAATGATCCTTTTAATGAGGTATTGAATTCCGTTTTCTACTATTCTGTTGAGGATTTTTGCATCTATGTTCATCAAGGATATTGCCCTGTAATTTTTTTTCATTGTAGTATCCTCATTGGGCTTCGGTATTATAGTAAGTGCTGGCCTCATAAAATAAATACAGAAGTATTACCTCTTCTTCAATGTTTTGGAAGAGTTTGAAAAGGATTGGTATTAGTTCTGCTTTAATGATTGGTAGAATTCAGCAATGAGAAGCCATGAGGTCCTGGATTTTCCTTTCATAGAAGACCTTTTATTACTGATTCAAATTTTATATTCATTATTTTTCTGTTCAAATTTTCTATTTTTTTGTGCTTCAATCTTAGTAGGTTGTATGTGTTTAGGAATTTATCCACCCCTCCATGTTTTCCAATTTTTGATATATAATTGTTCATAATAGCCTCTATGGTCCTTTGCATTTCTGTGGTATCAGTTATAATATCTTTTCTTTCATTTCTAACTTTATTTCCTTCATTATCCTCTCTTCTTTTCCTTTTTAGTTTTGCTGTTTGTCTATTTTGTTTACTTTAAGAAAAACTTCTAGTTTTATTTATTTCTTTTCATTTTATAGTTTTTGTTTCATTTATTTTGACTCTGATCTTTATTATTTCCATCCTTCTGTTAACTTTGAACTTATTTTTTTTTTATTTTTCTAGTTTCTTAAGGTGTAACATTTGGTTGTTTAAGATATTTTTCAATGTAAGTGTTTATTGCTATAAACTTCCCTCTGGAACTGCTTTTCCTGCATCCCATAAATTTGGTATACTGTGTTTCCATTTTCATTTGTCTCTTTTTAATTTTCCTTTTAATTTTTCCTTGACCTATTGATTGTTCAGGAGCATATTGATAAATTTTCATGTACTTGTAAATTTTCCAAAATTCCTCCTGTTGTTGATTTCTAGTTTCATATCATTGTGGCTAGAAAAGGTACTTAATATAATTTCAGTCTTCATGATTTTCTTAACACTTGTTTTGTGTCCTGACAAATGATCTATCCTGGTGAATGTGCACTTGAGAAGAATGTGCATTTTCCTGCTATAGGATGGAATGTTCTATCTATGCCTGTTAGGTTCATTTCATCTAAATGTGCAATTTAGGCCCAATATTTTCATTATTGACTTCCTGTGGGTTATGTCCATTGCTGAAAGTAGAGTGTTGAAATCTCCAACTATTATTGTATTACACTCTATTTCTTCATTCAGATCTATTCATATTTGCCAGACACATTTAGGTGTTCCATTGTTGGAAGCATAAACATTTAAAATTTTATATCCACTTAATGAATCAACTTGTCAATGGTTATATAATGACCATCTTTGTGCCATTTCACAGTTTGACTTAAAGTTTATTTTAGCTGATATATAGCTAAGGAGTATAGCTACTCTTGCTCTTTTTGGTTTTTCTTTGCATGAAATATCTTTTTCCATTCCTCTACCCTCAGTCTGTATCTGTACAGGTATAGTGAATCTCTTGTAGGCAGCATATAGTTGGGGCCTTTTTTATTCATTCAGCTATTCTATCTTTTGATTGGAGAATTTAATGTATTTACTTTCAAGGATATGTATTAGTAGAAAAACAAACTCAGTGTCTCCTACTACATTCTCACAACACCACTCTGACATCAGCTGTGTGTGTGTTTTCCCCATATTAAGGAAGCAATTAATTCTGCAGCAGAGCACCAGCTTACTGTTCTCCCATTCATTTCCAACACTACCTACCTGGAGATAGCATCAGATCTCTTAAAGGTTGAGGGCTCAGTCCCCAAGACTGCCTCCTACTTCCCATGCTAACCACAAGCCATAGGTTGCTTTATCTGTGCTTCTGACCAACTGGTTATATATCAGGATTCCATGACTCTCTCCTAGGGTTTGAACAATTTGCAAGAGCAGCACACAGACTCAGGGAAGCACTTACACTTACTTGTCTATCAAAGTGTATTTTAAAGCATAAAAATGAAAAGCCAGATGAAGACATACATAAGGTGAGGTCTGAAAGGGTCCCAAGAAAAGGACATTTCATCCCATGGAGTTCAGGTGTGAACACTCTCCTGGTGCATGGACATGTTCTTGTTCACTTCATAGAAGCTCCTTGAATTCAGTCCTTTTAAGTTGTTATGGAGGCTTCATTATGCAGGCATAATTAATTAAATCATCATCCATTGGTGGTCAATTCAGCCTTCAGCCCCTTTTCTCCTCCCCTGAGGTGAGGATGGTACCATGACTTCTAATCCTCTGAGCACATTTTTGATTCCCCTAGCAACCCACCCACCATCCTATGGTTATCTAGGGAATTTGCAAAAATCATCTCATTAACATAAACTCAGATGTGGTTGAAAGAGGTTTGTGATAAATAATAAAAGACTATATCTCACCTGTATTGCTCTGGAGCTGCTCTAGACCTGTCTCAAGAACCAGGTAGAAAAGGCCAAATATTTTAACAAAAGATATATATCTATTTTTTTTTAGATGGAGTTTTGTTCTTATTGCCCAGGCTGGAGTGCAATGGCACAATCTCAACTCCTTGTAATCTCTGCCTCCTGGGTTTAAGCAATTCTCCTGCCTCAGCCTCCCAAGTAGCTGAGATTACAGGCATGTACCACCTTGCCCAGCTAATCTTGTATTTTTAGTAGAGGTGGGGTTTCACCACGTTGGTCAGGCTGGTCTCAAACTCCTGATCTCAGGTGATCCACTGACCTCGGCCTCGCAAAGGGCTAAAATTATAGCTGTGAGCCACCATGCAGGCAACAAAAGATGCTCTTCTTGCTCTCATCACCTAGGAAATTATGAGGATTATAGAAGCTGTGAGCCAGAAACCATTGGTGAAAACTAAAACATTTATATATTGATACCACAAAGGTGTCTGTCAATAGATAAGTACTTACTACTTCCATTTCATTCATTGTTTCCTGGTTGTTTTGTAGATCCTTTTTGCTTTTCTTCTTCTCTTGCTGTCTTTCATATTCATATATACATATGAATATATATATATTTGTATATATATATTTGTATACATATATATTTGTATATATATATAAATTTTATTGCATTTTATATTTTGGGGTACATGTGAAGAACATGCAAGATTGTTGCATAGGTACGTACATGGCAATGTGGCTTGCCGCCTTCCTCCCCAAAACCTGTATCTGGCATTTCTCCCCATGTTATCCCTTCCCAATTCCCCACCCCCACTGTCCCTCCCTTAGTTCCCCCACACACAAACCCCAGTGTGTAATGCTCCCCTCCCTGTGTCCATGTGTTCTCATTGTTCAACACCAGCCTATGAGTGAGAACATGTGGTGTTTGTGTCAGTTTGCTGAGAATGATGGTTTCCAGATTCATCCATGTCCCTACAAAGGACACAAACTCATCCTTTCTTATGGCTGCATAGTATTCCATGGTGCATATGTGCCACATTTTCCTTGCCCAGTCTATCATCGATGGGCATTTGGGTTGGTTCCAAGTCTTTGCTATTGTAAAAAGTGCTGCAATGAACATTTGAGTGCATGTGTCCTTATAATAGAACAATTTATAGTCCTTTGGATATATACCCAGGAATGGGATTCCTGGGTCAAATGGAATTTTTATTTCTAGGTCATTGAGGAAACGCCACACTGTCTTCCACAGTGGTTGAACTAATTTACACTCCCACCAACAGTGTCAAAGTGTTCCTATTTCTCCACATCCTCTCCAGCATCCGTTGTCTCCAGATTTTTTAATGATCACCATTCTAACTGGCTTGAGGTCGTATTTCAATGTAGTTTTGATTTGCATTTCTCTAATAACCAGTGATGATAAGCATTTTTTTCATATGTTTTTTGGCCTCATAAATGTCTTCTTTTGTAAAGTGTCTGTTCATATACTACACTCACTTTTGAATGGGTTTGTTTGTTTCTTTGTTTTCTTGCAAATCTGTTTTAGTTCTTTGTAGATCCTGGATATTAGCCCTTTGGCAGATGGGTAGATATCAAAAATTTTTTCCCATTCTGTTGGTTGCCGATTCACTCTAATGATTGTTTCTTCTGCTGTACAGAAGCTCTGGAGTTTAATTAGGTCACATTTGTCTATTCTGGCTTTTGTTGCAAATGCTTTTTGTGTTTTAGTCATGAAGTCCTTGCCTATGCCTATGGCCTAAATGGTTTTGCCTAGGTTTTCTCCTAAGGTTTTTATGGTGTTAGGTCTTATGCTTAAGACTTCAATCCATCTGGAGTTAATTTTAGTGTAAGGTGTCAGGAAGGGGTCCAGTTTCTGCTTTCTGCACATGGCTAGCCAGTTTTCCCAACACCATTTATTAAACAGGAATCCTTTCCTCATTGCTTGTTTTTGTGAGGTTTGTCAAAGATCAGATGGTTTTAGGTGTGTGGCATTGCCTCCAAGGCCTCTGTTCTGTTCCATTGGTCTATATCTCTGTTTTGGTACCAGTACCATGCTGTTCTGATTACTGTAGCCTGATAGTATAGTTTGCAGTCAGGCAGTGTGATGCCTCCAGCTTTGTTCTTTTTGCTTAGAATTGACTGGGCTATGTAGGCTCTCTTTTCATTCCATATGAAGTTTAAGGTGGTTTTTCCCAGTTCTGTGAAGAAGGTTATTGGTAGTTTGATGGGCATAGCATTGAATCTATAAATTACTTTGGGCTGTATGGCCATTTTCATGATATTGATTCTTCCTAACCATGAACATGGAATACTCTTCCATCTGTTTGTGTCCTCTCTTATTTCGTTGAGCAGTGGTTTGTAGTTCTCCTTGAAGAGATTCTTTACATTCTTTGTTAGTTGTATTCCTAGGTATTTTATTCTCTTTGTAGCAATTGTGAATAGCAGTTCATTCTTGATTTGGCTCTCTTTAAGTCTGTTATTGGTGTAAAGGAATGCTTGTGATTTTTGCACACTGATTTTGTATTCTTGCCGTCTTTATTTATGATTAATTGATTTTTTTTCTAGGGGTATGCTTTGAATCCTGATATTTATCTTTTGTGTATGTACTGTAGGACTTTGCTTTGTGGCTACCATAAGGCTTACAAAAAAACATTTGATGGAACAGACTATTTTAATCTGATAAGAACTTAACTTTGATGGCGTAAAAAAACTTTACACATTTCCTCCACCACTCTCCCACACTTTTAATGTTTGATGGTACAATTTATATCATTTTACATTGCATATTTCTTAACAAATTATTGTAGCTATTGTTATTTTTAATTGTTTGGTCTTTTAACCTTCAAACTAAGAGAGTAAGTGACCTTTTAAGAGGCTGGGTACAGGTTTCTTGCTTTTACTCAGTTTTGAAGTGGTTCTTTTTTTCCTGAATAATACATTCTCACCTACTTCTCAGGATAGCTGGATACCTTTTCTTCAATGATATAACAGACCAAACATGTTAGACTCCTTATCTATTATAATGTTCCTTGTTATTTCTTATCTAAATCATAACTCTCTATAGTGAATTTTTGAGTCTTTTCTCAAAGATAAGCTCCCAAGAGAACTGTTTCTGCCCTTATACTTAATAAAAGAAATTCATGAAGTTACTTAGGATTTACTGTTTAAGCTATAAGAATCCAAAATCAAAATAGCACCAGAATTAAGTTCTGTAATTAATTAAGGGCTCAGCTCTCCTTTGCCCTCCCACAGGCACTCTACCTTCCTCAGGAATGTGCATGTTTCATAAGACCTGGCCCATCCTTAGAAGTTTAAACCAAGGAAAGGTCAGAATCAGTGTCAGGGGCCTCTGATGAAGGCATGACATACCCATTAATTTGTGGAGTCAGCGAGGGTTGGAGATGACTAAGTGCCTCAGTCTGTTTGGGCTGCTATAGCACAAATACCATAAACTGGATCACTTATAAAACAACAGAAAATTTTTTCTCACACTTCTAGAGGCTCGGAAGTCCAGGATCAAAGTGCCAGCAGATTCAGCATCCATTAGAGCCCACTTCCTGGTTTATCAATGGCATCTTTTTATTGTGTTCTCACATGGCAGAAGGGGCAAAGCAGCTCTCTGAGATATCTTTTCTAGAGGCACTAATATTCTCTAGCGCTCTTTTATAAGGGCATTAATCCTACTGATGAGGGCTTTGACCTCATGACTAATCACTTCCCACGTTGGAGATTAGGTTTCAACATATCAGTTTTGGGGGGACACAAACATTCATACCATAGCACTCAAAAATCCAACCTGCCCCTTCCCTAGGGAACACCAGTCATAAAATTTCAGAACAGTGACTTTAGAAAGAGTAATTCTGTCTCCACTGGCTCCTAATTGTTAATTTTGAATTCTCAAGAGTTTCTATAGCAATGCTTTGGCATTGATTGCCCCTCTCCCAGCTGACTGTAGGTTGCAGGGAACCACCTCCTTTCTTTGTAGGGCATTCCCAACCTAAGAGCCGCATTCAGGAGTAGGAAGAAACAGTCTAGTATGCTCCACACTTCTGGGCATATTTTATCAAAAGTATTAGTTTTTTTATTGTCTCCTCTTTGGGGATTAAGACCTGACATTAACATCCCCCATGGAGCCCCCAGTTAAGGCAGAATGGAGCACAAATGGAAGCTTGGACATGCTAAACACTCTACTTAGTGCATCACTAACATTTTCACACTTACTCCTCACAATGACTCTATGAGGCAGATTATTCCTAATTTATAAATAAGCAAAGGCTTAGCGTAATGACTGTAAATTCATGCATGAGTGGCAGAGCAGCAATCCAAGCATGGGCGCACCTAACACTAAAGCCACGCCTTTGCATTTATCAGCCAATAAGTATTTATATTTCTCTCTAAGGGCCAGACATTGTTAGAATGTAGTAATAAACCAGATGAACCTAGTACCTGCACTGGCATCATGAAGGTAGAAGAGAAGAGGAAAGGCATAATTTAGATATGAGGACAGATGGAGCTCAAGGAAGTCTGCTTTCAAGTTGGATTTTTTAAAAAATTTCTGTTGTGATATCATTCACATACCATAAGCTGCACATGTTCAAAATACAGTTTCATAAGTTTTGACAAGTGTTTACTCCCATGAAACTATCACCGCATCAAAATTACGAACATATTCAACATCTCAACATCCTCCAAAGTTTCTTCTTGCCCCTTTGTAATTTCTTCCTCCATCCCTTTCCTGGTCCTTGTCATCACCAGTGTTCTGTCATATTAGCTTAGTCTGCATTTTCTATAACTTTATGTAATTAGAATCACAGACTATGTACTCTCTTTTTGTCTTGCTTCCTTCACTCGACACTTGTTTGCAATTCATCCACTCTGTTCTTTGGATCAGTAGTTCATTCACTATTATTACTAAGTGGTATTCCATTGTATGGGTGTACCCCATTTTGTTTACATACTCATCTATTGATGAATATTTGGATTGTTTCCAGTTTGGATTATTCCAAATAAAGGTACTATTGGACATTTACGTATATTAAAATTAGATGAATCCAGGAAGCTAGGAGTGAATTCTCTATTCTCAAAAACTATAATCAGGAGGATGCCTGGCCTTTGTTTAATCACTTCCCCCAGATCTCATCCTATACTATTTTCAGGTAACTCATATCTGCCTCCCAGCCAGAGCACCCAACATGTGTTGTTGTAAAGGTTCTGCCAGTTAACACAGTCACCAATTCCCATGGTGTGGTGATTCATTTCATGTGTTAATTTGACTGGGCCAGGAGATTCCCAACAGCTGGTAAGACATTATTTCTAGGTGTGTCTATGAGGATATTGTTGGAAGAGATTAGCATTTGCATTGGTGGACTAAGAAGATCCACCCTCACTAGTATGAATGATTATCATCCAATCCATTGAGAGTCTGAATAGAACAGAAAGGTAGAGAAAGGTCAGCTTCACTCCCTCTGCTTAAGCTGAGACATCCATTGTCTCTTGCCTGAAGATATGGGTGCTTCTCATTTTCACGCTTCAGATTTGGTCTGAATTATACCAGAAGATTTTCAGGGTCTCTAGTTTACAGACAGCAGATCATGGGACTTCTTAGTCTCCATAACCACATGAGACAATTCCTGTAATAAACCTCCCTATATGTATATCTGTATATATCCTATTTGTTCTGTTTTTCTGGGACCCCTGACAAATATATGTGGTAGTACACATTTATGCATCATAAAGGTAGACATACCTTTCTACCATCTCACAGAGACTCCTATGAACATCTCCCATCAAGAGCATGAATCCAAGTCAAAGCAGAGTCAACATCCAGTCACTTATGTGGGCAAGATCAGGGCAGTCAGAGGCCAGAGCCAAGCAAAATGTCAATCCAAAGATGGAAGAGCTGGCTGTAGGTGTCAGGGGCTTCTCCAGTGGACCTCAGCATGGAGTCTAATGGTTTTGATCAAGAACTGAGTGTACACTCCAGATTCTGCTCCTGCCTGCCACACACACATCCTGGGAATTCAGTGAGCAGGCACTGCAATAATCTTCAACAACAGAGACTTGCTAGAAAGTGCAGAGGAAGTTACCTGGTCAGCCACAACCACAGCCCCCCTTCCCACCTAGTTCTTCCATAACTGTCCCCTGTCAAACTAGCTTCCTTGGAAGCCAGAACAAGTTTTCACATCCTCAAAGATAAGAATCTGAACTCAAAAAAAATTTTTTTCCCTTAGTACACCTAACATCCATTGTCCCCGAGAGAGCAGATTTGATCAGATCTGATGCTTGCTACTCCACCAGAACCATCAAAATTTCAGCTCACCGCTCAGTTCAGAGTTGGTAGGCCTGCCTTCTGCTCATCCCATACATGGCTTCTTTCTCGTTTATTTTCCATATGGTCAGTCCCTGGTTTGACCAGCTGATACAGTACAATGCAATCGATTTTAATAATAAATCATGCAAACAGCACATGAAAAAAGAGCTTGTTGAGAGCACTTCTGTAAAAGTTGGCTCTGTACTAGTCACATAGGCATTTGGGTTTCATGGACTCTCTTTCTATGCAGCCCTCTCTGAATATGGTTGCTCCAAAGGTTGAGCTGCAAGGAGTGGGTAAGTTAGTTCAACTACCAGGAATGGAAAAATATGGGTCTGCAAAAAATCTATGACACACCCGGCACTCAGCACAAAGACACCGTACTTCATTCCTATCACTAAGAGCTGCTCTAAGTCGTTAAATCATTGGCAGGCCTTCCAACCAGTTACCTGAGCCGAGAGCTCTTGGTTTTGTCAACCCTTTAGTGCTTCAAGTGAATACCTAGGCACGAAAGCATCTCAGCCCCAAGTATGTGCACCCCTATGTGGTCATTGAATAGAGACATAGCTTCTTTCATGTTCTAGTGTAACAACTTGAAAAACAGCTAGTTTCACACTTAAATTTCGGTGTGAATGTTTGACAGCAGTGTCATACATCCACTCACATGTAGAAGAGACTGACCTCAGTGCCACAGAAACTTCATTTGCAGACGTGCCAAGTAGCAGGCAGTCTCAGTGAGAGGTGGAGAGAATTGCACAGGTCTTAGTGTTGTCTTTCTGGGATTTTATTGCTGGCTACCCCTCATGCTAGCCATATAGCTTTGGGCAAAATATATATCGTCTGATTCTTGAGAAAGACAAAAATAATAGCATTTCCTCAAAGATTCTAAGGATTATATGAGATAGCATGTGAAGTGCCAACCAAAGGGCATGGCATCAGCAGGTGCTGGCTGCCTGTGAATTTTCTCCCCTGCTACCCTTCCTCCTTTTCTCAGTTCTCCTAGAGCTAAGCTGGAATCAGCCTAATGATATTTTCCGGTTACCTTGACTATGAAAAGAAAAATGTTCAAAAAAGAAATCGGATGCTGAGCACACTTGACACTTTGCACTAGACAGCTTGTTTACAGCATGCACAAGCCCTGCTGGGGTTGGGAAGAGCTGCTCAGGCCCCTCTCCCATTGATCTAGCACCAGAGATCTCCCCAAGATGCATTACACTGACAAGCACCCTGCTTAGGGAAGCAGGGCCATGAAATCAATGCCAGACACGGGCAAGAATGATAGGATTTCATCAACTCCTGATGCCACAGGGCTGAGAAGGACTCTGAAAATGCTGTACATCTATGTAGAAGGGCAGGGGTGTCAAGGGTGACTCAACAGCTGCCCTACCTTGTTCATGCAAAACAGATTATAGGCAAAGTAAGAGGTTATTTTCCATGCTTGCTATGTTGACAATAACAAGGAATTCATGAAGTACATCAAGAAGGGTGAGAGATACTTAGCAGTGAGAAGAGACCACTCTCAATTTCCTTGAATTTTTCCCTCATTTCAGTTCTGCTATCTTTCCCCAACCAGCCACTAATCTCCCTCTCTCTCTGTATTCATAGTTATGTTTCTCTTAGCAGGGGTAAGCAAATTATGGCCCATGGGCCAAATTCAGCCCACCACCTGATTTTGTAAATAGAGCCATGCCCATTCATGTCTGCACTGTCTATGCCTGCTTCTGGCTACAATGCCTGAGTTGAGTGGTGGTGATAGAGACCATACAGCCTGCAAAGTCTAAAATATTTACTATATGACCCTTTGTAGGGAAATATTTGCTGATCCTTGCCCTTGGAAATAGACTGCACACAAGCTAAACTCAATCTGTGTTCCATAGATTGTAGAATGCTAAAATCCTTAGAGTTGAATTAGTATAATATTAAAAAAAAAAAAAAAAACACAGAGTCTCAAAGTTTAATAAGCTTGGGGCCCTCTGGATTATGCAGAGGTTTTTCTGGAAGAATTCTTTGAAACTATATTATACTTACATACACTGTGAATCTCTAAAGGAAGGATTGTTATGGCATGCATGTATAAGCTTCATTTTCAAAAGAAATAAGCCTGAGGCAGAAGCCTTCTGCACTATTTAGGAAGACTTATGTGCCTTGTTAGGAAGTACAATCCCAAGGAGCATGACAGGGACAAGGGGGGAAAGTAGGGGAAGCAAAGAGGGAAAATGAGGCTGCACTGCCAAGTTGGCTGCTACCAGCGGGTGGATGCTGACTCCTGTGCACACCACATTGCAGGATTTTGTGTAATGCAGGAGTCAGGAGGAAATGCATCCAACAACCTGTGGGGGCCCAGAGAAGAGACCCATGGTGACAGCAGGCAGCATCAAGCACAGGTGCATGTTTGAGGTGAGGTGATGTTGGGTTGCCCCTGCCTGCAGTCAAAACCCATGCAGAGCTCTTGGCCAGCAATGCAGCTCCAATAAGAGAGGGTAAGGCAGAAAATAGCTAATGCTGTACACATGAGTTCTGATACCAAAACACACAGAATGCTGGACTTCCTAGAGCTATCTGATCATGGAGTCATCTTTCCCATGAGTAGACAACATGTCAGAGCGCACCTACATTCCTCACAATGGTCTAAGATTTGCCAGGCTGCACTTCCACAGCTCCCCATCCCACACCCTGAAACCTGCACTTCTTTTTCTCACACCACCATTGACCCATCCCTAACCAGCCACTAACCTCCCTCTCTCTTTGTAGTCAGTTATGCTTCTCTTAGCAAGGGTCAGAAAATATAGGCCCTGGGCCTAATTCAGCCCAGCACCCTTTTCTCATACCATCATTGACCCATCCCAAAACTCTTCCAACCCTGTGACCTCTTCTCAACATCAACCTCCCACCAGGAGGGCAACTGAGCACAGTGGAAACAGACACCTTGGGATCAGAAACTCGCATTTGAAAACTGGCTCTCCACTAACCAGCTGGGGAAGCTCCATCACGTTACTCAGCTTCTACCAACTTCAGTTTCCTGAACTCAAAAATGAAGCTCACAGCACAGGAAGACATGAGAAATTATGAAGTAACTCATGTAAAGGGCTGCCCACAATGGTTACACGTGACATTGTAGCTCTTTTTTTTTTAATTATTATTACTGCATCATTTGACATTGTTGGCCTTGCATTTTCAAGAACTTCTCTCTTCCTCATTTCCCTCCTGTCCCTCAAATTCTCCCTTACCTCTTCTTTCTATTTTTCTAAGTCATATTCTGCTATGAGCTGAATTGGGTCCCCTCTCCTCTTATATGAGTTAAGGGAGAAGGTACACAATTCAAGTCCCAACCTCCAATGTGACTGTGTTTGAAGATAGGAACTTCATGGGGATAGTCAGTGTTACATGAGGTCATAAGGGTGAGGCCCTGATCAGACAGGGTAGTGGTCTTATGAGAAGAGACACCAGAGAACTCTCCCTCTCCCTTTTTATCTTTGATTCTGATTCTCCCTCCCTCTCCTTGTTTGCACACAACAAGGGATCAGAAACTCGCATTTGAAAACTGGCTCTCCACTAACCAGCTGGGGGAAGCTCCATCACATTGCTCAGATTCTACCAACTTCAGTTTCCTGAACTCAAAAATGGAGCTGACAGCACAGGAAGACATAGTTCCTCCCCTGCAGTGACCCCAATCTAGCCCATCCTATCGGTGACCATCTACACCCCTGGGAGAATTTCCACCCCAGTCCCCTCCCCAGGAAACCACCCCCATTGACCATCCTGAGGATTTTTTTTGGGGAGGTGGGGAGAGACGGAGTTTCACACTTGCCCTGGCTGGGTGCAGTGGCATATCTGGGCTCACCGCAACCTCTGCCTCCCAGCTTCAAGTGATTCTCCTGCCTCAACCTTCCGAGTAGTTGGGATTACAGGCATGTGCCACCACGCCCGGCTAATTTTGTATTTTTAGTAGTGAAATTTATACAGTAGTGCTTTTTATTTAGTAGTGCTTTTATATAGTGAAAAGGTGGCCATCTGCAACCAGGAAGAGAGTCCTCAATAGAACCTGACCCTATGGACCTTGATTTTTGGACTTTCAGCCTCCAGAGCTGTAAGACAAGACACTCTTGTTGTTTATGCTACTCAGCATTTGGTATTTTGTTAAGGCAGCCCATGTAGAGTAATACACTTTCCCCCTCTTCTCTTGTGCTTTTTTTTTTTTTTTTTTTTTTTGAGACGGAGTTTCACTCTTGTTACCCAGGCTGGAGTGCAATGGCACGATCTCGGCTCACCGCAACCTCCGCCTCCCGGGTTCAGGCAATTCTCCTGCCTCAGCCTCCCAAGTAGCTGGGATTACAGGCACATGCCACCATGCCCAGCTAATTTTTTGCATTTTTAGTAGAGACGGGGTTTCACCATGTTGACCAGGATGGTCTCGATCTCTTGACGTCGTGATCCACCCACCTCGGTTTCCCAAAGTGCTGGGATTACAGGCATGAGCTACCGTGCCTGGCCCCCTTCTCTTGCGCTTTCTACTTTGAAATGGAGACGTTCCTCAAGGTACTAATGTCCTAGTCTTCTTTACTCTCAATCTCATCTCCCATTCTAATCTCATTCCCTCCATTTACTTCACCTGTCACTCACAAATCTATGTCTCTAACTCTGACCTCTACTCTGAACACCTGGAATCAAATTTCCAAAATCTCTGCTTGACATCACCACTTGAATATCCCACAGACACAGCAAACTCAAAACGTCTAAAATTGAACTCATCGTACTCTCCCTGAGAGCCCTTCAATACCTTTTTCTTTCTGCCAAATCCTTTGTACAAAAGAGAAGACATAAAGAAAAGTGGATGGTTGTATAGAAGGATGAAAAGATAAACAGGTATATAAAATTAAAGCCAACAATGAGCACTTACCCTATGTGTCATATACTGTGCAAAACTATTTGCATGAATCAGTTTATTTGTATAATCTCTCCTGTTTTACAAATAAGGAAACTGAAGAAAAGGTATATTAGTCCATTCTTGTACTGCTATAAAGAAATTCCTGAAACTGGGTAATTGATAAAGAAAATAGGTTTAATTGGCTCATGGTACCACAGGCTGTATGGGAAGCATGGCTGGGGATGCCTCAGGAAACTGACAACCATGACAGAAGAGGAAGGGGAAGGAGGCATGTCTTGCACATGGCTGGAGCTAGAGAAAGACAGCAAAGCAGGAGGTGCTACACAATTTTAAACAACCAGATCTCATGAGAGCTCACTCACTATCACAAGAACAGCAAGGGAAAATCTGCCCCCATGATCCAATCACCTCCCACCAGGCCCCTCCTCCAACACTGGGGATTACAAATGGACACGAGATTGGAGCAGGGACACAGAGCCAAACCATATCAAAGGGTAAGCAACTTTCCAAGGGTCACAGGGCCTGTAAGTGATAAAACTAAGTTTGAAAACCAGGCAATCAAACTCCAGAATGTGGCTTCAACCAGGTAACCAGCCTTTGCTCAGCCAACCTTCTCTCTTCTACCAGGATAACCCCTTTGCCACCATGCCTATCTATGCTCCTGACATGCAGAAAATAGCAACACATGTTCACTGTGCTTCACTGCCTACTCTCCCTCTTCTCCCACTCTCCTAAATCATCGCCCCTTTGCAAACACTATTTCTGTAGCCTAGAACATTCATACTTTCCCATGAGAACTGATGCATGTGCCACAGTTTGTATGAAGCTTTCCCTCATCCCTCCAGGCAAAATTCATCACTCATTCCCTGCATTCCTTCCAGTACATTTTATTTTCACTGCTATCAAAGAACCTATTTCTTAGTATGACTCTGAGCTCTGTGTTTGTCTTCCCTGCTGGATCTCTAGCTTCAGGACAGCAGGAACTTGACTAGTTCATCTCTGTGTGCTGCAGGTGTTAAGAGAGCACCTGCCACTGAGTAGGAAGTCAGTAAGTGGCTGTAACTGAAGTTGAATTCAGCACAAGACCTGCCAAGACATTCGTTTTTTGCACCAGTGGGATGAGAAGGAGCCTGACAGCTGGCAATGACCTGTGCCTGTGCCCAGGAAACAAAGAGGACACACATGGAAAACCTCCACCAGAGGGAAAAATTGCAAACATGGGGTGCACCATATCCTAAATAACCCCACAGACTCATAAAATCAACCATGCCACTGGCAGAAACATGCCAGATGCATGGGCCAGCTTCTTCCTTACGGAAAAGAGGATATTCCCAGTAAGGAAGCTAACACTATAGAGATTAATACTCTTCACAAGATCAAGTAGCTCATTAATGTGTATGTGGGGGGGCAGGTGGTTGAGGAGTCATTTTCTGCTTAGGAAACATGCACATATTCCCAAAACCTCCACATTATAGAGAGACACGTGCAAATTCCTCAGAGACATAAGAATATGTATCAGAACATATGAAATAGGATAAGTTGTATCCACAAGTTTAGGAGTATAAGAAACATTCATTTCTCCATAACCTGTGATTCAAATTAAATCTGTATTCACACCAGGGTGGTGAAAACTTCCATCCCAAGATTTGAAGGTAAAGATGGCAGATTGAGTACGTGCATCTAAAGCACGCTTTCTTGCAATCCCACTGAAACTACAGCAAGAAGATTTTGTTTTAAAAGAGTGAACTCAAAAAGACAGGGAGACGAGGAGGGAAGATGACATCCCCCTGATATTGGAGTCTGGAAAGCAGATGGGTGGATGGTAACTGACTAGGCAGTTCTAAGTCAACAGTAGGGAGAGCCAAGAAACAATCCAAAAAAGAATACAGAATCCTCAAAAGGCTTCAGAGTTGGCAGCACCAGGTATCACCTCTGGAAGTGGGGTAGAATGGAGGAGGTAGCTAAGAAAAGGAGGCTTATTTGAAAGTTGTGTAACTGTCATATCTGGAGCTGACTGTGCAGTATTGTCAAGATGACACATTGAGGAGCCCAATTCCAGCTGGCCTTTTACTGGCTGACAAGCGTTGGGCATGTTATTTTACCACTCTGTGCTTTAGTTCTTGTATCAGAGAAATGGGGTGTTAACACTTCTCTCTTTGTAAGTTAAGATTTATAAAATATGTATACTCATGCCTAACACCTAAAAAAATTCTTAAAAAAATAATAGATCCCCACTCCCATTGCAAACCATTGGGAAATTGCTTCTTCCCTATCTCAGCTGGTCTGAAGAATTTTTATCTGGGGAGAATAAAAGAGATTGTCTGTGAATAGGAAACACCATGCACACTTAAGGGCAGAGTAGCACAAGGGAAACAGATGCTTTAAGGAAACTCGCAGCTAAACATTGACAACCCTCTTTCTTCCTGGCCTCCAGAACTCTAGCCACACCTTCCCTGTAGAAGTTTAGAAGCGCCTTTTCTGGATAACCCAATCAGTCCATAGGAAGACACTGATAACATCAATCCCAGAGGTTCCTAGATAAATATTTCAAGCTGATCCTTCTACAATGAAGCTCCCAGTCCAGAACTACATCCAAGTATTCAGAGCATGTGATTATCTCTTAAGTCACTTGACTCTTAAGCCTGAACAAACAACCAAGGACTACCAGATGTAAGAAGACAGTCTCTAACATGGATTGCAAAGAACTAAGTGGCAAGCAAACAGAAAGGAGCAACTGGTGGAAAAGGAAAAGACACTGCATTCATCTTTGAAGAAAAAAAGAAAAGACATGAGAACAAGAGGAAGAGGAAGAGGAGCAGGAGGAGGAAGAGGAAGAAAAAGAACAAGAGGAAAAAGGAAGAAGGAGGAGGAGGAGGAAAGAGGAGAAGGAAGGAGGAGGGGGAAGAGGGGGAGGAGGGGGAAGAGGGGGAGGAGGGGGGAAGAGGAAGCGGAATAAGAAGAAGAAAGAAGGAGGATAAGGAGGAGAAGAAAGTAAAGAAGGTGAAGAAGAGAAGGAGGAGGAGGGAAGAAGAGGAAGAGGAGCAGAAGAAGGAGGAAGAGGAGAAGAAAGACAGGAAGAGAAGGAGGAGGAGGGAAGAAGAAAAGAAGAAATAAGAAGAAGGGGGAGGAGAAGGAGCAGGAGAGGGAGGAGGAGGAGAAAGAGAAGGAAAAAGAGGAGAAGAAAAAGAAGGCAAAGAAGGAAGAAAGGGAAGAAGAAGAAAAAGAGGAGAAGGGGAAGAGGAAGAAGAGAAGGAAAAGGAGGAGGAGGAGATTAGAAAACAAAAGGGAACTCTTAGAAACTGAAAACATGATAGCAGAAACAAAAAAACTTAATTCATTTCCCGTTCAGAAATAAAAGAAAGTGCAGCTTTCTGCCAGTGCAGTTTTCTCAGGGCAAATGGGAAATGAGGTAATAGAAAGTTTAGAACATAAGTTTTTTAAATCACAGAAATTAGAAAAGAGATGAAAATATCATTTTAGTTTAAAAAGATAAAATTATTAGGTCATGAGATCTAATCTCCAAACAATGTGATTTCCAGAAAAACAAATGGCATTAAAATTATGAGCAAAAGAATTCAATCAAATTTTTAAGAACTAAAGGACATGAATTTCAGATAGAAAGTGTTTATCAAATGCCCAGGGAATGGATAATGATAGAAACATCCCTAGATTCAGCATGATGAAATTTTAGAAAAGTGATAACAAATAGACAATTCTAAAACATTAAAATATTACAGGAAGAAATAGCAGGTCACACACAAAGGGTTAGGAAGCAGATGAGTTTGGAATTTTTACAAGCAGCACCAGAAGCTAGAAGCAATAAGATAATACCTTCAGATCTTGAAAGAAATTTTTTCCAATTCATGGTAGAGCTTATGCTCATAAAAACTATCAGCCAAATATAAGGGTGGGATAAAAGTTGTTTTAGGATATATAAGTTCACAAATACCTTCCCTTCTTAGTAAACCACTGGAGGATGCACCCCATCAGGGTGAGAAGGTTAAGCTTGTAATTCACAAGACATTAGTAGCACACACAGAAGAATTTTACCTCAGCAGTGGAGACAATTAGTCCTGGAATAAGTCCCAATCTGTCTGGTCCTACCTAACAAACATTAAAAGCAAGAACCAGAAGAATCAAATACTTCCAAGTAATTTAACTGCATCCCTGAAAAAGCTTGGGACATTTATAGGTACACAAAAATTCCTGGTTTCCACAGTTAAAATATACAATTCCTGACATCCAATCAAAAATTAGCAAGCATTTAAAGAAGCAGAAAAAGAACCCAAAATGAACAGAAAAGTCAACTAAAATATAACTAAAAATGATGAAGATGATAGAACTAGCAGTCAATGACATTAAAATGGGTATTGTGATTGTATTTCAAACATTCAGTGCAACAGAGGAAAGATTTGGTATGTTAAGTAGAAATACAGAAGTACAAAAAAGCCAAATAAAAATTCTACAGATGAACACTAAAATGACTGGGTTGAAAAATCAATTAAATGGACATAACAGTAGATTAAGTTCTAGGGGTAGAGGTGTGAGACACGAAGGGTGAGTGATTTTAAGATGCATCAGTAGACAATGTCCAAAATGAAACCCAAAGGGAACAAATACTGAGAAAACGGATAGCATGTTAATAATCTGTGTGCCAGTTTCACGTAGAATAATACTCATGTAATTAGAGTCCCCAAAGAAAAGGAGAAAGAATTGTAGACAAAAATATATAATAGAAGAAATAAAAATCAAAAATTTCCAAATTGATGGAACTAGCAATCCACAGATCCAAGAAGCTCAAAGAACTCCAAGGACAAGAAAACTACACCGTAGCACACTACCATTAAAAACCAGCAATAAAGACGAGATCTTAAAAGTACAGAGAAATAAAGACGTGCACACAAACAGAAACAAACACAAGGTGGCAGTGGATTTTTAAGTCAGAAGAAACATGGAACCCAGCAAACAATGGAGCAACAGATTTATTTTACTTTATTATTATTATTATTATTGAGATGAGCTCCACTCTTGTTGCCCAGGCTGAAATGCAATGGCACTATCTCGGCCTACTGAAACCTCTGTCTCCCAGGTTCAAGCAATTCTTCTGCCTCAGCCTCCCGAGTAGCTGGGATTACAGACACACAGCACCACACCAGGCTATTTTTTTATAATTTTAGTAGAGACGGGGTTTCACCATGTTGGCCAGGCTTGTCTTAAACTCCTAACGTCAGGTGATTCACCCGCCTCAGCCTCCCAAAGTGCTGGGATTATGGATGTGAACCACCACACCTGGCCGGCAATAGCTTTACAGTTCTGAAAGGAAAACAAAAACAAGTCAGCCTTGAATTCCATAACCAGTGAAAATGGCCCTCAAAAATAAAATCAAAATAAAAACATGTTAAACACACGAATGCTGAAAGAATCCATTGCCAGCAGAACTGCACTATAATAAATGTGAAAGAATATTTTTCACATGGAAGAAAAATTATTCTAGATAGAAATCTGAATGTACACAAGGGACCAAAGAACCCTGAAATAGCAACCATGTGGAAAGAAATTCTTATGATTTAAATCTACCTGAAAGATTACTGGTTATTTAAAGTAAAAAGTACGCCACTGTACTCCAGCCTGGGTGACAAGAGCGAGACTCGTCTCAATAATAATAACAACGTAGTAGGTGGTTTTAACATATGTAGAAGTAAAATGTTTAACAACAAAAGTGCAAAGGCCAGGAGGGGAAAAATGAAAGTACTACAGGGTCGTAAGGTTCTTATACTATCCATGAAGTGATATAATATTCTACTTGGAGGTAGAATGTGATGGGTTATAGATGTGTACTATAAATTAATTCTAAAGTAATCACCAAAATGCTACAAGAAACAGATACAGCTAATAAGATAACAAAGAAAAAAATGGAATCATAAAATATACTCAACGGAAATAAGGCAGAAAAAAGAAGAACAAAGAACAGATGAGAAAAATACAAAATCCCAGGAACCACCAAACGCTTGTCAGAGAGGCTGCAGAGCGGACAGGGTGACCACCTGGTAGCCAGTGATGAGGAAGTGTACAGCATAAAGAACCCCACCACTGCTCCTGCTCTCACTGAGTGTTGCAGACCAGAGGCAGCTGTGGTTCGAACGTCCATGATGTATATGGACCCCTACACACAGGTCAAATGCAAGAATCAGCAGTAGGCAGTAAGCAGTCCAGATCCCTGAATTCATCCTGTATATAACATGAGTGAGAGTCACCCCAAATCAGCATTTTCATACCATTCTGGTACCCCAGTGCCCATAAAACGAGCAGCTGGAGTGGTCCACTTTCCAGACCTCTCTCCTGGAACCTGGGTCTGGCTGCTGAGTTCAGCATGACCCCATAGGTGCAAGGTTGAGGTGAGATGGTCCTCAGGGCATCTGGTTGACCCCATAAACTTGATAGATGGTCAACAAGTACTCTCACAAAAGTAACATAGACTGGGACCAACATTCATCTCAGAGGTGTCCCCAGAGTACACCACCAAGGTAGCTCTGCCAGTTCTGGCCCTGCCAGTCCTAGGTACTGCATGCGGACTTAGAAAATTTCAAGGTATGCATTTCCAACAACTGGGACCCACATGGTAGCAGATTCAAACTCAGGGAATCCTGCCAGCCCTGGCTGGTCACAGCTACCAGAGTGAAACACAGACAGTTTCAAGGAAGGCTCTACAAAGCTTGGAGCTCTCTGAAGCTTAGAAAGCAGAACAGTGGTCCACTTTCCAGGGAAATATGAAGAAGAAACCTCCTTCCCTGCCTGAGTGAGGCTGACACAAAGCAGAGCCTCCAGTCCATGTGCAGTGAGGATGTGATGTGAGAGAGAAACAAATGTTATTGTTTTAAGGCACTGAGATATGATGTTACTGTTACCACAGTAACTTAGCCCATCCTGACTGATGTTCAGGGCTGTCACCATGCCCTGCACAGAGCTGTCAGCACACAGAAACATGGGGAATCAAAAGGAAGACACATGGAGAGCTTACAGTACCAACATGTCTTCTGTTGCTGTTGATTCTTAAATATTTTTAACTGATAATGTTTGGCTGAACTTAGCCCAGATTCTTATTCTTATTTTACTTGACAGAATCATGAGATGATGGAGTTCTCTCATTAGAACGTTAATATGGCACATATACACCATGGAATGGTGATTAATTTATGTCCTTTGTAGGGACATGGATGAAACTGGAAACCATCATTGTCAGCAAACTGACACAAACACAGAAAACCAAACACCTCATGTTCTCACTCATAAGTGGGTATTGAACAGTGAGAACACATGGACACAGGGAGGGGAAGATCACACACTGGGGCGTGGCGGGTGGCGGGGTAAGGAAGGAATGTCAGTGGGTGGGGGGATTGCGGAGGGATAGCATTAGGAGAAATACCTAACATAAATGATGGAACAATGGAAGCAGCAAACCACCACTATGGTACATGTATACCTATGTAACAAACCTGCACGATCTGTACATGTACCCCAGAACTTAAAGTATAATAAATAAATTTTTTTAAAAGAATTTTAATTTCACCCCCACTGAAGTGTTCTGCTTTGTCCTTACCCAGAAAGCCCATCACTAGCCATGGGGAATTTAAAAGCTGAACATTGAGAACAGTCCAGTTCTCCTGACCACATTCCTGAGAACGCCCTGCACCTTTACCATGTGCTCCTGCAGGGGCTGGAGCCTCCTGTGTGGCCTTTCCCACTGACTTCCCCAGAAGGTCCTTTTACAAAACCTCAAAGATATAGAAGCCAAAGGATGAACCAGAAACCCTACTCAGCTGATCTCCTCCTGGAGGCCTTTATCTTTTGGTGGTTTAAATACCTTTCCTCACCCAGCTTGCTATTCCATATTTCTGTTAATTGGCCTTCACATCCATTTAAATATGCTTTTGAAAAAGTAAGAAAATAGTTATTGACAACAAATTCAATCTCATTGGTTACTGGAGTCTCCTTCCCTCTCAAATTTATAATAAATGGACACATAAATGATGTCTCTAAAATAGCAGGGAAACCTCCAGCTCCCATCATGGTTGCTACTGACATCTTCATGGTTTCATGCCAAAAAATAGGTCCCTGGGATCCAGCAATACTTCCTTCCATGGTACATGACAGGGTGTGGGAGTTTTGGCTAAGCCTGGGAATTCCAAGGGTAATGGAAATTGTCTGCCATTTCTCCTGGTCATACAAAGCAACAATTTCCTTTGAGGTCTTGCTCTCTCTCCAGAGCTGCCACCAGACTATGGGCATTCCTACTCTCACTAACCCTGTCATTCCAGTCCTTACCTACTGATCTCTGATCTCATTTCTCAGACTCCAGAAAACACTTCCTCCCTCCCCTTGTTACCCTGAAGGGTCTTTAACAACATTTCTTCATGGCTTCAGGCTACAGAAAATTCAAGGCCAGAGAAGTCAATGTCTTCAAAGCCACTTCTGCTTTAGGCCCTGGAATGAACTCTCTCACCTACCTGCCACATCCACTAATTAAGCCAGAATCTCCTGTCTACTTCACACCTTGGTATGCAAGGGTAGAGAAACATGGAAAACTCAGAAATGAATATCCCACTCAGGGAGTAAATAAATAAATAAATAAGGTAAAAGTGCCTGAGATGAGTATACATAAAATATACACAACTTGGGGACCCATATAAACAAGCAGGAGAGAGGAAAGAACATATTTGTAGCTGTAATTTCCAAGGGCAGTCAAAATCAAGCAGAGTTCCTTGGACTATCTCCTATGAATTTGCATAAAGAATCTAAGTGTGCCTGGGCACCATGACTCACGCCTGTAATTCCAGCACTTTGGGAGGCCTAGGAGAGCACTTGAGGTCAGGAGTTCGAGACCAGCCTGGCCAACATTGCGAAACCCCATCTCTACTAAAAATACAAAAATTAGCCAGGTGTGGTGGCAAGCACCTATAATCCCAGCTATTCAGGAGGCTGAGATAGGAGAATCGCTTGAACCCAGGAGGTTGAGGTTGCAGTGAGCCAAGATCGTAACACTGCACTCCAGCCTGGGCAATTGAGTGGGACTCCATCTCAAAAAAAAAAAAAAAAAAAAAAAAGTAAGAAAGAATCTAAGTGCTCAGCACATGTTCTGGAGGATTCAGAGCATTTAACAGGTACCTATTATAAGTGGTTTTAGAAACCACTGTCCCTTTGTCTAATGCAGTTACTTCCCTGGATTGAATCCCATTTAGGGGCTGTGAAATGCCAAGCCGACAATGTAAAATGTGCCTGCAAAGTGAAGTGAAATAAGGTTTATTCAGGGTCTTCTGAGCCCAATTGTCTATAATGAAACGCTCGCTTCTGCCTCTCCCTGGCCTCAGTTCCGACTCCAGAACATCACTAGCCTGTGAGCTCTCTCTGCACTTAGGCTATCATTAGTTACAGCCGTTTTTACCTCAAGTTCTGTACTTCTGGGCTTCCCGCATTTCCCAGTGAATGGCTCAAAGAAAGAGCATTTTGCAAATTACTACTCTGTAGGTCAAAATTGTCAATTCTTCCTTAAAAACAACTGCAGTACCCCATTTTGAAAATGACTATTGTTATATAGCACTGTTAGGAAAAGACCAACATTATTGAATAGAGCCATCAAGAGCAATTTAGACCCATTTCATGCCTGCCATATTTATCCTTGCTCCTTGGCAGAGCTGTGGTGTGTGAGTATTTAACACCATCCACAGAGCAGAAGATCAGGCTGGCTATGCATTCTTAACGAGCCTGCCTCTAGAGTCCCAGGAATGAATGGAGAACCTCATTTCCAGTGAAAGCACTGTCTTTGATACACACAGAAAATGAGCTGCCACAAAGCTAGGCAGAGCCTGGTGAGTGTCTATGTAAAAGCGTATGCAAATAAACACAACTGACTTCGTGTATGGAAGCAGGAATGACTGGGCAGGTGTGACTCCTGCATACAAGGAAGCCTGAAGTTCAGGAAAAGCAGAGGTTGTATGGGACTGCTGTCCGGATGGCACACTGGAAGTGTAGCACATTGCCTGGTCCACATAGCAAATTACTGCACAGAGTCAACCTACCCTTTGCTGTGTGCAGACAGACAAGCCATGGCAGGGAGGCCCCACGAAAGCCATTGCAGATTCAATTTATTCCCATCTTCAGGAGATGAGAAGGTGAGAAAGCATGTCCAACAGCCAGGTCCCTGGGGAAGCCTGTGAGGGAAACCCTGGTACTTCTCTAATTTTAGAGAAGAGAGCTCTAGGTGTTTGTGGTCATGGAAAGTAAGCTGGGGGCTGGTTTGTACCTGATGCCTCATTCACGTGTCTGGCAGTTGTGGTGGGGCTGGGGGACATCTCAGTTCTTCTCCAGGTGATCTCTCTGCATGGCTGCCTTGGCCTCATCACATGCTAGGCAGTGGGAGGGCTCGCCGTGGTGCACACATATCGATTGAGCCTCTGCTTACATCACATAGGTTGGTGTCCCAATGGCCAAAGCGAAGTCATACACCTGGGAGGGTTCTACACAAGGACATGAATGCGAGAAGGTGACTCACCAGAGATCGTGAATCCTAAAATAATCCGTCCTTCAAGATGGATTCTGAGTGGCTAATGGGACCTAAATTCAAAAATAGAGCCAAGAAGCCATTTGCTTCCTAGAGGTCACACATGTACTCTGCATTCAGGGTAAAAGCTCTGGGCTTGGTTAACTTTGAGACTTTCATAGCTATCTGTTCCTGTTTATGATGCCTGAATCAACCAAGACTATGACCAATCAGAAATCAACAGGCCTCAACCAATCAGAACTCACCAAATTTACATCCCTCATTTGCATAAGCACACCAGAATGGGAACCTGGGTGGGAACTTTCTAAAAGACGAACCGTGTCTTTGTTCACTTGGAATCCACCTTTGTTTTGTACTGAACTCTGCGGCTTTCCAGTTTGCAGACAGTTCACTGGAATAGTTTTTTTCCTTTTTTTTTTTTTTTTTTTTTTTCTTTGAGACAGTGTCTTGCTCTATTGCCAGGCTGGAGTACAGAGGCATGATCTCGGCTCACTGCAACCTCTGTCTCCCATGTTCAAGCGATTCTCCTGCCTCAGCCTTCCCAGTAGCTGGGACTACAGATGCCTGCCACCACACCCAGCTAATCTTTCATATTTTTAGTTAAGGCAGGATTTCACCATGTGGCCAGGATGGTCTCGATCTCTTGACCTCATGATCCACCTGCCTCAGCCTCCCAAAGTACTGGGATTACAGGGGTGAGCCACCGCACCCAGCCTCTTTTTTTTATTTAATGAAAATCATTTTCAGGGCATTTGTTGATGAGGCCTCTCAAATAACAACCCACACTGTACGGCGCTGTCTCCCATTGTCTGGGAAGCCCCTTTGGAACAGGCCTGTGCCTACCTCCTCCTTACCACTCAACGCTTGGCTTGTTGTCCTGCTGTCTGGGGACCTGCAGAAGCTGCTGCCAAAAGCTAGAGTTTTTCCAAGGGGATGTACAGAAGAGGCTCTCTGTAATGATGCTTTCCTGGCTCCTCTGTCACAGCATTTGGGTAATTATTAGCAAGGAGAGATATTTCCATGGCATTTGTCCAGAGTTGCCTCCAGCAGAAGCAAAAGTAGCCCAGAACAACTTGCTATAAAGGCTGTAGCTTCCTGCGCATCTCAATATTAAGAGCTTTCAGCCATTGAGCTTTCATGATCAACATTTGAGGTACCATGTTCAGTGTTTGTTATTTCACACAAAACCCTGCAAAGTAGCAGTTATTAAGCCCATTTTATAGATGGGCGAACTGAGGTTCAAAGTATAACAGCTCTTCCAGAGCCACAAGGCTGATGATTTCAAAGCGTTTGTCTCACTCCAAAGTTTGTGTTCTATATTGCACCCCTCTTTGCTTTTGAAAGGCTGCTCTGGATCAGAGTCCCTAAGCTCCAAGAATGCTTGATGCTCTCCTATCCCATGGCCCAAACTGCATTTGTGCAGGATTTATGTGCAGGGAAATGGAGCAGACAAAAGTCCTGGCCTGGGAGTGAGACTGCCAGGGTTTGAACCCTGCCTCTACCAGATCTCAGCTGGATGACCATAGCCAGTGTTCTCATCTCTAAAATGAGGAGCATTCGTGCCTGGAGGCTGCAAGAAGTTAGATGACTGAACGTATTTAGAAAAGGCCACAGGAAACTCAGGAGAACTCAATGAATATCTATTATTACAGTCATTATAGTCAGAGTTTCATCCTGTCATTCAGGGCAGGTGAATGGCATCATATCCCAAGACACAGCCAAGCTCAGCAAGTCAGCAGCAAACGAATTGGTGCAGAGCAAGAGTGTTTATGCAGTTTCTGCCTGCAGCATGGGCAGGGCCCATTCTGAATGAAACTCAGTGTTCACAATCAGCATGTCAGGCTCCTGCTGACCAGTAAACATGAACCCTCAAGCTACAGATCTGACCTGAAGGAGGAGCTAGAGGGCAGGGCTGTCCAGTGGGGTTGGGAAAGGGATTTCTCAAAGGCTTCTGGAGCTCAGCACCAGCCCCAGTAGAGGAGAAAGGGTTTGGGATCAGAGCCCCAGGCCTGAGAAGCAGGTGTCCTGAGCAGGGACCCTTTTCACAAAAAGGATGGGAGAGCCTCAGCAAAAGGTAAGATCCACTCACCTGACCTGAGTCCTGGGTAAGTCTCAGACTGAGAACAAGGCTGGAACCACAGCAAACAATATCCAGAAATGAGCCCAAGGCATGATGAGTCCTTTGTCCTACCTGGCTCTGGATTTTCTCCAGATGGAGGCAGCGCTTTGTGGCAAAGGCATGGAGAAGAGTGGGCTTCAGGGCTGGAAATCCTCTGAGAAAACAGATCCATGAGATGCAGATCTCCCCCTCTGAGGAGCCACCGTGGGGCATCAGACCTTGAGCAGGTGGGGACCTCAGTGGCCCAGCTTAGCCAGGACAAGGCCCGCCATGTCCTTTCCTTCCTCCTTCATGTAAATAAGCCCCAATCTCCCAGAGTAGAAGCCTTCTGTGAGTCATAAAAATAACAGGAGCTTCAACAGGACAGCTTCAGAATTCCTCCTGACCACTCCCCTTTGCCTACTCTGTCCCTTCCTTCTCCCTCCCTCTGCGCTTCAACTCCCACCCATCATCTGATCTTACTTAACTGATGACCCTTCTCAGAGTCTTCAGTCTTTCCCATGAGGGCAGGCCTCTGGAGCCCTGTCAGCCAGCACTGTCAGTCTCTTCATTAAGCTCATAGGCCTGGAGAGTCTTTAATGCCTCAGTGGGCCCTTCCTCCCAGGTTAACAAAGCTGCTCAGCCTCTTGCCAGGAAGGGTATCCCACCATCCATTTGCAATGAGGTTGAGTGGAAGCTTCCTGCTCTAGCAGAATTGCCTCGGCAATGCCTTGGTCCTGGTTGACTGTCTTCTGCATCCCACCTAGTCTTCAGGCTGACAGCTCTTGGTATTCAGGTAGGGAATAGAGTTTGCCAAAGAGAAGAAAACCCAGGGATGGGTCTTTGCATTTCCTTCTGGATGCATTTAGGAAAACATGCCATGGCTGACCTCCTCCCGCTGCTGCAGATGCTGATGATAACAATGGGCAGGTGCTGGAGCACTTGAAGATCCTTCAACCACCATCTCCAAGAGAAAATGCAGGGCAGCCTCGCCAGCAGGCCAGCCCTCAGCAAAAGCAAAGGGCCCAACCTCACATCCTCTACTCATGGGGCTGCACTTGGAGTCACATGCATCTGGGCTCTAGGCCCAAGCAGTATGACTTTTAGCGTGTTACTTAGCTCTGAATCTGCTCCTTTGTCAGCAAAATAGAGACAAAAATGCTACCCTCCAAGGATCTGAGGAGGATTAATTAAGATAACCTATAAGAAGTATCTGCTCTGCAGTTGGTACCCAATATAGTTTCACTCCCTCCCCTTGGTTCTCCCTTCCCACCCCTACATCATTGGCAACAAATCCTTCCCTTTCTCTTCTGGAAAGTGCCATGGAGCCAGAAAGTTAAACAGTGTCTCGAGCTTATGCTGGCCAGTATTCCACTGCCCACGCTATTCATCTGGCTCAGCGGAGGCTCCCACACCCCTCCTCCTCCCATTATTTAGCATAGTTTTCATCTCCCTTCCAGGCCATTTATACAGTGCCCTGTGAATGCATCTTACCTCCCTAACCCCTCCTAAGCCACAAACCAAAAAGAACTGTCTCCTTTTTCACTCTCCCTGATCACCTCTGAATGTAAAACTCACTTAGCACCAGGAGAAATAATGAATTTTCTCCTTTTCTGCTGAGGTTACCCACGATGGGCCATTAAAAAGATACTCATTTCTAAAATATACTTGACAGCCTGGAAGATATATTTGAGATATCAGAAAACTGAGCCCATTATGTGACATTTAGAATATATGGTATGGCGATATATTTCTAAAATGGGCAATATACCTTATGAATTTATATTGCATACATGGCACTTAGATATTTGTATTATTTTCTCTCTGTGAATTCGAAGTTTCCAGATGACTTCCCTGTCTTAGCTTCTTATTATTGAGCACCTTGCCAACATAGCAGAAAAAAACTAAAAAGACATGAATGCAGAGTTCAAGGTCAGTTAGTTCTTTAATTTCTCAGCGAGTAGCACCACAGGAACCCAGAGGCACAGAGAATATGGGGAGGTGCTTCAGTTTCCCTGGCACACTCACACACACACCATCACTGACCAGACATGTCATGCGGATGCTGATTTCCCCATTTTAAAGATGAGATCCCTGAGGCTGGAGCAGTGACGTCCTTGCTTGTGGTCATGAAGCTAAAAAGGAGCAGGGACAGGACTACAGCCCAGTTCAGCCAGGTTCCCAACCTGCACATCTGCCCACTGCACTCCCCTGCCTTTGAGGAAGAACCCAGGGTGTGAAAGCCATCAGCTTGTAGAAAAGATGGTGTTAGAGGAATAGGATTCAAGTCTGAGACACAAGGGCACATGAAGGCCGCTCATCAGGACTTATGGAGCGGGAAACTGCCTCCAACAGAGTCGATAAAAGGAAACTGATGCTGCGGCTAAACATGAGATGCAGACTCCTTCACGCAGCATGCAAATTCCTTCCCCATTTAGCCCCAACTGTCCTGTCTACCTCCTCTCTCTTCTGCATCCACTATGCCCAGAAGGGTCTTTCAATCTCTCAGAAATTCTTTGTCAAGTTCTATGACTGAGCCTTCGTTGGTTTCATTTCTACCTCTGAAAGGTCTCTTCTACCCTCTCCCTATGTGGGTCCTGCCCATCATTCTCACTCCCACTCCAGATTAGAATAACCTCCAACCACAGTTGCAATGGTTTGTCCTGCTAAGGTGGCACCTCCAACCCATTCCTGTTGTAAGTACTTAACTTTCACACATTGATGGGTCCTAACCCTGAGATCCCATTCACCCATCCAAAGACCATGTTTATAATGTGTGCTCAATAAACACAGATCAGCTAAAATGAATAAACTTCTGGAAACTGGCAAGCTTGTACTTCACATTTTTGGCTTCTCTCTTCTCTCTGTTTTTCAGAATTGCTCTCCAAGGCTGTCTTGAGCAGTGTAGATATTTTAGCAAGACCTTTCTTCTCTAGGGTGGTGTATTCAGCTCCAGCTTCTTCCTTGGTTGCAGCGAAGACACTCTCTTACTATCCCACAGGGACTACAATCCAAGGCTAATGAGAATGGAGAGTATGCAATGGGAAAACCTGTCTGCCCCACATGGTTCTGCTGTTTCACAGCCATTCCCCAGCCCAGTGGAAGCTGCCTTGCCCTGCAGAAGAGGACTCAGCCACTAGTTCCCGTGTTCCCCCAGCAGTTCATTCCATCTCTGCTTGTTGTGTTTGAACCCTGCATTATTGTCCCAGCCTCTTTCTCCCTGAATGGGCCTGTGCCGTTGAGGGCTCAGGATGCCTTCAGGGTCCCCTGGCTACCTGAGTTGTGACTAATGAGCTGCTTCATGATGCAGTGAACTCTCCATCATTGGGGATCTGCCATGGGGCATAGACAGCATAGAGAAGCTGAGTTATATCAAATTCACCTTCAAGCTCCTTGGGACTCTTGGCTGGAACAGAGATGGGACTCAGACAATTCTGGCAAGTGGAATCAGGTTTGATATCTTGAATTCCTAATGAGAATAGAAGCTCCACAAGTGCAGGGTCTTTTATCTTAACCTGCTTAGAACACCAAGCAGCTTTAGACAAGAAGAAATCACCTCCCTCCTGCCTCTTCTGCATCCTACACAACATTCGGGCTTTTGCTATTTTCCCTTTGTCTCTCCCTGAGCTTCGTTATGTGACTGAGTCAACATACACACATCTTCGTTCCCATTCCTCTATTGGTTGTCTTCTCAGTTATATTTAGCTAAACCATGCTCTCTGCTCCTAGAAGCAACACTGCTGAATGCACAACAGGGCCTTGGTTCGTGGCATCTACCTGATTCCCTTATTTTTCCCAGCTTCAGACATTCACTGCCCTTTTCTCCTAGAGCAGTGAGCCATCAGCAGCTCAAGGCCATGTTCTCCCAGATTCAGTTCTCTCCAAACGTAGGCTCCAGCCCATGCCTTCCAAATTCAAGTATTAGGTAAGCTAACTTGCTCAAAAGTCCAGTCTGTTCTGTTTTCTCTTTCTCAATCTCTCTCTCTCTCTCTCTCTCTCTCTTTCTCCCTCTGCCAGCACTTTTCACAAGAACAACCTATTTCTAAAGGCTAGATCATTAGCCCCAGCTCCCTGGGGTCTATACCTGTCATGGCCAAAGCCACAGCAGAGGAATGCTAGGGCCTCTGCCATTCTCAGAAGGGCCCTGCTCACCCTAGGGTCCACCTCTGTAAGAATGTTCCCGGGCTTCAGTCTGGTTCTGCCAGACCCTGACCTGGCCTACTTTCTACTTGGTTTTCCGTAATCAGAAATAGCAGCAGTTTAGACATTGGGCACTAGAACCTCAGATTCTCAGTTCAAATGGACTAAGACAGCGCCATGTAGACACTCCACTCTCAGCCATAAGCAGATACAACTGTCATTTCTGGTGGTTTTCAAAAATTCCAAATTTCTCAGTGTTATACATTGAGCCCAAATCCAAAGCTAGACACTTTCTAAAGATCTCAACTCCAATAACAGATCAATTTTAACACTATAAAGTGTACAGGAACTGAAGATTCGATTGCAACAGACTTGCCACAGGTGACAAACCACTTACTACTGACTGACTGTGTTCCAGGCACTGTTCTAGGAGCTGAGGACACAGCCGTGAACAAGATACACACAGCACACAAAATCAACATACAGAAGTCCATCATGTAGAAACATTAGAAATATTATAGGTATAGAAACATTATTTCTATAATGTTTTCACATGTAATATCTATATATTACATTATACATGTAATGCTGCTATTAACAACACACTATCCAAAAAAGATATCAAAAAACAATCCCATTTGCAATAGCTATCTTTACAGAGCTCCCATTCCAGGAAAGTGCCTCAATCAGGCTGCTCAAGCTGAACCCGGAATAAAAGAAGGAGGATAACGCATGTAAAGGTCTGCTCAGCCCCCAGGAGGATGCCAACCAAGAGAGGTAGGGGCACATCTGAGGCCATAGGTAGCTGCAGACAGGGCAGGAGCCTGAGCAGCACTGAGCCCCTCAGCATGAGAGCTACAGGGGCACGCAATGACTCTTAACTCACATAGAGGGCTTTGCCTCGCACCCATCTCAACACTCGAAAAGGCCTCAAGTCTCAAAGGATTTCCTGCTGCTTTGTCCTTAAAGTACACTCTGCTACTATTGCTGTTTACAAAGGATGGAAAGTAAAGCTAAATGCCCAGAACTGGTACTCAAAAAGCTTTTAGGACTTCTGCACTACACAATGGGCAGAGCTTCAGGAAAATGCAGGCTTAGTGTTCAGCAAAGCCACTCATCTGAAGCTTCGGGAAGAAGCACTGTGCTAACCTGGGGAGCCTCATTATACTACCAAAAAGGAGAGAAGGACAAACGGACAAGGTGGGCTTTGAGGCAGCTCCGAAGCTCCAGGCAGATGGGTAGATTTGTCCTAATGGGGCTCTCTCCCACAGGGCTCACACTGTCAGAGCTGAGCCCCGGGGATGGCAGAGGGGAAGTGGCCCCATCCTCCTTTTATCCTGTAGCATTGTTCTAACCCCAAACTCCAAATACAACATCCAGAGACATAATATTAAGCCTTCTTATCCATGAACATGTGTGCCTCAACACATAATTGGAGTCACAGTTCAGCCTAGGAATGGGGGTATTAGGGAAGAGGACCCCGCAGCAGCTCCAGAAAAAGAAGCCATGGCTGGTGTTGGCAGGATCCTATAAATAGCCAGAGAGGTGTCAGCCAAGAAAAGTATGAGACGCAGCTTCAAGAACAGAAGCAAGACAATGCATGAAAATGCTATGTGGAACAATAGTCCATGAAGCGCAACACCGTGGAGCCATCAGGAGCTGCTGAAGAATCTGTCAGCCAAAGGGAAAGACTCTGAGCTGTCCTCCCAGGGGCTCATAGCTGAGGAGCACATTACTGTCCATGACATCATGTCCTCTGTGCAGAACTAGGGTGAGCAGACCTCCTATCTCTGGGATTTATAAATGGTTTCCAGGAAGGATTTCAACAGAGCATTGGAAAGATCTAATTAGTATACCAATGCTGCATGTTACTGATTTTAAGAACCTAAGCACACATTTTACGTTAATCTCTCTTAAGCATCATTTTTAAAAATTATGCTCAAGACCTCTAATCATCTCTAACCAAGACTCTTACCCATATGTGTGTAAAACCACTCTGCTGAATTTTTGTTGGTTGTTTACAGGGAATAGTCTGGAACATCTCTACAAGAGGCAGCCTTCAATTTGCAAAGACTCAGTATCAGCTGCCCCTTCTAGACCTCTAATTTCTATGGATATGGAAAATGAACCTGAAATGTTTCTTGAGTGATTCAAAATCCTGATTAAGTCCCAGAGGCCATGAGCAGTGCTGGTAAGTTGTGTCTCTGCCCTTCTTCAGCCCTGAAAGAGAAATAAGGCTGGGGAGTATCAAAGGGCAGCTTTGGTTTTCTAGAGACCTGAATTAAAATGCTGAAATGAGGGGCACCTAATGCTTATGAAAATATTTCTCAGAAATTCATCAAGCAGATCAAGGGGAATTACGCTAAAACTTGAGGAGGGTGAAGAAAAATAAAGTCTAGTAAAACTAAATCTAATGCTCTGGGAGGATGAAAACTTTGCCAGAGAAAGAAAAGTCCAGTTATCTTCAACTAAATTAATGTTGAATTGCTTAAGTTGGGTGGATACCTACATGGTCATTCATTGCACAATTTTATATTTTGCAAATACCCAAATATTTCAAAGTAAAACTTTAAAAGAAAAAAAAAGTTTAAAATAAAAAAAAATGAAGAAAAGAAAGAAAGAAGGGAGGAAATGGCGGAAGGTTTTGAGGAAAATATCACTGGTTAGAAGTTTTGAACCTCCCATAGCAAGGTACTCACACCCAAAATGGGGTTCAAACCTCACAGATGACACAAGAGTTCTCGTTAAACCTACTCTCCCACCGTGCACCTCTTCTGTTTTTCCTACTTGCTAATTAATTCAAATACCACAAAATTTACCTATAGAGTTTAGTAAAGTTACAGGATAGAAAATCACGCCAAATCAGTAGCATTTCTACACACTAACAGCAAACTCTCTGAAAAAGAAAGACATCAAGAAAACAACCCCATTTATAGTAGCTACAAAAGAATTCTAAGGAGTAATTGTAACCAAGGAGATGAATAACCTGTACACCAAAAAGTATAAAACATTGAAGATGTATCCAGATAGAGGGATCCAAGATGGCTGAATAGGAGCAGCTCTGGAGTGCAGTTCCCAGTGAGAACAACGCAGAGGGTGAGTGATCACCGTATTCAAAATGAGTTTTTACTGCCCACAGACCAGGAGATTCCCAAGCTGAAAAGTGCCACGAGTTTCCAGCATGACTGTTTCAGCTGGCACAGTGGGTATCTGCACACAACCTCACACAAACCTGGGCGGCTGTTTCTACTGGCTCCTGGAACCACTGGGAGGCAGAGCCGCCCATTCAACATAAAAGGGGCTGAAAAAGGGAGCCAGGTGATCTGGCTCAGCAGGTCCCACCCCAACAAAGACCAGCAATCTGAAACGCAGAACAGAAAATCAAACACTGCATGTTCTCACTCCTAAGTGGGTGTTGAACAATGAGAACACATGGACACAGGGAGGGGAGCATCACACACTGGGGTCTGTTGGGAGGGACTAGCAGAGGGACAGCAGGGGATAGGGAGGTTGGGGAGGGATGACATGGGGAGAAATGCCAGATATAGATGATGGGGGGATGGAGGCAGCAAACCACATTGCCATATATGTACCTATGCAACAATCCTGCATGTTCTGCACATGTACCCCAGAACCTAAAGTTCAATAAAAAATACCTATCTATAAAATACAATTTTTAAAAAACTGCAAAACATTAATGAAAGAAATTGAAAAAGGCATAAATAAATGAAAAAATATCCTGTTTTCATGGGTTAGAAGAATTACTATTGTTAAAATGTCCATATTACCCAAAGGGATTTGCAGATTCAATGCACCCCTATTAAAATTTCAATGACATTATTCAATTAAATAGAAAAACAACCATAACATTTGTATAGAAGCACAAAAGACCACAGGAAAAAAAGGGCAGCTAGAATTTTTATATCATGTCAAATCTATAGTTTATATGAGAGTGTTGCCATCTTAATTAATATTAAGCCTTCTGATACATGAACATAAAATGTTATTTTGGCCTTCTTTAATTTCTTCCAACAATGTTTTGCAGTTCTCAGTGTATAAGTCTTATAGTTCCTTTTATTAAATTTATTCCTAGGCATTCTGTGTATATAGAATATACTAAGTTAATTATTTTCTTACTGTAAATAGAATTATTTTTGTTCCATTTTCAGATTGTGTATTGCTACTATATAAACATATTGGGGTTTATATACCGATCATAAACCTACAACCTAGCTAAATTTGTCTTAGGCTTGTGATCATTTATGATATGTCTACATTTTAGTTTTTTCATCTTTAACCTGGAGTTTGTTGAGCTTCTTGGATGTGTAGATTAATATTTTTCATCACATTTAGGAATTTTAGGGCCATTATCCAAATATGCTTTCTCCCCCCCGCTTTCTCTCTGCTCTCCTTCTGAGACTCCTGTTATGAATTGTTGTACTTCATGGTGTCATGTGGGTCTCTCTAAGGATCTGTTCATTTTCATTATTTTATCTTTCTTCTTCTCAAACTGTGTAATCTAATTGTCCTATTTTCACATTTGCTGATTCTTCTGCTAGCTCATATCTGATGTTGAGCTCCTCTAGTAAATGTTTTCAGTTATTAAACTTTGCAACTCCAGAATTTCTATTTGCTTCTTTATGGTTTTTGTCTCTATTGATATTTTCTATTTGGTGTGACACAGTGCTTGTGATTCTTTTTAATTCTTTAGACATGGTTTTCTTTATTTCTTTGAACATACTTACGATAGCTGATATAAAGTGCTTGCTAAGTAAGTCCAACATCTGGGTACCATCAGAGACAGTTTCTACGAAAACTGTTTTTCTTATACATAGACCATGATTTCCTGTTTCTTCGCCTGTCTCATAAGTAATTTTTGGCTGAAATTTGAATAACAGAACATGACAACTCTGGAAGTGAGATCTGACCCACTCTCCCAAGCTTTACTATTACTGCTGTATTTTGTTGTTACTATTGTTATAGCTGTTTGTTTGTTTGTTTGGTGACTTTCCTGGACTAATTCTTTAAAGTCAGTATTTCCTGTACCGTGTAATCACTGAACTCTGCTTGTCTAACTTAGTGGTCAGATAATGAGAGAACACAATTTTTTTTAAATGCCTCCAAGCAATCAGTCTTCTACCTTTGCAGAGGAGCTCTGTGTGTATGTTGAGTCATGCCTTCAGCACTAGGGCAGTTTAAAACTCTGCCTTAGCCTTCACTTCCTACTTGAGCAAATCCTTTAGGTCTGCCAGAGTTGAGACATGAGAACTACCTTAGGTATTTTCTCAGCATGTGCACAGTCTTGGCCATGATCATGGCTTTCTAGATCTGCAGAAACATATCAGAGCTTTTAAAATCCTCTATGGCCATTTCATTTCTTAAATTTTTCTTCTAAGTTTTTTGGTCAGCTTCTTATTTGCCCCAGGTTGTATCTCTACTTCAGGCAGCTTCAATATTTAAAAACTAGCACTGATAATTTTTGAAAAATGCCCTGGAGATACAGTACTTCCTTCTGAGTAAGCTCTAAATTGAGGAAAATAATAACAACTTGCAAACTGGTCATTTTTGGGAAATTGGCAGACATATCAAATAATGATAGTTCTCTAGAGATGGGGCTTTTGTGGGAGCTCTAACTTAGTCTGCCCCATCCAGTGGCTGATAGTGCTCATTTTCACATGCCCTGTGGCTACAAAGACTCTAATGTTCATGCTTCTGTGGAAAGAAGTTTGAGAATAGAAAAGGTTGAAATGCCACAGAGCTCACTGTTCTTCCTGACAGTCAGTCATTTTTTTAAATATACATTCTTTATAATCTCAATAGCTTTTGGTTAATTTTCAGAGTTCTAAAATAGTCAATGTTGACAGTTTTTGTCAGTGATTTTGCTGCCTTTATGAAGGAGTGGAGTTATGAAAGTCCTCACTTCACCATTCTAGAAGTTTTGTCATAAATAGCTTTTATTTTTTTAAATATATTCCTTCAATACCTAGTTTCATATATATGTGTGTGTGTATGTGTGTGTGTGTGTGTGTGTGTAACTACATGAATTGGATGGTGAGTAACCACAGTAAACACAGATCACTTCTATGAGAGATGATCACAAAAGTCTTCAAAAAAGCAGTAACCCTTGAAAAGTGCTAGGAATTTCAATAAGCAGAAGTGGAACAGAAGAGCACCTTGGAATAAACATTCTGGCTGCATTCATAACGTTTAAAGATCCTTCCAATGAAAAACTCTGGTTGCTACTGTATTTCTGTGCCCATTCTCTTTTGTCTTGTAGGGTTTCTGCTGAGAGATCCACTGTAAGTCTGTTGGGTTTCCCTTTATGGGTAACCCAACCTTTCTCTGTGGCTACCATTGGCATTTTCTCCTTCATTTCAACACTGGTGAATCTGACAATTATGTGCCTTGGAGTTGCTCCTCTCGAGGAATATCTTTGTGGTGTTCTCTATTTCCTGGACTTGAATGGTGGCCTAGCTTACTAGGCTGGGGAAGTTCTCCTGGATAATATTGTGAAGAGTGTTTTCCAGCTTGGATTCATTCTCTCCATCATATTCAGGTACACCTATCAAAAGTAGATTAGGTCTTTTTACATAATCCCATATTTCTTGGAGGCTTTGTTTATTTCTTTTTACTCTTTTTTCTCTATTCTTGCCTTCTCATTTTATTTCATTGAGTTAATCTTCAATCTCTAGTATCCTTTCTTCTGCTTGGTTGATTCAGCTATTGAAACTTATGTATGCTTCATGAAGTTCTCATGCTGTGTTTTTCAGCTCCATCAAGTCATTTATATTCTTCTCTAAGCTGTTTATTCTAGTTAGCATCTCCTCTAACCATTTTTCTAGGTTCTTAGTTTCTTCGCATTGGGTTAGCACATGTTCTTTTAGCTCTGAGAAGTTTGTTATTACCCACCTTCTGAAGCCTGTTTCTGTCAATTTATCAGATTCATTCTCTATTAATCTTTCTTTGATCCCTAGCTAGTGAGGAGTTGTGATCCTTTGGAAGAGGAGCGGCATTCTGGTCTTTGGTGTTTCCATCCTTTTTGCACTGGTTTCTTCCCATCTTAGTGGCTTTATCTACCTGTTGTCTTTGTAATTGGTGACTTTCGGATGGGGTCTCTGAGCAGACATCCTTCTTGTTGATGATGAAGTTATTTCTTTCTGTTTTTTAGTTTTCCTTCTACCAGTCAGGCCCCTCTGTTTTAGGACCACTGGGCGTCCACTCCAGATCCTGCTTGCCTGGGTATCACCCGTGAGGGCTGCAGAACAGTAAGGGTTGCTTCCAGTTTCTTCTTCTGTTATCTTCATCCCAGAATGGTACCTGCAAGATGTCAGCCTGAGCTCTCCTTTATGAGGTGTCTCTTTGGGTATACAGGGGTAGGGGAGCTGCTTGTGGAGACAGTTTGTCCCTTATAGGAGCTCAAGTGCTGTGCTGGGAGCTCCATTGTTTCATGCAGAGATGCTGGGCAGGTACTTTTAAGTCTGCTGCAGCATAACTCAAAACCGCCTCTTTTCTCAGGTGCTCTGTCCTAGGAAGGTTGGGGTTTATTTATAACTTTCTGATGTGCTGCTGCCTTTTTTCAGAGATGCCCTGCCCCACATGGAGTAGTCTAGTCACAGTATGCCGGCAAAGGGTTGCTGAGTTACCGCAGACTCTGCCCAGCTTCAGTGTGAACTGCCTCAGTACTGGCAGACTACCTCGGTAGTGGTGGTCACCCTTCCCCACACTGAGCTGGACCATCCTGGGTTCAGCTGAGCTTGCTGCAAAACTCTCAATTCATAGCGTTTCAGATTGCTCATTTTGTGGGGGTGGTACCTGCCAAGCCAGATCGCCTGGCTCCCTGTCTCTGCCCCATCACTTTCAGTGGAATGGGCTGCTCCGTCTCCCAGCCATTCCAGCTGCTAGTTGAAATGGCCACCAAGATTTGTGTGAGTTTCTGTGCACCAAGCTGGCACTAGCTGAAACCACCATGCTGAAAACTCATGGCACTTTTTGGCCTGGGAATCTCCTGGTCTGTGGGCAGTGAAAGTTTGTTTGGAAATGCAGTGATTAGTCACTCTCTGCATTGTTCTTTCTGGGAACTGCACTCCAGAGCTGTTCCTATTCGACCATCTTGGATCCTCTCCCCTCAATAAATTACATTTTAAATAAATCAGTCTAGATTTTATTCACTGGCCATCAACACTGCACTTAAAATGTGGCCTCTGAAAAGGCCATCAGTCTCCCTGGAATCCTCTTAGTGCAAGGAGTTATCAGGTTTTGTAGCAGCATCCAGAGCAGGCAGGGGAGACATACCAGGCACTTTAGTCCTTTGCATTTTCCTCCTAACCAAGTCCTTGGGCATTTGAAGACATGCGAGTAAGAGCAGCATTTTCCTTGGGTGGCCTGCAAGACACTCTTACTGCATATTTCAAGCAGAATTCATTATCCTCATCCTGGACACCTGCCCTGGCTCCTGTACCTATCATCTCAGCAGCATTCCTTCTACCTGGCAGCCCATATGAACATTCTGGAGTGGTTTTTATACTCTCCCTCTATCCTTACCTGCCAACTTTTAATCTGCCACTAAATCCTGTCCAGTCTGCATTGGCAGTGCTGAGGGAGTAATCTCCATACGCACTGGTGGTCCAGGGTGTCATCATCTCCCTGCAGGGCTCCTGCTGAGACTTTATGTCTGTACTGTGTCCTCCAGGGCCTGCTCTTCCACACCACTGCCAGCAGAACCCAGTGCCATCACTTCCCCCAGAGAATGCTGCCTACCCCAGTCCTATGAGATGAAGTCTCGACTCTTTAGCTCTATACACATGACCCTTGACATATGGTCTGGCCACAACCCTCTTTACCACCTCATCTCCCAATACTTCCACCCTAGGCATTCATACCATTTGTCAGATAAACCTGGTTTCCAATCCTTGCTTTTACATACAGCTGCTTATTATCTCTGTCTGAAAATACGTGGGGTTTTTTTCTTTTTTTTTTTGGAGTTTCACTCTTGTTGCCCAGGCTGAAGTACAATGGCATGATCTTGGCTCACAGCAATCTTCACCTCCCAGGTTAAAGCAATTCTCCTGCCTAAGACTCCTGAGTAGCTGGGATTACAAGGTGCCCACCACCATTCCCAGCTGACTTTTTGTATTTTCAGATTCGGGGTTTCACCATGTTGGTCAGGCTGGCCTGTAACTCCTGACTTCAGGTGATCCACTAGCCTCACACTCCCAAAGTGCTGGGATTACAGGCATGAGCCATCATGCTGGCAGAAAATATGTCTTAATTCTGCTTTACCTTGCACATGCCTGCATGGTTGCAGATCTAAATTAAATGTCATCATCTTTTGTTTTGTAATTGTTATTATAATTATATTCAGAAGTATTTTTTTGAGATGGTTTCTTATTATGTTGCCCAGGCTAGTCTTGAACTCCTGGGCTCAAGCAATCCTCCCACTTCTGCCTCCCAAGTAGCTGGAACTACAGACGTGTGATTGCACCTGGTTGTATTCAGAATTACTGAGCACTTACTGTGAACCTATGTGCCAAGTACTGTATGTCATCTCATTTAAGATCACACCAACCTTATGAGTTATGCACATGAAGAACTGAGCTGAGACTTAGAGAGGTGAATTTGCTCATTTCACACAGATGGAATTTCAAAGACAGTGCCTAATGCTGGTGCTCATAACCCCATGAGCCCCTGGAGATAAATCCAGAGAGCCCCTCCTGAGGCTCTGTGCCATAAAGCTCCACTCCATGACTTCTATCCACCCTTGTGCTATAGCACCATGCATGGAATAAGATGTACCTATTTAATCTTATTTGAATCCTGATCTTTAAAAATCAACTGTTCAAAAAGACACTTATTTGTAGGACAGCCAAGACAAACTTGAACTCTCACTACATATTTGATGATACTGAGGAATTATTAATTATTAATACTGTGATTATTTTTTAAAGCTGTGATTATATAGAGGCATGCTAGACTATTTAGAGATTAAATTATATGAAGTCGAGAAATGCTTGAAGGAACAATATAAAGAGATAGGAAACAACTTTTGGCATTATGTTGATAATTATTTTAAATGGGTGGCACATTCATGGGGGTTCATTCTCTCTCTTTTTTTTTAACCGACGGGGTCTCTCTCTGTTGCCCAGGCTGGAGTGCAATGGTGCGACCAAGGCTCACTGCAGCCTAGACCTCCCAGAATCAAATGATCCCATCACCTCAGCCTCCGGGTAGCTATGTCTATAGGTGTGCACCACCATGCCCAGCTTCTTTTGTTGTTGTGTTGTTTTGTTTTGTCTTGTTCTGTTTTTTAGAGAGACAGGATTTCACTATGTTGCTGATGGTGGTCCTGAACTCTTAGAGGCAAGCAATCTGCCCACCTCGGCCTCGCAATTTGCTAGGATTAGAGGCATAAACAACCATGTCCAGGCTCGTTTCATTATTTAGTATGTATGTGTTAGAAATTCTGTATGTTAGAAATTCTATATGTGTTAGAAATTCTGTATAATGAAAATATCCTACGGACTCCCTCAAACAAAGGGGTTTGAGTGTTTGCTTATCCTCCTGCTTTTCAGTTCTTGAAGAGCAGAGGACGTCTGCGTCTCAGTCAGCTTTGAATCTGCACCACCAGCACGGTAACTTGCATGAAGTAGAAAGTCAGCGTCTCCTGAATGATGAGGTGGTTACTATGAAAGTCCCTTCTAAAGGAGGGGAACGATGCTTCCTTTCCTCCTGACAGTCCTACTTCAGCCACTGGCACAATGCATGGGCCCTCGGGGAGAGCTGAGGCCAGCCGCTAAAGGTGGACACGCTGTTCCATCCCAGTTCCCTTGCTTCTATGGCATTTCTATCTGGTTCATCTTGGGTTCCTGTAGGACTTCTCTTCCTCTGGACACTGAACCAGCTGCTTCTCAACTCAGTGGCTTGCATTTCTCTACGTGCTCTGCTTGCTTTTGTGAGGTAGCCCTCAGGTCCCAGCCAGGCTCAGCTAACACCACAGTTTAACAAGGAAGGGATTAGGTCTTACCCTTTAAAATGTGACTGCTGGCCCCATGCCAATGGCTTGGTTTGACAGCTGGACCTATTATGGATGTGAATAATTTGAAACTTGTATTCTTTACAGCAACGCAAATTTATGAGCAGAGACTGAGTCTCAGAGAATAGGCTCATTCAGCACATCCATTCCCCACTTTCACCTGCTGCTACAGGTCCTTTGTCAGAGGGCCAGAGCCCACTTCTCTGGTGCATGGGACTTCCCAAGGCTCACAGCTGAGGCTGCCTGGGGAATTCAAGGCAGCCTTGGTGTTTCTCCAGCAGTCAGGCTTTTGCTGCACTCAAGTCTCTATGCTTCCTAGTCACCTACAGCCACCCTGCAGAGAAAGGCAGGGCCCTCCCTGCTAAGTGCCAAGTGGTGGAGGGCAGCAACAGGCCGGCTGGCTGGGGTCAGAGAGCAAGCAAGGCACTCCTCCAACCCATCAGACTCTGAAGAGTTTTAACATTTGATCAAGATTCACAACAGTCTCCAACGCAGGAGGAGACAGCCTCAATGAAGAGGAGAATTGGCAAGCTGAAAAGCACCCAAATCAGTTAAGAAACTCAGGCAAGCGAGGCATTCTCAGGAGCTCCCACAGTTTGAGGCTCCATCCTCCTTGATGCTGGGCAAATAACATGTGCTCTAGTTGTATCAAGTCCAAATCTCCATCTGAGAGAGACAGCGGCAGCTCAGAAGTAGCTAAAGAGATGGCATGAGCGGGGAGGGTGTTCTAGAGAGAACCAGCTACGTGGTGGTACAGAAGTGGTAGAGGCTGTGAGCCACCACCAAAAACCATCCGGAATGAAGGACTTACTTCTCCAACTGCTGGGAACGCTGCAGCCCAATGTCCTCAGCTGTCAGCCTCTTCAGGGAGTGACTCCACTGAAGGAAGACTCCTTGCTCAGGACATACCCGCTTCTCAGGGTAGCGTACATCCCATGACTGATGCACAGGGTGGTGTAAGAGCTTCACTCAACTGGGTCACTCTGCCCAACTGAGCACAACCCTGTGGACTCATCCCACCTTCAGAGTTCCCTCTAGGGTCAGCTGAGGTTTTCATCAGGAGACTGAATCACAGACTGACTTCTCCTTCTACCCAATCCTGCTTTCTTCCCTACCCTTTCCTTCTCTGCCCTTCCTTTCCCTTTTTTTCTAAGAATGCACATGGTGGGGATATGGCATGGTAAAGTTGGTACAGCCACAGAAGGAGGTGAGAAAAAGGCTTGGAAAGAAGAGGTTTATTACACTCACAGATCCCAGCAAGAAGCCCAGGCATAAAGTCTCAGCAAGAGCCCTGCAGGGAGATGGTGACACCCTGGACCACCAGTGAGTGTGGAGATTACTCATTCAGCATTGCTGATGCAGTCTGGACAAAATTTAGTGACAGACTAAATGTCAGCAGATAAGGAGAGAGGGAGACTGTATAAAAACCATGATAGAATTTCTGCCAGGTAGAAAGGATGCTACTGAGATGATAGATACAGGAGCCCGAGCAGGTGTCCATGATGAAAATAATGAATTCTGCTTGTTATATGCAGTAAGAGTAGCCTGCAGGCCACCCAAGGAATCTGTGAGTGTAATAAATGCTATGCAGGGCCACAGAGAAAGCACCAGGCTTTGGTCAAGTAGGAGAAGGTAGGAATGAGACAAAGTCCAGGCCACAGCCTTCACCGGGCTTTCCATGGCATGACAGAGTGAACAGCATAGGGCTGGCTAATCTGAATAATTCTAGTGAGCTGTGGGTTACAGGAGTGATACCTTGCCTGATACCTTGCCCTGAGATGATTCAGCGCAGAGAAAATGTGGGCTTGAGGGTACATTAGCTAAGAAGGTGGCAGGGGATATAAACTTGGGATGAATTGATTTGCATATGAAAGGAATGTTCACAGGTAAATTGTGATCGTCCTTAGGAATTCGCTAGCCCTGGGAGGAGCAGTCTCTCCTCAGGTCTGTAAGGCCCCCAAATACCAAAGCATTGGGAACATGGAAAATAAAAACACAGTTAATGCATTGGCTTTGCAGTGAGTGGATGCCAAATGGACAAAATACAGAATCTAAGAAAACACAATTAAAACACCCTTCCCCTTCCCCTCCTTAGCTGTTGATGCCCAAAGCGCTGCCTAACAAACCTTCTGAGCTCCACATTCCCATCCTGCATGTCTCCTGTGTGCCGAAGACTGCGAACAGAGCCGGTAATAGAGAGTGAGCAAGTTCACCTTCAAGATGCTCGACAGAGACACACATATGTAGTTGCTCAATTGTTTGATACAGCACACGGCATGCTGGTTAAGAGTAAAGCTTTCGAGTGAGAGAGACCTAGTTTCAAATACCACCACTGCATTTACTAGCTGTGTAATTTGGAGAAAGTCACTTAACCTTTCTATGCTTCAATTTCCTCACCTGTAAAATGTTAACAATTACACCAATTGAACTGGTTGTCCTAGAGATTAAATGAGATGTGATATGAAAAGAGTTTATTACAGTGTTAGGTCTAATACATGATGCTATACAACAACAACAAAAAAAAACCAAAGTATTCCTGAGAAAACAATAGCACAGACAAAGGGAGGTTTAATTCTATCGGAGGGTAGGAAAGGAAGACTTCTCAGAGGCAGTAAGGTCTGACTTTGGAAATGTAGGACAAGTATGGACTTGTTTAAGCAGACACAAGGTGGAGAATGTGATGGTAATTTTGGCCTAAAATGCCATTAGGTTGTCCATGACAGAGCTTCTCTTAATCAAGCATTAAAATCCCATGACAGTGGAGAAAAGCTCAAAAATATATAGCAAGGGATTCCAGGGTACCACAGAGTCTAAGAATCCTCTCTTGGTAATAGTGACACAGAACCACCACCATCAATGAGGCCCAGGCTGTCAAGAGACCCTCATGCAGATAAAGTGGAACTACAGCAAAGGATCTGCATCGGTTAGGAGGTGCTCAGCTGCAAGTGACAAAAGACCCCACAAGCACTCCAAGGCTGAGGAGATGCATTCTCACAAGACAGTCCAAGGGCTGGGCATCCCACCCCTGTTCCACAGTGGCCCTGGCTGGCCTCGTACATACATTGGCTCTGTCCTCACGAAGCCTTCCCTAACCACAAGGCAGCTTCAGCAACTCTATACACTGTGTCTGATACAGCAAAGTCTGGAAACAGAGAAGGGGAGCTGTTCTTCCTTGTGTCTCTTTTTCCAGAACAAAGAAATCTTTCCTGTAAGTTCTCCACACCCCACTGATCAAAATTATGCTTCCTGCCTCTGTCAATAACTGCTAGTAGTAATTTAGCATGTGTGTATGTCATCTTTTTACCTTAACTAGCCATGTCTTCCTTTATTGAGCTAGCCCATTGTTTGTTAACAGCTACACAGAGCTCCATTAGTGGAATGAAAGTAAAATTACCACTATAGACAAATCAAAATCCACCTTCCAGGATTTTGAGTCTATCTTATCTAGATCAGAGATCTTGTGCAGAATGGGGTAGATATCTGCACAAAACCAGAAACCTGCATATCAGAAGACACTGTTTTAAAAAATGAGCCAGCCCCAACATGGTGAAACCCTGCCTCCACTAAAAATACAAAAATCAGCCGTGCATGGTGACATGCGTCTATAATCCCAGCTACTCAGGAGGCTGAGACAGGAGAATTGGTTGAACCCAAGAGGCGGAGTTTGCAGTGAGCCAAGATTGCGCCAGTGCACTCTAGACTGTGCAACAGGAGTGAAACTCCATCTCAAAAAAAAAAAAAAGCCAGCCCAATACATAAAAACAGAAAGTTAAGGGGAAATGTAATATATGACACATGCCAAGTTACCTATTATGTAAAACACAAACAAAACTCCATCTCTCTCCATATATATGTGTGTGTATATGTAAGAACATCCATGCGTGCAAGTATGTGCATTCATGTGTCTAAGTATATATGTATATCTGTGTGTATATTTCCGTAGTAAAGAATGAAATGAAGTCTTGAATGTAGGGCAAAGGGGTTTCAATTGAAAAATGATAAAATAAGGAAATCACTAGAGCATAGCTGCACTTTTCAAATAGTTGGTATGGAAAATTATCCAAGTTGAGGTTTGAATCAGGGAGACTGAGGATTGTGAGGCACCTGTAGGGTTGTAGTGAGTGTCGATGAGACATGATGGATTTGGATGAGAAACATTTAGAGGAGAGATTTAGAGTGATCTGGTACCTGTATAGAGAGTCTCAGAAATAAATATATAAATAACAATGACCAACATTAACCAAAAGTGATTATGTAGTACCTGATGATGGTGGAAAATGGTAGATAGAGGTTAGACAGATGATAGATAGATGATAGATAGATGATAGATAGATAGATAGATAGATAGATAGATAGATAGTAGATAGATAATAGACAGATAGATAGATAACTATTCATTTGAACCTTACTCATATTCCTAGACAGAAGGTGCTATTTTTGTCCCATCTCACAAATGAGGAAGCTGAGGCACAGATAGATTGAACAATTTATTCAAGGTCACAGCTAAGGAATGAAATTAGAAGCTCGTACCCACACAGCCTCCCACTTGAGCCAAGCATTTTCATGTTAGGGAGTTGGTCTTTGAAGATTGGAGAAAAGATAGGGCCACAGCTCTCATGGGGCTTCCTCTGGAAAATGTCCTATCTCTGTGACTTTTGTTTACTCACTTATTCATTCAGGTGTTTCTTCTTTACAGCCTAAACATTCGCAAAACACAATTCCCCACTGGCTGCCACTGACTTTTTAGAGCATATGCAGTGCTGACTTCAGAGTGAATTGTCAAGTGTGATCCTGTTGAAGATGCAGACTGCCTGATCAAGCACCAACACTGTCACAGGCACCTCAGAGACTTTTGTGGGGTCCAAACCAGTTTCTCCCTTGGCCTTCGGCCACTCTTTCCCTGAACAGGTATTCCATATTTAGGGCCTCAAGGCCTCTTTTGCTCCCTCTGGATGGGGGGTGCTTTCCCCTGGGTTCTGACACACCTCTCAGGGAAGCTGAGCTGTTTCTTTCCCACTACCAAAGGATTTCTTACTAGGATCCTTACTCGAAGCCCCCACCCCTAACCTGGGTGGGTTGGTCTAACCAAGATTGCCTTAGAATTATAAAAGAAATGGCACGCCACTTCCAAGTCCCATTTCCCACCCCCGGTCCACACTTCCCATTCTCTACTCCAGCTAGAACTGCTGAGCTGAGTCCCGTCAACTTGCATTCATGAGCAAAATAAATGATGGCTATTGTTTCCAACCACCAGGGAAGTTCATTTTATACCAGTAGGTGTAATTAGAACATGTCATCATCAAACACAGTCAATCAATTAATATAATTATATGTGATAATATTTATATGTGACCCCCCCAACAGGCATTTGATACAACTAAACATTTATTCCTTATTAAGGACTCTTTGTAAGTGATGAAGAAGAGTCCCTTATTATGGTCATGAATCTCTGTCCAAAGCTATGAATTAATATTAATATCCTACACACTGTGTACCACTGTAGACATTCATTCCCATTGAAATCTGAAGAAAAAAAGACATCAAAATTACATGATAGCATCCTGGAAGTCTGAGCCAATACATTAAAATGTGAAAAATAAATTAGAGGTATAATATCATCAGGGAGATCAAATTAACAATAATCACAGATCATATGGCTGTCTACCTCAAAGACTTAAAATTAAAACCCTGTGGGAAAAGGACCAAAGTGTCACAATTTGCAAAATTTAAAAAAAAAAATTTAAGCTGTACCTTTGGGCTTACAACAGTTAGCATATGATCTATCATTAAGTCACATGCATCTAAGGACCATTGATTGCCTTAAACACCAAATAAGCTATACAAGGATTCGGAATTACTGCTTATAAGAATGAGCTCAGTCTGCTTGGTAATGTAGCAGAATGCCTAACTGGTTACGTTCTGAAGCTAGACAGCCTGGATTCAGATTCCAGCTCCCCCACTCACTGCCCTTAATGGCCTTAGGCATGTTATCTAAACTCAGGCCTCAGCTTTCTCCACAGCAACATGAAAATGTTAACAATGATACCTAGTGTATGCAGCTGTGATAACAATTAAATAATTTTATAGGGAAAGTGCCCAGAATATTGAGTAGAACATAATAAGCATTATAATTTGTCAGGGTTCTCCAGAGAAGCAGAACCAATAGGAGATAAGAGAGATAGTGTTAAATAGAATTTGTGACAGGCCATTGATTTGGACTAGACTCCTGTACTGGGCCCGAGACATCTTCAGTCACAGGAAATCAGCTGATTCGAATAAGGCAAAACACCAGGCTGTAACTAATTTCGTTGTACTCTTCACCCCCCTGCCATTTTCTGTCCATAAATGCTTCCTCGCCATGTAGAAGCAGGAGTTTTTAGAGCTTAATTTCTCATTCTGAAGGCTGCTCAATTCACAAATCATTGTTGTCGGAGGGTTTTTTTGCTCAAAAACCTCTGATAAATTTAAACTTGCTTAAGGTTTTCCCTTTTTAACAACAGGTAGAGAGATACATAGATAAGTAAGAAATTGTCTCGCACAACTTTGAAGGCTGGGAAATTTTATGATCTGTGATCAGCAACTGGAGATCCAGAAAAAGTAGTGATGTAATTCAGTCTGAGTCCAAAGGCCCTACACTCCTGGGGATCCAATGGTGTAAATCCCAGTCCAAGAGCAGAAGATGAGATACCCTGGCTCTAGCAGTGAGACAGGAAGAAAAGGGGGTGAATTCCTTCTCCCTCTGCCTTTTGTTCTAATCAGGCCGTTAATAAATTGCATGAGCCTCCACATTGGTGAGAACGATGGATACTTTCCTGAGTCCCTTGATTCAAATGCTGATCTTATCCAAAACATCCTCGCAGGCGCACCCAGAAATAATGTTTAATCTGGGCACCCCACAGGCCAGTTAAATTGACACATAAAATCAGCCATTGCAGTCATTACTATTAGAATAAATTCTTAGGCTGGGGTCCCCACCTGACTCAAGGAAGAAGTAGGTAGTTGCTTTATTCTAATAAAAAGCACTAGTGACTTTACAGTTAGACTAAAAATAACTGTGCATATATCTGTTAAAATGTAATATACATAAAATCTATGCTTAAGCACTTCTAATTCTAGGAATTTATCTTAGACATATGTGACATGGTAAAAGGCCCCAGATAAAACTGCATACCTCAACCATACCTCAGCTTTCTGTTGAAACTGCTCTCTATAACCCAAATGTGAATAAGTAATTAAGGACTGTGATTGCCACCCTACCCAGACAATGTGTAAACCAATGCTAATCTTAGCAGTTGTGAACCACTTAAGTGACAATCAGAATGTCCCCGGCTCTCGGAATGTCTGGAGCCCCTCACCCTCATCTTCGCCCAGGAATCCACTGGAATGTCCCAAACCCCCTCACCCCCATCTCCACCCAGAAGGTGATTTGAATCCACTAGCCCTCGGAATGTCTGAAGCCCCTCACCCCATCCCCTCTCCTCACCCCCAAGGTGATTTTTACGGGTATAAAATGTCTTGTCACCCTTCTTTCTCTGCCACAGGTTGGAGAGACGTGAGTTCTCCATGGTCACCAGCAATAAACCCTGAAATTTGGCATACTTTTGTCTTGGTGTTGACTTTCTATGCTCGGTCCAGTATAACACATATACACTTACATCTGCAAAATTAGTAGACACAAAGTTACTCATTACAGCATGGATTCTAATAACCAAAACAACCTAAAATGGCCATCAATAATAGACCTGTTAAATAAATCATGGCAATTGGCTAATATATGGAAAGTTCTCTAATATACATTGATAAAAAGATTACAGAATGGTTTGCATAATATTCTACCCCTTGGTAAAAATTATAAATGTATGTGTGTTTATATTCACATATATTCATATACATACACTTTACCTTATATAAATGTACATCTCTGGAGTATACACTAAAAACAGGCAAATGATTGCTTCCTGGGAGATACACTGATTGACAGAAGAAGAGGGGTGAAAAGTCAGCCTTATTCCTCACTGTCTGCCATTTCGTTCATTTTGAGTTTTGTACCTTGAATTTGTATCACCTATACCATAATAAGTATTTTTAAAGACATGTGCAAAATCTAAATAAAGAAAATCATGCAGTAAAACCAAAGAAATGTGAAACCATGCAACAATAGAATAATATTTGCCTATAAAAATGGCAATCTTTTTGTTTGGTTTGATTTGAAGATACAGTTTGATCTCAGTGTTCATAAAGAGGCAGAAAACAAGAGCTCTCATACGCTGCCAGTGGTAACTAATCACTCCAAACATTTGGTACAGCAATTAATTTACAGTTTTAGATGAGTTACCCTCTTCTAAAAACCTATCCTAAGGCATTAACTAAAGTTGGGGACCAAGATTTATGCACAAATGTTAAATCCACATAACTAAATAATGTAGAGCCTTTAAAATAATGTTTTTGAAATATATATGGCAAAATGAATATTATACACTGGATTTTTTAACAACATTAATATTTTTCATGTTTATTAAGCTTATTTTTCATGATAAATGTAATACTTGAATATTTTAAATAATGAATACTAGAGGGAACATTGTGAGATAACATCAGATAAATAAATAAATAGTACATGAAGCCATCTATGCTGTCCCATTCTAATTTTTTATATATTTTTATGCAGTGGCAGGTTTGCTTGTCTTACTGATACCAGGAAACTTTATTCATGCCACACATCCCATAGCTTTAGCTTCTATAGTGCCTTAACAATATTCAAGACATGACAATCAGATAAAGAAATATAAGGATATTTTATCAATGTAGCATCACTGGAGCAGGCTATGCCCCTTGTCAAATCTAATGCTAACAAAGACACTTTAATAATTGACCCTCTGCCATATCACAATATCTTCTCTACTAACTCAGTCATATCCCCATTCTCAGCACCTTCTGGGGCTGCAGGGCTGAAAGCCTAGAATCTACTTTTCCAAGACTACTTTTCCAACAGGATTTTAGTTAGATTTGGCTACTGAAGGGCATTCATATGAGATCCGGGAAGCACAGAGGAGGCAGAGTCATTGTCTCCACCTCATCCTGCAGCAGCTAGAGACAGGCTCACCAGTGTCAGCAGATGGCAAATATGTTGAGAGCCAGTAGCTTCCAAGTTTCTTTCTAAAAATGACTCATACTGCTTCTACAAGTTATTGAGATCATCAGTAGCAAACCCTATGGGATTCCTGCAACCTTCTGATCTTCTAGAGAGCTTTTCCATGAGTCCGGCTTTCCGGATTTCCTGAAAGCCAGTGGTACCCTCCTTGACCTTCACTCTCCTGCCTAGCTCTTCTAAGGGTTCTGAAAGCTCCTAGTACCCCATAGAAACTTCCTTTCTGATTTAGATACCTAGAGTGGTTGCTCTGCCCTTGACTAACTCCTGTCTGATAAGACTCACATTCAGGCCTCTCATGTCTTCATAACAAGGCACATCTCATTAAAAAAAAAAGCAATAGGAGCACAAGTTATTAATATTTCTGTTTTCAGAAATTCTATTAAAATGCTTATCTTCATGACATTTCATGCCTAAAACATGATCAAGCGAAAGTCTAGAGACTCTGGCACTTCTAACTTCTAGGTGTGCAAAACAGCGGTCCTTTCCAAGGGCAATTTCACCCCCTCCCACCCAGGTAACATTTGGCAATTTCTAGAGGCATTTTTTATCATTATAAGTCAAGCAAAGAGGTTTTGCCACTGTTATCTAGTGTGTAGAAGCCTGAGATGCTGATCAACATCCTACAATGCACAGGGAAGTCCCACAGCAAAGAATCCTCTGATCTGAAATGGCCTTAGTGCTAAAATTGAGAAGTGCTGCCTTAAACCTGATTCATTAATTCTCTGGGATCACTACATCAAAAATGCAAGTTACATAAATTTTATCTTCCATATGATAAGGGAAGAGAAATCTTTGCAAATAATTCCAAAAATGTGCCTTAGTCAAGACCTATGATACCAATGAGGGATCTATAACCAAGTTGTAGAATAGAGTATGTTCTTTCAAAATTGCTTTTAACCTGAGTAACCAAGGAACCAGAGGAAAGGTAATAAGAGAAAAAAGTGAAGAGAAAGAGACTCAAGCATAGAAATTAGGCCTTCTCTCTCCTGCAAAATAATGAGATCAATTATGGATGCTTTTTCTTTCACTCCTTACATTTGCCTTATTTTCCAAATTTTATATCATGGTCATACATTTCTTCGGTAACTACACAAAAAAATCAATAAGCATTATATTTTAAAATAGACAGAATGAGAATAAGCAACCATTCTGAAGAAATATTCTAGTCACATTGCTGCAAGTACTTTGCATCCTCTCTAAAATCCTCTTGGGGAAATAGAGACAAATAGAAAAATTATTCAACACCCACCAGCCTTATTGTTCAGCTTTATAACTATGAACCCTCCCACCAAATCTTATTAACAAGGTTTCTTAAAGGTGCTCAAGATGGCCAGGAGTGCGTTGTACATTTTTCCTCACAGTGACGATGGTTTGCAGGAGCAAGAATCTCACCCTGTTTAGATCAAAAGATTGCTGTTCAAAGGACACAGAATCCCCAGGAGAGAAGGAAGAAGGCAGCCTCCCACCCAGCATTCCACATGAGGCAGTCAAGCTGGATTGTGAAGGTCCCTGAGTGCGAAATTTTGTCGATGTTGAATTATGTGTGCCCATTAACAGCTACATTTTACTGTGCCATGGTATTTGTGACTAAAGTCTAGTTTTTAATCTGTGGGCTTCAAGGGTACAGCTCATTCCTGAAATTTAAAGACTCATAAAATATTTATTTTGTTATTTTAAATATATGAATTATTTAAATACCATTGGGCAGTACCTAGAACTAGGCCAAATGCTGCTCTCTCTTCTCTTCCAGCAATTTCATCTTAGCTCTGACAGGGAAAGATTAGCCATAGCAAGAGTTCCTAGCCATGAAACGTTTCATAAGACCCTTTACAAGCACTGCTAATACAAGCTTCAGGCCCTCTTGAAAACTCACAAGGAGTGCTATAGTTTAAATATTTGTTTCCCCAAGCCTCAAGTTGAAATTTGATCTTCAACATGGAGGGTGGAGCCTAATGGAAGGTGTTTGGATCATGGGGGTGGTTTCCTCATGAATAGATTATTGCCCTCTCTGAGGGTGGAGGGGAGCAAAAGAGTTCTTGCCAGGAGAGCTTGTTGTTAAAAAGAGTTGGGCATCTCTCTTCCCTCACTTCCTCTCTCGCCACATGATTTCTGCACATGCCAGCTCCCCTTCCCCTTCCACCATGAGTGGAAGAAGCCTGGAGCTCTCACTAGAAGGAGATGCTGGTGCCATGCTACTTTACAGCCTGCAGAACTGTGAACCAAATAAGCCTCTTTTCTTTAGAAATTTCCCAGCCTCCAGATAAACCCTGGAATATCTTTACAGCAATGCAAAGGGACCAAGACAAATAGTGTTTAGCCTATCTCTGAAAGGTAACTGCATAGGGGACTTCGTTTTCTTGTACCCATTATACCACATTGAGCTTAGAGAGGTCCGAGATCCAAGATAACCAATATTTCCAACTAGGTGTCTTGCCCCGGTTCCTATCTATACCAGGGTAGTACAAGTACTGTGGCAGGGAAACAAATTTAATATTTACAATTTCTCTACTGCCTTTCAAGAAGAACAAGCTCTAAAAAACATTTTTGGCAGGGCACAGTGGCTCACACCTATAATCCCAGAACTTTGGGAGGCCAAGGCAGACAGATCACTTGAGGTCAGGAGTTCAAGACCAGCCCAGCCAACATGGTGAAACCCCATCTCCATTAAAAAACACAAAATTAGCTGGGTGGTGGCAGGCACCTGTAATTCCAACTGCTCAGAAAGCTAAGGCAAGAGAATCGCTTGCACCCAAAGGGTGGAGGTTGCAGTCAGCTGAGATCACCCCATTGCACTCCAACTTGGGCAACAGAATGAAACTCTGTCTTGAAAAATTAAATTAAAATTAAAAATCAAAATGTTTTTGTTTACTGAAGGGATTATGAGTATGAGGATGCAAGACTGATGGAACTTTAAGAATGATAGATAAATTGCTCACTTAAGACAAGAAGGCGTATAATGAGATTCTAACTGATGGAAGGGGGAAAAGGTAAAGCTAGACCACAAGGGAGGAGAAGGTTTTAAGAACATTTAATTTTAAGAGTAACTTTGTAAGGGGAAACATAGCGAATGAGGCTATCTCTAAATCAAATGTTGCATATTGAGTGATATAGTCCTATCTTCCATTTCCCCTGGAAATCTTAATTAAAATATAGATTTCTTGCTAATGAGTGGAGCTTTGTACATCATAAGTATTCAACAAACATTTGTGATCTAATGAATGAATACACAGAAGAAGAATTGTTCAATGAAGTTGTATTTTCTCTTTGAGGGTGCAAAGAAAGTACTGAATCTTTTTTCTTTGGGACTATTAGACTGTCTTCATAATCATGGTTTTTAAGACTGCATGAATTTCAGCTCATTGGCATGCTATAATTTACGTCTTAATTGTGATTTGGTTGTTTCTTCTGCTTTTTTATCTGAGGCCATACTGAAATGAACATCTTGGGAAAACAGCCTGTTTCATCATACATACTGACAAAATTGCCTTACCAAAGGTGTGAGACCCAGCCTAAGCTGACAGAGCCATAAGATGATTGGGAAATCACAGTTTAAATCAGATAGGAAACCCAGGGTAGGCAGATTTGATAGGAAACTCAGAGCAGGCAGATATGGTTTGAACCCCCGTTCCCACTGGTACTCTTCAAAGCAGCTGGGTAGACCCAGGCATTGGTCATTGTGTGAATCTTTCTGAGGTCCACCCCATGGTGAGCCCAGTGCTGTGCCTTGAGAATACAGAAATGCCTTCAAGAACCTTATGGTATAATGGGAAGGCAAACATGTAAACAGGTTATTAAAATGTAGTAATATCAGTGCTATTATGGAGATACTGGTAATGCTTTTGAAAATTCAAGATACCAGCATCTAATCCAACCAGAAATTAAAATAAGTTAGAATAGCAGGGATGATTCTCGGAGAAGGTGTTGTCTATACTCTTTCTTGGAGGAGAAATCAAATCACTGATTTGAAGAATGGGAAAGGCAAAGATTTTCAGGCATGGAGAAAACCATGTGTAAAAGCACAGATGTGAAAGAGAAAGCATTTTGGTGCAAAGAGCATAAAATGTCATGTGTGTAAGGAAGACTGGGGAAACAGATGGGGATGGCTGAAAAGATAGATAAGCAAAAGATAGCATATAACGTTTTCTAAACACACCAATGGGAGTTTGGTCATCACACTACAGGCAAAACACGCTTCAAGCTGGGGTTAACTGTCATGATTGGATTTGCCTCATATAAAGATCACTGGAAAGCAAGGAAAAGCTGGAGGCAGGGAGGCAAATGGGAGTAATCCCGGAGATTAATGTTGAAGGATGGCTTCTGTAACAAACGTATAACAAACGTATCATGGAAGGCAGAGACCTCCTAACAGTTCCTAAGAAGGCACACCCGGGTTCAACAGAACTGCAAACCTCAGCCTTAACCACAGAAAGTAGTTTTCTCAACCTCCATAAGGTGAGTATTTTTCTCTCACTTTTCTCATTCAGTTCTAGCATAATCCCTCAGATTTCCAGTTTTTTTTATTTCTGGCTTCATTCCTAGATTCCATCTTCTGCTGATGGCTTCTTGATGCCACTTTGTTACTTGGATCACACTACACAATTAGCTCCTAATTTCTCCATAGATTCAGGGTAGCTCAGAATGCTGCCTGTGTTGCACCTTGATGTATGAATATGGGATCTACTGACTGGTATCTTCATAATATGTTTGGCCATCAATGTTATATTTCCATGAGCTCTGCCTATGAGAAACCGTATTAGTCTGGGTTCTCCAGAGAAACAAACCAACAGGACGCATGTGCACTAAAAGAAATTGGCTCATGTATTTACCGAGGCTGAGAAGTCCCAAGATCTGCAGTCTGCAAGCTGGTGACCCAGGAAAATCAATGGAGAAGTTTCAATCTGAATCTAAAGACCTGAGAGCCAAGAGAGCTGATGGCATCAGTTCCAATCTGAATCCAAGTCTGAAGCAGGAGAAAACTCATGTCTTCTTAAAGACAGGCAGACAGAAGTAATTATTTCTTAGTTAGACCTACATTCCATTCAGGCTTTTAACAGACTGAATGCTGCCAACCAACAATAGGGAGGCTAATCCACTTTGCTCAGTTCACCAATTCAAATACTGATCGCATCCAGAAACACCCTCACAGACACATCCAGAAATGATATTTGACCAAATATCCGGGAGCTCCTTTATCCAATCAAGTTGACACATAAAATTAACCATCACAGGAGTCAACATTACCCCAGCTAGGATTTGGAGGTCTTGTAGATGCCAGCATCTACACCTGTGTTCAGTTGGGTAGCCACATGCTTGAAATATGTGTAGTCTGAATTGAGAAGTGCTGTAATAGCAAAATATCAGATTTCAAAGACTTGGTATCAAACCAAAAAAGGTAAAAATCTCTCATTGTGATAGTTGATTTTAGGTGTCAACTTGACTAAATCAAGGGATACCTGAATAGCTGGTAAAACATTGTTTGTCTCAGTCACTGCATTAATTATTTTCAGTGCTTCAGTAAGCACTGAGTTCATCCCTCTTCTGCTGAAAGGGAAACCCAACTTGCCTGGCATTTGGTTAGAATAAGTGGACTTCCCTGGTGTGCCTATGAAGGTGTTTCTGTGGGAGAGTGGCATGTGAGTCGGTGGACTAAGTGTGAAGATCTGCCCTCAGTATGGGTGGGCACCATCCATGTGGAACAAAAACAGAAAAAGGGAAATTCTTTTTCTCTCTCTTCCAGAGCCCAGGCACCCTTCTTCTCCTGCCTGTTGATGTGAAAATGCCATGTTCTCTGGCTCCTGGACCCTGAAACTCATATAGCATCCCTCCAGGCCTTTGGTTCAGATTGAGAGTTAAACCACTGGATTCTTAGTTCTGAGGTCTCCAGACTACAACTGAGCTAGGCTCCTGGCTTCCATGGTTCTCCAGCTTGCAGAAGGTCAGTCATGGGTGAGCCTTCTCAGCCTCCATGATCAAGGAGACCAGTTTTCCTTTTTAAAAAATCCCTTTTCATATACATATTCTGTTGGTTCTCTTTCTGGAGATACATGACTAAAACACTTATTAATAATTTTATATTGATTACATCTTGAATGACAATATTGTAATATATTGGGTTAAATACAATATATCACTAAATTAATTTTACCTATTTTCTCTTACTTCTTTAATGTGGCTGATAGAAAGTTTCAAATCACTGATATAGCTCTCACTTTTTTTTTTTTTTTTTTTTTGAGACGGAGTTTCGCTCGTTACCCAGGCTGGAGTGCAATGGCGCGATCTCGGCTCACCGCAACCTCCGCCTCCTGGGTTCAGGCAATTCTCCTGCCTCAGCCTCCTGAGTAGCTAGGATTACAGGCACGCGCCACCATGCCCCGCTAATTTTTTGTATTTTTAGTAGAGACGGGGTTTCACCATGTTGACCAGGATGGTCTCAGATCTCTTGACCTCGTGATCCACCCGCCTCGGCCTCCCAAAGTGCTGGGATTACACTTGAGCCACCGAGCTCTCACTTTCATTTCCATGAGACAGTGGTGCTCTGGAAGGCTGGATAGAGGTATCAGTCAGCAAGGATTAGCAATAGGCCCAGACAAAAAAGTTTTAAGTCCAGGACACAGTTTTAGTCTTCTTTTTTTCTTTAGTAGTTGAGCATTTTAATTGATTGACTGTTTGTGTTCTTTTTTATTTTATTTTTTAATTTTTATTTCAGGTTCAGGGATACATATAAAGGTTTATTACATAAGTAAACTCATGTCACTCATTGTTCAGATTATTTCATCACTCAGGTGTTAAGCTCAGTACCCAATAATAAGAGGTCTGAAGACCTCAGAACCAAGGAATCCAGTGGTTTAACTCTCAATCTGAGCCAAGGCCTGGGGGGATGCTGTATGAGTTTCAGAGTCCAGGAGCCAGAGAACATGGAATTTTTACAGCCACGAGCAAGAGAGGAAGGGCGCCCAGGCTCTGGAAGAGAGAGAAAAAGAATTTCCCTTTTTCTGTTATCTTTTCTGCTCCTGACCCTCCTCCCACTCTCCACACTCAAGTAGTCTGCAGCGTCTGTTGTCCCCTTCTTTGTGTTCATGAGTTCTCATCATTTAGCTCCCACTTATAAGTGAGAACATAAAGTATTTGGTTATCTGTTCCTATGTTAGTTTGCTAAGGATAATAGCCTCCAGCTCCATCCATGTTCCCACAAAACACGTGATCTCATTCTTTCTTGACCAAGTAGTATTCTATGGTGTATTTGTACCATATTTTCTTTATGCAGCCTGTCACTGATGGGGATTTAGGTTGATTCCATGTCTTTGCTATTGCGAATACTGCTGCAGTGAGCATTCACATTCATGTGTCTTTATGGTGGAACGATTTATATTTCTCTGGATATATACCTAGGAATGGGATTGATAAGCGAAATGGTATTTCTGACTTTAGGTCTTTGAGGAATCACCACACTGCTTTTCACAATGGTTGAACTAATTTAAACTCCTATCAACAGTGTATAAGTGTTCCCTTTTATCTGCAATCTCGCTAACATCTGCTATTTTTTTTTTTTTACTTTGAAGTAATACCCATTCTGACTGGTGTATGAGATAGTATCTCATTGATTTGCATTTCTCTAATGATCAGTTATATTGAGCTATTTTTCATGCTTGTTGGCTGCATGTATGTCTTCTTTTCAAAAGTGTCTGTTCATGTTCTTTGCCTACTTTTCAATGGGGTTGTTTTGTTTGCTTTTCTCTTGTAAATTTAAGTTCCTTATGGATGCTGGGTATTAGACCTTTGTCAGATGCATAGTTGCCAAATAGTTTCTCCCATTCTGTAGGATGCCTGTTTACTCTGTTGATAGTTTCTTTTGCTGTGCAGAAGCTCTTAAACTTAATTAGATAGTTTTAGTCTTCATGAAGCCCAGCTGCACTACTGGAGAAACTGAGGCATTACCTAATAACATGGTTTAGGCTCACATTGCATTGTTGGGGTAAGGAGTCTGTGTGGCACCCTGGCATGGGACTCACTGGGTGTAGGCTTTCACCTCACAACAAAGATCAGATCCCAGTCCAGGAGGAATGGAAACTGGCCTGGCTCAGGAACAGCCCTGGCTATACTTCCAGGAGTCTCCATGACAGCACGAGTGCCCGCCACGGAAGGAAAGTGCCAGCACTCCTGCTCTGAACTTCCTTGCTTCTTTGAGTCAGGTAAATTCTACTCAGGAGAAGTAACAATCCTCTCTAAAGCAATTCTTGTTCTCTCTGATCAAATACATTTCTAAAGTTTTTATTTCCAACGGGATAAAATCCTCAGGCTGCCTGATTTGGGCCAGAGGCTCCATTGCCCACATCACTGGACAAACATAAGCCTTCTTTCTCTTTCCTTTGCTTTCCTAGGCACTAAGAGGTAACAAAATTAATTCCCTTTACTGAAAACATTACAAATCCATTTGTAAATACTGGTTTGGTTCTTAAGTGGTCCTTGAGAGGTGACATATAATTAAAGACTGTTTAGATTTCACTTAAGCAAGAAGTTTCCAAGGCAGGCAAGAGTGATGTTGCTGGAAGTGCATGTTTACAGATCTTATTAAGGTCATTAAGGTACCTGGAAGTGCCCACTAGGCAAACATACAGAGCATGAAGCAGGAGGATCCAGAGGGAAGGCAGGCTGGGGGTGGAGGAGCTTCCCCAAAGAGCAGGAAGAAAAGAAGAAATGAACAAATAGCAGGTGAGACTAAAAAACATCACCAGAAAGCCCTGTTCCAGCTCACCCCCCTGCCATTATGGAGAGACCTGAGCCATGGTGATCTGGACAGCCTGAGTCCTGCTACACTGGAGCTCACAGAAGTCTTGGTGAAGGAAGTCCCCAAGAGGCCCTATCTTCCTTGTCAAGCAGTCATCACTACAGAAGAGATCTCCTTAGCCTCTTCAGTGACTCCCTGGCCCTGCTGGCTCTTCCCTGACAAGCCTCTGTCCCTTTTCTTGCCACTTCACTGAGGCTTCTTTGATTGAAACTATTAACCTGTCAGCATTTCCAGCTTTACCCCTTGCCATGTTTGCCAGAGATTCAGAGTCTATGCATCCTACTCAGTCCCCTCCAATCAATACCCTGTTTTGCCAAACCAATCCTTCAGCTACTGTGATAGAAAATTAGAGGGCAGTGGAGGAAGTCAACAAGATGCATTTAGAGTGAGTACCAGAGGAGGAGATCAGAGCTAAGGGGGCCAATGGAGACGGGTCCGATGCTGAGAAGTTGAGCTGGAAACTGTGCACGCAGCTGGACTTTAAATTAAGAATATGAATGGGAAATGTCACTTTCCCAGGTAATCCCAGCAGACTTTGCCTTGTGTCTCATTGGGCAGAGCTGTGCCATCTAGCCACTCTTAATTGCAAGGGAGATTGGAATGTAACATCTAGCTAGTACATTGCCCCCTCCATAAAAATTTAGTAATAAGAGAGAAGGAAGGTAATGAACACTGGACAGGCAAACCGCAGTGTCTGTTAAAGCTCTTCTTGTTAACTTTTTTTAACTTCTTGTTAAAATATGTAAATTTGGTGCCTTGTGTAGAATGTGTCAGCCTGGACATTTCGGTCACCCCCTAATTTTGCTTCCACCTTAAGCGAAATTAAGAGTGTCCTTGTGACTCTGGGAATATTCTAGGAGTCCTCATGACCAAAGCTGGGCCACCTTGGCCTCAGGTGTTTAACCCCTTGAATGCAGCTTTTGTGCACTCATGGGGAACACAAACTTTCTGGCCACACATAGTTGGATATTCTTGATTTCACTTAAGGTGGAAGTAAAATTAGGGGGTAATTGAAAAGTCCAGCTTGACACATTCCACTCAAGGCACCAAATTTACATGTTTTAACAAGAAGTTAAAGAAGAGTTTTAACAGACACTGCGGTCTGCCCATCCAGTGTTCATTACCCCTTTCTCTCTTATTACTAAATCTTTTTTATGGAGGGAGCAATGTACCAGCTAGATGCTACATTCCAATCTCCCTTGCAGCTAAGAGTGGTTAGATGCCACAGCTCTGCCCAATGAGACACAAGGCAAAGTCTGCTGGGATTACCTGGGAAAGTGTCATTTCCAAACCATTGCACTGCCCATCCCATACATGTCCTTCCTCTTCCTGCCTGGGATATGAACAGGAGGCTGGAGAAGGAGCAGCCACTATTTTGCCACCCAATAGTAACATGAGAATGAAAATGATAAACTGAGAACAGCAGAGCAGAAAGAGAAGGAGTTCAGGGTACAAATGCCAGTTTGCAGGGGCAATCCCCCACCTAGACTCCTGTCCCAGATGTCTAGTTCCATGAAAAATAAGTAGTCTTACCCAACTTGAAGCCATTTCTTTTTAGATTTCTATAGGTGCATCTGACAAATAGACATGACATTGTGTGAATTCACTAAGCAGAGGAAGTCTAAAATACTTGCTATTTAAATTGCCAGCCCCATAGACACCCCAGTTCTATAAAACTCAAAGTTATTTTGGGCTGCTGGGAGTTAGTCTATACAAAACAAATTCTAGCCCCCAAATCTATGACCTGGGAATATGAGCCAGGTCCGGATTCCCTGAAGGCTTTGCTGTGGCCACGTAACTCTCTATGGAAGCCTTGGCATGAAGCTAAAGAAATCAGTGGGAAGTAGAATACCAGGGTCTGTAGAAGATTTAGAGTCATTCTTAGAATGCAGGGGTGAAGTGACATGGAGAAAGCAATATGGCACCCCATAGCACTGCTAACGTGTCCTGGTTCTCAAGGAAGTCCACGGACATGAAGCCATAAAGACTGCAAGTTCTGTGTGTGGACAGCTCCTGTGGCTCACCAGCCAAACTATTATCTGTATGAGGATCCCATCAAGACCAAACCCACACCAGTCATATGAACAGAGATGATATAGTATAAAAAATTGCTAACTAGGTGTAAAGTCATTAACTAGGTAATGGAAAGGGTAAAAAGAGAACCCTAACGTATTACAGAGATAGTCACTACAGGAACAGCTATTTTCTTTTTTTTTAATATATATTTTATTGCATTTTAGGTTTTGAGGTACATGTGAAAACATGCAAGATTGTTGCATAGGTACATACATGGCAATGTGGTTTGCTGCCTTCCTCCCCTTCACCTATATCTGACATTTCTCCCCATGTTATCCCTCTGTAACTCCCCACCCCCCACTGTCCCTCCCCTAGTTCCCTTCTCACAGACCCCAGTGTGTGATGCTCCCCGCCCTGTGTCCATGTGTTCTCATTGTTCAACACCCACCTATGAGTGAGAACATGCGGTGTTTGATTTTCTGTTCTTGTGTCAGTTTGCTGAGAATGATGGTTTCCAGATTCATCCATGTCCCTACAAAGGACACGAACTCATCGTTTTTTGTGGCTGCATAGTATTCCATGGTGTGTGTGTGCCACATTTTCCCTGTGCAGTCTATCATCGATGGGCATTTGGGTTGGTTCCAGGTCTTTGCTATTGTAAATAGTGCTGCAATGAACATTCGTGTACATGTGTCCTTATAGTAGAACGATTTATAGTCCTTTGGATATATACCCAGTAATGGGATTGCTGGGTCAAATGGAATTTCTATTTCTAGATCCTTGAGGAATTGCCATACTGTCTTCCACAATGACTGAACTAATTTACACTCCCACCAACAGTGTAAAAGTGTTCCTATTTCTCCACATTCTCTCCAGCATCTGTTGTCTCCCGATTTTTTAATGATCGCCATTCTAACTGGTGTGAGACGGTATCTCAATGTAGTTTTGATTTGCATTTCTCTAATGACCAGTGATGATGAGCATTTTTTCATAAGGAACAGCTATTTTCACTAGGACCAGAGGAACAAAGGGAAAGAGGTGGGAATTATTAAAACAGAAATGTAGAGAAGTCCTTTGAGATGAAACTCAGACTTTAGAGTAGAGGGGACAGACGGTGCTGGGTCTTCATGACGGTGGAATGGTGTTGGAGGTGTGGGGTGCAATGAGTCTAGCTCCTCTAGGGTGGGAAAAACTGCCGACTGAGTTCAGCTGCCTATAGGGGCAGGGAGCATTTCAGTTTGTGGTGGGAACGAGCAAGCTCTCCTCTCCTGCCCCTCCTCCTGTTCTGCAACCATCTTCCATCGCCCTCTACTGGCAAAGCCCAGCATAACGAAGCAGGGGGCAAAGCAGGAATGTGGGGCTTGTAGAGTCCCAGATCCAACAGAGACAGCTGAGAGACATTGGAACTGAGTCAAATATTCAGTAACTCGCACAAGATCGCTGTAGCAGATATTCAGTGAACAGTGTTTGCCTACATATTCAGAAAGATACTAATTAGCAGAAGCCAGAAAATAGATCTTAGAGGCTCAGAAATATCTAAACACATTGAAGGGATGGGAGAGGGAGCTGTTTATAACCCCCACACACACGATGGAATTTATAACCAGGCAGAAATTAATAAAGGGCATTCAACCTGATTCCCAGAACCCAGCCCATTCTCACTACTGACATCAAAGCAGTGCTGAGAAAATGGAAGAGGGGATGAACCTGCTGCAGGAAATAGCCTGTCATAGCACGCATGTGAATTTCTTCGGGGGTGTGGCAACTAGAGGCTTCAGGTGGTTGCTCCTTCTCAGGGTCCTCTTTTCCCTTCACCTTAAAGATGTTGATCTCAGAGGGGAAGAGGATCAAATGCTTCATCTCAGGAGTATGAGGCTGCTCATTCCCTGGTCCTGAGATTTGTAACAAGAGTCCAAGTCAACTCAGCCAGGTTCCTGGGGACTCCCAAGATGCTAACATGCTCTCAGAGTAAAAGGAGGCCAAGCAGGGTAAAGGGACATGGGCAGGTGAGCAGAAGGAATCTGGAGGAGCTCAGTGAGGGATTGGACTTCTCTGCATGGTGTCCCTCACATTGCTTAGGCAGAAGGTGATAGACTACAACATTAACATAACTATGTCTCCAGCACTGCCCTAACTCCCTGCCCATGCCCACTAAACAGCATTCTAGCCTGGCCTGATGCCATTTCTTACCTCCCTTCCTCCAACGTCACCATCTTTGCTTTTTTGTTGCAGAATGGAGAGGAAGGGCATGGAGAGGGAAGCATGCAGGGGTGAGAGCCCATAGCTATGTACAGGGGGGTTGAGGACCATGTCTTGGGGAGCAGCTGTGGTGAGGGAGGCAATGTGAGGGAGAGTAAAAGGGAAATTCAAAAAGCGTTGGCAGAAACCAGATTTTCCCTTCATGGGCCTATAGAAGTACAAGCAAAGCACGTAAACTGGTTTCAAATTATTTTGGGTTTTATACACTGTGTTCTTTTCACAATTCTGCTTTGAGAATAAACCTGTGGTGGCTCTTTAAAAGTCATAAAAATAATCTCAAAATTCCCCTCAGAGATATAGGGACTGTCAGAGGATCCCTGAATCCTTTTCTACTTCAATTTTCAGCATTTCTTTGCCAGGCCTGTCCTGGGCTTGGCCTTCCTGCAATAGCTCTCTCTCACAGACTTGGCTCCTTCCCCCGCTGTAGGAACGGGTGGTTTCTGGGATCCAGAAATAGCAGAGAGGTTGGCAATATTGAAACACAAAGCCTAGTCCATAATTCAAGTATCAGGCATAGTTAACCTCATCCCCTGTTGTGCCATTATTCATTTATTGCCTTTCAGCTCCATTATCTTGAGATAGTTCAACATCCACACTCTACCCTACATGCTACCATTCCATTCCTTGATCTCTTCAACTCCAGAAATCAGTATCTGAACTCCACAAGCAATCATTCTTCCAGCCCTTATCCATGACCACAGGAGTTTTTGTCCTCAGGACAAAAAGACTCCCAAGTCTTTTGGAGACTTAATTTTCTTCCAGTCCAGCAGCCATCTGCTATCTTCGTTTGCTTCAAAATGCAGCTTAATCTCATCATTGACTCCCTGAATCATTTTCTCCCTTTGGAATCAGAGAGATTGCCTGGTTTTGAATCCTGTCTCTAGCACATTCTACATAGGTGACTTTGGGCACGTTTGACTTAGACCTGAGACTCAGTTTTACCACTTGCTGAATGAATTTATTACTAATGTCAACCTCCTAGAGTTGTGACAAAAATAAAACAAAACAATAGACATAGAGTGTTCGACATTTCTGTCTGGAACGTAGCGTGTATTCAATAACTGCGAGGGCTTACTATTGCTGCCATTTCCCATCTTTGTCCATCAAAACCCCATTCCTGGCCCAGTGTCACAGCAGTACCTTTACCAGAGCCCTGTACCTGGGAAACTGGACACTGCTGAAGAAAACCTTGCAACGCTGCAACTTCATCACTGCCAATTAAACGTGAGTATTCTTACTTGATTCTTGGCTCTTCTGGCCATGCCATGTGTGTGGTTAGCTCCCACATTCATATTCTCTGATTTCCAATCCATATCTTTCTAATATTTCTCAAGCCTGCTTATGCCAGCCCTGTACATAACCAGCATAAAGCTTTGTGTCCTGTTTCATTAAGACAGGGAAGCATAATTTCCCTCGACTTCTAACTCCTATCACCTATAAACTGACCTAGGTCCACACGCGGAACCAGCCCCTTCCCTCCATTTGCCTTCCATCAATTGCCCTTGCTCTATTTTCAGTGGCCCACTCCATCAAGCGTCTATACTCATTCATAAATGGGCATGTTCTTTTCTTCCTTTTCTACTCCAAGAATAATATCCTGACCTTGTGTTCCCTCTAGTAAGATTTTTCTTCTCTTTTCACTAGAACTTCCACAAAGCATGGCCTAACTCAGTCTGCATACCATAACTCTCATTCAACTCCCAACTTCCTACAACCAGACTGCCAAGTCCTTCCAAGGCCAGGCCTTCCCTATCTTTAACTCTCCTCCATACCTGGCACTAACGAACGTTCCTTCTGATTTCAGCATCTCCATTCCCCTCTCTGGCCCTTGCTAAAACGGCCTACCCTCCAGGTTGTCATGGTTACCCTCTGACTAACCCTGCTCTGTCATGTGTATGGAACCTCTTTCTCTAACTGTTCCTTAAAGTTTGGGGTTCCAAATCAAGAATGAACTGCCATTCACAATTGCTACAAAAAGAATAAAATACCTAGGAATACAACTAACAAGGAACATAAAGGACCTCTTCAAGGAAAACTACAAACCACTGCTCAATGAAGTAAGAGAGGACACAAACAGATGGAAAAACATTCCATGTTCATGGTTAGAAAGAATCAATATCCTGAAAATGGCCATACTGACCAAAGTAATTTACAGAATCAATGCTATCCCCATCAAGCCACCAATGACCTTCTTCACAGAACTGGAAAAAAACCACCTTAAACTTTATATGGAACCAAAAGAGAGCCCACATAGCCAAGTCAATTCTAAGCAAAAAAGAACACAGCAGGAGGCATCACACTACCAGACTTCAAACTATACTGCAAGGCTACAGTAATCAAAACACCATGGTACTGGTACCAAAACAGAGATATAGACCAATGCAACAGAACAAAGGCCTTGGAGGCAACACAACATATCTAGAACCATACAATCTTGGATAAACCTGACAAAAACAAGCAATGGGGAAAGGATTCCCTGTTTAATAAATGGTGTTGGGAAAACTGGCTAGCCATGTGCAGAAAACAGAAACTGGACCCCTTCCTGACACCTTACACTAAAATTAACTCCAGATGGATTAAAGACTTATATGTAAGACGTGGCACCATAAAAACCCTAGAAGAAAATCTAGGCAAAACCATTCAGGACATAGAAATAGGCAAGGACTTCATGACCAAAACACCAAAGGCATTGGGAACAAAAGCCAAAATAGACAAATGGGACCTAATCAAACTCCACAGCTTCTGCATGGCAAAAGAAACAGCCAATAGAGTGAATCGGCAACCAACAGAATGGGAAAACATTTTTGCAGTTTACCCATCTGACAAAGGGCTGATATCCAGAATCTACAAAGAATTAAAATGAATTTACAAGAAAAAAACAAGCCCATTCAAAAATGGGCAAAGGGTATGAACAGACACTTTACAAAAGAATACATACATGAGGCCAACAAACATATGAAAAAATGCTCATCATCACTGGTCATTAGAGAAATGCAAATCAAAACTACATTGAGATACCATCTCACACCAGTTAGAATAGCGATCATTAAAAAATCTGGAGACAACAGATGCTGGAGAGGATGTGGAGAAATAGGAACACTTTTACACTGCTGGTGGGAGTGTAAATTAGTTCAACCATTGTGGAAGACAGTGTGGTGATTCCTCATGGACCTAGAAATAGAAATTCCATTTGACCTAGCAATCCCATTACTGGGTATATATCCAAAGGACTATAAATCATTCTACTATAAGGACACATGCACACGAATGTTCATTGCAGCACTGTTTACAATAGCAAAGACCTGGAACCAACCCAAATACCCATTGATGATAGACTGGACTGGGAAAATGTGGCACATATACACTATGGAATATTATGCAGCAATCAAAAACGATGAGTTCATGTCCTTTGTAGGGACACGGATGAACCTGGAGAACATCATTCTCAGCAAACTGACACAAGAAAAGAAAATGAAATACCTCATGTTCTCACTCATAGGCAGGTGTTGAACAATGAGGACACATGGACACAGGGAGGGGAGCACTACACACTGGGGTCTATTGGGGGGAATAGGGGAGGGAGAGTGGGGGGGGGAGTTGGGGAGAGACAGCATGGGGAGAAATGCCAGATATGGGTGAAGGGGAGGAAGGCAGCAAATTACACTGCCACATGTGTACCTATGCAACTATCTTGCACGTTCTGCACATGTACCCCAAAACCTAAAATGCAATTTTAAAAAGTTTGGGGTTCCTAGAGTATTTCTTCTGGCCCACTGTTCTTCTTATGTGCTAGATCCTCTCTGGGAGACTTTATTTTCCTACATGGCTATATATTTCAAAATCTCTAGCTCCAGTTTTAACTTCTCTCCTAAACATCAGATCTTTACTGGTTGTTTGAAATCTTCTTCTGGGTGTCCCCAAAAACCTTAAATGTGTGTTCAGCTCTCATCGTCTCCCCAGACCTCCACTTCTCAGACTCAATAGTCCTTACCCGAACCAGTACAATGCCTTCCACATTGTCCATAAGTAATGAAACTAAGCCATCCCTTCCCTGACAGCCATCCTATCACACCACTTTCTAACTTTTTCTCTTTAAATATTTTCCAGTCCATCTCCTCCTCTCTGGCCTGATTACTGCCATCTCCTCATAGATGTCCACTTCTGATTTTATTCTTTTGAACCCTCCCCTACATATGGTTCCAGAAGGAGCTAACAAACACAAATCTGATCCATTTGTCACCCTGCTTAAAACTTGTGGGTAGACAGGCAGAGACTCAACAAAAAAAGAAAACTTAAGGCCCATGATGAACATAGGTGCAAAAATCTTCAATAAAATACTGGCAAACGAATTGCAACAGCACATCAAAAAGCTTACCCATCATGATCAAGTAGGTTTCAACCTGGGGATGCAAGGCTGGTTCAACAATACACAAGTCTATAAACATAATTCACCATATAAACAGATCCATAGACAAAAACCACAAGATTATCTCTATAAATGCAGAGAAGGCCTTCAACAAAATTCAACAGCCTTTATGCTAAAAACTCTCAATAAACTATGTATTGAAGGAATTATCTCAAAATATTAAAAGCTCTTTGTGATAAACCTACAGCCAATATCATCCTGAATGGGCAAAAACTGGAAACATTCCCTTTGAAATCTGGCACTAGATAAGGATGCCCTCTTTCACCACCCCTATTCAATATAGTATTGGAAGTTCTAGACAGAGCAATTAGGCAAGAAAAAAAGGGTATTCAGTTAGGAAAGGATGAAGTCAAATTGTCTCTATTTGCAGATGACATGACTGTATATTTAGAAGACCCTATCATCTCAGCCCAAAATCTCCTGAAACTGATAAGCAACTTCAGCAAAGTCTAAGGATACAAAATCAATGTGCAGAAATCACAAGCACTCCTACACATGAATAACAGACTTAAAGAGAGCCAAATCAAGAATGAACTGTCATTCACAATTGCTACAAAGAGAACAAAATATCAAGGAATACAACTAACAAAGATGTAAAGGACCTCTCCAAGGAGAACTACAAACCACTGCTCAACAAAATAAGAGAAGACACAAACAGATGGGAAAACATTCCATACTCATTGTTAAGAAGAATCAATATTGTGAAAATGGCCATACTGCCCAAAGTAATTTATAAATTCAATGCTATCCCCATTAAGCTACCAATGACCCTCTTCACAGAACTGGAAAAAAAAAACACCTTAAACTTTATATGGAACCAAAAGAGAGCCCACATAGCCAAGACAATCCTAAGAAAAAAGAATGAAGCTGGAGGCATCATGCTACCTGACTTCAAACTATACTACCAGGTTACAGTAATCAAAACAGCATGGTACTGATACCAAAATAGAGATATAGACCAACGGAACAGAACAGAGGCCTTGGAGGCAATGCCACACATCTACAACCATCTGATCTTTGACAAAAACAAGCAGTGGGGAAAGAAATCCCTGTTTAATAAATGATGTTGGGAAAACTGGCTAGCCATGTGCAGAAAGCAGAAACTGGACCCCCTCCTGATACCTTACAATAAAATTAACTCCAGATGAATTAAAGACTTAAACATAAGATCTAACACCATAAAAGCCCTAGAAGAAAACCTAGGCAAAACCATTCAGGACATAGGCATAGGCAAGGATTTCATGACTAAAACACCACAGGCAGTGGCAACAAAAGCCAAAATAAACAATGGGACCTAATTAAACTCTATAACTTCTGCACAGCAAAAGAAACAATTATCAGAGTGAGCCAGTAACCAACAGAATGGGAAAACATTTTTGCACTCTACCTCTCTGACAAAGGACTCATATCCAAAATCTACAAAGAACTAAAACGGATTTATAAGAAAAAAAGTGAACAAACCTATTCAAAAGTGGGTGAAGGGTATGAACAGACACTTTTCAAAAGAAGACATACATGAGGCCAACAAACATATGAAAACATGCTCATCATCATTGGTCATTAGAGAAATGCAAATCAAAACCACATTGAGATACCATCTCACCCCAGTTAGAATGGCAATCATTAAAAAATCAGGAGACAACAGATGCTGGAGAGGATGTGGAGAAATAGAAACACTTTTACACTGTTGGTGGGAGTGTAAATTAGTTCAACCATTGTGGAAGACAGTGTGGTGCTTCCTCAAGGACCTAGAAATAGAAATTCCATTTGACCCAGCAATCCCATTACTGGGTATATACCCAAAGGATTATAAATCATTGTATTATAAAGACACATACACATGTATGTTCATTGTGGCACTGTTTACGATAGCAAAGACCTGGAACCAACCCAAATGCCCATTGATGATAGACTGGGCATGGAAAATGTGGCACATATACATCATGGAATACTATGAAGCCATAAAAATGATGAGTTTGTGTCCTTTGTAAGGACATGGATGAATCTAGAAATCATTATTCTCAGCAAACTGACACAAGAACGGAAAATCAAACACCGCATATTCTCACTCATAGGCAGGTGTTGAACAAAGAACACATGGACACAGGTAGAGGAGCATCACACACTGGGGTCTGTTGTGGAGGCGGGCAGAGGTGGGACATCAGAGGAGTGGGGAAGTCAGGAAGAGATAACATGGGGAGAAATGCCAGAAATAGGTGACAGGGTGATGGAGGCAGCAAACTACATTGCCTTGTATGTACCTATGCAACAATCCTGCATGATCTGTATATGTGCCCCAGAACCTAATGTACAATAAAAAAAAAAAAAGGAGAAAAAACTTGTGGGCAGAGTTCCATTTTCAAGCACTTTATGACAGCCTCAAAGGACCCATGTCTTCCAGATTTCAGGAAACTCTCAGATCTTCCCCTTTCCACTCCCCACCTTGTATATTATGCCCCACCTAGACCAAAATGTATGTAGTTCCCCAGGCACTGTGCATTGTACTGACATCGACGCATCCTCTGAGCCCTAGCAGATGGAGTACATCTCCTTATCTGTTCCCTTGGTAACCCTCTCATACTGACATCTGAGCTTTCACCACACATTGCATTTGGGCAATTCTTTGATTTCTGCTCTCCCAGAAGCATGTGAGGTCCTTGATAGCAGAGCCATGTCTTAGCCCTCTCTGTATGCCTGGCACCTTCCCAGCTCCTGGCCTATGCTGGATCTTGAGTAAATGATGGCTGAACTGAACTGAACTGACTGTCTAAGTTGGTCACTCTGGCACTCATTCTCAGAACTCTCCATCTCTGGCCTACATCAAAACTTACTACAACTGCCTCTTCAAAGGCAGGATCATTCCTTCCAGATGAAAGTCCTCGATTCCACTGTTACAAGCTCTTTTCCTAACTCTCGTTACATGAGTTTCCACTTCGCTCATATGGTCCCAGAAGTGGAAGTTATTTTCTGGTTTCAAATAAAATAAAGTAATATGACACCCCCAAAGTCATTCAAAATGACCTTTTTGCAGTGGAAAGGACACTCAATGAGGCGTCAGCAGGTGTAAGTTGCAGCTGCTGCTCTGCTGCTGCTATTTCTTCTGCTGGAGAGCAATACACTGTCTCTTTCCAGCTTCCTTCTCCTCCTTTACATAATGCCTAGGTGGGGAAAGCTGAGGCTGGGGTCCTGTTGCCTTATGCATCAAAGACTTTCTTTATTTACAGTTTACCTGGCATCTTTACAAACATGATAGTGAGATGACTTGGTTGGTGGGAGTGCCCAGAAAGAGACCCAGAAGCTGGTAAGTGGAGGGGTGGGGATGAGAAGAGGAAGAAAAATCTAGCTCTGAGCATCTCATCTAAGGATAAACCCAAGACAAGGGGACCCTGAAGGAAAATATTGGCCTGAGATTCAGACTCCAACCTGGTTGCCTGGGTGCTCTTAACTCTTGGGTCCTTCGCAGTGCAGACTTATGCTGGAATTTGCTCACATACCTCACTTCCTCTTAGCCAGTTCTTTTCAAATAGACACTTTCCTATAAAGCTTTCACTTTGGTCTGCTCTGTTACAGATGGCCCTAAAGCTGGAATAGCCACAGCAATGAAAAGTTGTGCCCTGCCCCAAATCCTACACGGCGCCTCATCTCTCCTCCGGGAGCCTGGGCACTTTCAGCCCTCCCCACACTGGCTGCCCTGTGCTCTCCCTGACTCAGTAAATCTCAGCGAAAGATGAGAGCCTGCCTGATGCTGTACTCCCCACCTCCTCAGAGGAGCCTCAGAAAAGAAGTGGAGCTTGCTTGTGTTAAAAACAGCCAGCGACCAGTCGATGCTGCATAGCAGGAGAGGAGAGGAGCTGACTTTCAGTAACTCAGCAACCACTCGCTTGCCAAGAACAGAGTGCATGGTCTACTCTACGGGGAGTGTGAAATGAATTCTTTCACACTGTTCCTTATTGGAACATTCCCCATCAACAGCAATCACTCATCCTCCCAGAGAACCAGGCTCAGAGAAACAACAAAGGATGGAAAAACAGCAGGATTACGCACAAAGGCACCGATACACACATATACACATCCAAACTCATGCATGAACGCCCAGGTGAGCACACACTTAGCACACACAAATCCTCCGTATCCATTTGCAGAGACATGTAGATATGCATAATCATAAAGCCAGCTTTCATCCATTTGGTCCTGCACAGACTCAGACACATGAATGTTCAGTTCCAGACTCAGATATCCATGGACACATCACACCCAGGCACATGGGAGCCCAGAGAAACGTGCAGACTCTTATAGAATTCCTTTTGAAGTGTAGCGATCTGCATAGCCCCCTCAAACTGGGTGGGCAGTCAGGTGTCAAGTCAGCAGAAAGGCTTTAGGAGAGTGACCTGTAGTCGAAGGATTAACTCTGTGGACTTTAGGAGGGTGGACTGATGGGGAGAAATTGGCTCTGGAGTTGCTTAGTCAACAGGGCTGCTAGTGCACTAGAAATGAAGAAAATTTGAGCTGGGGCTGCAAAGAGATGGATTCGATTCCAGAATATTTTTAGGTCAAACTGAATAAACTTCGTGACTAATACCATCTAGCTAGAAAAGGAGAAGAGGAGGAATGCCTCCTGGTATATCCCGTGGCTTGGCTTCACTCACCGTGATGGGTAATACTGGAGGAGGGAGGATCGCCAGAATGACCTGCTTTGGTTCTGTGAGTTATAAACTGAAAGTATCCTGAGTACCAGTTCCTACAGCTGAGCCCCACTGGGCTTTCAGAGCCTCAACCCAGGCATTTTTGTCTGCCAGGGGAAGATGAGTACACAGGGGCCAGATAATGAGGCGAGCAAGGAGTCTGTCTGGAGACCAGAAGAGAGATGAAACTTCACTTAGGCAGGACCTGGGGCTTTCCTGCCTACAATGCTTCTGATTGGTCAGTGTCCTCCAGCTCTTCCAACCATTTGGGCCTCCATTAATTGTTATAATCTGATAGCCCAATCCTAAACTTCCCATAGACCCAGCCCTCTCTGGAACCAAAAAGACACTTTTGCAGGCTAATGTCACCCTGTTCCTCGGCTCTTCTTCTGAGTTTCTCTGCTATGGGCAAGAATTGAGTGTGTACCACAGGGTTTTGTTTCCACAACCTCTTTAGACTTAAAAATGTGAACAGTTTTCATAATAAAAGGGCACTTGAGGTAGGCCTTATAAATACCTCTGTGCCACCTGGCACTATTGACGGCCCAAGCAAACACTGGGGAGCATTCTCTGGAGAAAGTATCCCACCTTCAGGCTGAGCTGTGATGGTCAAGGTCAAGGGACAGCCTTGCAAAGGCAACAGCTAAGCCAGCTGTATCTCCTTTATTAAATCTTTCCTGGGGAGGATGAGAGAGAAATTCTCTCAAAGGCCCAATTCATGGGAGCTGGTATGACTTTAACAGAAACCAGGTCCTAACAGAGGAAACACTGGAGAGATTCTGAAGGTTTAAGATGCCTACAGCTCTTCCCAGGAGAATCAGTTTCTGTTCTGCATTTTCACTCCCACCTCCCCACTTCCAGGTGCCCTTAGCTGAGAGTGCACATGGGGATTACAGAGACTAGGGTCTCTGAGATGTCCACCCTACAGAGGACAGCCACTTACCAGCTCTGCCTCCAGCCACCAGCATACCAAGCAAGTTCACCCAGACAGCCAAGGGGAGGGGAAGAAGGAGAGCAGGTCAGCAGATAAAGCTCTGGGAATTACAGGGTCCTCTTTTCTCTCGTTCCTTCTTTATTCAACAGACCCTTACTAATTGACAACAGTGCAATGTATGAGAGAGAGACAGAGACACGCCAGGAGAGATTCACCATCTACTCGTTCAGACAGACTCATAAACTGATATTTTATGAGGTGTGTGATTGTGCTGATAGCACTGTATACAAGGAGCTTTGGAATTGCTGGGGAAATGGTTACCCCTTCTGTATTTGTGTGTGATGGTGTGATGGGGAAGAAGAAAGTTATTTAGGAGTCTCATGAACCAGCTACATAAACTAGGCAGGGGAGACATGTTGAAGAGCAGGGGTTGAGTGGTAAATGCTGAAGGGTCCAAGCATCTGTAGCTTTGGGCGACTTACAGCCAACTGCAGGACTGCAGCCCAGACCCACCCCACTTCTGAAAGCTGTCCCCAGCTCCATCCAGGCAGTTTGCATGGAAGCTGCCATGGTCTTTCTCGATTCCTGCCTAGATCTGGTGAGACCAATGAATCACTTTCCGGAGAGTTTGGGTCTTAGGGTGGACAGAATTTATTCACCTTCTGTAGCTGAAGCTAAAAAAATACTCAGGAGCCGTTGATGTCCATTTTCCTCCATATGGGGAAGAATGACCTGCAAGAGAGAGAAGCCAAGAGTCAAACCCAAGAAAAGAGCAGGAATGAGAGGTGGAGGAGCCCTCACCTGACCCACTGAGACTTTGCCATTTTAGGAGATGCCACAGGATCCTTCCAATAAAGTCACATCTTGAATAAAGCAAGGTCCAGGTGCACTTGCAACCAACAAAGAGGACTTGAGTAGAGAGGTGCATGGGGGAGGGGAAGCTGATAGGAGGCTGCGGACAAGAGTGTGAGGGTTCCTCGGTGCTACCTGGAGTGTTGGCGTGAACCTCCGAAAGCAGGCCGTGAGTGTTTCTGAGCCACACACAGAGGTGAGTGGCCTTATTTAATCTTGACTGAAGCTGGTGAGACTAGAAAAGGGGACCATGTAGGAAGCAGAACTTCAGGCAATTTCCTTGGGGTAAAGAGAAGAGGGAAGGTTCTAAAGATGTTTCCAAGGCAGAAATCATAGTATCAGGCAGAGGGTGAAGGATTCATGAGGAAGGAGATTCTGAAGCAATATCACAAAAGCCAAGGAATGAGATAAGTCTAAGGGAAAAACAATTTGTACTTGACAATAACTCCTGCAAAAGGGGCCAACAGATAGAACAAGGTGATAATTGGAAAGTGGTGATGGGGTGTGGCAATTCAGAAGCTCGTGACCAGAGGACAATGGATTCTACAGGAAAAGGGAGGAAATAAATTAGGAAAGTGATTACTGATTCTTCTGAAGTCCGCCAGAAATAACCGCCAGCAGTATTTCCGTCACATCACTCTGGTGTCCAATATTGTTATGATAATTCAACTTGGTGGAAGTAAAACTATCCTATTTTTGACAACCGTTTTATGACTCCTATTTTTTAAATAAGTTAAATATTTTATTTTATCAAAGAAAAATGTGCCTTTTTTCTCTTCAGTCGCAAAATCTTACAATAACTCTTTCTTCAATGTATATATTTATTATGTTTTTATTTTTTAATAGTTAATGCATACACACAACTTTTAAAGAAAAATCCAGAGTACAGAAGGCTATGAAGTAAAAAGTGAACCCCTTTCTCTCTCCTGTTCTCTCCTTAAAAACACTTCCAGTTTCTTGCCCATATTTCCAAGGGTAGTCCATGCAAACACAGTCATAGGGTATACATATTCCTTTTTCTCACGGAGGTTAATGTCTATCCATGCTGTGCCATTTCTTGCTTTTTTCATTTAATATGGCTCTGAGAGTGTTACACCTTTGTGCATATAGATCTACTTCTCATTATAAAATGACTGTGTGGTATTTCTGTGAATTGATTTACCATATTTTATTTTATTTAGCCCCTGTAGATGAGCTTTTAGGTTGTTTCCACTATTTTGCTAATATAATGAGAACACATGGACACAAGGAAGGGAGTACCACACACTGGGATAGGGGAGGGACAGCGGAGAGGGGAGCTGGGGAGGGATAGCCTGGGGAGAAATGCCAAATGTGGGTGAAGGGGAGGAAGGCAGCAAAACACACTGCCATGTGTGTACCTATGAAACTATCTTGCATGTTCTGCACATGTACCCCAAACCTAAAATGCAATAATAAAAAAAATTTTTTAATTTAAAAAAAGAAATGAAATTTGAAAGAAATATATATATATACAATTAGAGCTGTGGCAAATTCTCTTAGGCTGTTCTTTGGATACATCTATAAAATAAATTCCTATAATCAAAACTGCTAGAGTAAAGAGAATATGCATTTCTAAATTTTACTAGGAATGCTCAAACTACCCTTCCAAGTTCCCACCAACAATGGGCAGAAGTGACAGTTCCACTACACCCTCACCCAGCACAGTGTATAACGACATCTGTGGTCCTTGGCAATCAACAGTACAGTCTGCAAGGTAAGAATGAACCTTAGAGCTGGACTAACCCAGGAATGCCTGGGACAGTGACCTCAGAGTCCTCTTTGCTCAGAAAGTACAAAGGTAAGTAAAAGTGGAACACTGCATCTGCCTCATCTACAATGCTCCTGGCCTAGGGAAACTGTGAGATGGCACACAGTTTGGCCCACCATAACCACAAAGGCATAAAAGAATGTCAGTGCGATGCATGCACCTGGGTGCTTGCCCACAACATCCACACATGCCCTGTGTGAGTGAGAGGGCCAAAGAAGTTACCTACATGGAAAGTTGCTCGGTCTCCCGAGGAGATGAAGGTGCTGTGCAGTTTTACCTGTCCCTCCATCCTTTCAAGAAACTAAGTGGCCCTAATATTAGTTTAAAGCCTTTTGTATATCATGAATCTGGGTCTGTGTAGCTGCACCATTCATTGGTTTACATTTACATTTATATTAAGTGAAGTTGAGCATTTTTCTTCAAATTAAAAGACCATTTTTTCCATTTTTATGAATTATTGTGTTCTCTGCCTCCTAGAAAGGTAATATTATGTTCTCTGCCTACTAGAAAGGTGATATTTTTTATTATTGATTTTTAAATACTCTATATATTATAGAATGTGTCCTTTATCATATGTGTTGCAAATACATTTCTAGGTTTTTAATTGTCTTCTAATTATGTGTATAATATTTTTTCCACAAAGAACCATTTTATTTTTATTTCTTTTTTTTTTATTTTATTTAGGTAGAGAAAAGAGAAGGAAAGGAGAATAGGAGAAAGTCTTCCACAAGGAGTGTGGAAGGGGATTCCAGAGGGGAAATCCTGGAGGGAGCTTCCACCATGTGGGAGGGGATTCCAGAAAGCTGGAAAATCCCCCATTTTCTTTTTATGGAGTGATATTTATCCATTTTTTTTCTCTTAAGAATTCTGGAGTTTGTGAAGTCCTCTCAAACTTCTTTTCAATTTTGAGGTAAAAAATGTTAACTTTCATGTTTCCTTCTTTTTCTTTTATTTTTTTATTTTTTAAGTTTTAGTATTCAATATATCTGGAATTTTTATTTTCACGTAAAGACTGAGATAGAGACCCAATTTTATTTTTTCCAGATTATTACCTAAGTCAGTGTCTTGATAATAAAGGCTTTCATACAATATTACAAGGCACTGCTATAAACTCTTTTTCAAACTTAGCAGTATTAGCTCTCAAAATACTTTAAATTTCTCTCAGCAATATAGAACAGATTTTGCCAATGGAAAGTTTGAGACATCTGATGCTCTATTCCACCACTTCATTTACCATTCCTAAAAATACACAGTATGAAAAGATTGGTAAAATTTCAATAAAAATTGAAAATGTAATTTAGGCAAACATCTACCTGATGTGCAAAAGATTATCAACTAGCCAAAGAATATAAAGGTTTTTGTTCACTGATTTCCACTGGATACTGTTCCCTTAAAAAGAAGAGGTGTTGGTGGCTCAAGCCTATAATCTCAGCCCTTTGGCAGGCCAAGGTGCGTGGATCACGAGGTCAAGAGATCGAGACCATCCTGGTCAACATGGTGAAACCCCGTCTCTACTAAAAAATACAAAAATTAGCTGGGCATGGTGGCGCACGCCTGTAGTCCCAGTTACTTGGGAGGCTGAGGCAGGAGAATTGCTTGAACCCAGGAGGCAGAGATTGCAGTGAGCTGAGATCACGCCATTGCACTCCAGCCTGGGTAACAAGAGCAAAACTCTGTCTCAAGAAAAAAAAAAAGAGGGGGTTGCTGACCAGTAGAGAAGCTACAACCAGAAGAAAAGGAAGCTACTCATGAGAGCTGCAAGGAATGAATGAACAGGCTTTCTCTCCAGGTGGGCAGCTTTTTCTTTTCCAGAGAGTTCTGTACCACTGAGTTCAACAACACTAATAAACCCAGCTACATAAACCAAAGCTATCAGTGGGTTCAGTGTTAAAATCTCTGCCTGTGATAAAGAGGTCAGCAGCAGGCACAGGCTAGGCTTTGAAGAACACAATGGGTAGTACACAGATCGGCATGGAGCTAAGGACATAGTGGGGAAAGGTGAGTGTGAAATCTTCATTTCTGTTTTTGGACACAAAGCCACCATCTCACTCATATTATCCATGGTAAAAAAAATTACTCTTTTCAGCAAATAACAAAGAAGTGGAACCAAAAACTCTTTTTAGTTCAATAGATTTGCACTAAAAAAAAAACTTTACAAACCCCAGAAAAAGTGGTTGAGGCTGTGTATGTCAATCATCCTATAGCTTAAGATCTGAGATGATCATTCTAACAGTAGCAAAATAAATGTTAAATAGTCAAGCAAAATGATCCATCAACTAATAAGAAAATGCCAGACCTGGATAGGCCTTTCACCTTCAAAATAAACCAGGAAAACATCAGAGTTTTTACAAAAACACATGGTATTGGCCAGGGATCTTGGTTCCATTGAATGCAAAACAATTGTGATTACGTTAAGCAAAAACTTGGACCTTAGACTTAATAGGTGGCTAGGGGATAAGGGTCGAAAAGGCACAGACACCAACCAATTTAAGATCTAAAGAGTAGGATGCGGAATGCATCAGGCAGGCTCTTACTTAAATGCTAGACAAACTGCCTCTGACTGATTTAAGTGAAAATAAATTTACCGACAGCATCTTTGGGAACTCCAGAATTGACTGAGAAGACTGGAGAAGAAGGCTCAAAAAAATGGTCAGAAGAGGTACTGCTAGAAACACGTGAACTTGGCCCAGCATACTGGCCCATGCCTATAATCCCAGTACTTTGGGAGGCTAAGGTGGACAGGTTTCTTGAGCTCAGGAATTTGAGACCAGCCTGGGCAAAGTGACAAAAATTTTTGTCTACCAAAAATTAGTTGAGCGTGGTGGTGCACACCTCCAGGCCCAACTACTCAGCAGGCTGAGTTGGGAGGATCACTTGAGCCCAGGAACCAAAGGTTGCAATGAGTCAAGATTGCACCACTGCACCACTCCAGCCTGGGCAACAGAGCCAGAATCTTTCTTTAAAAAAAAAGAAAAAAAAAACGTGAACTCTTCCCGCAAGATGAGTCTGGGATAGCACATGTGCTTCAGAGGTTGAACACCGTGTGGTGAAGCATTGCCCCAGACTCAGGTGAGAACAATTCAGATGCTGCCCCAGCACCATCACTTCTGCCCTTGGAACTAGGCCATGTTATTACCACTGCAGACAGCCAGAATATTCTCTGCTGGCCTATGTCTTGGCATTTCTATGTTTAGATTGAAAATGCTAGGTAAGTCCATCTCATTGGCCAGCCAGCCACTGGTTTGTGCAGGACCTAAAATTTCATATCTGGCTTTTCAGTTTCCATAGGGTGAAGATAATTTAGTGACCGAAGAAGACCACACAATGAGCAGTGAAATTAATGACGAATGACCACCCCCAGTCCACAACCTACCATGAATGTTCTCGGCAGGACATACTTGCCACCCCTGCTAAACACAAACACTGCCAGCACAGCAGGCCACTGCTACTGTTGCTGCCTCTGAAAATGAACTGTATACCTCCATTTAAGATCCCAGGAAGGGAGAGGACTCAAGATGGCGTTGTGAGAACAACCCAGGAGTGGAGCTCTTCTCGTTGAATCCGCAAACGGTGAGTCAGAGCAGCATTTCCAGACTGATCTTTGTTGCCCACAGAACGGGGAAACTCCCAAGTATAAAAAAGACACGGGACGCCAGGCAGTAGGTCTGCCTGGCGAAGCCGGCAGCTGGGGCGGCGGCGGCCGGCCCTACCCAGCAATCCCCACAGGGCGCGCTTGTCTGGGTGCCCTGTTGAACCGGCAACCTGAGACTTGAGAGGGCTGGACTTGAGACTGAACGAGACTTGCACAGTAGCCCAGCCCAGGGGATTGCAGGGATTGGGATACCCAGTGGGACGAACAAAACCACGATTTCAAACTATCCCGAGCAGACGGTCCGAGACGCTCTGTGGGGGAGGGGCGTCCACCACTACCGAGGCAACCCGCCCCAACTGAGATACACGCCCACTGCTGACGCAGCCAGCCATTGCCGAGGCAACCCGCCCCAACTGAGATACACGCCCACTGCTGAGGCAGCCAGTCGTTGCCGAGGCAACCCGTCCCTACTGAGATACACGCACATTGCTGACGCAGCCAGCCGTTGCCGAGGCAACCCGTCCCTACTGAGATACACACCCACTGCTGACGCAGCCTGCCGTTGCTGAGGCAACACGCTACAACAAAGAGACTCCACCGCAGGGCGTGGCGGAGACCACAGCAGAGCCGCAGGAATAGCGCGAATCACACAACAGCAGGGCGGAGCCTCGGCAGCCAAACAGTGGCTAGTCTGCCTTCTAGCTGGGCAGGACACCAGATCGGACATCCAAAAATAAAGCCCAAACCCCTCAACACAGAGCATTTGAGAAAAAAAAAAAGGGGGGGGGTTTTAACGAGCTCTGTTGCAGCAGAATAAAACATAGCAGCCTAACAGCCCTGAATGAACAACAGAGTGCACAGCTCAGCAATTAAACCCCTATAAAGTACAAACTGTCTCCTCAAGCAGCTCCCTGACCCCTCTATATCCAAAAGACTGACATTAGGCAGGCATCATCCTGGGACAAAGAGAGCAGAAAAAGAAACTGGTAGCATCCCTCGCTGTGCCACAGCTACTAGAGGTGCACCCCAGACAAGCAGGGTCTGGAGCAGACCTCAGCAGTCGTACAGCGAAGGGGCTAGACTGGTAGAAGGAAAACCAAGCAACAGAAATACTTCATCATCAACATTCTGGGTGTCCACTCAGAGACCCAAACGAAAAGTCAGCAACTACGCAGACGACCAGCGGACAAATCCACAAAGATGGGAAGAAACCAGCGCAAAAAGGAGGAAAACACCCGAAACCAGAACACCTCGCCTCCTAGAAAGGACCAAAACTCCTCACCAGCAAGGGAACAAAGCTGGACGGAGAATGACTGTGACGAAATGACGGAATTAGACTTCAGAAGATGGATAATGAGAAACTTTTGTGAGCTAAAAGATCATGTATTAAATCAATGCAAAGAAACTAAGAACCTTGAAAAAAGATTTGAAAAAAGATTCGAGGAAATGATAACAAGAATGGATACCTTAGAGAGGAATATGAATGAATTAAAGGAGCTGAAAAACACAATACGAGAACTTCGCGAAGCAAACACAAGTTTCAATAGCCGAATTGACCAAGCAGAAGAAAGAATATCTGAAGTCGAAGACCAACTCAATGAAATAAAACGAGAAACCAAGATCAGAGAAAAAAGCACAAAAAGGAATGAACAAAGTCTCCAAGAAATGTGGGACTATGTGAAAAGACCTAACCTACGTTTGATAGGTGTACCAGAAGGGAACGAAGAGAATGAATCCAAGCTGGAAAATACTCTTCAGGACATCATCCAGGAAAATTTCCCCCACCTAGCAAGACAAGCCAACACTCAATTGCAGGAAATACAGAGAACACCACAAAGATATTCCGCAAGAAGAGCAACCCCAAGGCACATAATCGTCAGATTCAACAGGGTTGAAATAAAGGAAAGAATACTAAGGGCAGCCAGAGAGAAAGGTTGGGTCACCCACAAAGGGAAGCCCATCAGACTCACAGCAGATCTCTCGGCAGAAACACTACAAGCCAGAAGAGAGTGGGGGCCAATATTCAACATTCTTAAAGAAAAGAACTTTCAACCCAGAATTTCATATCCAGCCAAACTGAGCTTCAGAAGTGAAGGAAGAATAAAATCCTTTGTGAACAAGCAAGTACTCAGAGATTTTGTCACCACCAGGCCTGCTTTACAAGAGCTCCTAAAAGAGGCACTACACATAGAAAGGATCAATCAGTACCAGCCATTCCAAAATCACACTGAATGCTAAAGAGCTTCAACATAATGAAGAATCTACAACAACTAACAGGCAAAACAGCCACTTAACATCAAAATGGCAGTATCAAATTCACACATAACAATATTAACCCTAAATGTAAATGGACTAAATGCACCAATCAAAAGACACAGACTGGCAAATTGGATAAAAATCCAAAACCCATCAGTGTGCTGTATCCAGGAAACCCATCTCACATGCAAGGATACACAAAGGCTCAAAATAAAGGGATGGAGGAAGATTTACCAAGCTAATGGAAAGCAAAAAAAAGCAGGAGTTGCAATTCTCATCTCTGATAAAATAGACTTTAAAGCAACAAAGATCAAAAGAGACAAAGAAGGCCATTATATAATGGTAAAAGGATCGATACAACAAGAAGAGCTAACGATCCTAAACATATATGGACCCAACACATAAGCACCCAGATACATAAGGCAAGTTCTTAATGACTTACAAAAGGACTTAGACTCCCACACAATAATAGTGGGAGACTTTAACACTCCACTGTCAATACTAGACAAATCAACCAGACAGAAAATCAACAAGGATATCCAGGGCTTGAACTCAGACCTGGAGCAAGCAAACCTGGTGGACATTTACAGAACTCTCCACCCCAAATCCACAGAATACACATTCTTCTCAGCACCACATCACACCTACTCTAAAATTGACCACATAATTGGAAGTAAAGCACTGCTCAACAAATGCAAAACATCTGAAATCATAACAAACAGCCTCTCAGACCATAGTGCAATCAAGTTAGAACTCAGAATTCAGAAACCGACCCAGAACCGCACAGCTTCATGGAAACTGTACAACTGGCTCTTGAATGTTGACTGGGTAAACAACGAAATGAAGGCAGAAATAAAGAAGTTCTTCGAAACCAATGAGAATGAAGACGAAACGTGCCAGAACCTCTGGGACACATTTAAAGCAGTCTCTAGAGGAAAATATATAGCAATAAGTGCCCATATGAGGAGAATGGAGAGATCCAAAATTGACACCCTATCGTCAAAATTGAAAGAGCTAGAGGAGCAAGATCAAAAAAACTCAAAACCTAGCAGAAGACAAGAAATAACTAAGATCAGAGCAGAACTGAAGGAGATAGAGACACGAAAAACCCTTCAAAAAATCAATAAATCCAAGAGCTGGTTTTTTGAAAAGATCAACAAAATAGACAGACCACTAGCCAGACTGATAAAAAGAAAAGAGAGAACAACCAAATAGATGCAATAAAAAATGATAAAGGGGAAATCACCACAGATTCCACAGAAATTCAAACCATCATCAGAGAATATTACAAACAACTATATGCGCATAAACTAGTAAACCTGGAAGAAATGGATAAATTCCTGGACTCCTGTGTCCTCCCAAGCCTAAACCAGGAGGAAGCTGAAACTATGAATAGACCAATAACAAGGTCTGAAGTCGAGGCAGAAATTAAGAGCCTACCTCACAAAAAAAGCCCAGGTCCAGACGGGTTCACAGCCGAATTCTACCAGACACACAAAGAGGAGCTGGTACCATTCCTTCTAAAACTATTTCAAACAATCCAAAAAGAGGGAATCCTTCCCAAATCATTTTATGAGACCAACATCATCCTGATACCAAAACCTGGCAGAGACCCAACGAGAAAAGAAAACTTCAGGCCAATATCCATGATGAACATAGATGCAAAAATCTTCAATAAAATATTGGCAAGCCGTTTGCAACAGCAAATCAAAAAACTTATTCATCATGATCAAGTAGGATTCATCCCGGGGATGCAAGGCTGGTTCAACATACGCAAGTCTATAAACGTAATTCACCACATAAACAGAACCAAAAACAAAAACCACATGATTATCTCAATTGACGCAGAGAAGGCATTTGACAAAATTCAACAGCCCTTTATGCTAAAAACCCTCAATAAACTCGGTATCGATGGAACGTATCTCAAAGTAATAAAAGCTATTTATGACAAACCAACAGCCAATATCATACTGAATGGGCAAAAACTGGAAGCATTCCCTTTGAAATCTGGCACTAGACAAGGATGCCCTCTCTCACCATTCCTATTCAATATAGTACTGAAAGTTCTAGCCAGAGCAATCAGGCAAGAAAAAGAAATAAAGGGTATTCAAATAGGAAAGGTGGAAGCCAAATTGTCTCTATTTGCAGACGACATGATAGTATACCTAGAAGACCCCATTGCCTCAGCCCAAAAACTCCTGAAACTGATAAACAACTTCAGCAAAGTCTCAGGATATAAAATCAATGTGCAAAAATCACAAGCATTCGTCTACACCAATAACAGACTTAAAGAAAGCCAAATCAAGAGCGAACTGCCATTCGCAATTGCTACAAAAAGAATAAAATACCTTGGAATACAACTCACAAGGAACGTAAGGGACCTCTTCAAGGAGAACTACAAACCACTGCTCAACGAAATCAGAGAGGACACAAACAGATGGAGAAACATTCCATGTTCATGGTTAGGAAGAATTAATATCGTGAAAATGGCTATACTGCCCAAAGTAATTTACAGAATCAACGCTATCCCCATCAAGCTACCACTGACTTTCTTCACAGAACTGGAAAAAACCACCTTAAACTTCATATGGAACCAAAAGAGAGCCCGCATAGCCAAGTCAATTCTAAGCAAAAAGAACACAGCGGGGGGCATCACACTACCGGATTTCAAACTATACTACAAGGCTACAGTAATCAAAACAGCATGGTACTGGTACCAAAACAGAGATATAGACCAATGGAACAGAACAGAGTCACCGGAGGCAACACAACATACATACAACTATACAATCTTTGATAAACCTGACAAAAACAAGCAATGGGGCAAGGATTCCATGTTTAACAAATGGAGTTGGGAAAACTGGCTAGCCATGTGCAGAAAGCAGAAACTGGACCCCTTCCTGACACCTTACACTAAAATTAACTCCAGATGCATTAAAGACTTAAACATAAGACCTGGCACCATAAAAACCCTAGAAGGAAATCTAGGCAAAACTATCCAGGACATAGGAGTAGGCAAGGACTTCATGAACAAAACACCAAAAGCATTGGCAACAAAAGCCAAAATAGACAAATGGGACCTAATGAAACTCCACAGCTTCTGCATGGCAAAAGAAACAGTCACTAGAGTGAATCGGCAACCAACAGAATGGGAAAAAATTTTCGCAGTCTACCCATCTGACAAAGGGCTGATATCCAGAATTTACAAAGAACTCAAGCAGATTTACAGGAAAAAAACAAACAAGCCCATTCAAAAGTGGGCAAAGGATATGAACAGATACTTTACGAAAGAAGACATATATGAGGCCAACAATCATATGAAAAAATGCTCATCGTCACTGGTCATCAGAGAGATGCAAATCAAAACCACATTGAGATACCATCTCACGCCAGTTAGAATGGCGATCATTAAAAAATCTGGAGACAACAGATGCTGGAGAGGATGTGGAGAAAAAGGAACACTTTTACACTGTTGGTGGGAGTGTAAATTAGTTCAACCATTGTGGAAGACAGTGTGGCCATTCCTCAAGGCCTTAGAAATAGAAATTCCATTTGACCCAGCAATCCCATTACTGGGTATATATCCAAAAGACTATAAATCGTTCTACTATAAGGACACATGTACACGAATGTTCATTGCAGCACTGTTTACAATAGCAAAGACCTGGAATCAACCCAAATGCCCATTGATAATAGACTGGATTGGAAAAATGTGGCACATATACACCATGGAATATTATGCAGCAATCAGAAATGATGAGTTCGTGTCGTTTGTAGGGACATGGATGAATCTGGAGAACATCATCCTCAGCAAACTGACACAAGAACAGAAAATGAAACACCGCATATTCTCACTCATAGGTGGGTGATGAAAAATGAGAACACATGGACACAGAAAGGGGAGTACTAAACACTGGGGTCTATTGGGGGGAAAAGGGGAGGGCCAGAGGGAGGGGGAGGTGGGGAGGGATAGCCTGGGGAGAAATGCCAAATGTGGGTGAAGGGGAGAAGAAAAGCAAAGCACACTGCCATGTGTGTACCTACGCAACTGTCTTGCATGCTCTGCTCATGTACCCCAAAACCTATAATCCAATAAAAAATTAAAAAAAAAAAAAAAAAAGATCCCAGGAAGGAACATTCAAGGAACCAAGTCTTGGCTGCCAGAGAAAGAGATGAAGGAAGCCCCTGGACCTACAGACTTATATACAGTTACAAGAAAAGAGAATATAGCACCCAAAGTTCAAGAAGAAAAATTTTTAAATATTTTAATGCAATATCATCAGAG